>NC_086106.1:114919379-115566629 GCF_963921235.1 Mobula hypostoma | reverse complement strand
CCATTTATGGTTCGAACAAGCAGAAGCTCAATTCCACATTCGGCAGATAACCTCGAAGTCCACTCGCTACTACTACGTGCTGAGCTCACTCGACCAGGAGACAGCTGCACAAGTTGAGGAGTTTATACAGTCGCCCCCGGAGGACGGCAAATACACAGCATTCAAAGCCCTGCTCATAAGGACTTTCGGACTCTCACGGCGCGAACGAGCACGCCGCTTAATGCACCTGGATGGTTTGGGAGACAAGCCGCCGTCGGCATTAATGAACGAGGTGCTGGCCCTGGCTGAAGGACACAAACCCTGCCTCATGTTTGAGCAGGCGTTCCTAGAGCAACTGCCCGAGGACATATGCCTGCTGCTGTCCGACGCAGATTTCAGCGACCCCCGGGAGGTGGCGGCCCGAGCAGATGTGCTGTGGAATGCCAGGAAAGAGGGGCGCCCGTCGCACAGATCACCAAGCCGCGTGCCCAACGACAGACCAGACCAGGCCCGGCAGCAGAGCCTACAAAACCCGGCGACAGGAGTGAGGAGCCCAACGAACAATGGTGTTTCTACCACCAGCGGTGGGGCACAGAGGCCCGCCGCTGCAGACCACCCTGCAAATTCCCGGGAAACGCCAGGGCCAGCCGCCGCTGATGACTACGGCGGCTGGCCATCAGGACAGCCTCCTGTACGTCTGGGCAAGCAGTCGAGACGCCGCTTTTTGGTCGACACCGGAGCGGAGATCAGCGTCTTACCTCCAACGAGTTATGATACCCGCAACAGAGAACCGGGACCTACCCTGAGGGTCGCAAATGGCAGCACAATACGAACCTACTGCACCCGCACGGTGTGGCTACAGTTCAGCTCCAGCCGGTTCACGTGGGACTTCACACTGGCCGCCGTGGCCCAACCACTCCTGGGGGCGGATTTTCTACGAGCCCACAGCCTGCTGGTCGACCTGCAAGGGAAGCTATTAGTCCACGCCAAGACTTTTCAAACGTTCTCCCTGGGTGAAGCAAAGTTGCCAGCCCCATACGCTGTCCGACGAAGAATTCACCAGGGTCCTGGCGGATTTCCCATCAGTACTGACACCGCAGTTCATGGCAGCCATGCCCAGACACGGAGTACAGCACCACATCCCGACCCAGTGACCACCTCTCCATGCCTGCGCTCGAAGGCTTCCCCCGGACAAGCTCCGACTGGCGATGGAGGAGTTCAAGAAGATGGAGGAATTGGGGATCATACGACAGTCCGACAGCCCATGGGCCTCCCCACTTCACATGGTGCCCAAGGCAACGGGGGGCTGGAGACCATGCGGTGACTACCGCAGACTGAACAAGGCTACAACGCCAGACCGCTACCCTGTGCCGCACATTCAAGACTTCGCAGCAAACCTACACGGCGCAAGGATCTTTTCCAAGGTAGACTTCGTCCGGGGATACCATCAAATCCCTGTACATCCGGACGACATCCCCAAAACAGCACTTATCACCCCGTTCGGACTTTTCGAATTCCTCCAAATGCCGTTTGGTCTAAAGAATGCCGCACAGACTTTCCAGCGGCTAATGGATGTGGTGGGACGCGACCTGGACTTTGCATTCATCTATTTGGACGACATCCTCATAGCCAGCAGTAGTCGGCAGGAGCATCTGTCCCAACTCTGCCAACTCTACTCCCGCCTGAGCGAATTCGGCCTTACAATCAACCCAGCCAAATGCCAGTTCGGACTCGACACCATCGACTTCCTGGGCCGCAGGATTACTAAAGAAGGGGCAACCCCGCTGCCCGCCAAGGTAGACGCGGTCCGCAACTTCCCCCGACCCAACACAATCAAAGGCCTGCAGGAATTCATGGGTATGGTGAATTTCTACCACCGTTTCCTCCCCTCAGCAGCCCGAACCATGCGCCCCCTGTTCACTCTAATGTCAGGTAAGGGCAAGGACATTACCTGGGACGAAGAGGCCGCAACAGCTTTCGTTAAAACCAAAGAAGCCTTGGCAAACGCCGTGATGCTAGTGCACCCCAGAACGGACGTTCCTACTGCCCTCACGGTGGGCGCATCCAACACAGTAGTCGATGGAGTGCTGGAACAACTCATCGAGGGTCGCTGGCAACCCCTGGCATTCTTCAGCAAACACCTACGACCACCTGAACTCAAATACAGTGCTTTTGACTGGGAGCTATTGGCACTATACCTGGCAATCCGGCATTTCAGTTACTTCTTAGAAGGTAGGCCCTTCACCGCGTTCACAGACCACAAACCGCTTACCTTTGCGTTCACGAAGGTGTCCGACCCCTGGTCGTCCCGCCAGCAGCGACATCTGTCCTACATCTCCAAGTACACGACGGCCATCCGGCATGTCTCTGGAAAGAACAACGTCGTGGCGGACGCACTATCCAGACCTACCATACAGGCCCTGTCTCAGGGGGTGGACTATGCAGCGTTGGCAGAGGCACAGCAGGCAGACGCTGAGATCCCCAGTTACAGGACTGCAGTCTCCGGTTTGCAGCTCCAAGACCTCCCCGTAGGCCCAGGTGAGAGGACCCTACTATGTGACGTAGCTACCGGCCAACCCTGCCCCGTCGTCCCAGCAGCCTGACGCCGGCGGGTTTTCGAATCCATTCACAACTTAGTGCACCCCTCCATCAGGACAACCGTCCGGCTGGTCGCCAACAGGTTCGTGTGGCATGGACTGCGTAAACAGGTCAGTGAATGGGCCAAAACGTGCATGCAGTGCCAAACGGCCAAGGTGCAGCGGCACACCAAGGCTCCGCCGCAGCGGTTTGAACCCACCCGCCGGAGGTTCAACCACATTCATGTGGATATCGTGGGGCCCCTGCCAGTGTCACGAGGAGCGCGGTACCTCCTAACTATGATAGACCGGTTCACCAGATGGCCAGAGGCAGTCCCGCTCACCGACACCACCTCCGAATCCTGCGCCCGAGCACTGATCGTAACCTGGGTAGCCCGCTTCGGGGTACCGGCCCACATTACCTCCGACAGGGGCGCCCAGTTCACCTCCAGCCTGTGGTCGGCTATGGCCAACCTTTTAGGATAGCAGCTACACCACACAACTGCCTACCACCCACAGTCGAATGGACTAGTGGAGCGCTTACACCGTCACCTGAAGTCGGCTCTCATGGCCCGCCTGGAGGGGCCTAAATGGGTGGACGAGCTTCCCTGGGTCCTGCTCGGAATCCGCACAGCGCCCAAGGAGGATCTGCACACCTCGTCGGCCGAGTTGGTGTACGGCACACCCCTGGTCGTCCCAGGAGAGTTCATACCAGTCCCAAGGGGGCAAGCGGAAGAACCCGCAGCAGTACTGGACAGACTACGTGAGAGGCTCGGTAACCTGGCCCCCATACCCACTTCACAGCACGGACAGAGCCCGACCTGCGTACCCAAAGACCTGCAGGACTGTAAGTTTCTTTTTGTACGACGGGGCAGACACCGGGCACCGCTACAGCGGCCCTACGAGGGGCCGTTTAAGGTGATCAGGAACAACGGGTCCACGTTTGTGCTGGACATTGGGGGGAGAGAGGAGGTTTTCACGGTGGACCGACTCAAACCGGCCCATGTGGACTTGGCGCAGCCGGTCCAGGCTCAGGCACCGCGGCGCAGGGGCAGACCTCCCAAACAGAGGCCGATCCAGACTGTGGACATTGGGGGAGGTATCGCCGGCTCTGGGGGGGGGGGGGTTATGTGGCGACCCGCTTTCTGGCACACACGAACCGGCTCACAACAGCGCGCGCAGGCAGAGGGCCGGCCCCAAAAAGGGCGCCAGGCCATCTTCACCAGCAGGGGGAAAATCCCGCGTGCGGAAAGGGTCTGGGAATATGCATTCCCCACAGCAGTCCTGCCCAGGGAGGGCGGGAACGGGATGGCTTTAAAGCGGGCCGCGAAGTTTGAATAAATCTCTTTCATTGCAACTCTAACTCACCAACTCCGTGTGGTTATTCTAGCGCTGTGTGTAGCACACCGTTACAGTCTCAACATTACATCCTTGCTTTTATATCCATGGAGAGAGAAGAGTTAGTGCTTCAGATCATTGGCCATTCCTCATTTCTGAGCATTTCCCTCTCTACATTCTGTTTTCCTCAGATCCTGCTTCCACCTTCCTGCTCATTTCCAGTTTTCCTTCTTATTGCAGTACGGAGACAAGACACAATTTCCAAACATACTTAGAGTGCAGTGAAAGGGTGACTTGGGGTGTGGATCTGACTGTCAGCTTTAAAATCATCACATGATTTTTTGTTAAGGATGCATGAAATCACCCTTCTCGAGGTGGATGTCATTTGCCGAGAGCACATGCAACAAAATGGTAACTGTCACTTAGAGGACACAAGAAACTGCAGCTGCTGGAAAACGGGGGCCCAGCTGTTGGAAGAACGCTGTGGATGTAGTCAGTCAGAAATATGCAAAGGAATAGTCAATCATAAAGATGGAAATTCTGCAGATACTGGAAATCCAAAGCAATCCACACAAAATGCTGGAGGAACTTCACAGGTCAGGCAGCTTCTATGGAAATGAATAATCAGTCGACATTTCAGGCCGAGGCCCTTCATCAAGACTGCAAAGTAAGGGAGAAAGTTCTGGAATAGAATATAGAAATCTACAGCACATTACAGGCCCTTCGGCCCACAATGTTGTGCCGACCATGTAACCTGCTCTAGAAACTGCCTAGAATTTCCCTAGTGCATAGCCCTCTATTTTTCTAAGCTCCATGTACTGATCTAGGAGTCTCTTAAAAGTCCCTATTTTATCCACCCTCTACCACCGTCGCTGGCAGTACATTCCACGCACCCACCACTCTATGTGAAAACTTACATTTGACATCCCCCTTGTACCTACTTTCAAACACCTTAAAACGATGTCCCCTCTTGTTAGCCATTTCAGCCATGGGAAAATCCTCAGGCTATTCACACGATCAATGCCTCTCATCATCTTGTACACCTCTACCAGGTCACCTCTCATCCTCCATCACTCCAAGGACAGAAGGCCAAGTTCACTCAACCTATTCTCATAAAGCTCTCCAATCCAGGCAATAGCTTTGTAAATCTCCTCTACTTTCTTTCTGTAGTATGCACATCCTTCCCGTAGTGAGGTGACCAGAACTGAACACTGTACTCCAAGTGGGTCTGACCAAGGTCGCATAAGCTGTAACATTACCTCATGGCTCTTGAATTAAATCCCACAGTTGATGAATGCCAACACACCGTACGCCATCTTAACAACACTGTCAACCTGTGCAGCAGCTTTGAGTGTCCTATCAACACGGACCCCAAGATCTCTCAGATCCTCCACACTGCCAGTAGTCTTACCATTTATATTATATTCTGTCTTCAAACTTGACCGACCAAAATGAACCACTTCACACTTATCTGGGTTGAAGTCCATCTGCCACTTCTCAGCCCAGTTCTGCATCCTATCAATGTACTGATGTAACCTCTGACAACCCTCCATACTGTCCACAACACCCCCAAATTTTATGTCATCAGCAAACTTACCAACCCACCCTTCATCTTCCTCAGCCAGGTCGTTTATAAAAATCACAAAGAGGAGGGGTCCCAGGACAGATCCCTGCAGAACACCACTGGTTAGCGGCCTCCATGCAGAACACAAACCACCTACAGCCATCTGTGGGTAAGCCAATTCTAGATCCACAAAGCAAGGTCTCCTTGGGTCCCATACCTCATTACTTTCTGAATGAGCCTTGCATGGGGAATCTTATCAAATGCCTTACTGAAATCCATATAGACTACATCCACTGCTCTACCTTCATCAATGTGTTTTATTACATCCTCAAAGAATTCAATCAGGTTCATAAGGTTGTCAACCTGCCCTTGACAAAGCCATGCTGACTGTCCCTAATCAAATTACATCTCTCCAAATGCTCATAAATCCTGCCTCTCAGGATGGTCTCAAACAACTTGTCCACAGCTGAAGTAAGACTCACTGGTCTATAATTTCCTGGGTTATCTCTCCTCCTTTTCTTGAACATTTACAACCCTCTAATCCTCCAGTACTTCTCCTGTCACTATTGATGATGCAAAGATCATCACCAGAGGCTCAGCAATCTCTTCCCTCGCTTCCCACAGTAGCTTGTGGTATATCTTGTCTGGACCCGGCAACTTATCTAATTTAATACTTTTCAAAAGCTCCAGCTCATCCTTTTCCTTAATGTCTAAATGCTCAAGTCCACTGTAAGTCATCCCCACAACTGCCAAGGTCTTTTTCCCTGGTGAATAAAAATGTGGGGGGAGGGGAAGGAGGACAGCTGGAAGGTGATGGGTGAAGTCAGGTGGGTAGGAAAGATAAAGGGCTGGAGACGAAGGAATCTGAGAGGAGAGGAGAGAAAAGAGGGGAGAAAGGGGAGAGGAGCCGGGGGAGGTGATAGGCAGGTGAGAAGAGTTAAGAGGCCAGAATGGGGAATAGAAGAAGAGGGGAGGGGAAAGGAAAATGTTTTACTAAACAGAGAAATCAATAGTTATAGCTTCAGGTTGGAGGCTACCCAGACGGGATATAAGGTGTTGCTCCTCCATCCTGACTGTGGCCTCATCTTGGCACAAGAGGCAGCCATGGACCGAGATGTCGGAATGTGAATGGGAATGGCAATAGTCAATGTTTCAGGTTGTGATCCTCCACCAGGACTGAGAATGTGGAGGGGCGATGGCCAATACATAGGTGCTATCAATTTGCTTCATCTATTGAGTGTTATTCTGCCCGTATCAGGCTGGTGGAGTTGAGTCCTCAAGCAAATGGGCACCAATGGGTAGTGCTATTTGTTTGGCGCTATTATAGTTTCGGATGTCAGAGTTCAGAGTTTAATGCTGGCATCCTCTGTAAGGAGTTTGTACGTCCTTCTTGTGGAATGCATGAGTGTTCTCCATGTGCCCTGGGTTCCTCCCACAGCACAAAGAGGTGCAGGTCAATAGGTTAATTGGTCATTGTAAATTGTCCCATGATTATACTAGGGTTAAATTGGGGTTGCTGGGCAGCACAGCTTGATGGGCTGGAAGGGCCTATTCCACACTGTATCTCTCTAAAAAAAAATCTCTTGGGTTTTTCATTGACGAGATGAGTTCTCATTGTCATCTGCTACCTTGACCCTCTTCATTCTCATCCTCTTCTTTTCCTTCATAGCGGTTACAGCACCAGCTGTAAGACCTGGGTTCAATTCCCACTGCTGTCTGTAAGGAGTTTGTGTGTTCTCCCTGTCACAGTGTGGGGTTCCCCTGGGTGCTCTGATTTTCTCCCACATTCGAAAGGTCTACAAGTTAAGGTTAATAAGCTGTCAGCATGCTATGGTAGTGTCTGAGGCATGGCAATACGTGCTAATGGGTTGCCCCCAGCACGAATTTGGACTGTGTTTGACCTTGATATAAATGACGCATTTCACAGTATGTTTTGATGTACAGTGTATGTGACAAATAAAGCTAATATTTAATCCTCCTCCTGTTGTTTCTGCTGTTGGTAAAGAACAAGTTTAGGCTATGGCACATTGGATTGTTTTGTATATTTTTGTTTTCAGAATGCATGATTTTCAATGTACCTTCTTCACATTTATATCAACATATCAATCCAATATTAAAGGCACGAGAATCTGCCTTTTTATTCCTGCCCTCCTTTCATCTTTTACTTGCCCTCCTTTAAAATTCTTCTCCAAGCTAGATTATTTTATATTAATTCCAACTCCACAATATGTGCCTGATTTACAAACTTAACAATGTTGCTTTAATCCTGCTTTCTTTTAGTGTGCTCCAACAGTAAAACAGCGAACAACATAGTCTGCTTCAACAACGTTGCTACAAGCTGCAAGATTTTTCTCTGCTCCGAAATACCTTTTTTTTTCTGTCAGGCTTCTGGTGAAATAGGGGTCAACAACCAGATTTGTAAAATCATCAGCCAAATACCTAGAAAGGAGATAAAGAGACTCTTTTAACTCAGAGAATTGCCAGCATCTGAGACACTCTCCATATGATTTCCTGTAACGTTTTCAACAAAGCATTGGATGGCTGCTTGCCATGTTCAGGGGAATGGACACATGATTACTAATCATGACTTTCTTTCATGACCAGATATGGTGGAACTAAAGGTGGCACTTAATCTGTAGTTTCTCGTGGCTCTATGACCCCCAACACTGGTTCAGCAGGTGAAGTCCTACCCTATTCAACCTTCCTCTGTAACTCAAGTCATCGTGTCCTGGCAGTATCCTTGTAAAGTTTCTCTGCACTCTTTCAATCTTATTGATTCCTTCCTGTCGGTAGGTGACCAGAACTGCATGTGTGACAAATAAAGCTAGTCTTTAGTCTTTAATCTTTACCTCAGCTGAACATTATTATTTAACTTTATTCAAATTTCTTCTTCTTCTTAAGCCCATCCACCTGATTGGGGCATAGGACACCGATAGCAGCTCACCAGAGTTGTCCGTCCTGGGCCGATAGAAAGTTGATTGGCTCTGTGGCTTCCACTTCCACCACACAATTTCACACATCTTCCAGATGAAAATCCTTCTTCTCCCAGGGATAAGGTCTTTGGAGCTTCTGTTGGTGTTCCTCTAGCTCTGGGTTTTTACAGAATGGGATTGCTAGCTCCATGCCCAACCCTCCTTTTGCAACCGGTCTTGGGACCGTCCATGGTGCAGTTTTTATTCAACTTTATTCTAACAGTAACTTCAACCCTCCAGTAGGATTAGCATGTACATTTCTGAAATAAATCCAGCAATTTGTCCTATACTTCATGCTCAGTCCTGGAGCTCCTACCAAAAAGATACATGCGCACCAGAATATTTCTGTACACCAGATGATCAGTGCTACAGTTGCCCAAGTTACAGGCAGAATGATATAATGCTAGTGTCTTTTACTCAGTGAATTATGGCCTGAAATGTACTGCCTGTAAGGGAATTGGAACCCAACTCAGTGGTGAATTGGGTGAAAGGGAAAGAAAACATTTACAAGTTAGTGGGGAAAGAGGAGAGTCAGTTATAAGTGGGCATTTGATCCACTTGCAATATCATTCTATAGTTCATGCATTTTTGAAATGCCTAAGTAGCTTCAAGGATGTAGTGGGGTCATGTGAAGTTCTTTTTTCCTTAATGATTCCATCTTTTGGATAGAGATTTAAGTAAAGAACTTGATCTCTGATTTAGAATGGGCCATTTTTCATAATCCAAAATCAAATGATCCTCATATCAGCTAGAATAAAAATTCCTTCAAGAACTTGGGCAGAAAACCTTCTGGGGATGAGGGCAGAGGATAATATTTGCAAAGGACAGCATTATTTGAAAAAGAAATGATGAAATTATGAGTTGTGATCACACAAAGTGCTGTGCTGAGAATATTGGCAATAGATCAAATATTTGATAAATCAGTATCCTTGCTTTAATTACTGGCAATTAATTGCTACATTTGCCACTAAATTCTTTATTGTTTTAGTGAACTGAAGGTTTAGTGATTGTGATAAATTGTGTGGATTTATTCTGCGTGGTGTGTGCCAGATAATACCTTTCACCATGTAATCGTTATATATTGCAAAGTTACAGAAACTCACGTTTTGTTTTATTTGCTTGTAAATTATCAGATTTAAAACTTTTTCTTCTTAACTCTCCGCCAAATTCCTTTCAGTAAGGCTGATACTGAATAAATAATGCATGTAGTTTACTGGAGACAGGCATTGTGAGCTTTTGACAGGCTTTTTTCTTAAGTTTGCAAATATATAAAGCATGTCAAAAATATGTCTTAATTTTGGAAAAACTGCATCTGGTCCTCAACTATCCCCATTTCCCGATACACTGTGAAAGCTGTGTACTTTCTCTCAAAATCGTGGCCATCACCTCTTTGATTCATGGAAGTTTGTTGATAATTGGCCTTCATAAATCAAAGTATTGAGTACAGGAGCTGGGGTGTTAAGTTGAAGTTGTATAAGATGTTGGTGAGGCTTAATTTGGAGTATTGTGTGCAGTTCTGGCACCTACCTACAGGAAAGATATCAATCAAATTGAAAGAGTGCAGAGAAAATTTATAAGCATACTGCCAGAACTTGAGGACCTGAGTTATAGATAAAAGTTGAATAGGTTAGAACTTTATTCCCTAGCGCTCAGGAGAATGAGTGGAGATTTTATAGAGATATATAAAGCTTCGAGGGGTATAGATAGGCTAAATGCAAGCAGGCTTTTTTTTCGGAGGTTGGGTGAGGTGAGAACTACAGGTCATAGGTTAAGGGTGACAGGTAAAGTGTTAAAGGGGAAAATGAGGGCGAACTTCTTTACTTGAAGGGTGGTGAGAGTGTGGAACGAGCTGCCATCTGAAGTGGCTCTATTTCGATATTTGAGAGCAATTTAAATGGGGACATGGTTGGGAGGGGTATGGAAGACTATGGATGCAGGTCAGTGGGACTGGGCAGAATAATCATTCAGCATGACTAGGTGGACTGAAGGGCTTGTTAACATGTTGTAGTGTCCTATGATTCTTGGACTTTAACTGTGTGGATATCCCACTTTTGATTGGCTGTTAATATGGGCACAGAGTAGGGTTGCCAACTTTCTCACTCCCAAATAAGTGACAAAAGTAGCAGTCAAGTACAGGACACTTGTGTTTACTCTGAGAAAGACTACCATGACCATGAAGCCTTGCGCTGGCACCTGTGTGCGCATGTGTGACGTGCGTATGCATGTATGTGCCGATTTTTTTTCTACAAATCGGTTTTCCCGATTCTGATATACTGTACATACATTATTTCTATTTTATATAGGCTGTGCTTTTATCATATCATTCCTGCTTTTACTATATGTTAGTGTTATTTAGGTTTTATGTGCTATTTGGTATAATTTGGTAGGTTATTTTTTTGGGTCTGGGAACGCTCAAAAATTCTTCCCATATCAATTAATGGTAATTGCTTCTTCACTTTTCATCATTTCGGCTTACGAAAGGTTTCATAGGAATGCTCTACCTTTGCAGGGGAAATACGGAACAAGGGCCGTCCCATATGGGACAAGCCAATTTAGCCCAATATACAGGATGTCCTGGCTAATATGGGACAGTTAGCAATCCTAGCACAGAGCTAACCAACAATAGTCTGTGCACAGGTATGGGGGATCGTAACATGAATGTTATCAACAAATGGGACCGATAAAGTGCTGTTTTTTTAGTGGTGGTGTCCAAGCCTCCCTCTTCTCCATGTATATTTCTTTTCTTTCTAACGCTGCAAATGAAGTTAGCTAGTTGCCTCTTATCCTTGACCAGACTTGGAGTAGTGTGAGCAGTTACCTAAGAAAGAGTATGCTGACATTGAAGAGGCTCCAGAGGAGAATCACGAGAATGATTCTGGGAATGAAAGCCTTAATGTATGAAAAGCATTTGTTGATTCTGGGCCTGTACTCACTGGAGTTTAGAAGAATGAGGAGGGATCTCATTGAAATCTATCGAATATTGAAAGGCCTAGAAGGAGTGGAGAGGACAGTTTCTGTAGAGGGGGAGTCTAGGATCAGAGAGTGTGGCCTCAGAATACTGGGACATTCCTTTGGAAAAGAGACCAGGAGGAATTTCTTCAGCCAGATTGTGATAAATTTGTGGAATTGATTGTCACAGATGACTGTGGAAGCCAAATCAGAGCAAATCAGACCAAATACAAAGCAGAGGCTAACAGGTTCTTGATTAGTAAGGGCATCAAAGGTTATTGGGAGAAGGCAGGAGAATGGGGTTGAGAGGGATAATATATCAGCCATGATTGAATGATGGAACAGACTCGAAGGGCTAAATAGCCTAATTCTGCTCCTATGTCTTATGGTCATAAGGTATTCTCCATGTCTCTTGCATTTCTTTCCAAATCTGCAAATGGGAAGTTAGTCATTTACTTCTCATTCCTTTGTATTGGGTCGGCATTTATAATGTGTGTTTCACACAGTGATATGATCCAGTGTGCTTGGGTAGATGTGTTCTTGGATAAAGATTTCTGACTGATTTTTGTAAGAATGGCACAGTAACGGGTGTACCATTTTTATAACTAACTCGAGGCCCCTCTTGATCCCAATCTTGGGTGTTATCCATTTGGCGTTTCCATGTTATTCCCTGAGTGGGTTTCCATGGTGCCCTGATTTCTCATCCACACCCCAAAGGATGAGTTGGCCCATCAACTGACTACAATAAAGTAGATTTATTATTATCAAAAAATGTATGTGTCACCATATACTACGCTGAGATTGATTTTCTTGCAGACACTCAGAGTAGAACAAAGAAATACGATGGGAACGATGAAATTCTACACACGAAGAATGACAAACACCCAGAAGTTGACACACTATGCAAATACAAAAGGTACTATCACTAATAAGTAAATAAGTAATACTGAGACATTGGTGCTTCCATACCAGGCCATGATGCAGCCTGTCAGATACAGGTTATTGTCCTTGGTAAGGAACCAAAGAGGAAGGTGAAGGGCAGGGAAGAGAAAATAACTTGCAAAAGAGAGGATATATTAGACCTGGTCTATTTCAATGTTTATGGAGCCTACAAGGCTGCTCCCTGCCCTCAGTTGGATACTCAGACCACTTATCTATTTTGCTAATCCCTGCCTACACAGGATCATGTGACACGGTGGTGGTACACACAGACTCAGCCGCCACTCTGGCTCCAATCAACGGTGAAACTTATCGCCTTCTCTATGACATCAAACCACTGCTGATCATAAAGTCCACCTGGCTGGTGAGCAGAATAAGGAAGGTGCAGCCCAGCGTGAGGTTCAGGCCCTCACTCCGTGCCACGGTCTACTACACAGCTGCTTGAGGAAGCAGCCATCGGAAGTGGTGTTTTTGAACAGAGAAGCATGGTACGTGTGCCATGCTTCGAGCGAGACTTAAAGTGGATCCCTGCAAACTCGGCCTCCCGCCGATTATACTTGCTAACATTTGATTGCTAGAGAATAAATTGGATTACCTGTGCCTGAACCAGCGGGAGATGAGGGACTGCTGCACACTCGCCCTGATAGAAACATGGCTCTAAGACATCATTCCAAACTTGGCCAACTAGCGAGAAGGCCTAATCTCCTTTCAGGTGGACAGAAATGCTGGGACCTCTGGCAAGATCCATAAAGGAAGTTTGTGTGTGTATATGTCAACACGAACCGGTGTGTGAACATTTTGGTAGCAATTGCCCAGTGCTCACCGTAGATAGAGGTTTTTCACAGTTATCGAGGCAGTTTACTGTGATTATTACTGTTTACATCCTCCCTGTTCGAGTGGTGGGGAAGCACAGCAGGAGTTCTACGTCAAAGTCAACTACTGTACCACACCAATGGCTTTTGGAACCACCTAGTAAAGGATCCATTGAAATAAAACTAGAGGAAAAGAATTTTAACAAAGATGAAGGTCTCACTCTAAGTAAGAACTGGAATTCGATTGTAAGCAAGGAGGGAAAGCAGAAACCTGATTGGATGAGAACTAATCAATCAGGAGGGATTGACTACGGGGATATAAATACTACTGGACTGAAGAAGATGGCAGAGTTTGTCATTGAAATATCGGTTATAATCAGTAGCTGTACTCGGCTGGAAGCCGGAGAAGAGTTTATTTGTCATATACGCTGGGAAAGCACCAGAGCCTTTTTCATATTTTAATATCTCTCTGAAACAATCCACTGTCCCTTTAGGCTTCCAGGTGGTCCTTATCATTCTGGTGCCCAATAGAGCAATGGTACCTGGCCGAAATGGTTCCCACCCTGTGGCACTGACTTCAATGATCATGAAGTTCTTTGAGCGGCTGGTAATGAATGGATCAAATAAAATCTTATCTTCCAGCTACATTGGACACTTTCCACTTTGCCCACTGCTCAAACCAGTCCCTTGACGATGCCATAGCTGTGATCCTCTACTCTGTACTGCTGTATCTAGAAAATGATGCCTCAAATGTAGGATGTTTGTCATCGACTTCAATGCGGTGTTTAACATGGCATTTAACCCTGGTGCATCCAGGATTGTGTGCTCAGTCCACACTGTTCACTCTGCTGACTCACAGCTGCACTGCCAGACTGAGTTCAAACCACATCATCAAGTTCACTGAGGATACTTCAGTGGTTGACTTCATCAGCAACAGTGATGAGTCAGCATACAGAGAGGAGGTAAAGAGGCTTGTCAAACGGTGTGAGAACAGCAACCTGAGTCTCAACATGGACAAGACAAAAGAGATGATTGTGGGCTTTAGGAAGGCACAGATCAGCCACTCTCCATTGCACATCGATGGCTCTGTTGTAGAGGGCGTGAAGAGCACGAAGTTCCTTGGTGGGCACATAACGGACGATTTAACCTGGACCCATAAACTTCCTCACTAGTCAAGAAGGCACAGCAGCATCTACAATTTCTGAGGACACTGAAGTGTGCAAGACTCCCCACCCCCATTCTAGCACTTTCTACCGGAGTATCTTTGAGAGTGTCCTCTCTGGCTGCTTCACTGTGTCGTATGGTAGCTGCAAAGCAAGACCCTACACAGTAAAAACCTCCGAGAGGATCACTGGGGCCTCCTTCACTCCTATTAGTGGAATTTTCCTACAGCGTTGCAAACGAAAGGCTCAAAGCCGAGTTGAAGATCCCTACCACCCATCCCATAATCTCTTTGATCCACTACTGTCAGGGGGTATGAGGTACAGAACAATCAGGAAGAGGATTGCCGAACTGGGTAACAGCTTCTTCCCTCAGGCTGTGAAACTAATAAACACCTGGCCACCACCGTGGTCTCGTCACTAAGACGGTGAGCTATTTACTGTTTATTGTTTGCCTGTGCTGCACACCACATGCATTTAATTTATATTTTATTAGCTTACTTATGGTAATATCTTGGTTTATGTGCAGTGTGTGATATATGTTTTGTGGGTGTGCCATGGTCTGGAAGAATGTTGTTTCATTTGGTCGTATATATGTACAGTCAGATCTTCCAAGAGGACCAAAACCTGATGCAGGGTTTGGAGGCTTGTGCTCTTCCATTCAGTGCCCCAGAGAGCTACGTTGACTGGAGTCGGGGCTTTATGCTTTGGCTCTTGAGAGGGTCACCTGTGCCAAACAGGTCAAAGGGTAGAGGTCAGACTAAGAGTGGTCCACTGGTCCTCCAGGTTCGGGGCTCAGCTCAGGGCTAACAACCCTGACTGGTAAAACAAAATTGTTACGGAAACAGCGGTGAAGAATCCTTCAACATCTGAGTGTGAGGGTATTCCTGAGTCTCCACCTGGGATTTGCATGACCGACAGTGGTGAAAACTGAGCTACTGACACAATGAAGGAAGCCCTGAACACCACCAGAGATGGAGGACCTTCATTACTGCCCTAAACGCCCACGGTGTAATGGGCAGTAGAGAGTAGAGATGTACAGTCAGATGATAAGAAACTTGAACTTGAAAGCATAGAGTTAATGGCAGGGACACACACACGAAATGAAGGAGCAACTCAGCAAGTCAGGCAGTATCTATGGAGGGAAATGGGCGGTTAATAGAGACCCTTTGTTAGGTCTGGAAGGAAAGAGGGCAGAAGTCGGAATAAGAAGGTGGAGGAGGGGAGGAGGTCGCAGGTGATAGGTGAATCCAGGTCAGAGGAGGATGGTATGTAGTTGGGGGAGGGGGAAGTATGAATGATGTGAGAAGTTGGGAAGTGATAGGTGGGAGAGGCAAAGGGCTGAAAGAGGTAAAGTGGTAAAGAAGGTGACTGGCATTTTGCCTTCATTGCTCAGGACATTAAGTATAGGAATCAAGAAGTCATGTTGCAGCTGCATAAATCTTTGGTTTGGCTGTGCTTGGAGTATTGTGAGCTCTTCTACTCACCACATTACAAGAAGGATGTGCAGGATTTGGCGAGGCTGCAAAAGAGGTTTACCCGGATGCTGCCTGAATTAGCGGCCACCAGCTAAAGGCAGAGTTTGGACAAACTTGATTTGTTTTCCCTGGACTGCCAGAGGCTGAAGGGGGACCTGACAGAAATATATAATAGAGGCTCACCAATCAGAATCTTTTCCAATGGGTAGAAATGTCAAGTATTAGAGGGCGTAGCTTTAAGGTGAGTGGGGAAAGTTTAAAGGAGATGTGTGAGGCAGGCTTATTTTTTAAAAGAGAACAGCAGGTGCTTAGAATGCATTGCCATGGGCGGTGGTGGAAGCAGATGCCATAGCAGCATTTAAGGGGCTCATTAATATGCAGGGAATGGAGGGAAATGGACATTGTGTAGGCAGAAGGGATTAATTTAATTTGGCATCGTGTTCAGTACAGACATCTTTTGGCCCAAGCCTCTGTTGTTTGAGATATATATAAATTATTTAATAAAAATGTAGGTGGGCTGATTAGTAAGTTTGCAAATGACATGAACATGACTGAGTTGTGGACATCGTGGAAGATTCTGAAAGGATTCAGCAGAATATAGACCAGTTGGGAAAACAAGTGGTGACAGAGAAGATGGAGCTTAATCTGGATACATATGAGGTATGGGTGACAAGGTGGAGATACGTCTCTACCAAAGGAGGTGTAAGGTGCTCCTTTCCTCCGCTAGTCTGCAGGCCACCCTCGGGCGAGGTGTAGCACCTGCTTAGCCGCCTGATCAGGGTCATGTGAAGCCATGAGAGCAGGTGGTGGATGGCTGTCTGAGAAGCTGGTGCAAATCACAAGTCCTGGATATGCAACCACCGACGCCAGGCATTCTGTCTCTGTACAGTATAGATACAACGCAGATGACTGCCCACGTCATACGACACAGCACATAATGATGAAGATGATGACATTTGAGGTGTTGCATGTTAGGAGGTCAAATTTAAGAAGAAAATAAATGGCAGCACTCTGGATGTATGTATGGAGAGATCTTGGGATGCAAGCCGAAAGCTCTATAAAAGGAAAATGGAGGACTCTGTAGGAGGGAAGGGTTAGATTGATCTTGGATTAATGGGTTAACACAGGTGTGATGGGTTGAAGGGCCTGTTCTCGTGCTGACAGTTCTATGTTCAATGTTAACAAGACACCATCAGTAGAAAATGGAAAATAAAAACATAGTCCGATCACAAACATGAGAAAACCTGCAGATGCTGGAAATCCAAACAAAAGACAGCATGTACTGGAGGAACTCAGCAGGCCAGGCAGCAACTATGGAAATGAGGACAGATGACATTTCAGATTCATCAGGACTGGAGAAAAAGAGATGAGGGGTCAGAGTAAGAGGGCGGGTGGGGGGGTGTTGGTGGAGGAAGAAATGCCAGGTGATGGGTGAAACTGGGCTGTTGTGGGGAGGGGTGAAGTGAAGAGCTGGGAAGTTGATTGGTGGAAGGGGTATATGTCTGGAGTAGGGAGAATCTGACAGGAGAGGACAGAAGACCGTGGCGGAGCACCAGAGGAAGGTGATGGGCAAGTAAGGAGATAAGGTGAGAGAGGGAGATGAGAATGGGAATGCTGAAGGAAAGACGGGGGACATTACCAGAAGTTTGAGATATCAATGTTTATGCCATCAGGTTGGAGGCTACCCAGACGGAATATAAGGTTTTGCTTCTCCAACCTGAGTGTGGCCTCATCACGAAAGTGGAGGAGGCCATGGACTGACTTGACAGAATGGGAATGGGATGTGGAATTAAAATGGGTGGCCACTGGGAGACCCTGCTTTTTCTGGCGGACAGAGAGTAGGCGTTTGTCAAAACGGTCTCCTAATTTACTTTGGGTCCCATCAATATACAGTAGGAGGGTTAGCAGGTGAGGGCAAGAGGAACCCTATCCCTGGTGGGGTGGCGGGAGGATAGGGTGAGGGCAGAGATGCGTGAGATGGAAGAGATACGGTGGAGTACAGCATTGATGGTGGAGGAAAGGAAGCCCCTTTTCTTTGAAGAAGGAGGACATCTCCTTCGTTCTGGAATGAAAAGCCTCATCCTGAGAGCAGATATGGCGGAGACGGAGGAATTGAGAGAAGGGGATGGCATTTTTATAAGTAGTACAGACATCTTTTGGCACAAACCTCTGTGGGAAGAGGTGTAGTCCAGGTAGCTGTGAGAGTCAGTGGGTTTATAATAGACATCAGTAGATAAGCTGTCTCCAGAGACAGAGAGATCAAGAAAGGGGAGAGAGGTGCCAGAAATGAAACTGATAAATTTGAGGGCAGGGTGGAAGTTGGAGTCAAAGTTGATGAAGTTGACAAGCTCTGCATGGCTGTAGGAAGAAGCAGTCATTGATGTGGCATAGGAAAAGTTGGGGAATGATACTGGTGTAGGCTTGGAATATAGATTGTTCCACGTAGCTGACAAAAAAGCAGGCATAGCTGGGACCCATGCAAGTGCCCATCACCACACCTTTAGTTTGAAGGAAGTGGGAGGAGCCAAAGGCGAAGCTATTGAGGGTGAGGACGTTCCGCCAGACGGACAGGAGTGGTGGTGGAGGGGAACGGGTTGGGTCTGGTGTCCAGAAAGAAACAGAGTGGGGTGATGATGGTGAATGGTACAGAGGTGAGGTGAGTTGGGGTGGTCCTGGTGAACAGTATGGAGGAAGTGTGGGGTGGGGAGGTCCAGCTGTATGTTTAGTGGGGTGGACTGGTGTGCTCCCTTAATCTCAGTAACAACACAGTTTGACTCTCCTCTTATGGATTCATTGAGCAACCTTCTGGAAACAGTGACTTGAGAATCAGAATCAGATTTAATAAATGTCATGAAATTTGTGGTTCTGCGGCAACACCAGAGTGCAATACATAAAACACTACAAATTACAAATTGCATACATATATATAAATTCAATGAGTAGTGGAAGAAGAGAGCAAAAATATTGAAGTAGTGTTAATGGGTTGGTTCATTGTCCATTCAGATATCTGATGGCAGATGGGAAGAAGCAATTTCTAAAATGTTGTGTGTTGTCTTCAGGCGCCTGTACCTCCGTTCTGATGGTAGTAGTCAGAAGAGAGCATGGCGTGTGTGGTGGGGGTCCTTAATGATGGTTGCTGCCTTTCTGAGACATCACCTTTTGAAGATGTCCTTGATGGAGGGAGGAAGCTAGTGCCCATGTGGAAGATGCTGAGTTTGAAACCCTCTGCAGCTTTATCCAATTATGTGGAGTGGCCCCTCCATACCAGACAGTGATGCAGCCATTAGGATGTTGTACACAGCACATCTTTGGTGACATTCCAAATCCCCGCAAACTCCTAAAGAAATATAGCATCTGGCATGGCTTCTTCATAATTGCATCAATATGTTGGAACTTTGATGAATAAGTCACATAAATATAAAAATGATACTTTTTAATTTCTCAATGAATTGGAAGGAAATGAAATAGGTTCTTTATGGAATATATTTTGTCATGATTTCTGTCTCAAGGGTATTGATGGAATGGAAATAAAATGACATTTATTGAAATACTATGAATATCTGTTGACCCATGTGCATTTAGTTGTTTATCATTCCTACAGTCCTCCAGTCAATGCAATTCCCAACTCTGATGACCAGAAACAATTGCAATTTGTAGAGCAATAAAGAAATTCTGAGACACAAGAGATTGCAGATATTGAAATCTTTTTGTGCTTTTGTTTTGCAATAGAAGAACTTTAATGTTTATATCAAGAAGACCCTGCAATATTGCAAATCTGAACAATTTAATGCCGTACAGGTCAAACAGTATTTATGAGGTTTCAACAAATCAATGCTATTCTATTTCTGCTTCATCACTATGGTTCATTGGATTGCTGATATATTTATTTATTTAAAGATCCAGGCTCTTCAGTCCAATAAGCCGTGTTGCCCAGCAACCCACTTATTTAACAGTCGCAGGACAACTTACAATGACCAATTAACCTACTGACTTTTTAATATATATATATATTTCTTGCTGTAATTTAAAGTTTTCTTTATAATTATGTGTTACAATGAACTGCTGCTCTATAACAACAAATTTCACCCTAATGCCAATAAGATTAAACCTGTTTCTGAACTGGCATAGAACATAGAACATAGAAATCTACAGTACGTCACAGGCCCTTTGGCCCACAATATCATGCTGACCACGTAACCTATTTTAGAAACTGCCTAGAATTACCTTACCGCATCGCCCTCTAATTTTCTGATCTCCGTGTACCTATCTCAGAGTCTCTTAAGATACCCTATTGTATCCGCTTCTACCACCATCGCTCGCAGTGCACTCTTGCCTAGGTTTTTGAGGGAGGTGAGAATGAATTATGCTGTGTCTTTGATGAAGATCTTGGTATCCTCTTTAGCCACAGTTGAAATCCCAGTGGACTGCGGAATAGCCAGTGCTGATCCTCCGTTCAAGAAGGGCAGAAGAGACAAAACAGGAAATTATTGGCCAGTGAGCCTTACATCAGTGGTTGTGAAATTATTGGAAAAGATTCTGAAGGGTGGGATGTACCCGCATCTGGAAAAGTATAGACTTATCAGGGAGCATGGCTTTGTGTAGGGGTGGTCTGGTCCTGATTAAGTGTTATGATGAGGTGGCAAAGATGATTGATGAGGGTAGGGCAATGGATGTTGTGTACATGGACTTTAGCAAAGCTTTCAAGAAGGATTTTCATTGTCGACTGATCCAAAAGATTAAGATACATGGATCCATGGGACTTGATAGATCATATTCAAACCTAGCTTGGTTCTTGAAGATGGAGGATAGTGACAGAGGGGTGTTAATCTGACTGGAGGTCTGAAACCAGAAGTGTTCTGCAGGGATCAGGTTTGGGACTTCTGTTGTTTATGATGCAAGTGTTATATATAAACACTATTTATATACAGTACTGTTCAAAAGTCTTAGGCATATATACAGTATAGCTAGGGTGCCTAAGACTTTGACACAGTATTGTATTTTGTCAACGAGGAGCAGAGAGTGAATTTGTAAATCTGGCAGGAGCAAAGGATCTTGAGGATGGCAAGGATTGAGTACCATGAGAAGGGTTTTGGAAATGAGTGCCAGGGAGGGGGCAGGGGGTATGGCACGGGTTCAGACACACCAAGCCCTAAGACACCAGGCAAGTTCATTTGATTCCAAACAATTGGTTTATTGATCATTACAGAAAGTCCCTCTGGTGCTTCCCACTCCTTCCCCTTTCCCTTCCCTTTCCCCAACCATGATTCCTGGCTCTCTGCCCCCTTCCTACTTTGTCCATATCAGAATCAGATTTATCGTCACTAACATATGACACGAAATTTGCTTTGATTTTGCTGCAGCAATACATAAAATTACTACAGTACTATGCAAAACTCTTAGACATCCTAGCTATATATATCTGCCTCAGACTTTTGTATGATACTGTAAATATTTTACAAATAATTTAACATTTTTATAATATTTGTATTATATAATTGATATAAATATAATATGTAAACTATTAACAAAAAGTGCGTGGATTAGTAAGTTTGCAGATGATATAAAATTGATTGAGTTGCGGACATTGTGGAAGATTTTCAAAGGATTCAGCAGGATATAGACCAGTTGAAAAGACAAGTGGAGATATGAAATTTTATCCAGGCACGTGTGAAATGTTGCACTTGAGGAGGTCGAGTGTAAGAGGAAAGTAAATGGCAGGACCCTTGGAAGCATGGATGTATGGAGGGATCCAGAGATGCATAGCTGTACGAAATCAGCAATATAATTAAACAGAGTAATAAGGAAGGTCTTCACCATGCTTGCCTCCATCAGTAGGCCGCTGAGTATAAAAATCAGGAGGTCACGTTGTAGCTGTATAAAACTTCAGTTTGGCCACATTGTGCACAAATTGCTGATGGCTTAAGCACGGTTTAATGATCTCCTAGTTGTCTCCTCCTCTCCCTAATCACAAGCCTGCGTGTGCCTACTTGGTCAGCATCCGCAGCTTTGCCTTACAAAAGGTAGACTGGGAGGTACACAGTCAAGCAGTCAATGTTGGCTTAGATCAAGAGTCAAGTCTATAAGACATAGAAGCAGAATTAGGCCATTCGGCCCAACGAGTCTGCTCCACCATTTCATCATGGCTGATTTATTTTCCTTCTCAACATCACTCTCCTGCCTTCTCCCCAGAACCTTTGATGCCTTTCCTAGTTAAGAACTTCCACTTTAAATGTATCCAATCACCTCACTTCCTCAGCTGTCTGTGGTGATGAATTTCAAGATTCAAGATTGTTTACTGTCATTCATTAGTGAAGGAGAATGAAATGATTGTTATTCTGGATCCAACGCAGCATTAAAAAAACACAATAAAAATGCAATAAATATAAACACAGAAGATTAGCTTATATACCCATGTTCGTCCATCGTCGTCGTCGATGAAGACCTTGACACCATTGATGGTGTCGAGACTAGCGCGATTTGGATTTAAGTGAGGGAGAGTTGCGCAGCGTCAGCCTCACTCTCTCTTCCCAATTCCCATCTGGATCCAGTGGCAAGACAGAGTCGAGACGGCTGGAGATGGGACTAGGCGCAGTGGATGACCAGGACATCTTCTGTATCTTGTCCTGTTCTACACGTTCCACGATGCTTGCAGAGACCGCCTTCTTGACCGTTGGACCTTCCATTGGTCTCGTCCGCTCAATCCGCCGGAGTCTGTCTTCACATGCTGGGATAGACAACTCCCTATCTCACCGAGGGTTTGAGACCCGTCGGCTACCCTCACCTGGTTTAGCCGGCTTGTCAAAGCTGTTGCCCGGGGTGTGGCCGCTGTCGCATGCAAACAGCTACGGGGAGCCACAGGTGAGAGCTGAGTGCCAGGTGGGGACCAAAGGTGGACTAATCGCCTTGAAAAGGACGTGACATGTTCCCCCACCAGAGGTGCTACCCCTCCCTGACACCCCATACACCCCAGCTTATATACAGAGACTGATTGTATGTACGAGAAGTGACAAATAGGCACAATCCTAACCGTAATGCATAGTAGGTATGCATAAACTGTACGTAATGTGACTCTAACAGGAAATGATAAGTCAGTGGTGGTGGGCTGGATTAATGGGTGGAGATGTTGACTCATCTCCACTTGGGGAGGTCAGTGTTTTTGAGCATGGTGATTCTGGCGTGGATGCTGAGTAGCCTCTTCCCTGATGGGAGTCGGGTAAACAGTCAATGGGCAGAGTGGGTCACGAGTAAGTATTGATATGTGGAACAGAGAAAAGAAGTTGCTGTTTAATGACTTGCTGTTTCATTGTCTCTGCATGACACCTTCTCTATTTTTTAATTTGCAATGAAATCAGGAGCTTAAACTATGCCACCTCCCTATGTTATCATGAGTTAAAGCTATAGCACAGATCAGTATCCACTTGAGCACAGTGTTGTGTATACTAGTGGGTTGTAGTCCCTTGTTTCATAGCCGCAGTAGGATACATACCCAGTCTGTGTGGCTCAGTAAGGAACAGAATTCATTTTTATCTTGGATACCGACAGCAGGCATCTAAGCACAAACAATTCACTGCCAAATCATTATTTTGCTTAGATGCCAATAATACAGAATTTTGAGCGACTTAAGATGAGTTATTAATTCAAAAATGTGGCTGTGTGCTAAGCCAACTGTTTGACTACCTCACAAACAAACAACTCTGAGACATTTTTTATTATACGTTGAAATGAAATAATCTCCTTTCTCTGGAGCGCTCTGATTGCAGTGATTTCTAATGCCCTCTCCCTTGCATTGAAGCAGTTTCCATTCATTCCTAACTGGTTGCATTACACCCTGGTATGGGAACACCAAAGCCCAGGAGCGGAAGAGTCTACAGAAAGTGGTGGATACAGCCCTGTCCATCACAGGAAAAGTCCTCCCCACCACTGAGCACATTTACATGGAGCACTGCCACGAGAAGGCAGCGTCTGTCATCAAGGAGCACCCGTCCACCCCCGCACCTAAGTCATGCTGTCTTCTCAGTTCTACAATTTGTACAGGAGCCTTTAATCCCACACCACCAGGTTGAGGAACAGTTATTACCCTTCAACCATCAGGCTGTTGAACCGTGTGGATAATGTCACTCACCACAACTCTGAAATGACTTGGCAACCTACAGCAAACACACAAAATGCTGGAGGAACTCAGCAGGCCAGGCAGCATCTGTGGAAAAGAGTAAATATTTGACATTTCGGGCTGAGACCCTGCATAAGGACTGGAAAGAAAGAGAAGACAGGATAAGAAGGTGGGGGGAGGGGAGGAAGAAGTACAAGGTGGTAGGTGATAGGTGAAACTGGCAGGATGTGGAGGGGTGAAGAAAGGAGCAGGATATTGATTGGTGAAAAGAGATGAAGGGCTGGAGACGGGGTAATCTGATAGGAGAGGACAGAAGATCATGGAAGAAAGGGAAAGCGAGGAGCACCAGAGGGAAGTGATGGGCAGGTAAGGAAATAAGGTGAGAGAGGACCACTTTTCAACATAATTGTATAAGGGCTAAGAGAGTTGTAAAAGAGCACCTGAAGGCTTTGTGTGTCAATGCAAGGAGCATTCGTAACAAGGTGGATGAATTGAAAGTGCAGATTGTTATTAATGTTTATGATATAGTTGGGATCACAGAGACATGGCTCCAGGGTGACCAAGGATGGGAGCTCAACGTTCAGGGATATTCAATATTCAGGAGGGATAGACATGAAGGAAAAGGAGGTGGGGTGGCGTTGCTGGTTAAAGATGAGATTAACGCAATAGAAAGGAGGGACTTAAGCCGGGAAGATGTGGAATCGATATGGGTAGAGCTGCATAACACTAAGGTGCAGAAAACGCTAGTGGGAGTTGTGTACAGGCCACCTAACAGTAGTAGTGAGGTCAGAGATGGTATTAAACAGGAAATTAGAAATGTGTGCAATAGAGGAACAGCAGTTATAATGGGTGACTTCAATCTACATGTAGATTGGGTGAACCAAATTGGTAAAGGTGCTGAGGAAGAGGATTTCTTGGAATGTATGCGGGATGGTTTTTTGAACCAACATGTCGAGGAACCAACTAGAGAGCAGGCTGTTATAGACTGGGTTTTGAGCAATGAGGAAGGGTTAATTAGCAATCTTGTCGTGAGAGGCCCCTTGGGTAAGAGTGACCATAATATGGTGGAATTCTTCATTAAGATGGAGAATGACATAGTTAATTCAGAAACAAAGGTTCTCAACTTAAAGAAGGGTAACTTTGAAGGTATGAGACGTGAATTAGCTAAGATAGACTGGCAAATGACACTTAAAGCATTGACGGTAGATATGCAATGGCAAGCATTTAAGGATTGAATGGATGAACTACAACAATTGTTTTCCCAGCTTGGCAAGAGAATAAATCAAGGAAGGTAGTGCACCCGTGGCTGACAAGAGAAATTAGGGATAGTATCAATTCCAAAGAAGAAGCATACAAATTAGCCAGAGAAAGTGGCTCACCTGAGGACTGGGAGAAATTCAGAGTTCAGCAGAGGAGGACAAAGGGCTTAATTAGTAAGGGTAAAAAAGATTAAGAGAGAAAACTGGCAGGGAACATAAAAACTGACTGTAAAAGCTTTCATAGATATGTAAAAAGGAAAAGACTGGTAAAGACAAGTGTAGGTCCCCTACAGACAGAAACAGGTGAATTGATTATGGGGAGCAAGGACATGGCAGACCAATTGAATAATTACTTTGGTTCTGTCTTCACTAAGGAGGACATAAATAATCTTCCAGAAATAGTAGGAGACAGAGGGTCCAGTGAGATGGAGGAACTGAGCAAAATACATGTTAGTAGGGAAGTGGTGTTAGGAAAATTGAAGGGATTAAAGGCAGATAAATCCCCAGGGCCAGATGGTCTGCATCCCAGAGTGCTTAAGGAAGTAGCCCAAGAAATAGTGGATGCATTAGTGATAATTTTTCAAAACTCGTTAGATTCTGGACTAGTTCCTGAGGATTGGAGGGTGGCTAATGTAACCCCACTTTTTAAAAAAGGAGGGAGAGAGAAACCAGGGAATTATAGATCGGTTAGCCTAACGTTGGTGGTGGGGAAACTGCTGGAGTCAGTTATCAAAGATGTGATAACAGCACATTTGGAAAGTGGTGAAATCATCGGACAAAGTCAGCATGGATTTGTGAAAAGAAAATCATGTCTGACGAATCTCATAGAATTTTTTGAGGATGTAACTAGTAGAGTGGATAGGGGAGAACCAGTGGATGTGGTATATTTGGATTTTCAAAAGGCTTTTGACAAGGTCCCACACAGGAGATTAGTGTGCAAACTTAAAGCACACGGTATTGGGGGTAAGGTATTGATGTGGATAGAGAATTGGTTAGCAGACAGGAAGCAAAGAGTGGGAATAAACGGGACCTTTTCAGAATGGCAGGCAGTGACTAGTGGGGTACCGCAAGGCTCAGTGCTGGGACCCCAGTTGTTTACAATATATATTAATGACTTGGATGAGGGAATTAAATGCAGCATCTCCAAGTTTGCGGATGACAGGAAGCTGGGCGGCAGTGTTAGCTGTGAGGAGGATGCTAAGAGGATGCAGGGTGACTTGGATAGGTTGGGTGAATGGGCAAATTCATGGCAGATGCAATTTAATGTGGATAAGTGTGAAGTTATCCACTTTTGTGGCAAAAATAGGAAAACAGATTATTATCTAAATGGTGGCTGATTAGGAAAAGGGGAGGTGCAACGAGACCTGGGTGTCATTATACACCAGTCATTGAAAGTGGGCATGCAGGTAGAGCAGGCGGTGAAAAAGGCGAATGATATGCTGGCATTTATATTGAGAGGATTTGAGTACAGGAGCAGGGAGGTACTACTGCAGTTGTACAAGGCCTTGGTGAGACCACACCTGGAGTATTGTGTGCAGTTTTGGTCCCCTAATCTGAGGAAAGACATCCTTGCCATAGAGGGAGTACAAAGAAGGTTCACCAGATTGATTCCTGGGATGGCAGGACTTTCATATGAAGAAAGACTGGATGAACTGGGCTTGTACTCGTTGGAATTTAGAAGATTGAGGGGGGATCTGATTGAAACGTATAAGATCCTAAAGGGATTGGACAGGCTAGATGCAGGAAGATTGTTCCCGATGTTGGGGAAGTCCAGAACGAGGGCTTACAGTTTGAGGATAAAGGCGAAGCCTTTTAGGACCGAGATGAGGAAAAACTTCTTCACACAGAGAGTGGTGAATCTGTGGAATTCTCTGCCACAGGAAACAGTTGAGGCCAGTTCATTGGCCATATTTAAGAGGGAGTTAGATATGGCCCTTGTGGCTACAGGTGTCAGGGGGTATGGAGGGAAGGCTGGGGCGGGGTTCTGAGTTGGATGATCAGCCATGATCATAATAAATGGCGGTGCAGGCTCGAAGGGCCGAATGGCCTACTCCTGCACCTATTTTCTATGTTTCTATGTTTAGAGGGGAGTAAGAACAGGGAATGGTGAAGTGCCGGGGGGGGGTGCGGGGGGAGTGAATTGCTGGAAGTTTGAGAAATTGATTCTCATGCCATCAGGTTGGAGGCTACCAAAATGGTTCCTCCCTCATCCTGAGTGTGGTCTCATTGTGGCAGTCGAGGAGGCTGAATGGGAATGGGAAATAGAACTGAAGTGGGTGGCTATCGGGAAATCTCAATCGGTGGGAAGTAGATTCTCAGTGAAGTGGTCTCGCAATCTACGTTGGGACTCACTAATATACGGGAGGCTACACCAGGAGCACTTGATACAGCAGGCAATCCTAACAGCTTGCAGGTGAAGTGTTGCCTCACCCGGAGAGATTGTTTGGGGGCCCGAATGGTGGTGAGGGAGGAGGTACAAGGGCCGGTGTGGCACTTGTTCGGCTTGCAAGGTTACGTACCAGGAGGGAGATCAGTGGGGAGGGACAAATGGAGAAGGGAGTCATCTAGGGAGCGATCCCTGCAGAAAGCAGGAAATTGTTGGGGGGGTGGAGGGAAAGGTGTGCCTGATGGTGGGATCCCACTGAAGATGGCAGAGGTTATGGAGAATTGTGTTGGATGCAGAGGCTTCTGGAGTGGTAGGTGAGGACAAGAGGACCCTATCTCTGGCAGGGTGGTGCGAGAATGTGGTGAGGGCAGATGCGTGCAAAATGGAAGAGAAACAGGTGAGGGCAGCGTTGATGGTGGCGGAAGGGAAGCCCCTTTCTTTGAAGAAATAAGATATATTAGTAGTTCTGGAATGAGAAGCCTTATCCTGAGAGCAGATGTGGTGGTAGAGGAACTGAGAGAAGGGAATGCCATTTTTCCAAGTGACAGGTTGGGAAGAGGTATAGTCCAGATAGCTCTGAGATTCAGTAGGTTTACAAAAGGATATCAGTAGGTAGACTGTATCCAGAGACAGAGAGATTGAGAAATGGGGAGTGTGGTTTCGGATATGGACCAAGTAAATTTGAGGGCAGGGTGGAAGTTGGAGGCAAAATGTAGCATAGAACGAGCAAAACAGTGATGCCATTGTAGGCATGGAA
Source organism: Mobula hypostoma (assembly GCF_963921235.1). Taxonomy (NCBI): domain Eukaryota; kingdom Metazoa; phylum Chordata; class Chondrichthyes; order Myliobatiformes; family Myliobatidae; genus Mobula; species Mobula hypostoma. The sequence goes on along the minus strand of NC_086106.1, from coordinate 115,538,350 downwards.
CAGAGACTCTTCTGTGTAGCCAACAAACGGCAGGTATATCTGGGACTCGTGCAAGTGCCCATGGCTATACCTTTGGTTTGAAGGAAGTGGGAGGAGCTGAAAGAAAAATTATTGAGGGTGAGGACCAGTTCCACCAGACAGAAGAGAGTGGTGGTTGAAGGGAACTGGTTAGGTCTGCTGTCCAGAAAGAAGTGGAGAGCTTTAAGGACCTCCTGATGGGAGATGGAGGTGTTCTGGAATTGGACATCTATAGTGAAAATGAGATAATCGGGGACAGGAAACAAAATCATTGAAAAGATGAAGAGTGTGTGAAGTGCCAAAAGTGTAGTTAGAAAGGCCTGAAGCATTGGGAATAAAACAGAGTCAAGGTATGCAGATATAAGTTTGCTGAGGCAGGAACAATGGGTCTACCTGGATAGGCAGGTTTGTGAATCTTGGATAGGAGGTAGAAATGGGAAGTGTGGGGTAAGGGAACTGTGAAGTTGGCGGCAGTGAATGGGAGATCCCCAGAGTTGATAAGGTGAGTGATGGTGCGGGAGACAATGCCCTGATACTCCTTAGAGATCCTGGTGCTTTGGATATCTCTTGCAGATTTTCTCGTGTTTGTGGGGTCACAACCTACAGACTCACTTTCAAGGACTCCAGAGCTCAGGTTCTCAGTTTCGCAGTCTTTGTTATGTACAGGTTTTCATGAATTCTTTTGTATTTCTTATTTTCATGGAAATGCCTGCAGGAAAACGAATCTCAAAATTGTATGGTAATATACATAATTTGATAATAAAATTAGTTTGACTTTAACTATGACATTTGAATAATTACAGGTGGACTCACATGGGAAGAACCAAAGCAAGAATGCATTCAAAAAGTGCTGGTGAATGCAGCAGGCCAGGCAGCATCTCTAGGAAGAGGTACAGTCGATGTTTTGGGCTGAGACCATTTGTCAGGACTAACTGAAAGAAAAGATAGTAAGAGATTTGAAAATGGGAGGGGGAGGGGGAGATCTAAAATGATAGGAGAAGACGGAAGGGGAAGAGGTGGAGCTAAGAGCTGGAAAGTTGATTGGCAAAAGGGATACGAGGCCGGAGAAGGGAGAGGATCATGGGACGGGAGGCCTGGGGAGAAAGAAAGGGGGAGGGGAGACCAGAGGATGGAGAGCAGGCAAGGAGTTATAGTCAGAGGGACAGAGGAAGAAAAAAGAGAGAGAAAAAAGGGAAAATAAATAAATACATAAATAAATAAGGGAGGGGTACGAAGGGGAGGAGGGGCATTAACGGAAGTTAGAAAGTCAATGTTCATGCCATCAGGTTGGAGGCTACCCAGACGGAATATAAGGTGTTGTTCCTCCAACCTGAGTGTGGTTTCATCTTGACAGTAGAGGAGGCCATGGATAGACATATCAGAATGGAAATGGGATGTGGAATTAAAATGTGTGGCCACTGGGAGATCCTGCTTTCTCTGGCGGACAGATCGTAGGTGTTCAGCGACACGGTCTCCCAGCCTGCGGCGGGTCTCGCCAATATATAGAAGGCCACATCTGGAGCACCAGACGCAGTATAATACCCCAGCCGACTCACAGGTGAAGTGTCGCCTCACCTGGAAGGACTGTCTGGGGCCCCGACTGGTGGTGAGGGAGGAAGTGAAGGGCATGTGTAGCACTTGTTCCGCTTACAAGGATAAAGTGCCAGGAGGGAGATCAGTGAGAAGGGATGGGGGGGAACGAATGGACAAGGGAGTCGCGTGGGGAGTGATCCCTGCGGAAAGCAGAAAGGGGGGGAAGGAAAGATGTGCTTAGTAGTGGGATCCCGTTGGAGATGGCGGAAGTTACGGAGAATTATATGTTGGACCCAGAGGCTGGTGGGGTGGTGGGTGAGAACCCTATTCCTAGTGGGGTGGCAAGAGGATGGGGTGAGAGCAGATATGTGTGAAATGGGAGAGATCTGCAGGCTGGGAGACCATTTCGCTGAACACCTACGCTCTGTCCGCCAGAGAAAGCAGGATCTCCCAGTGGCCACACATTTTAATTCCACGTCCCATTCCCATTCTGATAGTCTATCCATGGCCTCCTCTACTGTCAAGATGAAGCCACACTCAGGTTGGAGGAACAACACCTTATATTCCGTCTGGGTAGCCTCCAACGTGATGGCATGAACATTAACTTCTCTACCTTCCATTAATATCCCTCCTCCCCTTCGTACCCCATCCCTTATTATTCATATATTTACTTATTTTTATTTCTTTCTTTCCCTTTTTTCTCCCTCTGTCCCTCGCACAATAACTCCTTGCCTGCTCTCCATCCTCTGGGCTCCCCTCCCCCTTTCTTTCTCCCTAGGCCTCCCATCCCATGATCCTCTCCCTTCTCCGGCCTTGTATCCCTGTTGCCAATCAACTTTTCAGCTCTTTGCTCCATCCCTCCCCCTTCAGTCTTCTCCTATCATTTCGGATCTCCCCCTCCCCCTCCCACTTTTAAATCTCTTACTAGCTCTTCTTTCAGTTAGTCCTGACGAAGGGTCTCAGCCTGAAACGTCGACTGTACCTCTTCCTATAGATGCTGCCTGGCCTGCTGCATTCACCAGCACTTTTTGTGTGTGTTGCTTGAACTTCCAGCAACTGCAGATTTCCTCGTGTTTGCAAGAATGCATTTTCTTTCAAGCATTACTGGATGGAGCTGCTCTGCTGGACTTACAGTCTACAGACATAAGTATCGGCTGTCTTAATTAAAGTAATGCAGTGCACCAAGATTACCAAACATTTCTCAGACATGCCTAATAATTGTTTGTGTTTGAACACACAAAGGCAAGACATTCTAATTCCATTGTAATAAGTTGTTTACTAGGAGGAATTCACTACATTCTGTGATTCTAACCTTTATGTTTCTGCTTTTGAAAAGCACGGGTCCTATTTCCAGGATTTTCTCAGTGGATCAAGTGATGAGACTAGACTTCTCAGTGTTTTGTCACAGGCACACGAAGCAGAAAAGACAATTGCAGCAGAGAGACATAGGTTAGCCAGGAAAGCCAAGTCAGTGACCCCCAAACCAACGTGGCTGTCATCTTTAGTCCACACTGCCATTGAACTTTTCAAGCGTAGATTGGCCTCTCCAGCCATCTTTGTACCCACAGATCAGTCCAAATCATGGATAAAGAGAGTGCTTTTCATTATTGTATGATGGATGAATGAATGAGATTTTGCTCAGTTTTCCTGTGTTTGTGTGTCTAGTTTGCACCCTTTCCCTTTGAATGTGAGTGGAGTGTATAGTCTACAGAATTTCATTGTGAGTGTGTGTGTAGAGTTTGCACACTTTCCCAATGAGTGTACAGTGTTTGAATTATTTCCTGTGGGTGTGTACATAGAGTCTGCATATTTTCTTTGTGAGTGTGTATAGAATTTGCATGTTTCCTATTTGTGTGTGTGTGTAGAGTCTGTGTACTTTCCCTGTAGATGCGTGTGTAGTTTGCACACTTTCTCTGTGAATGTGTACATAGAATCTGCACACTTTCCTTGTGAGCGTGTATAGAATTTGCATGTTTCGTATTTGTGTGCGTGTGTGGAGTTTGCACTTTTTCCCTGTGTGTGTAGAGTTAACTCACTATCCTGTATGTGTGTGTAGTTCACACATTTCCCAGTGAAAATGTGTATAGAGTTTGCACACTGTCTATGTGAGTGTGTGTGTGTGTATAGTTTGCACAATTTCCCTTTGAGTGTATGCATAGAACCTGAGCACTTTCCCTATGAGTACTTGTGTGGAATTTGTACACTTTCCCTGTGAAGACTTGTATAGATTTTTTACACTTCCCCTGCGAGCGTGTGCTGAGTCTACACAATTTCTCTGCGAGTGTGTGTATGGTGTCTGCACACTTTTCCACTGAGTGTACTCGTACAGTCTGCACACTTCCCCTGTTAGTACCTCTTTGGTGCCTGCACCATTTCTGTAGGAATGCGGGTGTAGAGACTGCACACTTTCCCTGTCCGTGTGTGTTTGTATTTGCATATTTTCCCTGGGAGTGTGTGTGTAGAGTTTGCACACTTTCCTGTGAGTGTGTGTGTGTATGTGTGAATATGTGTGTAGTGTGCACAGTATCTCCATGAGTGCGTGTAGAGTCTTTCCCTGTGAGTGTGTGTGTGTGTAGAGCTTGCATGCTTTCCCTGTGAGTGTGTCTGTAGAATTAGCACATTTTGCTTGTGAGGGTGTGTAGACTTTGCACACTTTCCTTGTGGGCGTGTGTGTGGACATTGCCTGCTTTCCCTTTTAGTGTATGTGTAGAGCTACACATTTCTATTGTGACTGCACGGTTTTCCTCCAGCTCCTCCAATATCTTCCTACTTCCCACAGACGCACAGATGGTAGATGAAATGGTCAATGAAAGTTGTACAGGTGAGTGATAGAAGCCGGGGAAGCTGAATGGAATGTGAGGAGAACAAAATGGAATTGGTGTCAGTTCAGTATAAATGGATGCATTATGTTCAGCATGGAGTCAGTGGACCAAAGTTCCTGGTTTTGTGAAGTGTGACTCTGTGTTTAGTGCATACAATAGTGGGCTGAATTTCCCACACCAGGTATTTTGCCAACCTTTCAATTCCAACTTGAAAACACTGAAACAACAGGAATTCTGCAGATGTTGGAAATTCAAGCAACACACATAAAAGTTGCTGGTGAACGCAGCAGGCCAGGCAGCATCTGTAGGAAGAGGTGCAGTCGACGCTTCAGGCCGAGACCCTTCGTCAGGACTAACTGAAGGAAGAGTGAGTAAGGGATTTGAAAGTTGGAGGGGGAGGTATGTTCACCACTGATTTCTGCTGTAGAATTTAAGATTGTCAATCACTTTTTTTAATTGAAAAAAATATCTCCCACAGTCCTTGTCAGAGTGTATTTTTCAGAATGAAGGAAATAATGCAACAAATTAGCTCAGATTTCACACTAGGACCACAGCTGGCTTTGATATTTATGTATTACAATAAACTGCACTAAACTGCGGCTGCGACCTGCAACTATCACAGTGTGGACTCACTTTCCTGAACTTCAGTTCTGAATGCTATTTGCTTAGTTTATTGTAAAAGTAATTACAGTTGTTTTTCTTTTTTTCTCTCTACACATTGGGTGGTTAACAGTTTTCTATTGTTTTAATGGGTTCTGTTGGGTTTCTTTGTTTTGTAGCTGCCTGTATGTAGATCAATCTCAAAGTTGTATAAAGTATAAATACTTTGATAATAAATATACTTTGACTTGGACTTCTGGAAACTTCTGGAAACTTAAAAAAGCTGTAGACATTGAGAAGAACAGTAATAAACTCCAAGAGGATGTGGGCGAGCTGTTAGGGTTGGTGGACACATGGAGGATGAAATTCTGTGTAATAAAAGCAGCCAACATAATCATAGACCTCTCCCACCCAGATGATTCTCTCCTCTTCCTCCTTGTGGTGGGTGGAAGATCCAGGGGCTTGAAAGCACGCACCACCAAGATCAAAAACAGGTTCTATTCTGTTGTTAAAATGCTCTTAAATGGACCTCTTGTATAATAAGGTTGAATGCTTGTCCTCATAATCTATTCATCACGTCCCTTGCACCTTTTGTATACCTGCACTGCACTCTCCATGTCATTGCAACAGTATCACAAAATTTTCCAGTTTCTTGTTGCTTCTCCTTGTACAATCTTGATGTACTTACATTCGATGGCATCTTTATTAGGTCAAGAATGAAACCCGGTGTCACACACTAAATGCTGGAAGAACTCAGCAGGCCAGGCAGCATCTATGGAAAAGAATAAATGTCGACGTTTCAGGCTGAGACTCTCCATCAGGACTGGAGAAAAAAAAGATGAGAAGGCAGGGTTAGAAGGTGTGGGGAGGGGAGGAAGAAACACAAGGTGATCGGTGAAACTGGGAGGGGTGAGAGAGAGAGAGAGTGAAGTAAAGAGCTGGGAGGTTGATTGGTGAAAGAGAGTGTCTATTTCTGGAAGACGGAGCATAGGTGCTTGGTAAGGCGGTTTCCCAATCTGCTTTGTGTCTCACCGATATACAGGAGGCCACATCGGGAGCAGGAGATACAGTAGATGACAGCAACAGACTCACAAGTGAAGTGTCGCTTCATCTGGAAGGACTGACTGGGGCCCTGAATGGTAGTGGGGGAGATGGTGCAGCGTCAGTGTGTTTATAATAGCTGTCTCCAGAGACAGAGGCAGAGAGATTGAGAAAGGGAAGGGAGATGTCGGAAATGGACCAGGAAAATTTGAGGGCAGGGTGGAAGTTGGAGGCAAAGTTGTTGAAGTCTACTGATGTCTATTATAAGCCCTCTGATTCTCACAGCTACCTAGACTAGATCTCTTCCCACCATGTTACTTGTAAAAGAGCTATCCCCTTCTCTCAAGTCCTCCGTCTGCACCATATCTGCTCTCAGGATGAGACTTTTCATTCCAGAAATAAGGAGGTGTACTCCTTCAATGAAAAGGGCTTCCTTTCCTCCACCAAGAACACTGCCCTCAACTGCATCTCTTCCATTTTGCACATGTCTGTCCTTACCCCATCCTCCACCACCCCACCAGGGTTCCTCGTGTCCACTCCTACCACACCACTAGCCTCTATGTCCAGCACATAATTCTCCTTGACTTCCTTTCCCACAATTTCTACTTTCTACAGATATCACTCCCTACATGACTCCCTTGGTCCATTTGTCCCTTCCCACTGATCTCCCTCCTCGCACTTACTCTTGCAAGCAGAACAAGTGCCACATATGCCCTCACACCTCCTCCCTCACCACCATTCAGGGCCCCAAGCAGTCCTTCCAGGCGAAGCGACAATTCATCTGTGAGTCTGCTGGGGTCATCTGTTGTACCCGTTGCTCCCGGTGTGGCCTCCTGTATATCGGTGAGACCCGACGTAGTTTGGGAGAACTCTTCGCCGAGCACCTATGCTCCATCCAACAGAAAAGCAGGATCTGCCAGCGGAATCTTCCCATTCCCATTCTGATAAAAATCAAAAAGGGCCACTTTTCAACATAATTGTATAGGGGCTAAGAGTGTTGTAAAAGCGAGCCTGAAGGCTTTGTGTGTCAATGCAAGGAGCATTCGTAACAAGGTGGATGAATTAAAAGTGCAGATTGTTATTAATGAATATGATATATTTGGGATCACAGAGACATGGCTCCAGGGTGACCAAGGATGGGAGCTCAACATTCAGGGATATTCAATATTCAGGAGGGATAAGACATGAAAGAAAAGGAGGTGGGGTAGCATTGCTGGTTAGAGAGGAGATTAACACAATAGAAAGGAAGGACAAAAGCCGGGAAGATGTGGAATCGATATGGGTAGAGCTGCATAACACTAAGGTGCAGAAAACGCTGGTGGCAGTTGTGTACAGGCCACCTAACAGTAGTAGTGAGGTTGGGGATGGTATTAAACAGGAAATTAGAAATGTGTGCAATAAAGGAACAGCAGTTATAATGGGTGACTTCAATCTACATATAGATTGGGTGAACCAAATTGCTTAGGGTGCTGAGGAAGAGGATTTCTTGGAATGTATGCAGGATGACTTTTTGAACCAACATGTCGAGGAACCAACTAGAGAGCAGGCTATTCTAGACTGGGTATTGAGCAATGAGGAAGGGTTAATTAGCAATCTTGTCGTGAGAGGCCCCTTGGGTAAGAGTGACCATAATATGGTGGAATTCTTCATTAAGATGGAGAGTGACATAGTTAATTCAGAAACAAAGGTTCTCAACTTAAAGAAGGGTAACTTTGAAGGTATGAGACATGAATTAGCTAAGATAGACTGGCGAGTGACACTTAAAGGGTTGACGGTGGATATGCAATGCCAAGCATTTAAAGATCGCATGGATGAACTACAACAATTGTTCATCCCAGTTTGGCAAAAGAATAAACCAGGGAAGGTAGTGCACCCGTGGCTGACAAGGAAAATTAGGGATAGTATCAATTCCAAAGAAGAAACATACAAATTAGCCAGAAAAAGCAGCACACCTGAGGACTGGGAGAAATTCAGAGTCCAACAGAGGAGGACAAAGGGCTTAATTAGGAAAGGGAAAAAAGATTATGAGAGAAAGCTGGCAGGGAACATAAAAATTGACTGTTAAAGCTTTTATAGATATGTGAAAAGAAAAAGATTGGTTAAGACAAATGTAGGTCCCTTACAGTCAGAAACAGGTGAATTGATCATGGGGAACAAGGACATGGCAGACCAATTGAATAACTACTTTGGTTCTGTCTTCACTAAGGAGGACATAAATAATCTTCCGGAAATAGTAGGGGACAGAGGGTCTAGTGAGATGGAGGAACTGAGAGAAATACATATTAGTAGGGAAGTGGTGTTAGGTAAATTGAAGGGATTAAAGGCAGGTAAATCCCCAGGACCAGATGGTCTGCATCCCAGAGTGCTTAAGGAAGTAGCCCAAGAAATAGTGGATGCATTAGTGATAATTTTTCAAAACTCTTTAAATTCAGGACTAGTTCCTGAGGATTGGAGGGTGGCTAATGTAACCCCACTTTTTAAAAAAGGAGGGAGAGAGAAACCCGGGAATTATAGACCGGTTAGCCTAACATCGGAGGTGGGGAAAATGCTAGAGTCAGTTATCAAAGATGTGATAACAGCACATTTGAAAACTAGTGCAATCATCAGACAAAGTCAGCATGGATTTGTGAAAGGAAAATCATGTCTGACGAATCTCATAGAATTTTTTGAGGATGTAACTAGTAGAGTGGATAGGGGAGAACAAGTGGATGTGGTATATTTGGATTTTCAAAAGGGTTTTGACAAGGTCCCACACAGGAGATTAGTGTGCAAACTTAAAGCACACGGTATTGGGGGTAAGGTATTGATGTGGATAGAGGATTGGTTGGCAGACAGGAAGCAAAGAGTGGGAATAAATGGGACCTTTTCAGAATGGCAGGCAGTGACTAGTGGGGTACCACAAGGCTCAGTGCTGGGACCCCAGTTGTTTACAATATATATTAATGACTTGGATGAGGGAATTAAATGCAGCATCTCCAAGTTTGCGGATGACACGAAGCTGGGCGGTAGTGTTAGCTGTGAGGAGGATGCTAAGAGGATTCAGGGTGACTTGGATAGGTTAGGTGAGTGGGCAAATTCATGGCAGATGCAAGTTAATGTGGATAAATGTGAGGTTATCCACTTTGGTGACAAGAACAGGAAAACAGATTATTATTTGAATGGTGGCCGATTAGGAAAAGGGGAGGTGCAACGAGACCTGGGTGTCATTATACACCAGTCATTGAAAGTGGGCATGCAGGTACAGCAGGCGGTGAAAAAGGCAAATGGTATGCTGGCATTTATAGCAAGAGGATTCAAGTACAGGAGCAGGGAGGTATTACTGCAGTTGTACAAGGCCTTGGTGAGACCACACCTGGAGTATTGTGCGCAGTTTTGGTCCCCTAATCTGAGGAAAGACATCCTTGCCATAGAGGGAGTACAAAGAAGGTTCACCAGATTGATTTCTGGGATGGCAGGACTTTCATATGATGAAAGACTGGATCGCCTAGGCTTATACTCTTTGGAATTTAGAAGATTGAGGGGGGGATCTTATTGCAACGTATAAAATCCTAAAGGGATTGGACAGGCTAGATGCAGGAAGATTGTTCCCGATGTTGGGGAAGTCCAGAACGAGGGGTCACAGTTTGAGGATAAAGGGGAAGCCTTTTAGGACCGAGATTAGGAAAAACTTCTTCACACAGGGAGTGGTGAATCTGTGGAATTCTCTGCCACAGCAAACAGTTGAGGCCAGTTCATTGGCTATATTTAAGAGGGAGTTAGATATGGCCCTTGTGGCTAAAGGGATCAGGGGGTATGGAAGGAAGGCTGGTGCAGGGTCCTGAGTTGGATGATCAGCCATGATCATACTGAATTGCGGTGCAGGCTCAAAGGGCCGAATGGCCTACTCCTGCACCTATTTTCTATGTTTCTATGTTTCTATGTCAGCCCCAGGCCTCCTCTACTGTCTCAAACTTCTGTATAGCACCCCTCACTTCACCATTCTCCATTCCCAACTCCCCCCCCCAACTTTTCTTTCTTCTGTGGCCTTCTGTCCTCTCCTATCAGATACCCCTTCTCCAGTCCTGTATCTCTTTTACCAATCAATGTCCCAGCTCTTTACCACACTGCTCCCCACTTGCTGGTTTCACTTATCCACTTGAGTTTCTTCCTCCCCTCCCCACACCTTCTAACTCTGACTTCTCATCTTTTTTCTCCAGTCCTGATGAAGGGTCTTAGCCTGAAATGTCGACTGTACTCTTTTCCATGGAGGCTGCCTGGCCTGCTGAGTTCCTCCAGCATTTTGTGTGTGTTGCTTGGATTTCCAGCATCTGCAGATTTTCTTTTGTTTGTGGTGGAACCTGGTGTCTTCTGCTGCTCTAGCCCATCGTCTGTAAGGCTGAACGTGTTGTTTGTTCAGAGATGCTCCTCTACACACCATACAATGTGTGAGTCACTGTCCCTTTCCTGTCAGTTTGAAACAGTCTGGACATTCTTCTCTGACCTCTCTCATTAACAAGGCATTTTCAACCACAGAACTGCTGCTTACTGGATGGTTTTGGGTTTTTTTTGCACCATTCCCTGTGAACTCTAGAGATGGTTGTGCTTGAAAATCCCAGGAAATCAACAGTTTCTGTGATACTCAAACCACTCCATCTGGCACCAACAATCTTTCCACAGCCAAGGTCACTTAGATCACACTTGTTCCCCATTATGATGTCTGGTTTGAGCAACAACTGAACCTCTTAACCATGTCTGCATGTTCTTATGCATTGAGTTGCTGCCACAACATTGGCTGATTAGATACTTGCATTAACAAGCAGATGTACTGATGTACCTAATAAAATGGCTATTGAGTGCATATTTTGAATTGTCCTATATGGATGCTACACAAAACTAAACTTCCTGTTGTATTTTTGGTATCTGTGTGTGTCTATAATAAACCAATCACCAATTGTAATGTGCAGCAATAAATTTTGATAGGAGAATGAGAGGAATAATCTATGAGCACTGGAGGTACCGAAGGTGTACCTGTTGACAGCCATTGAAGGTAATAGTTGAGGTTTACAAAGAGTTAATAAGTCATTCTATGGTGTTATGAGCTTTATAAATAGAGACATAGAATACGAATGCAAGGAAGTTGTGCCAAACCAACATAAGACAATACTTTGGCTTCACTTGGAGTATTGTGTCCTATTTGAGCAACCCAGTTTGTCTGAGAGAGTTGTGAAGTTCTGGCAATGTTACAGAAGGGATTTACTTAAGTGGTTGCAGGGATAAGGGCTTACAATTACTCCTTTGGATTGGAAGAGCTGGGTCTGTTCCCTTTAGAGTAAAAAGGATTAAGAGATTTAATACAGATATTTAAAATCATCATGGACTTAAATTAAATAAATAAAGATCTGTTTTTTCCAAAGCAAAAGAGATTGGCGGAAAAAAACAAAAGCAGCATTCGGAAAAAAGGTTTAATGTAGTGAGTGTTTTGGGTTTAGAATGTACTTCCTGAAAGTCTGATGGAAACACATTCATAAACAGCTTTCAGAAAGGAATTGAAAATTACTTGAAGCTAGAGAGAAAGCATCAGCTGGAATATATTTCATAGGATCCAGCCCAGACTTGATGGGTTAAGCAGACTTCCTTTGTGTTGTGTTATCCTGTAAGTCCATGAAGACACACCTAATATTTCTGCTACATTTAAGAAGAGCATTGATGAGGAGCACAGAGCACTGATCCAAGACTTTGGTTTGATCACAGATACGGGGGTTTTGAATAGTGAAGTTCTCAGTATTACTTTGTTGAGATGCACTTCATATCTCCATTATTTACTGCATCACTTGCTTTCATAATGAAAAATATTTGAAGGAGCTGGGCAGCATATAACAATAATTTGAAAGGTGCAGCCAACAGGGACTAGGAAGGAGAAGTTGCTAACAAAGAAATACGCAAAACTTTTCCTCGGATGTCGCCGCTAAAGTAAGTAATCAAACACAAAGTAACATTTGAACTTTGTTAAAGCTTTCGGTAACAGTTGAATTGCTCAGAGGCCACTTTATTAGATACCTCCAGTATCTAATGTGAGTGTACGTTTGGGGTCTTCTGCTGCTGCTGTAGCCCACCTACTCCAAAGTTTGATGTGTTGTGTGTTCAGAGATGCTCTTCTGTACACCATTGTTGTAAAGTGTGTTTATTTCGATTACTGTCTTTTTCCTGTCTGCTTGAACCAGTCTGGGCATTCTGCTCTGATCCCTCTCATAACAAAGTATTTTCACCCCTCCATCCCCCCCACCCCACCGAACTGCTGGTCACTGGACTTTTTTGTTTTTGTTTTTTGCACCATTCTCTCTAAGCTCCAGAGACTGGAGTAGGTGAAAATCCCAGGAGATCAGCAGTTGCTGAGATTCTCAAACCACTCTGTCTGTCACCAACAACAATTCCACAGTCAAGGTCACTTAGATCACATTTCCTCCCGATACTGATGCCTGGTCTGAACTACAGCTGAACCTCTTGACCATGCTTTTATAGATTGAGTTGCTGCCACATGATTGGCTGATTAGATACTTGCCTTAATGCACAGGAGTACCTAATAAAGTGGCCGCTGCGTGTATTTTTAACAAATGCACTGGGATTCATTGGTGAATTCATAGGAAGATGCTTAAACATAAGAAACAGAAAAAAATAATATGGAAGATTCTGGCCTGGAAGTTCTTGGGTACAGTAATCCAATCCTTCTGTGGACTATGTGAGAGATTTTAATGAAGGTCCTTATGTTGCTATGTTGTTCCCATTGATACCTGCATTTTGCCAGATCCTCTCACTGCATATTGAACACACTAGTATCTAGATGGGCTCCATATCATCAATGAATTGTTAAACATGCTTCAACATTACCTGCACAAAACCCATTTGTATACAGGTAATGCACCAAACATGTGGGTCATTGTAATCTGCTCTCGAGTGCAGTGAGCAATTCATTAAATAACACAGTCTCCTTCTTTTCCTTCTCACCTTAAACCTATGCCATCTGGTTTTAGTCTCCTCCGCACTCAGGGAAAAAAAGCTGTGATTTTATCTTTGCCCCTCATGGCCCCCTTACTGGAAGTTAAAGATTTTATCATTAACCTGATGTCTTGATTAACCAGTGACCTGACGAAGGGCCTTGGCCTGAAACATTCTCTTTATTTCTTTCCATGTTTACCGCCTGACTTATGGAGTTCCTCCAGAATCACAAAATGTTGTGTGCGTTACTTAATGATTTTAATGTTGCACGCTGTGCTATTTTACTTTGCAACAGTGGAAATAACCAATACCAGGAACTGACAGGATGAGGGTTTGACTAAGATTGAGGATGTGATCAGAAAGATATAACTTGAGGACACTTTTGAAGAGATTTAGTAAGATTGACAGTATTTCAGAGAGTGAGGAGGAAAATGTCTATAGCTAGTGAGTGTGGGGGAAAGAAAAGATGCTGAGGATTTGTTCTGGAAAGATGCTGCAGAAAAACACTATTGCGGTACTGATGAGATTTTTAAAGTCTAGACTCGAGACACACTGTTGCTGTGGTACACAGGTCCCAGTACTGATCCTGTGCTACAAATAACACAGTGTTGATCTTGTGCAACAAAGGTCCCAGTACTGATCCTGTGCTACAAATAACCCAGTGTTGATCCTGTGGTACAAATAACCCAGTGTTGATCCCTGTGGTACAAATAACCCAGTGTTGATCCTGTGCAACAAAGGTCCCAGTACTGATCCTGTGGTACAAAGGTCCCAGTACTGATCCTGTGGTACAAATAACCCAGTGTTGATCCTGTGCAACAAAGGTCCCAGTACTGATCCTGTGGTACAAATAACCCAGTGTTGATCCTGTGCAACAATGGTCCCAGTACTGATCCTGTGGTACAAATAACCCAGTGTTGATCCTGTGCAACAAAGGTCCCAGTACTGATCCTGTGGTACAAATAACCCAGTGTTGATCCTGTGCAACAATGGTCCCAGTACTGATCCTGTGGTACAAATAACCCAGTGTTGATCCTGTGCAACAAAGGTCCCAGTACTGATCCTGTGGTACAAATAACCCAGTGTTGATCCTGTGGTACAAAGGTCCCAGTACTGATCCTGTGCTACAAATAACCCAGTACTGATCCTGTGCAACAAAGGTCCCAGTACTGATCCTGTGCTACAAATAACCCAGTACTGATCCTGTGCAACAAAGGTCCCAGTACTGATCCCTGTGGTACAAAGGTCCCAGTACTGATCCTGTGGTACAAATAACCCAGTACTGATCCTGTGCAACAAAGATCCCAGTACTGATCCCTGTGGTACAAAGGTCCCAGTACTGATCCTGTGGTACAAATAACCCAGTACTGATCCTGTGCAACAAAGATCCCAGTACTGATCCCTGTGGTACAAAGGTCCCAGTACTGATCCTGTGGTGCAAATAACCCAGTGTTGATCCTGTGCAACAAAGGTCCCAGTACTGATCCTGTGGTACAAAGGTCCCAGTACTGATCCTGTGGTACAAATAACCCAGTACTGATTTCTGTGGTGCAAAAAACCCAGTGTTGATCCTGTGCAACAAAGGTCCCAGTACTGATCCTGTGGTACAAAGGACACAGTACTGATCCTGTGGTACAAATAACCCAGTGCTGATCCTGTGGTACAAAGGTCCCAGTACTGATCCTGTGGTACAAATATCCCAGTATTGATCCTGTGGTACAAAGGTCCCAGTACTGATCCTGTGCAACAAAGGTCCCAGTACTGATCCCTGTGGTACAAATAACCCAGTGCTGATCCTGTGGTACAAAGGTCCCAGTACTGATCCTGTGGTACAAAGGTCCCAGTACTGATCCCAGTGGTACAAATAACCCAGTGCTGATCCTGTGGTACAAAGGTCCCAGTACTGATCCCTGTGGTACAAATAACCCAGTACTGATCCCTGTGGTACAATAACCCAGTGCTGATCCTGTGGTACAAAGGTCCCAGTACTGATCCTGTGGTACAAAGGTCCCAGTACTGATCCTGTGCTACAAAGGTCCCAGTACTGATCCTGTGGTACAAAGGTCCCAGTACTGATCCTGTGGTACAAAGATCCCAGTACTGATCCTGTGGTACAAAGGACGCAGTACTGATCCTGTGGTACAAATAACACAGCACTAATCCTGCGGTACAAAGGTCCCAGTACTGATCCCTGTGGTACAAATAACCCAGTACTGATCCTGTGGTACAAAGGTCGCAGTACTGATCCCTGTGGTACAAATAACCCAGTACTAATCCTGCAGTACAAAGGTCCCAGTACTGATCCTGTGGTACAAAGGTCCCAGTACTGATCCTGTGGTACAAAGTTCCCAGTACTGATCCTGTGGTACAAAGGTCCCAGTACTGGTCCTGTAGTACAGAGGTCCCTGTACTGATGCTGTGGTATATCACATATGCATGTTAATCAATCAAAGATTAATTTTGCCCACTTGAGTAGAGATTTTCCAGAGGAGTGGTCTACACGTATGCTGTGGTTGTGATTATAGGAGAAGTAAATGCACTTAGACTGGGAATTGGACCTGCCATTCAATGACAGATGTCACCCAGTGGAATTGTCAATTAAGTTGCAGGAAACTGGTAAAAAAATGGGCAGACTCACTGATTTAATTTAACACAGTTCACATTCATCTGGTACCTGATGACTGCAAAACATTTAGAGAACTAACGTGGTCAAACCGGTCCTGTTGACGGGTCAAAAATGTGAATAGCTGCAGATGCTGGAAATGCAAGGAACACACAAAATGCTGGAGGAACTCAGCAGGTCAGGCAGCATCTGTAGAAAAGAATAAACAGTCACTGTTTCGGGCCAAGACCCTTCATCGTGCTGCCTGGCCTGCTGAGTTCCTCCAGCTTTTTGTGTGTGTTGCAGCTGAGGGGGTCAAGATTAGTAGTAGTCGTAGGAATAAAAAGTGCTGACAGACGAGAGTGCTGACTCCAGTCTTTGTATGACCAAATGCCTAATCTTCAGAGGATAAATAAAACTGAGACTAGTTTCACTTCTTTCAATGGGAAGTAAAGATTTCAAAACTCGATTGGAATAATTTTTACCATCCAATTGTAAGATTTAAAGATTCAAAGTGCATTTATTATCGAAGTATGTATACAGTATACAACCCTGAGATTCATCTTCCCACAGGAAGCCACGAAAGAAGGAAATACCATGGAACCTATTCAAAGGAAACACTTAAACACCCAACGCGCAAAATAAAGAACAAATCGTGGGAACGGCAAAAAATGAGCGAATAACACACAGAATATTAAACATTGAACCACAGAGTTGGAGATTCTTTCCAAACAATTGCAAGAACTTATGGTTTGTTTGGTTTTTCGATGCCTTTAATTTGTATGGCTTGATAACAATAGTAAACAGTGCTGCAGTGTTTCTGAGCAGAGTGCTTCCACACACGAGCTGCATATTTCACTTCTGTTTTCATGACCTATCTCATTACGAAAGATCACCAGCTTCAAATACTCCAAACATTTACACTTACCCCTGGCAGTCCAACGTGAAATGACTCGATTTCTCTCCCTTGTTGGTTGAATCATTCATTTTCCCTCTGCATGAGCAGAACGACATGCATTTTGGAGAAATGAAACAGGGCCAACCTAATCACACTGCCCCTTTGATTGATATGACAAAGGTACACTCACTTTATTATCTCCATTTTATCATTAAGTGGCTACTTCATAACATACAGGAGATACCTAATAAAGTGGCAACTGAGTACATGTTCAAGATCTTCTACTGCTGTAACCCACATCCACTTCAAGGTTCAACATGTTGCATGTTCAGAGATGCTCTTCTGCACACCACTGTTGTAATGTGTGGTTATCTGAGTTACGGTCCCTTCCTGTCAGTTTGAAACAGTCTGGTAATTCTCCTCTGATCTCTCTGATTAACAATGTGCTTTCACCCATGGAACTGCTGCTCATTGGATGATTTTTGTTTTTCAAACCATCCTCTGTAAACTCTAGAGACTGTTGTTCATGGAAATCCCAGGAGATCAGCAGTTTCTGAGATACTCAAACCACCCCATCTGGCACCAACAACATTTTCATAGTCAAGGTCACTTAGATCACATTTCCTCCCCATACTGATGCCTGGTCTGAACAACAGCTGAACCTCTTGACCATGCTTTTATAGATTGAGTTGCTGCCACATGATTGGCTGATTAGATACTTGCCTTTGCGCACAGGAGTACCGGAATAAAGTGGCCGCTGCTTGTATTTTTTAAAAATCCACTAGGATTGATTGGTGAATGCATAAGAAGTTGCTTAAATATAAGAAACAGAAAAAAATTATGAAAGATTCTGGCCTGGAAGTTCTTGGGTTCAGTAATCTAATCCTTCTGTGGACTATGTGAGAGATTTTAATGAAGGTTCTTATGTTGCTATGTTGTTCCCATTGATACCTCCATTTTGCCAGATCCTCTCACTGCATATTGAACACACTAGTATCTAGATGGGCTCCATATCATCAATGAATTGTTAAACATGCTTTAACATTACCTGCACAAAACCCATTTGTATACAGGTAATGCACCAAACATGTGGGTCATTGTAATCTGCTCTCGAGTGCAGTGTGCAATTCATTAAATAACACAGTCTCCTTCTTTTCCTTCTCACCTTAAACCTATGCCATCTGGTTTTAGTCTCCTCTGCACTCAGGGAAAAAAAGCTGTGATTTTATCTTTGCTCCTCACAGCCCCCTTACTGGAAGTTAAAGATTTTATCATTAACCTGATGTCTTGATTAACCAGTGACCTGACGAAGGGCCTTGGCCTGAAACATTCTCTTTATTTCTTTCCATGTTTACCGCCTGACTTATGGAGTTCCTCCAGAATCACAAAATGTTGTGTGCGTTACTTAATGATTTTACTGTTGCACGCTGTGCTATTTTACTTTGCAACAGTGGAAATAACCAATGCCAGGCACTGACAGGATGAGGGTTTGACTAAGATTGAGGATGTGATCAGAAAGATATAACTTGAGGACACTTTTGAAGAGATTTAGTAAGATTGACAGTATTTCAGAGAGTGAGGAGGAAAATGTCTACAGCTAGTGGGTGTGGGGGAAAGAAAAGATGCTGAGGATTTGTTCTGGAAAGATGCTGCAGAAAAACACTATTGTGGCACTGATGAGATTTTTAAAGTCTAGACTCGAGACACACTGTTGCTGTGGTACAAAGGTCCCAGTACTGATCCCTGTGGTACAAAGGACGCAGTACTGATCCTGTGGTACAAATAACACAGTGTTGATCCTGTGGTACAAAGGTCCCAGTGTTGATCCTGTGGTACAAAGGTCCCAGTACTGATCCCTGTGCAACAAAGGTCCCAGTACTGATCCTGTGCTACAAAGGTCCCAGTACTGATCCTGTGCTACAAATAACCCAGTACTGATCCTGTGCTACAAATAACCCTGTACTGATCCTGTGGTACAAAGGTCCCAGTACTGATCATGTGCTACAAAGGTCCCATTACTGATCCTGTGGTACAAAGGTCCCATTACTGATCATGTGCTACAAAGGTCCCAGTACTGATCCTGTGCTACAAAGGTCCCATTACTGATCCTGTGGTACAAAGGTCCCAGTACTGATCCTGTGCAACAAAGGTCCCAGTACTGATCCTGTGGTACAAATAACCCAGTGCTGATCCTGTGCTACAAATAACACAGCACTGATCCTGTGGTACAAATAACCCAGCAATGATCCTGTGCTACAAAGGTGCCAGCACTGATCCTGTGGTATAAAGTTCCCAGTACTGTTCCTGTGGTACAAAGGTCCCAGTGCTGAACCTGTGGTACAAAGGTGCCAGTGCTGAACCTGTGGTATAAAGTTCCCAGTACTGATCCTGTGGTACAAAGGTCCCAGTACTGATCATGTGCTACAAAGGTCCCAGTACTGATCCCTGTGCAACAAAGGTCCCAGTACTGATCCTGTGCTACAAAGGTCCCAGTACTGATCCTGTGCTACAAAGGTCCCATTACTGATCCTGTGGTACAAAGGTCCCAGTACTGATCCTGTGCAACAAAGGTCCCAGTACTGATCCTGTGGTACAAATAACCCAGTGCTGATCCTGTGCTACAAATAACACAGCACTGATCCTGTGGTACAAATAACCCAGCAATGATCCTGTGCTACAAAGGTGCCAGCACTGATCCTGTGGTATAAAGTTCCCAGTACTGTTCCTGTGGTACAAAGGTCCCAGTGCTGAACCTGTGGTACAAAGGTGCCAGTGCTGAACCTGTGGTATAAAGTTCCCAGTACTGTTCCTGTGGTACAAAGGTCCCGGTGCTGATCCCTGTGGTACAAAGGTGCCAGTGCTGAACCTGTGGTATAAAGTTCCCAGTACTGATCCTGTGGTACAAAGGTCCCAGTGCTGATCCTGTGGTACAAAGTTCCCAGTACTGGTCCTGTAGTACGGAGGTCCCTGTACTGGTCCTGTGGTACAAATAACCCATTACTGATCCTGTGGTACAAAGGTCCCAGTACTGATCCTGTGGTACAAATAACCCAGTACTGATCCCTGTGGTACAAAGGTCCCAGTACTGATCCTGTGGTACAAAGGTCCCAGTACTGATCCTGTGGTACAAAGGTCCCAGTACTGGTCCTGTAGTACAGAGGTCCCTGTACTGATCCTGTGGTATATCACATATGCATGTTAATCAATCAAAGATTAATTTTGCCCACTTGAGTAGAGATTTTCCAGAGGAGTGGTCTACACGTATGCTGTGGTTGTGATTATAGGAGAAGTAAATGCACTTAGACTGGGAATTGGACCTGCCATTCAATGACAGATGTCACCCAGTGGAATTGTCAATTAAGTTTCAGGAGACTGGTAAGAAATGGGCAGACTCACTGATTTAATTTAACACAGTTCACATTCATTTGGTACCTGATGACTGCAAAACATTTAGAGAACTAACGTGGTCAAATCAGTCCTGCTGATGGGTCAAAAATGTGAATAGCTGCAGATGCTGGAAATGCAAGGAACACACAAAATGCTGGAGGAACTCAGCAGGTCAGGCAGCATCTGTGGAAAAGAATAAACAGTCACTGTTTCGGGCCAAGACCCTTCATCGTGCTGCCTGGCCTGCTGAGTTCCTCCAGCTTTTTGTGTGTGTTGCGGCTGAGGGGGTCAAGATTTGTAGTAGTTGTAGGAATAAAAAGTGCTGACAGACGAGAGTGCTGACTCCAGTCTTTGTATGACCAAATGTCTAATCTTCAGAGGATAAATAAAACTGAGACTAGTTTCACTTCTTTCAATGGGAAGTAAAGATTTCAAAACTCGATTGTAAGAATTTTTACCAACCAATTGAAAGATTCAAATTACATTTATTATCGAAGTATGTATACAGTACACAACCCTAAGATTCGTCTTCCCACAGGCAGCCACGAAACAAGGAAACACCATGGAACCTGTTCAAAGGAAACTTCAAACACCCAACGCGCAAAATAAAGAACAAATCGTGGGAATGGCAAAAAATGAGCGATTTAATAAAAACAGAATATTAAATATCGAACCACAGAGTTGGAGATTCTTTCCAAACAATTGCAAGAACTTATGGTTTGTTTGGTTTTTCGATGCCTTTAATTTGTATGGCTTGATAACAATAGTAAACAGTGCTGCAGTGTTTCTGAGCAGAGTGCTTCCACACACGAGCTGCATATATATTTCACTTCTGTTTTCATGACCTATCTCATTACAAAAGATCACCAGCTTCAAATACTCCAAACATTTACACTTACTCCTGGCAGTCCAACGTGAAATGACTCGATTTCTCTCCCTTGTTGGTTGAATCATTCATTTTCCCTCTGCATGAGCAGAACGACATGCATTTTGGAGAAACGAAACAGGGCCAACCTAATCACACTGCCCCTTTGATTGATATCACAAAGGTACACTCACTTTATTATCTCCATTTTATCATTAAGTGGCTACTTCATAACATACAGGAGATACCTAATAAAGTGGCAACTGAGTACATGTTCAAGATCTTCTACTGCTGTAACCCACATCCACTTCAAGGTTCAACATGTTGCATGTTCAGAGATGCTCTTCTGCACACCACTGTTGTAATGTGTGGTTATCTGAGTTACTGTCCCTTCCTGTCAGTTTGAAACAGTCTGGTAATTCTCCTCTGATCTCTCTGATTAACAATGTGCTTTCACCTATGGAACTACTGCTCATTGGATGATTCTTGTTTTTCAAACTATTCTCTGTAAACTCTAGAGACTGTTGTTCATGGAAATCCCAGGAGATCAGCAGTTTCTGAAATACTCAAACCACCCCATCTGGCATCAACAATCATTTCACGGTCAAATTCATTTAGATCACATTTCTTCCCCATTCTGATGTCTGGTCTGAGCAACAACTAAACCTCCTCACCATGACTACAAGCTTTTATGCATTGAGTTGCTGCCACATGATTGCCTGATTAGATATTTGCATTAATGATTAGGTGTACAGGTAACCCTAATAAAATGGCCACTGAATGTATTATGCATACAGTGTTTGATGCTTGAACCAGTTCTTACAGAAACATCTGCAAGATTCTAAGCTAGGGCACATCATCAGTGATGTCACCTGGGGTCATCAGGTGTTTCGGGTCTTTCAACATCATACACCCTCACCCAGGCAACCCGACTGGGGTTGATCAGACCCTGGCCTCTGCCCTAGCGGTAACCTACGGATCTAAGATTTAAATTCAAAGTAAATTTATTATCAAAGTACATACAGTATATGTCACTGTATACAACCCTGAGATTCATTTTCTTGCAGACATTCACAGTAAATACAAGAAACACAATAGAATACACATGAAAATCAAGGGTGGAATCTCACAGAATTATTGTTCAAGACCACATTTACAAGATTTAACAGAATAAATTTAACACTTTATTAAGTACTCAGTGGGGATTAAGATGAGGCTGGTGATTCACTAGAGATGCGTGAGGTTTACCATTGTGACTAATTACATATTAACTCTTGCAGCTCAATTGTATGAAACTTCCTTCCACAGTGCCTTGATATTAGCAGACTTGATATGCTGGTTCAGAATATCAAAGAAAATGCAGGCCCTGTCTTACGCTCGAACCCAGACATAAATTTAAAATGCAAGTCCATAGGAGGCAAAATTGGATTCAGTTGCCCACATTGGGGTCTCTGGGAGACTGTACAATTAAAAATGCATATTCTGTGTGTGCATGCTTGCTGATGTGAAGCATACTGAAGGATACCTTTGTTAGTGCTGGAAGCATGATGACACTTGCTGGCTGCCCCAGTACATAGAGTCATATAGTCACAGAACGCTGCAGCACTGAAATAGGAACTTTGGCCCATCTAGTCTGTAATGGGCTGCTATTTTGCCTTGTGCTATCACCCTACACGAAGACCATACCCCTCCCATGCATTTTCCCTATCCAGATTTATCTTAAGTATTGAAATTGAACCCACATCCACTACTTCTGCTGGCAGCTCGTTCCACACTTTCACCACCCTCTGTGTGAAGAAGTTCCCCTTGAATGTTACACTGTTCACCTTTAACCCATGACCTCTCGTTCTAATCTCACTCAACCTCAGTGGAAAAAGCTTGCTTGCATTTGCCCTATTTCCAACTGTGATAAGACTGCTGAACAGATCCTGACCCGGATCTGGGCCGTACCCTCCAAATATCCAGACCTGCCTCTCGGTTTTTTTTCGCACTACCTTACTTTCCCTTTTCTATTTTCTATTTATGATTTATAATTTAAATTTTTAATATTTACTATTGATTTGTACTCCAGGGAACGCGAAGCGCAGAATCAAATATCGCTGTGATGATTGTACGTTCTAGTATCAATTGTTTGGCAACAATAAAGTATAAAGTATTTATATCCCTCATAATTTTGTGTATCTCTATCCAACCCCCCTCACTCTCCCACACTCCTTTCCCTAAAACTCAAGTCCTCAAGTTTTGGCAAAACACTTGTAAATTTAAGGAATGATAAAAGGCAGATTTTCTGGTTATTTACTAGTTAGCTAATGGAATATTGCATTCATTTTCAATCTCTGAACAGATTGACTTGACAGGTCATTCTAGAGAGAACTAAATTCTTGAACACATTGGATGGTCTGGGGCCATAACAATTATTGATGGCAGCCTTCTTGGAGATTGATAGAGCAGTTGACAACATTCTGATTGTTTCTGGTCACTATTGCTGATTTCAGAATCAGGTTTATTATCACCGGTGTGAGTCATGAAATTTGTTGTGCGAGTTTCATGACAAATAGTGCAAAAGGAGAAAACAAAAGAAAATGTAGTGAGATAGCGTTCATGGGTTCAATGTCCATTCAGACATCCCCTGGCAGAGGGAAAGAAGCTGTTCCTGAATCATTGAGTGAGCGCCTTTGGCTTCTGTACCTCCTCCCTGATGGGAGCAATGAGAAGAGGGCTTGTCCTGGGTCATAGGGGTCCCTAATGATGGACGATACCTTTTTGAGGGCATCACTTCTTGAAGATATCCTCGATGCTGGTGAGTCTAGAGCCCATGGTAAAGCTGACTGAGTTCACAACTCTCTGCAGCTTCTTTTGATCCTGTGCAGTAACACCCCCACCCCCCAACGCCATGCCAGATGGTGATGCAGCAAGTTAGAACGCTCTCCACAGAACTTCTGTAGAAATTTGTGAGTGTCTTCAGTGTACCAAATCTCCACAAACGCAAAATAAAATACAGCTCCTGTCATGCTTTCTTTGTAACTGCACCGATATGTTGGGACTAGGTTCGATCCTCAGAGACGTTGACAGTCAAGAACTTGAAATTGCTTACCCTTTCCACTTCTGATTCCTCGATAAGGACTAGTATGCATTTTCTCGTCTTATCCTATTTGAAGTCCACATCAATTCTTTGCTCTTACTGAGCTTGAATGAAGGTTGTTGCGGTGACTCCAGCCAACCAGCCAAGTTAGCTTGTTTTTGTATGCCTTCTTTATATTGCGTTGGTGAGTATTGTTCAAAACTCACCAAAACAACTAAATACTTTGCTAATCATACTCTTCCTGGTGAGTAATCATCACAAGTAATAGTCTGTAACTTCCCTTTGGACTTGAAGGCAACTTGTTGTGGCAGAACCGAGGCGAGGCAAGCTGTCACCTAGAGTGAGGAAGACCCAAGTTTGATCATTTTAAACGCTGTGCCAAAAGCCAAATCAAGGCGGCAAAGACTGGGCACCAGAGCATGCTGATTCGACTGAACTCAATGTTTGGATGGAGGCTTAAGCCCAAGGTTGAATCAAAAAGGTGGGGTACAGGCTAAATTGATGCAGTGGTTTCCAGGTCCCAGAGCAAATTAGATTAGATTAGATTCAACTTTATTGTCATTGTGCTGAGTACAGATACAAAGCCAATGAAATTCAGTTAGCATCTGACCAGAAGTACAAAGAAGAGTGTTATTTACAAAATAACTGTGAATAAAAAAAGTTCTACAGCACACAAATATAAAAGTACTGAGACAGTACAATATGGTGCAATACTGCTTAGCACTGTGATGTGAGGTTCAGCAGGGTCACAGTCTCAGGGAAGAAGCTCTTCCTGTGCCTGCTGGTGTGGGAGCAGAGGTTCCTGTAGTGCCTACCAGATGGGAGGAGAGTAAAAAGTCCATGGTTAGGGTGAGATGCATCCCTGATGATGCTTTTCGCCCTGCCCAGGCAGCGTTTATGGTAGATGTTCTCAATGGTGGGAAATTGGGTGCCAATAATCCGCTGGGCATTTTTCACCACACACTGGAGTGACTTGCGGCCCAATACGGGACAATTGCCATACCACACTGAGATGCAGTTGGTGAGTATGCTCTCAATGGTACAGTGGTAAAAGTCTGTCAGTATCCTGGGACAGAGGTGAACTTTCTTGATGCTCTGCAGGAAATAAAGGCGCTGTTGTGCCTTTTTGATCAGGATGGAGGAGTTCAGGGACCAGGCGAGATCCTCGGAAATGTGGACACCAAGGAATTTGAAGCTTGATACATGCTCCACTACAGTTCCGTTGATGTAGATGCGGACATGAGTGTGACTCCTGTCATGTCTGAAGTCCACAATGATCTCCTTGGTCTTCTGGGTGTTAAGGGCCAGATTGTTGTCAGCACACCAGGCGGCCAGGTGCTGGACCTTGTCCCTGTAGGCCATCTCATCATCCCCTCTGATCAGACCAACCACCGTGGTGTCGTCTGTGAACTTGATTATGGAGTTAGAACCATGTACAGAAACACAGTCATAGGCGAAAAGGGAGTACAGAAGAATAAATTGAGGTGACTGAACCCAATGTTTGGATGTCGATTTAAGTACTGGGCTGAATTGAAAAGGTCAGGGTGCTGCAACCTGCGGTGAAAGGCCGGTTCAGATCGCTGCTCCACAACTTGGATTTACACTGAAATATGCTGAACTGTGAGCCTTTCTTTATGGACTTCAGTTCAGAATGTTATTTGCTTGTGGATATTGTTTGCATGATGTGTTTTTTTCCCCGCACATTAAGTATTCAACGGTCTTTTTTTATATGGTTTCTTTTGTGGTTCTTTGTTTCGTGGCTGCCTGTTAGGAGACGAATCCCAACGGTGTATAATGTATACATACTTTGATAATAAATATACTTTGAACTTTGGACTTTTGCACCCTGCCATTATGTTCAGTAGTGTTAAGGCTGATTTATACTTCTCCGTAGGCTCTATGCCGTAGCCTACGCAAGTGGCCTACGCTGTTGTGAGCATTTACACTTGTGCTTTGGTGTGTCTGCATCGCTCTGCAATTCACCACCAAAATGCTAGCTGGCGGTGGGGTTTCTATGCCACTGTGTTGAATTTCTTTGTGTACTTCAAACAAAGAAAAATTTATTTCTACGAATTTGACGCCATTTGGCAGTTTTTATAGTCTGTGAACGAAGAGTCATACAAACGTACATATTTTCGGACTTCCTCAACTAACCTCTCCTCGATTTGGTCCATTTTTCAACTCACGTTCTTCTTCTCTCTTCTCTCCTAATTCGAAAATGGCAGAGAAGAAGAAGCAACTGGAAATGCGTAGGAGGAAATGCAGTGCTACCAAGCGGATTAATCACAGTTGTTGTGGTCTGCGTCGCTGCGACGCATAGTTACATTTTTGGGGAGGTGTGTGTCAGGCTATGGCGTAGGGTACGCGGCTACGCCTTACCTATATCGTAGATTTGACACAGAAGTATAAATTGGCCTTTAGGCTAAGTGAGGTTAGAGCACTGTGCCCAAAATGAAAGCATTGCTTTAAATCTGAATCTGTTGGCTCTGCGCACCTCCAGTTTACATTAAGGATGTAATATTTTTTATCCCAGATTTTATTATTTGCATTTAATTCTCCAGTTACTGCAATTATATTCAAATTCATGTCTTTAGTTTAGTGATCTATGCACAAGGTAATAGGCCATCGTCCAGATGATCCTTCCAATGTTGACTGATGCATAATGTTGTCCAGGATTCTCACTAAGGCTAGGGCCAAATTCTGTGTTGTGTGGTTCAAACAGGAAACAAACCTCCTAAGACAGCGTTTGACATTGACACGAACTGACACATTTCACTGTATGCTTTGATGTTTTGATGTACATTTGACAAATAAAGCTTATCTTTAAAATAATTTCCTTTAACTCACATCCTTAATGTATACTGAGAGTGTGCGGAGCCAACCGATTCTCAAGTCAAGTTTATTGTCATTTAAATATATAGATGTATATAACGTATATAACCATATATTGTATGTAGAAATGAGACAACATTTCTCTGAACCAGGGTGTAAATCACAGCAATACACATAACACACAATACATACGATAACTTATGAAGGTAAGGATAAAATCTACAGATGAATCATGCATCAATAACAAACTAAAGTGCAAAAATTAAATATTGAAAGATATACACATCAAAGTTGCTGGTGAACGCAGTAGTCCTGACGAAGGGTCTCGGCCTGAAACGTCGACTGTACCTCTTCCTAGAGATGCTGCCTGGCCTGCTGCGTTCACCAGCAACTTTGATGTGTGTTGCTTGAATTTCCAGCATCTACAGAATTCCTGTTGTTATTGGAAGATATAGTCCACTTTGAAGGTGATGCGAACGATGTTCAGAAGCCTAACGGTCTGAGGGAAGAAACTGTTTCCCATCCTGACCATTCTTGTTTATATGCATCGGAGTCTCCTGCCTGATGGTAGAAAGTCAAAGAGGATGCTGGATGGATGGATGGGTGGGATCCTGAGGGCCTTGCGTACACAACGCGCCTGATATACGTCCTCGATGGATTGTAGGGAAACCTCTATGATCCTCTCAGCTGTTCTTATAGTTGATTCTGACCGAAAGCATTACTTTCATTTTGGGCACAGTGTTCCAATCTCCTTTAGCCTAGCACTACTGAACCCAAAGGCACGGTGCATGAAGAATATCCACCATTCAATATAAAAGTATCACCAGTAAAGAACCCTACCAGAGCTACTTAAGGGCATAAACAGAAGCGATTCTGCAAATGCTAGAAATCCAGTGCAGCTCACCCTGCTGGTGGATTGTTTGGCCTCCTCCCATCAGGGTGGAGGTTACATAGCATCCACGTCAGGACCACCAGACTCAAAAACAGTTACCCTCTCAAAGCAGTAAGGTTGATCAATGCCTCCACCCACTAATCCACCCCTCCACACCCCCCACCACCACCCACTTTCTAATTTCCTGTCAGAGTCACCTTATTGACAGACGCTTAATAGACATACAAGTTTGTTCATTTCTATGGATGCTACCTGACCTGCTGAGTTCTTCCAGCATTTTGTGTGCATTGCTTTGGATTTTCAGCATCTGCAGAACTTCTTGAGTTTATAATCTATGTATATTATGCTATCTTATGTATTTTTTATTTATTGTGTTTTTTATGATTGTGTTCTTTATCTTATTGTGTATTTTGTGCTGCATCAAATCTAGAGTAACAATCGTTTCGTTCTCCTTTACGCTTATGCACCTGAAATATAATTAAACAATCTTGAATCTTGAACAAGCAACACACACAAAATGCTGAGGGAACTCAGCAGGCCAGGCAGCATCAATGGAAAAGAGCACAGTTAATGTTTCGGGCCGAGACCCTTGGGCAGGTCTGGGGGAAAAAAAAGCTGAGGAGTAGATTGAAAAGGTGGGTGAAGGGAGGGAGAAACACAAGGTGATGGGTGAAACTGGGAGCGGGAGGGAGGAAGTAAAGAACTGGGAAGTTGATTGCTGAGCGATACAGGCTGGAGAAGAGGGAGTCTGATAGAAGAGGACAGAAGGCCATGGAAGCAAGAAAAAGGGGGAGGTGCACCGGGGGAGGCGCCAGGCAAGGAGATAAGGTGAGAGAACGAAAAGGGGATGGGGAATGTTGAAGGGGGGCATTATTGGAAGTTCGAGAAATTGACATTCATGCCATCAGGTTAGAGGCTACCCAGACAGAATATAAGGTATTGTTCCTCCAAACTGAGCGTGGCCTCTTCACAACAATGGAGGAGACCATCGACGGACATATTGGAATGGGAATGGGAAGTGGAATTAAAATGTGTGACCTCTGGGAAATCCTGCTTTTTCTTGCGAATGGAGCGTAGGTGCTCAGTGAAGTGGTCTCCCAACCTAAGTTGGGTGTCACCGGTAGACAGGAGGCCACACTGGGAGCACCGGACTCAGTACATGACCCCACAGACTCACAGGTGAAATGTCGCCTCATCTGGAAAGACTGTTTGGGGCCCTGAGTGGTAGTGAGGGAGGAGGTATAGCACTTGTTCTATTTGCAAGGGTAAGTGCCAGGAGGAAGATCAGTGGGGAGGGATTAATGAAAAAGGGTGTCCCGTAGGGGGTGATCCCTGTGGAAAGCAGTAGGCGGCTGGGGGAGGGAAAGATGTGCTTGGTGGTGAGATCTCATAGGAGATGGCGGAAATTGCGGAGAACTATTTACTGGATGCAGAGGCTGGTGGGGTGGTAGGTGAGGGCAAGAGGAACCCTATCTCTGGTAGGGTGGCGGCAGATGTGCACGAAATGGAAGAGATGTGGTTGAGGGCAGCGTTGATGGTGGGTGAAAGGAAGCCCCTTTCTTTGAAGAAGGAGGACATCTCCTTCATTCTGCAGTGCAAAGCATCATTCTGAGAGCAGATACGATGGAGATGGAGGAATTGAGAGAAGGGGATGGCGTTTTTACAAGTAACAGAGTAGGAGAAGGTATAGTCTGGGTAGCTGTGAGAGTCTATGAGTTTGTAATAGACATCAGCAGATAAGCTGTCTCCAGAGATTGAGACAGTGAGATTGAGGAAGGGGAGGGAGGTGTCAGAAATGGACCAGGTAAATTTGAGGGCAAGGTGGAAGTCGAAGGCAAAGTGGATGAAGTCAACGACTTCTGCATGGGTGCAGGAAGCAGCACCAATGCAGTTATCGAATTAGCATAGAAAATGTGCAGGAAGGTCACCGGTGTAGGCTTGGAACATGAAATGTTCCACGTAACCAACAAACAGGCAGGCATAACTGGGACCGATGTGAGTGCCCATGGCTACACCTTTTGTTTGAAGGAAGTGGGAGGAACCAGAGGAGAAATTATTTAGAGTGAGGACAAGTGCCGCTAGGTGGATGGCAATCGTGGTGGAGGAGAACTGGTTGGCTGATGTCTAGAAAGGAATGGAGAGCTTTGAGGCCCTTTTGGTGGGGGATGGAGGTGTATAGTGACTAGGCATCCATAGTAAAAATAAGATGATGGGGGCCAGGAAATGTGAAATCATTGAAAAGATCCAGAGAGTGTGAAGTGTCATGGATGTAGGTAAGAAGGAACTGAATTAAGGGGGATAAAACAGAGTCGAGGTATGCAGATATGAGTCCAGTGGGGCAGGAACAAGCTGAGAAAATGGGTCTACCTGGACAAGTTAGTCAGTGATATTACTTAAATAAAGGAGAGAGCTTGGTGTAAATCACAATATTTATTCAGTTTTTAAAATTTATATTTAGAAATACAGCATGGTACAAAGCTGTACAATTACATCCATGTGACCATCTAACCTGTATGCCTTTGGAAAGTCAGAGGAAACCCACTGTGGAATTGAACCACTAATAGTGCTACAGCGCCAATGTGCTGCACAATTTCCATTTCAGATAAATATTTAGAAGCTGTACATTGCAAGAAGTAAGTTACTAAAAAGGGACTCGCCTCTTTAATCTTCACTAACTCCAGACTCTGAAAGCACAGGCAGTGGGTGTTGTGCTTTCAGTGACTGGACTGGGTGAAATCCCTTTTGAGCAACATCTGGTTTCTGATCACAGAGCACTGTAGACTGAGAGTCAACAAGGGAAATGCTATAAGTTTTAAAGAGTCATAGAGTTACAGTGAGCCCTATAGAGTTCTATAGTACAGAGTTAGTGTCATATGGAGTTTTACAGCATAGAGTCATATGGCAAAGAAGCAGGTCATTTGGCTCAACTTGGCAATGCTGACCAAATCCTCCACTTGAGCTACTCATTTTTCTGTGTTTAATCCATATTCTGTTAAACTTGTCTAAGTATCATTGAACTGTTATAATTATATCCACTTCTACCATTTCTTCCAGCAGCTTGCTCCACATGGATGCAGGTTCAATTTCAACATTTAAGGGGAGTTTGGATAGGGTCGTGGATGGCAGGGGTATGGAGGGCTATGGGTGCATGTCGGCTAGGGCTAGGCAGATGAATAGTTGAGTGTGGGCTGAAGGGGCTGATTTTGTTCTGTGACCCCGCGACTCTGTAACTCTAAATACCCGCCATCCTCTGTGTGAGAAACGTCAGGTTCATTTTAAATTCCTTTTAAAACTGAAACTAAAAGTTCAAAAGTACAAAGTACACAGAAACAGACACACACCTACAGACAAACAGAGCAGGCACATTTATTTATTGCACTTATTTAGTCAATGTGAATAAAATTGAACCAAGGTCAGGATCCCTTCCAGCTGTTCCGAAGGCCCATGAAATTCTCATCCAAATTTAGTCTAAATCATTATGTTTGCTTAACTTATTCCAAACTCCCTCTGTCTTAGTGTGTGTTATATGCTAAGATAAATCAGTTCGACTAATTCATATTATTTTGTCATTTAATCCTTGAGATCAAATTCCAAGTTTTCAATCAATCATTTGCATTATTTGTTCATAGAATGAGTTCAGAGCTGAAATTCACAATTTCAAACCTCCCAATGAGACAGTTGAATCTATATCAACAGTGGGTAAAATTTAGATCATAGACCAAGAGATTCTGCAGATGCTGGAAATCTTGAGGAACTCACACAAAATACTGGAGGAACTCAGCAGGTCAGAGAGCATCTATCCAGAGAAATAAACCTCATCTTTTGGACCAAGACCCTTCATCAGGACCTTTGAAGGACTTAATGAATGATCTTGGTCTGAAGCATCAAATGTTCATTTCCCGCATAGACGTGTCTGAACTGCTGAGTTCCCCCAGCATCTTGTGTGTGTTGCTCAAGGTTTACATCATGTGTGCCTAAAATGAGCTTATGCCTTTTGGAAGGAGAGATGTCAATGTAGACTTTAGTGTCAAAATTGGTGTTTAAATTGGGGTTCTTGACTTGGGATCTTTACAGGTTACTCAAGGTTCATGCAAAGCCAGTTGCTCTGCTAACACATTAATGCACCAATAATCTTTCACTATTGTGTCGTACTTGACTAGGTAACAATTTTTCCATGGAGTTAGAGCAAAGCAGAATTCACTTGAAATGGGTAGATCTATTACTATCCCATCGTTTTCTCCAGTATGTAAATAATACCAATGACTAATAATCATACGTTGATTAATTTGCAGGGTGCAGAATTGGGTCCTTTCTATAACTGATAGTAGGGTTTTGAGGTTCGTTTACTTTTTAAAGTTTATTACTTTGTTGTGTAGTTTTTTTTTGTTTTGCCATCAGCGTCAGGTGTGTTAAAAGCTCTGTAAGCGGATGACTCAGTGAATCTGGATCACAAATGCCTTCATTTTCCACAAGTAAAAACTGACTGGAATACACCGCAGTGATGTTTCGGCGCTTTGACCAATAAAGCGCGGCTTACTCTGATAGGCGTGACTAATAGCACAGAGTTACCGTGGAGTCGGACTTTTTTTGGACATTGTCCCAAAGCAATAACTTTGCAATTGTACACTATGTTCTACTGTACTTGGCTTTGTGGTATTTCATTCTGGCAACAGCTGATTTAGGTTATTTATATAGTATTCAAAATTAAGCATACAGTTAAGCAAGGTCATGTCTGAGTAGAGAGTAAACATGTTCTAGACGGAGGTCACTAGAGAAAAAAAAACAGCAAGACTACAGGGGTCAAGGAAAGAGCTGAAGTCCATTATATTCATGTCTGCATGCAGCTGCACACCTACAGCAGGGAAACCAATTTTACCTAAGGTTTCTGGGATCGTCATTGTAAAAATTGCTTCCTCCCACAAAATGATGTCCGCTCTCATTAAACTTTCATTTCAATATTTCTGATAAATCGCAGGCCTTCAGCATAACCTGTGATATTGATGGCTGTCTATGAACACCCCCATAATAATGCCTCTCCCAACAAGATTCATTGCCCTTTGTTACACCTAATTATATAGAGTGACGGGGCATATCAAATAACTCCAGCACCCATGCAGATCAGGCAACACTCCTGGGTTTCCTATGAAGTTCAGGCTGAGCTACATGTGAGATACAATCATGTACTGTGGACTCGTGTAGACATAATCTACACTAGGAGGGAATGGCAATAGTTGGTGTCCCAGTAACTGGGGTGCTTTTGGGATAATTGCACCATGCTCTACTATTGCTTTGGCTATGGCGTCCAAAGCACTGGATATAAATGAACATCGATTGCATACAGCACATTAGCACATTACAGTGTGGCGCAGTCAGGAGAACCTCACAATGTGATCCTGATTTCTGATACTATCCCTTGTTGGTTTCCACCATGTCCTTCAGTTTTCTCTGACATCCCACAGATATGTGAGTTCAGTTGGATTAGACCATAGAATTGTTATTTTTTTTGTATTTTCCTTGTAGTTTAACCTTCTTATGCTTGCTTATAATTTTTTATATAGTAGATTCCATTTATTAATCTGTTAATTGGAGCAACCACTTATTAGGAATAACTCTGAAAGAACAAAAGCTAATCATAAAAGTAGCTGGGATTTTCTTCATTTATTTGGGACACTCTGCACTTAATTGGGATAGAAAACTGTTGCTGAACAGTTTCTAACTAGCACCAGTCACGTGCTTTTGCGGGACCGTTAGACACAACACCATGCTTAGTGTGAGCAGTTTTTACATAGTGTCAGTTGCGTGTGTTTGTATTCAAAAAGCAGTGCTCTTTGTGACTGATAGTTGGTCAAAAATGAGCAATAAGTTAATTCAGAATTGTTTTGCTCACTGCGGTTTCAAGCTATCAGGAGTGGTGATGCTAGGAATGGCCATGAGTGAAAATGAAACAATTTCACTACTTCAACAAGTTAAAAACTGCAAAAAATTTTAAGTAATTGATAATCATCTTGACTGTTGCAATGCAATTGAAGATTTGAAAGATGCAATCATCAAAAGCATTGTATGAAGGCAGTCCATTATTTGCAGTAGGTGTGCTGATTTTGTTTACAGTCAATCAAAAGAACACAGCAGTGTACACTGGATTAATTCCTCTGTTGATAAAATATACAGTTTTATAGTACTGTAGTAGTATGGGTAC
This sequence comes from Mobula hypostoma, assembly GCF_963921235.1. NCBI lineage: Eukaryota > Metazoa > Chordata > Chondrichthyes > Myliobatiformes > Myliobatidae > Mobula > Mobula hypostoma. The sequence goes on along the minus strand of NC_086106.1, from coordinate 115,504,610 downwards.
TGATCTAATTTGTTGTGCATTTAATTTAAATACACAATTTGTTATGGTGGTTTATTCCTTTTAAAGCTTTTTAAAATATTTTCATGAAACGTAGGCTAGCTGGGGCAGCCACTTAATTTGGCCAAAGTATATTGGTCCTGAGGTGTCCCAATTAATCAGATTCACTGTATAATCATTTATACACAAGTAATTGTTCAGTGAATTTTCATGTAATTGTAGTATAGTATTAATGTAATTCTGTATTTTCTAGAAGCTTACGATTTTTTTTGCAGCAGGAGTCACACTATTTGAATCTGGCTACATTATAGGTTAACTGTTATCACTGGAATTTTGCTATTTCTAGTCTGAGTATGAGATGACCATGATTTTTTTTTCCTTTGCCTTTGTTCATTAGTTTGTTCTTCGTTTTTGTAATGACCCTAACTACCAATTCTTGATTTTCATAGAACATCCAGAGGCAGATCAGCAGATCCAGCAGTTGGGAGGTCAATTAACCGTCATAAATCGTGAGTGGTAGAATCTGGGTGAAGGTGATGAGAATATGGATAGAATTTTTAAAAAATAGAATTAACCTGCACTTAAACGCAAACAACAAGAATTCTGCAGATGCTGGAAATTCAAGCAACACACATAAAAGTTGCTGGTGAACACAGCAGGCCAGGCAGCATCTCTAGGAAGAGGTACAGTCGACGTTTCAGGCCGAGACCCTTCGTCAGGACTAACTGAAGGAAGAGTGAGTAAGGGATTTGAAAGTTGGAGGGGGAGGGGGAGATCCAAGATGATAGGAGAAGACAGGAGGGGGAGGGATGGAGCCGAGAGCTGGACAGGTGATTGGCAAAAGGGCAAAAATTGGCAAGAATGTGTGCATAAAAATAAGTAACAGATGGGGTACGAGGGGGAGGTGGGGCATTAGCGGAAGTTAGAGAAGTCGATGTTCATGCCATCAGGTTGGCGGCTACCCAGACGGAATATAAGGTGTTGTTCCTCCAACCTGAGTGTGGCTTCGTCTTTACAGTAGAGGAGGCCATGGATAGAAATGTAAGAATGAGAATGGGATGTGGAATTAAAATGTGTGGCCACTGGGAGATCCTGCTTTCTCTGGCGGACAGAGCGTAGATGTTCAGCAAAGTGGTCTCCCAGTCTGCGTCGGGTCTCGCCAATATATAAAAGGCCACATCGGGAGCACCGGACGCAGTATATCACCCCAGCCGACTCACAGGTGAAGTGTTGCCTCACCTGGAAGGACTGTTTGGGGCCCTGAATGGTGGTAAGGGAGAAACTCTGCTCTTAAACGCATCTCCCCCATTTCACGTACATCTGCTCTCACTCCATCCTCCCGCCACCCCACTAGGAATAGGGTTCCCCTGGTCCTCACCTACCACCCCACCAGCCTCCGGGTCCAACATATTATTCTCCGTAACTTCCGCCACCTCCAACGGGATCCCACCACTAAGCACATCTGTCCCTCCCCACCCCTCTGCATTCCACAGGGATTGCTCCCTACCCAACTCCCTTGTCCATTCGTCCCCCCCATCACTCCCCACTGATCTCCCTCCTGGCACTTATCCGTGTAAGCGGAACAAGTGCTACACATGCCCTTACACTTCCTCCCTTACCACCATTCAGGGCCCCAAACAGTCCTTCCAGGTGAGGCAACACTTCACCTGTGAGTCGGCTGGGGTGATATACTGCGTCCAGTGCTCCCGATGTGGCCTTTTCTATATTGGTAAGACCCGACGCAGACTGGGAGACCGCTTTGCTGAACATCTACGCTCTGTCCGCCAGAGAAAGCAGGATCTCCCAGTGGCCACACATTTTAATTCCACATCCCATTCCCATTCTGACATGTCTATCCACGGCCTCCTCTACTGTAAAGATGAAGCCACACTCAGGTTGGAGGAACAACACCTTATATTCCGTCTGGGTAGCCTCCAACCTGATGGCATGAACATCGACTTCTCTAACTTCCGCTAATGCCCCACCTCCCCCTCGTACCCCATCTGTTACTTATTTTTATACACACATTCTTTCTCTCACTCTCCTTTTTCTCCCTCTGTCCCTCTGAATATACCCCTTGCCCATCCTCTGAGTCCCCCCCCCCGCCTCGTCTTTCTTCCCGGACCTCCTGTCCCATGATCCTCTCGTATTCCTTTTGCCTATCACCTGTCCAGCTCTTGGCTCCATCCCTCCCCCTCCTGTCATCTCCTATCATTTCGGATCTCCCCCTTCCCCTCCAACTTTCAAATCTCTTACTCACTCTTCCTTCAGTTGGTCCTGACGAAGGGTCTCGGCCTGAAACGTCGACTGCACCTCTTCCTAGAGATGCTGCCTGGCCTGCTGCATTCACCAGCAACTTTGATGTGTGTTGCTTGAATTAACCTGCATTGTTGTTTCATCTGGAGTAAAATGAAACCTGTTGTCCAATACAGCAGTTTCTTAGAACTCCATGCATAAATTACTCCTAGCAATGCTCTTAAAGTAACCCTTCAGGACAGAGTGTATCATGTGTGGTCGAACCTTTATTGTTCTAGCTAGCATTGTTAGAACATAGAAACATAGAAAACCTACAGCACAATACAGGCTCTTTTGCCCACAAAACTGTGCCGAACACGTACTTACTTAGAAATTACCCAAATTACCCATAGCCCTCTATTTTTCTAAGGTCCATGTACCTATCCAGGAGCCTCTTAAAGGACCCTATTGTATCCACCTCCACCACCGTCACTGGCAGCCCATTCCACGCACTCACCACTCTCTGTGTAAAAAAAACTTACCCTGACATCTCCTCTGTACCTACTTCCAAGCGCCTTAAAACTGTGCCCTCTTGTGCTAGCCATTTCAGCCCTGGGAAAAAGCCTCTGACTATCCACATGATCAATGCCTCTTATCATCTTATACACCTCTATCAGGTCACCTCTCATCCTCTGCCATTCCAAGGAGAAAAGGCCATGCTCACTCAAGATATTCTCATAAGGCATGCTCCCCAATCCAGGCAACATCCTATAACTCCTCTTCACCCTTTCTATAGTTTCTACATCCTTCCTGTAGTGAGGTAACCAGAACTGAGCACAGTACTCCCAGTAGGGCCTGACCTATATAGCTGTAACATTACCTCTCCACTCCTAAACTCAATCCCATGAATGATGAAGGCCAATGCTCCATATGCTTTCTTAACCACAGAGTCAACCTGCACAACAGCTTTGAGTGTCCAATGGACTATGACCCCAAGATCCCTCTGATCCTTCACACTGCCAAGGGTCTTACTATTAATACCATATTCTGCCATCATATTTGACCTACCAAAATGAACCACCTCACACTTATCTGGGTTGAACTCCATCTGCCACTTCTCAGCCCAGTTTTGCATCCTATGGATGTCCTGCTGTAACCTCTGACAGCCCTCCACACCATCCACAATACCCCCAACCTCCCAACCTGGGTGTCATCAGCAAATTTACTAACCCATCCCTCCATTTCCTTATCCAGGTCATTTATAAAAATCATGAAGAGATGGGGTCCCAGAACAGATCCCTGAGAAACACCACTGGTCACTGACCTCCATGCAGAATGTGATCCACCTACAACCAGTCTTTGTGAGCAAGCCAATTCTGGATCCACAAAGCAAGGTCCCCTTGGATCCCATGCCTTCTTACTTTCTCAATAAGCCTTGCATGGGGTACCTTATCAAATGCCTGGCTGAAATCCATATACACTACATCTACTGCTCTACCTTCATTAATGTGTTTAGTCACATCCTCAAAAAATTCACTCAGGCTTGTAAGGCATGACCTGCCTTTTACAAAGCCAAGTTGGCTATTCCTAATCATATTATGCTTCTCCAAATGTTCATAAATCCTGCCTCTTGGGATCTTCTCCATCAACTTACCAACCACTGAAGTAAGACTCACTGGTCTATAATTTCCTGGGCTATCTCTATTTCCTTTCTTGAATAAGAGAACAACATCTGCAACCTTCCAATCCTCTGGAACCTCTCCTGTCCCCATTGATATTGCAAAGATCATTGTCAGAGGCTCAGCATTCTCCTCCCTCGTTTCCCACAGTAGTCAGGGGTATACCTCATCTGGTCCTGGAGATTTATCCAACTTGATGCTTTCCAAAAGCTCCAGTACATCCCTTTTATTAATGTCTATATACTCAATCTTTTCAATCCGCTGTAAGTCATCCCTACAATCGCCAAGATCCTTTTTTGTAGTGAATACTGAAGCAAAGTATTCATTAAGTATCTCTGCTATCTCCTCCAGTTCCATACACACTTTTCCACTGTCACAATTGATTGGTCCTATTCTCTCACATCTTATCCTCTTGCTCTTCACATACTTATAGAATGCTGTGGGTTTTTCCTTAATCTTGCTCACCAAGGCCTTCTTTATGGCCCCTTCTGGCACTCCTAATTTCATTCTTAAGCTCCTTCCTGCTAGCCTTATAATCTTCCAGATCTCCATTGCTTAGTTTTTTGAACCTTTTGTAAGCTTTTCTTTTCTTCTTGACTAGATTTTCAACAGTCTTTGTACACCATGGTTCCTGAACCCTACCATCCTTTCCCTGTCTCATTGGAACGTACCTATGCAGAACTCCATGCAAATATCCCCTGAACTTTTGCCAGATTTCTGCCGTACATTTCCCTGAGAACGTTTGTTTCCAATTTATGCTTCCAAGTTCCTCCCTGATAGCCTCATATTTGCCCTTACTCCAATTAAATGCTTTCCTAGCTTGTCTGTTCCTATCCCTCTCCAATGCTATGGTAAAGGAGATAGAATTGTGATGACTTCTCCAAAATGCTCTCCTACTGAGAGACCTGACACTTGACCAGGTTCATTTCCCAATACCAGATCAAGTACAGCCTCTCCTCTTGTAGGTTATCTACATACTGTGTCAGAAAACTTTCCTGAACACACCTAACAAATTCTACCCCATTTAAACCCCTTGCTCTAGGGGGATGGCAATCAATATTTGGGAAATTAAAATCTCCTACCACGACAACCCTGTTATTATTACACTTTTCCAGAATCTGTCTCCCTATCTGCCCCTCGATGTCCCTGTTACTATTGGGTGGTCTATAAAAAACACCCATTAGAGTTATTGACCCCTTCCTGTTTCTAACTTCCACCCACAGAGACTCGGTAGACAATCCCTCCATGACTTCCTCCTTTTCTGCAGCTGTAACAGTATCTCTGATCAGCAGTGCTACACCCCCACCTCTTTTGCCTCCCTCCCTGACCTTTCTGAAACATCGATAGCCTGGCACTCTAAGTAACTATTCCTGTCCCTGAACTATCCAAGTCTCTGTAATGGCCACAACGTCATAGCTCCATGTACTGATCCATGCTCTCAGCTCATCTACTTTGTTCATGATGCTTCTTAGATTAAAATAGACACTTCTCAAACCATCGGTCTGAGTGCATCCCTTCTCTATCACTTGGCTATCCTCCCTCTCACACTGTCTCCAAGCTTTCTCTATTTGTGAGCCAGCAGCCCCTTCCTCCATCTCTGGTTTGGTTCCCACCTCCCAGCAGTTCTAGTTTAAACTCTCCCTAATAGCCTTAGCAAACCTCCCTGCCAGGATATTGGTCCCCCTCGGATTCAAGTGCCACCCGTCCTTTTTGCACAGGTCATGCCTGCCCCAAAAGAGGTCCTGTTGATCCAGAAATCTGAATTCCTGCCCCCGCTCCAATACTTTTGCCACGTATTTATCATCCATCTCACTCTATTCCTATTCTCACTGTCACGTGGCACAGGAAGTAACCCTAAGATTACTACCTTTGAGGTCCTGCTTCTCAATTTCCTTCCTATCTCCCTGTAGTCTGTTTTCAGGATCTCCTCCCTTTTCCTACCTATGTCATTGGTACCAATATGTACCATGATCTCTAGCTGTTCTCCATCCCACTTCAAGATATGGACGCGATCAGAAACATCCTGGACCCTGGCACCTGGGAAGCAAACTACCATCCGCGTTTCTTTCCTGCGTCCACAGAATTGCCTGTCTGACCCCCTAACTATAGAGTCCCCTATCACTGCTGTCATCCTCTCTCTTTCCCTACCCTTTATTTCTTTATTAATCTTTTTATTGATTTAAAAGGAACATAAATACGAACGAGGTGAAATATCTCAAATATGTATATATCAATAACAATACAAACAGAGATTGAAATAGACATGATCAAAATCATACATAGTGTTAAGCTAGTATATAATATATAATAAAAAAGAAAACAGCAATTCTCCTCTTATCAGTTCATGAAGAGGAAAGGAAAAACTTTGAATTTTAAATGAAGAAAAAAAACCCACTACACTATATGAAAAAAGAAACGTAAAAAAGGGACTGGGTAGTCCATTCTGAGGATACGACCAAAAAAAGAGAGAGACTTTCTGATCAAATCTAAAACTTCAAAAAAAAAATTGGAAGAGTAATAAATCAAATTAAATGAAAATATTGAATAAAAGGTCACCAGATTTGCTCAAATTTAAAGGATGTGTCAAATGACCGACTTCTTATTTTCTCTAAACTTAAACAGGACATAATGGAGGAAAGCCATTAAAAGACAGTGGGTAGATTAGAATCCTTCCACTTCAGTAAAATGGCTCTTCTAGCCAATAAAGTTGAAAAGGCTATCATACGTTGAGCAGAAACAGGAATGTTTCCTGGTTTCGATGGGGTAATCCCAAATATTGCCATTAAGTAAATTAGGTTGCAGGTCCAGATCCAAGACTTCTGATGATGTTTTATAAACATCTCTCCAAAAATTGTCTAGCTTTATGCAAGACCAAAACATATGAGTTAAAGTGGCCACCTCACTATTACGTCTGTCACAAATAGGATTGATGTTGGAAAAAATATGTGCTAGTTTATCCTTTGACATTTCGGCCCGATTTCCCTACCCTTCTGAGCCACAGGGCCAGACTCTGTGCCAGAGGTGCGGCCACTATTGCTTCCCCCAGGTAGGCCGTCCCCCTCAACGGTACTCAAACAGGAGTACTTATTGTTAAGGGGGACAGCCACATTGAAGATTTATTGAAGATTTCACTGCATTCAATTAAAGATATCTTGTCGGCAACCATATCTCTGTTATTTACCTCAGTAAACAGCAACACCAGAGTCTCTGCTCAATATAAAGGTGTTGAATATGGTATGTGCTTGTCTGAGGGATTAGTTGGGTTACAGCTCACTGTCAGATTAACAAAGACATGATGCTGATGGTAATGGTTGTGGCTGATATATCGGTATGCTAAAGGAGACCTGCCTATCCTCCCTGAATATGGAATAAGTAGAAGTAGACGTGAAGACACACCATAATGACAAGTCCTTGAGAAGAAGGGGTGGGGAGCAGAGTATCATGGTAATGCGTGGGTAGAGGAAGCGATATTAGAGCCAGACACATCTGAGACATTGTGAGTTTATGAGAGCCACGAACTATACACATATAAGGATTTAGTGCAAGCACTGGTGATTATTCAATCCAGCACCACCAGAAGCTTCCAAGATCTACATATTTAGTTTGCACAACCAGGGAGTAGAGACGGGTGATCATGTGGTTAAGGTAAGGATCCCAGCTGACAGATACAATGTCCAGCTCTCTTCAGATTTGGATTGCAGGATCAGTTAGCCTGCAGATAGTGGAGGAGAGAATGCAGAAAAATTCCAAAAGTCCAGCATCCAGTTATTCAGATATCCTGACCTTTTGGCACCTAGCTCACTTATTCGATCAGAATGTAAACTGGGGATCTGGAGTTTGACAGGGTGTGTGTCCAGACCTGGGGAGACCAGACTGAGGTAGGGGCTGGGGTTCATATTGTGGGTGCGAAGAGAGGCTAGAACTGGGGTTGGGGCCAGGAAATCAAGGGGTTAGGGACAGAATAGTGACCGGAGTTGGCATCCAGGTGGCTTGCCTATTTTCTGCTCCCTTCAGACCAGCCATATTTCCTATGGTACTGTCTAGCAGGTATTGACAGTGAACTAAAGTTGTGGTTGGTTACTAATAGGAGTTCAGAAAATCTGTTAGTCCAGCACCAACCAAGTCGTAAGGTGCTGGATTTTCTTTTTAACTGCATGTTATATACTCAACTTAATATTGGAGGAAGAATGGAGAATATCCTGCAGGGCAGAGATGGTGCTTAAAAATGAGAAGGACTCACAACACAATTCTAAGATGCAAGCAGGGAAGAAGCCCACAGAAACATGAGGAATTCTGCAGATGCTGGAAATTCAAGCCACACACATCAAAGTTGCTGGTGGACGCAGCAGGCCAGGCAGCATCTCTAGGAAGAGGTACAGTCACCTCTTCCTAGAGATGCTGCCTGGCCTGCTGCGTCCACCAAGAAGCCCACAGAAATGGTAATGATGGTTAAGATTAGTTTAGATTGAGTTTATTGTCATTGACTCCCTAGTGCAATAAAATGTTGTGTTTGCGCGAAGCTCACAGAGTAAACAGTGTTCATGGCGATAGTGAATACAGCAATAAATACAATGAAGAACTCCGTATGGTAGAATGGTGTCAATCTGAAGAGGTGCAGAAAAGAATTGCTAAAGTGTCAATAACAGAATAACCGAGAAGGGTAGAGCTAAGAAGCTCAAAGTTCCAAGTAAATTTATTATCACTGTATGTATCTGTTACCATATTCTACCATGAGATTCACTTTCTTGTGGGCATTTACAGGAAAAGAGTACTTATGAAAAGGTGTACATAAACAGGCAAAGACTGACAAACGATCAATGTGTCAGAATAAGAATGTGGCAGCATCTTTGGGAAGGTGGTATGGTCTTCTTTATCGCCACGTTCCACAGATACACAGGTGGGCTCAATGGAAAACGCATGGCCCACTTGAGTGTCAAAGGTATGAAGTCTGCAGGTCAACTGAGAGCAAAAGACATCTAGTTATTCTGGGAATCACTTTGCCTCAGAAGACCATAAGACTATAAGATATAGGAGCAGAAGTAGGCTATTCAGCCCATTGAGTCTGCTCCGCCATTCAATCATGGGCTGATCCAATTCTTCCAGTCATCCCCACTCCCCTGCTTTCACCCCATACCCTTTGACATCCGGGCTGATCAAGAACCTATCTATCTCTGCCTTAAATACACCCAATGTCTTGGCCTCTACAGCTGCTCATGGCAACGAACTCCACAGATTTACCACCCTCTGACTAAAGTAATTTCTCCGCGTCTCAGTTCTAAAATTATGTCCTTCAATCCTGAAGTTGTGCCCTCTTGTCCAAGAATCTCCTACCATGGGAAATAACTTTGCCATATCTAATCTGTTCAGGCGTTTTAACATTCGGAATGTTTCTATGAGATCCCCCCTCATTCTCTTGAACTCCAGGGAATACAGGCCAAGAGCTGCCAGACATTCCTTGTACGGTAACTTTTTCATTCCTGGAATCATTCTCATGAATCTTCTCTAAACCCTCTCCAATGTCAATACTGTATATCCTTTCTAAAATAAGGACCCCAAAACTGCACACAATACTCCAAGTGTAGTCTCACGAGTGCCTTATAAAGCCTCAACATCACATCCCTGCTCTTACATACTATACTTCTAGAAATGAATGCCAACATTGCATTTGCCTTCTTCACAACCAACTCAACCTGGAGGTTAACCTTTAGGGTAACTTGCACAAGGACTCCCAAGTCCCTTTGCATCTTTGCATTTTGAATTCTCTCCCCATCTAAATAATGGTCTGCCCGTTTATTTCTTCCATCAAAGTGCATGACCATACACTTTCCAAAATTGTATTTCATTTGCCACTTCTTTGCCCATTCCCCTAAACTATCTAAGTCTTTCCGCAGGCTCTCTGCTTCCTTAACACTACCTGCTCTGCCACCTGACTTTGTATCATCAGCCAATTTAGCCACAAATCCATTAATACCATAGTCCAAATCATTGACATACATCGTAAAAAGCAGCAGTCCCAATACTGACCCCTGTGGAACAGCCAGCCAGAATAGGACCTCTTTATTCCCACTCTCTGTTTTCTGCCGACCAGCCAATGCTCCACCCAGCTAGTAACTTCCCTGTAATTCCATGGGCTCTTATCCTGCTAAGCAGCCTCATGTGCAGCACCTTGTCAAAGGCCTTCTGAAAATCCAAATACACCACATCTACTGTATCTCCTTTGTCTACCCTGCTTATAATTTCCTCAAAGAATTAGACCTGTTCAAGGTGACTGGGTACTACAAATGCCAGCGGACAGGATTTACTGCACATACTAGGAGCAAACCCCTGGAGGGAGTCCCATCAGTGAAGATGTTCATTCCCATTCCCAATGTTCAATGGAATGGAGCAATGCCACTGGGATGCTCTGTGGTCAATACCTGACCAATGCGATCAGCGGTAGAGAGGGTCAGCAACTTTAAATTCCCCGGTGTTATCATTTTGAAGTACCCGGCCTGGGATCAACACATAAATGCAATTACGAAAAAACCATGCTAGTGCCCTTACTTCAAAGTTCGTGAAGAGTTGGCATGATATTTAAAACTTTAACAAACTTCTATAATTGTGCAGTGGAGAGTATATATACTGGTTGCATCACAGCCTGGTATGGAAAGACCAATGGCCTTGAACAGAAAATCCTCCAAAAAATAATGGATATGGCACAGACCTTAGTGGGTAAAGCTCTCTGCACCATTGAACGCATCTACATGGAGCACTATTGTAGGAAAGCAGCATTCATCATCAAAGACCCCCCACCATGCAGGACATGCTCTCTTCTCACTGCTGCCATCAGAAAGAAGGTACAGGAACCACAGAATCCACACCACTAGGTTCGGGAACAGTTATTACCCTTCAACCGTCAAGCTCTTGAACCAGTAGGGATAACTTCACTCACTATAACCGAACAGTTCCCACAACCTATGGACTCACTTTCAAGGACTCTTCATCTCATGTTCTCAACATTTGCTGCTTATTTATTTATTATTATTATTTCCTTTTTTTCTTTCGTCCTTGCAGTTTGTTTTCTTTTGCACACTGGTTGTTTGTCCGTCCTGATGAGTGTGGTCTTTCATTCATTCTATTATGTTCTTGAATTTACTGAGTCTGCCTGCAAGAAAACAAATCTTAGGGTTTTATATGGTGACGTATATGTACTTTAATAATAAATTTACTTTTAACTTTGAACTTTGAATATGACTGGGTAAAAGGACTGGGAAATGGACACTTTGGTCCAGGGAGCTGGTACCCCAGAGGTGTCCAGTATAGAGGCTGGTTTGCCGAATCTCGGCGGGCTTCTAAGGAAGTAGAGGTGCTGCCGTGACTTCTTTGCTATTACACTAAAGTACACCAAGGTGGACTAAGGTAGAAGGAGTAAATTTTCAAAAACCTAGCACATTTATTTTTAAACATAGTCCCCTCTTACATTTACACACTTAGTCCCGCAGTCGTGGAGCATACGGATCTTGGACCTCCAGAAAGTGTCCACAGCAGGGGTGATTGATAAGTTCATGGCCTAAGGTAGAAGGAGATGAGTTATACAGCTCTCGTTACATGCACGTGCAGTTCAACTCTTTGAGTGATTATGCAGAAAGTTTGAAGTTAATAACTCATCAGGGTGATTGATAAGTTCGTGGCCTAAGGTAGAAGGAGATGAATTATTAACTATGATGGATTCAAGACAGGTCCTCTGAGATAGAAACGCCCAGGAATTTAAAGCTATTGACCCTCTCCACGCCTGATCCTCCACTGAGGACTGACTCATGGACCTCTGGTTTCCATCACCTGAAGTCTAGAATCAGTTCCTTGGTCTTGCTCACATTGAGTGAGAGGCTGTTGTTATTACAACACTCAGCCAAACCTTCCATATGTCTCCTGTAGATTGATTAATCACCACTTTTTATATGGCCCATCAGCAAACTTGAATATGGTGTTGGAGCTGTGCTTAGCCTCACAGTAAAGCGAGTAGAGCAGGGGGCTAAGCACACCGCCCTGTGGTGCTCCTGGGCTGATGGAGATCGTGGAGGAGATGTTTTCTGACTGGGGTCTGCTAGTGAGGAAATCCAGGATCCAATTGCTCAAGATGGTATTGAGGTTAGTAGGTTAATTGGTCATATGGGTGTAGTTAGGCGGTGGAAGCTGATTGGTCCAGAATGGCCCACTACCATATCACTAAGAATAAAAAGAATACTGGAAAAGATGTCAGTAGAGTACATAGTGTACAATGAGATTATGACCAATATACAAACAACACTGTGGAAAGCAGCCAGTGAATGAGTGGGCCAGTGAAGGGGTGGAGCTTTGAGGCTTTGACTCGAGAGGCTTCAACGAGAAGAGGCGGAGGACAAGCTTGTTCCCAGTTAGTCTTTACAATGCCTCCTGAGACAGTGATGTGCCTTTCATGTGAGATGTGGCAGTCTTGGGGGAACTCCCCTCTCCCGCAGAGTCACATCTGCCAGAACTGCATGTGGCTGGGCAATCTGCAAGACTATGTAAGGAATCTGGAGCAGCAGCTGGATGACCTTCAACTTGTAAGGGAGAATGAGGCAGTCATAGATGAGAGCTACGGGGAGGTAGTCACACCTAGGCTGCTGGAAGCTGGTCGTTGGGTGACAGTCAGAGGGGGGAAAGCGAAGGTGAGCAGACAGGTAGTGCAGAGCACCCCTGGAGCCATTCCCCTGAATAATAAGTTTACTGTCCTAGATACTGTTGGCGGGGATGACCGACCGGGTGTGAGCCACGGTGGCAGGGCCTCTGACACTGAGTCTGACCCTGTGGTGCAAAAGGGTGGGACAGAGAAGAGGAGAGCTGTCTTCATTGGAGACTCTATAGTCAGGGGAGCAGACAGGAGATTTTGTGGATGTGAGAAGGACACCCGCATGGTTTGTTGCCTCCCGGGTGCCAGGGTCCTGAATGTCTCTGACCGGGTGCACGACATCCTGGTACGAGAGGGAAAGCAACCAGAAGTCATGATACATGTTGGGACCAACGACATAGGCAGGAAGAGGGATGAGGTCCTGAAGTGTGAGTTTCGGGAGCTAGGCAGAAGGATGAAGAACAGGACCTCAAGGGTGGGATTCTCAGGATTGCTGCCAGTGCTACGTGATAGTGATGGTAAGAATTGGAGGAAATGGCAGTTGAATGTGTGGCTGAGGAGTTGGTGCTGGGAGCAGGGTTTTAGATCTTTGGATCATTGGGATCTTTTCTGGGGAAGGTGGGACCTGTACAGATTGGATGGGTTACACCTGAACTCGAAGGGGAGCAATATCCTTACAGGTAGATTTGCTAGCATGGTTCGGGAGGGTTTAAACTAATTTGCAAGGGGGATGGGACCCAGAGCGATAGAGCAGTGAAAGAAGTGCATGGAGTAAAGCCAGATCTAACATATGGAGAGGCTTTGAGGAAAGAGAAGCAGAATAAACGGTGTAAAGACAGTAAGGTAGAAGGGCTAAAGTGTGTGTACTTCAATGCAAGAAGCATCAGGAACAAAGGTGATGAACTGAGAGCTTGGATACATACATGGAATTATGATGTAATGACCATTACAGAGATTTGGCTGGCACCAGGGCAGGAATGGATTCTCAATATTCCTGGATTTCAGTGCTTTAACTGAAATTACTGGTCAGGGATACTATTACAGCTACAGAAAGGGTGTGTAATGTAGCAGGATCCTCTTTTGAGTCAGTATGGGTGGAAGTCAGGAACAGGAAGGGACCAGTTACACTATTGGGAGTATTCTATAGGCCCCCTGGTAGCAGCAGAGATACCAAGGAGCAGATTGGGAGGCAGATTTTAGAAAGGTGCAAAAATAACAAGGTTGTTATCATGGGTGACTTTAACTTCCCTAATATTGATTGGCACCTGATTAGTTCCAAGGGCTTAAACGGGGCAGAGTTTGTTAAGTGTGTCCAGGACAGATTCCTGTCACAGTATGTTGACAGGCCGACTAGGGGGAATGCCATACTAGATCTAGTATTAGGTAACAAATCGGGTCAGGTCGTAGATCTCTCAGTGGGTGAGCATCTGGGGGACAGTGACCACCGCTCCCTGGCCTTTAGCATTATTATAGAAAAGGATAGAATCAGAGAGGACAGGAAAATTTTTAATTGGGGAAGGGCAAATTATGAGGCTATAAGGCTAGAATTTGCGGGTGTGAATTGGGATGATGTTTTTGCAGGGAAATGTACTATGGACATGTGGTCGATGTTTAGGGATCTCTTGCAGGATGTTGGGGATAAATTTGTCCCGGTGAGGAAGATAAAGAATGGTAGGGTGAAGGAACCATGGGTGACAAGTGAGGTGGAAAATCTAGTCAGGTGGAAGAAGGCAGCATACATGAGGTTTAGGAAGCAAGGATGGGATGGGTCTATTGAGAAATATAGGGTAGCGAGAAAGGAGCTTAAGAAGGGGCTGAGAAGAGCAAGAAGGGGGCATGAGAAGGCCTTGGTGAGTAGGGTAAAGGAAAACCCCAAGGCATTCTTCAATTGTGTGAAGAATAAAAGGATGACAGGCGTGAAGGTAGGACCGATTAGAGATAACGGTGGGAAGATGTGCCTGGAGGCTGTGGAAGTGAGCGAGGCCCTCAATGAATACTTCTCTTCGGTATTCACCAATGAGAGGGAACTTGATGACGGTGAGGACAATATGAGTGAGGTTGATGTTCTGGAGCATGTTGATATTAAGGGAGAAGAGGTGTTGAAGTTATTAAAATACATTAGGACGGATAAGTCCCCGGGGCTGGACGGAATATTTCCCAGGTTGTTCCATGAGGCGAGGGAAGAGATTGCTGAGCCTCTGGCTAGGATCTTTATGTCCTTGTTGTCTACATGAATGGTACCAGAGGATTGGAGGGAGGCGAATGTTGTCCACTTGTTCAAAAATGGTAGTAGGGATAGTCCGAGTAATTATAGACCAGTGAGCCTTACGTCTGTGGTGGGAAAGCTGTTGGAAAAGATTCTTAGAGATAGGATCTATGGGCATTTAGAGAATTATGGTCTGATCAGGGACAGTCAGCATGGCTTTGTGAAGGGCAGATCGTGTCTAACAAGCCTGATAGAGTTCTTTGAGGAGGTGACTAGGCATATAGATGAGGGTAGTGCAGTGGATGTGAATTATATGGATCTTAGTAAGGCATTTGACAAGGTTCCACATGGTGGGCTTATTCAAAAAGTCAGAAGGCATGGGATCCGAGGAAGTCTGGCCAGGTGGATTCAGAATTGGCTTGCCTGCAGAAGGCAGAGGGTCATGATGGAGGGAGTACATTCGGATTGGAGGGTTGTGACTAGTGGTGTCCCACATGGATTGGTTCTGGGACCTCTACTTTTCGTGATTTTTATTAATGACCTGGATGTAGGGGTAGAAGAATGGGTTGGCAAGTGTGCAGACAACACAAAGGTTGGAGGTGTTGTAGGTAGTGTAGAAGATTGTTGAAGATTGTAGAAAGACGTTGATAGGTTGCAGAAGTGGGCTGAGAAGTGGCAGATGGAGTTCAACCCGGAGAAGTGTGAGGTGGTACACTTTGGAAGGACAAACTCCAAGGCAGAGTACAAAGTAAATGGCAAGATACTTGGTAGTGTGGAGGAGCAGAGGGATCTGGGGGTACATGTCCACAGATCCCTGAAAGTTGCCTCACAGGTAGATAGGGTAGTTAAGAAAGCTTATGGGGTGTGAGTTTTCATAAGTCGAGGGATAGAGTTTAAGAGTCATGAGGTAATGATGCAGCTCTATAAAACTCTGGTTAGGCCACACTTGAAGTAGTGTGTCCAGTTCTGGTTGCCTCACTATAGGAAGGATGCGGAAGCATTGGAAAGGATACAGAGGAGACTTACCAGGATGCTGCCTGGTTTAGAGAGTATGGATTATGATCAGAGATTAAGGGAGCTAGGGCTTTACTCTTTGGAGAGAAGGAGGATGAGAGGAGACATGGTAGAGGTATACAAGATATTAAGAGGAATAGATAGAGTGGATAGCCAGCGCCTCTTCCCCAGGGCACCACTGCTCAATACAAGAGGACATGGCTTTAAGGTAAGGGGTGGGAAGTTCAAGGGGGATATTAGAGGAAGTTGGTGTTTGGAATACACTGCTTGAGTCAGTGGTGGAGGCAGATACACTGGTGAAACTTAAGAGACTACTAGACAGGTATATGGAGGAATTTAAGGTGGGGGTTATATGGGAGGCAGGGTTTGATGGTCGGCACTACAATGTGGGCCGAACAGCCTGCACTGCGCTGTACTATTCTGTGTTCTATGTTCTGTATAGTCAGTTGAGTTTACAGATGTACTTAGAAGTAAATAGTTAATTGAATAACTTCATGTATGTAAATCGTTACTGGTTCATTTAAATGTTTGATTTATTTCAAAGGATGCAGTGTTGTGTATATAAATGTCAACGTACCTTGGTAACTGAGTGTTCCATGTGGTATGCCGTTAGGTACAACGTTGGATCAAACATTGCAATTTGTTGTGAGTTCTACCTCCCATAAATGATTTTCTGTTGGTAACGTCCCTCTGCTATTTACCTTAGTAAGTGGCGACGCTAAAGAGTTGACAAGCACAACAGGAAGGCAGCATAGCAACAATATCTATCACCTGGTGTGCATCTGATACTGAAATCAGGAAGTGCCCTGTCAATTTTCCAGAACAGAGTGACTTGACCTGCAAGTGGTTGCTTTGTGTTCTATTTTGGAGAAAAATCAATGTTTGGGACACAGTTCTGAGGAAAACACGTGTTTTGTGACTGAATTGCCAGGATAAAATTAACAGTTTATGCAACACATGCACACAAACTACTGGAAGAACTCAGCAGGTCAGGCTGTGTCTATGGAGGGAAATGAATAGTCTATGTTTTGGGCCGAGACCCTTCATTAGGTTGGGACAAGTCATCTCATCCCTGTCCAAAGGTGCTGCCTGACTTGTTAAGTTCCTCCAGCAATATCTGTGTATTGCTTAAGATTTCCAGCATCAGCAGAATCTTGTGTCATTGACAGCTTCTGTTATGAAGGGCAGACAAAAAAATACACAATGTTGATAGACAGATTGTGTGGTGACTGTGGACATGTGGGCAAGATAGAATTGGTGCTGAAGTACTAACTTTGTTGATAACCCCTGACACTGTTCATCAGTGGCAACTAATAGAACAAATGATAATAAGACTATAAGACCATAAGATATAAGAGCAGAATTAGGCCATTTGGCCCATCAGGTCTGCACTCTCATTTTATCATGGCTGATCCAATTTTCCTCTCAGTCCCAATCTCCTGCCTTCTCCCTGTATCCCTTCACACCCTGACCAATCAAGAATCTATCAACCTCTGCCTTAAACATTCATAAAGACTTGGCCTCCACAGCTGCCTGTGGCAAAAGAATTCCACAGATTCACCACTCTCTGGCTAAAGTAAGACCATAAGACACAGGAGTAGAATTAGGCCATTTGGTCCATTGAGCCTGCTGTACCATTCCACCATGGCTGATTTATTATCCCTCTAAAAACTATTCTCCTGCCTTCTCCCTGTAATCTTTAACATCCTGAGTAATCAGAACCTATTAAACTCCGCTTTAAATATGCCCATTACCAAGCCTCCACAGCCATCTGAGGCAATGAATTCCACAGATTCACCACCCTCTGGCTAAAGAAATTCCTCCTCATCTCTGTTTAAAAGGCATATCCATCCATGCCATCTGATTCTAGACTCCCCTTACTATAGGAAACATCCTCTCCACATCTGCTCCATCTAGCCCTTTCAGTATTCAATAAGTTTTGATGGATCCCCTCACGTTCTTTTAAACTCCAGTGAGTACAGGCCCAGAGCCATTGAACTCTCATCAAATAATGGCACTAAAGTATTCCCTGTAACACAGTTTAATTAATTCCTTTTCTAATGGTGGATCAGTCATCTGGAACATTAAATATGCTTCTCTCTCCAAAGACACACTGACCTTCTTTCAATCTGAGAGTATTCTGCAGTTTTCATAGTTGTAAGGCTGGTTTATTTTAATGTACTTGTGTGGAAGAGTGTAGTCAATGAACAGCTAAAACTGGTGTCATCTCTGATCAACCAGTTTCACCATGGCTTACTCCATCGTTGTCAGTATGCGCGTAGCTCGTGGCCCTGGCCAATGTGGCCATTCATGCTTCTAAGCAGTGGGTAGTCGACAGCTCTGCCTGAGCTGATTGTCTGTCCCTCTTCTAGGGTTATGTGTGTGTGTCAGTGCGTGCCTGGAGAAGGAGCATGTGATGTCTATGGGTACCATGGGGGATTTCTGGGATTGCTAGATATTTCGGGGCTTGAGAGCATTCAGGGTAGCTGAAAAACTCAAAATAGTGCTTATTGTGAAGTACTTTAATATACTTCATACTTTATTGTCGCCAAACAATTGATACTAGAACGTACCATCATCACAGCGATATTTGATTCTGCACGTCCCGCTACCTGGATTACAAATATTAAATATTAAAAATATTTAAAATAGTAAAAATTAGTAAACATTTAAAAATTAAATTATAAATCATAAATAGAAAATAGAAAAATGGAAAGTAAGGTAGTGCAAAAACAACCAAGAGGCAGGTCTGGATATTTGGAGGGTACAGCCCAGATCCGGGTCAGGATCTGTTCAGCAGTCTTATCACAGTTGGAATGAAGCTGTTCCCAAATCTGGCTGTATAAGTTTTCAAGCTCCTGAGCCTTCTCCCGGAGGGAAGAGGGACGAAAAGTGTGTTGGCTGGGTGGGTCGTGTCCTTGATTATCCTGGCAGCACTGCTCCGACAGCGTGTGGTGTAAAGTGAGTCCAAAGATGGAAGATTGGTGTGTGTGATGTGCTGTGCCGTGTTCATGATCTTCTGCAGCTTCTTTCGGTCTTGGACAGGACAATTTCCATACCAGGTTGTGATGCACCCTAGAAGAATGCTTTCTACGGTGCATCTATAAAAATTAGTAAGAGTATTAGGGGACAGGCAAAATTTCTTTAGTTTTCTCAGGAAGTAAAGGCGCTGGTGGGCCTTTTTGGCAGTGAACTCTGCTTGGTTGGACCAAGTCAGGTCATTTGTGATATTGACCCCGAGGAACTTAAAGCTTTTGACCTGTTCCACTTGCGCACCACCAATGTAGATTAGGTCGTGTGGTCCGCTACTCCTTCTGAAGTCAACAACCAATTCCTTTGTCTTGCTGACGTTGAGGGATAGGTTATTGTCTTCGCACCATGCCACCAGGTTCTTAATTTCCTCTCTGTACTCAAACTCATCATTACCCGAGATACAGCCTATTGTATTAATATGATCTTGTAAACAATCACCTTTGGAAAAAGAAAAGTAAAACATGGTTCATTCCGTTAATCTGATTTAGGTTTAATATTATCACTGGGATATGATATGACATGAAATTTGTTGTTTTGTGGCAACAGTGCAGTGCAAGTCATAAAAAATGACTATAAGTTACAATAAAAATGAATTAAAATGAACAACATCAAAGAAGAATAGCAAGGTAGTGTTTATGGACCATTTAGAAAACTGCTGACAGAGGGCAAGAAGCTGTTCCTAAAATGTTGAGTGTGGGTATTCACACTCCCATATCTCCTCCTTGTTGGTAGTAATGAGAACAGGCCATGCCTTGTGTGCTGAGGTTCCTTCATGATGGATGCTGCCTTCTTGAAGCACCATCTTTTGAAAATATCCATTATGGTGAGAGGATTGTCCCTGTAATCCCCTCACGTATCAAAGTTCAAATTTCAAAGTAAGTTTTATTAACAAAGTACATATATGTCACTATATACAATCCTGAGATTCATTTTCTTGCAGGCATACTCAGGAAGTGTATCGACTAGTAACTAAAAAACAATTATTGAAATATCAACCAAAGTGCAGAAGACAACAAACCGCAAATGCAAATATAAATAAATAGTAATAAATAATGAAAACATGAGATAACAAGATAAACAGTCCTTAAAGTGAGATCATTGGTTGTGGGAGCATCTCAATGGATGGGCAAGTAAGTGTAGATATCCCTTCTGTTCAAAGGCCTGGTGGTTGTGAGGTAGTAACTGTTCTTCAACCTTATGGTGGGAGATCTGCTGAGACTCTTGTACCTTCTACCTGATGGCAGCAGTGAGAAAAGAGAAAAATGTCGCCACAATCCATGATAAACTCATAACCTAAAACCAAGGAGACTTTACTTTATTCTAGTGCCACATTTGCAATGATTTTTGGGGCACCAATGTATTGGAAATTTACTAATTATGTTGGTGCTGTTTTTGTGAGGTAATTCACTCAAAGTGACCAAAATACAGTATATCAGTATGTATGTATGCATGAATGAATGAATAAATAAATAAATATATATATATATATATATATACACACACACACACACATATATATATATATATATTCTATATGCCTGTATATTTGAGGACTGGGCCTTGTACTGGGATATGTACTCCAGGGAGTGGGAAGTGCAGAATCAAATATCGCTGTGATGATTGTATGTTCTAGTATCAATTGTTTGGCCACAATAAAGTATAAAGTATAAGTATAAAGTAAAAATTTAAGCTGCAGAATTGCCCAGCAGGCATGAAGCATCAGGTGTTGGGCGTCAGCTCCAGTCAAGGGATAATCTCAGTGTGCTGGGAGGTCTGGACTATATACATGTATATTGTGCATCATTGTAATTTTACTGATATTCTATATGTGCTTGTACATGAGAGGTCTGTGCCTCAAAGGCATGGTGTCGCCTGGCGGGTGACAGGGTGAGTAGACAGATGATCTTGGTGAGTTGGGGGGGGTTCTGGACTGTACACATGCATATTCTGTGTCATTGCATCTTACTGATATTCTAATGGGTTTGTTGACTTGTATGTGCGAAGACTGGGGATCAAGCCGTGGTGTCGTGGGGGTGGGGGGAGGGGGCCATCGGGACTCTTTTATTCCGTGAATGTGTTCTTGTGTGTGACCATTAGTAACGTGCCTTTTTACCTTGACCCCGTAGTAACCCTGTCTCATTCGACTGTATGCATGAGTATTCATTAATGGTTGAATACAAACTTGAATTGAAATTGTATTGAATTGAATTGAAATTGAAATGAGGCTTAGGTCCCACAACACCAGGTTCAGGAATAGTTATTACCCATCAACCATCAGGCTCGTGAACCATTGTAGATAACTTCACTCACCTCGATTCTGAACTGATTCCACAACCTATGGACTCAACAACTCATGTTCTCAGTATTATTTATTTGCTTAATTATTATCATTATTTGTTTTTTTTCATATTTGCACAGTTTATTTTCTTGAGGACATTGGTTGCTTGTCAGTCTTGGTGTGTTGTTTTTCATTGATCCTAATCTATTTCTTTGTTCTACAGAAAACACCTGTTAGAAAATGAACTTCATGGTCATATACAGTGGCATGTATATTCTTCATTATAAATTGATTTTGAACTTTGAACTTTGGATTGGTCTTTGCATGAGCCAGTGTAGAGTTACTAGACTGAAACAGCTTTTTCTGAGCTGCGCTATATTAGGTTATACTGGCTTTGGAGGCAGTGCAGAGGAGGTTCACCAGGTTGATTCCAGAGATGGGGGGGCGAGACTATGAGGAGAGATTGAGTTGCCTGGGACTCTACTCGCTAGAATTCAGAAGAATAAGAGGAGATCTTATAGAAACATATAAAATTATGAAAGGGATAGATAAAATCTAGGGAAGCAAGTTGTTTCCACTGGTAGGTGAGACTAGAATTCGGGGACATAGTGTCAAGATTCGGGGAAGCAGGTTTAGGACGGAGATGAGAAGGAACTGCTTTTCCCAGAGAGTGGTGAATTGTGGAATTCTCTGCCCAATGAAGCAGTAGAGGCTACCTCAGTAAATATATTTAAGACAAGGCTGGATAGTTTTTTGCTTAGTAGGGGTTTTATGGAAAATGCAGGTAGGTGGAGGTGAGTCCATGGTCAGATTAGCCATGACCTTATTGAGTGGCAGAGCAGGTTCGACAGGCCCAGATGGCCAACTCCTGCTCCTATTTCTTATGTTCTTATGTTTGATTGATTTGAATCCCAAATGATTCAGATGTATAAAAGCAATCAAAGAGGGGCATTGGATATTCCCTAAACACAGTACTCATGTATTGCTGCTTGGCATTGTAATCCTCGTCCCAGAAGCTGTTACCTAGCAGCCCTCACATTGGCTGTGAGATGCTCAAGCAGAAGCAAATAGTCATGCCTGGTTCCCAGTTTCTTACCACCTACCAACACTACCTGGAAGCCCATCTATCCCAACAACAGCTTGTGACTGTGGAAGCTGGATAGCTCAGCTATTAATTAACAACATACATTCCTTCCTCAGGGCATAGCATCACATGATACCCAAGCTACTGAAGGAAGACATCCAGACATCCAGCATTTGACACCACATGAACAGCATGCCAGATCTATAACTGGCTTCGACAGTAAACTGACAGTGGGAGACGGTGATGAAGGAGATTCAGTGCCATCACTGAAAAGGAATACATCTCTGTTTCTAATACTTTCATACACTCAGTGCCCACTTCATTAGATACTTCACATGAGCTTGAACTGATCTGGCCATTCTCCTCGAAACTCTTCAATACCGATCATGTGGATGTGTTTTTGTTTTTTACAGCATTCACTGTAAATTCTGGAGACCGTTGTGTGTGAAAATCCCAGGAGATCAACAGTTTCTGAGACACTTAAACCACCTCCTCTGGCACCAACAATCATTCCAGTCAAAGTCACTTAGATCACATTTCTTCCTCATTCTGATGTCTGGTCTTAATGTACTTAATACTTAGTAATATTGTAAATAGACCTCTGTGTAGTTCCAGCCTCCAGTGAGAGCGATCGCTTGTGATGTCCTCCCACCTTTTGGCGTTCATTTACAGTGACTTCATGTCTCTCTTGCAAACGTCTTTGAAACGAAGATGGGGCCGCCCTCGTGCTCTCTTGCCGGAGGCCAGTTCCCCGTACAGCAGGTCTTTTGGGATCCTCCCGTCTGACATGCGGTGTACGTGGCCCAGCCAGCGGAGACGGCAGAGGTCTGAAACGAGGACAAGAGAAGCTGAGGCTTGCTGCTGAAGAAAAGTGCGCTCGTTGGAAAACCGGCACCAAGACAACACTGGAGGACAGCGCCTTCAAGTGCAGTCGAAAGACCTACATAGAGTGGATGTGTAGAGGACGTTTCTTTTAGTTGGGGAGCCTAGGACCCGAAAGCACATACTCGGAATAGAAGGACGCCCCTTTAGAATAGAGATAAGGAGCTAACTCTTTATCCGGGGGCAGAGGACCTCTGAAATTCATTCCCACAGACAGCTGTGGAGTCAAGTCATTGGGTATATTCAAAGCGGATGTTGATCGGTTCTTGATTAGTAAGGGCATCATAGGTTACGGAGAGAAGGCAGGAGAATGGGTTTGACGGGATAGTAAATCAGCCATGATGGAATGGCGGAACAGACTTAGTGGACTGAATACCTAACTCTGCTCCTTGTGGTTATATGGATCAAGCTGCTAGAGGAAGCTGTAGAGGTGGATATCATTAAAGTGTTCAAAAGACTTTTAGTTAGATACATCGATAGGGGAGGTTTATAGAGATGTGGGGTAAATGCTGATAAGTGAGACTAGCTCAAGTGGACATCGCAGTTGATGTGGAAATGGTGGTCTGAAGGGCTAGCTGTATAACCCCAAGACTCAAAACTGCTGAGACTGCTTTTCTCCACACAATGGTCGTAGATCAGGAGATGTGGAAAATATTATTGAGAAGGAAGACCTGTTGCTTATCTCAGCAAACCCAGTTACTCTCCTTGTGCTTTCAGTGGTGGCTCAGTTTGCCGGAAGGGGAGACGTCGACAGAGTTTGCAATCCAACTGTACAGCGATAATTTCACAGCTGCCAGAAATGCTCAGTCCAGGTGATACATGGAGCAGAGTCGGGGATCCTTATGGTGAGATACACTGATACGAAAGCCAGAGATTGCAGATGTGAGTTTAGTTATGGCGGCACAGCAGTGTAGCGGCTAGTTTAACACTCTAAAGTGCCAGCGATCAGGGTTCAACTTCAGGCACTCGCTGTAAGGAGTTTGTACGTTCTCCCTGTGACCAGGAGGGCTTCCTCTGACTGCTCTGGTTTCTTCTCACATTCCAAGGACATACGGATTAGTAAGGGTTAATAAGTTGCAACCTGCTACATTGGCACCAGAATAACGATGATTCTTGTGGGTTTCTTCCAGCACATCCTGGGACTGTTTTGATCTTCGATGCAAATAACACATTTCACTGTTTCACTGTTTCAATGTGCATGTGACAAACAAAGCTAATGTAATCAAATCTAATCTAGTTGAATGGAGACCTTGGGTGCATAAGAGACTATTTGTTTTATATTATATATCGAGGATCTACAGTTGTTTTCATTAAAATACTCCTGGCAGCAGAACCTGTGGATAATGACTTCACCATACAACCTCAGGTTCCTTAAAGCTCTCATAATTGGGGATGCAAGTGGGGATAAGCTCTCACAACCTATTAAATGCTCCCAGTGGCATGCATCTCAAATAGCCTCTGACAACCAAGTCCAGTTCCCGGCTTTCACGTGTGGCTTAGCTACTAAGCCTGCTGGAACTGTTTCTACTGACAGGAGAAGGGGCAAAGGTGGGTTACTGGTTCCATAAAACCCAGTCACTTCAGGTAGATGGGGCATTTCAGCTATGGATGGCAGTTCACCTCGGAGAAAGAAACCCTTGATCTCCAATCTCTGCTATACTCACTTGTGGGGAAGGCTTTGGGAATAAACCACAAAGTAAAATCCAGAGCTGGAGTCCCTAAGACCTTTCTACATTGAGTTCAACGCTGACTGGCACCTCCTGTGAAATCTCTAGTGCTGAAATGTATCGGTCTTTGCTGTTCCTTTGGATTGATCAGTTGCTTGGATGGGGGAAGCCTGCTGCATGGACAATGGCTTGCTTTCCATGGCAATTTTTTAGCCAGAGGGTGATGAATCTATGGAATTTGTTGCCACGGACGGCAGTGGAGGCCAAGTCATTGGGTGTATTTAAGGCAGAGATTGATAGGTATCTGAGTAGCCAGGGCATCAAAGGTTATGGTGAGAAGGTGGGGGAGTGGGCCTAAACGGGAGAATGGATCAGCTCATGATTAAATGGCGGAGCAGACCTGATGGGCCGAATGGCTGACTTCTGCTCCCTTGTCTTATGGTCTTATGGTCTTATGGCTTACCTCAGGATGTACTGTATTTGAAGCACTTAAGGAAGGCAAATGCAAAGTTAGAATTGATTTCTAGAGGATTAGAATATAAAAGCAAGGATGTAGTGCTGAGGTTTAATCAGGCATTGGTCAACATGCATGAGGAGTATTGTGAGAAATTTTGGGTCCCTTATCTAAGAAATAATGTACTGTACTGGCATTAGGGAGGGTCCAGAGGAGGTAAATGAGGATGAACCCGGTGAATGAAAGGGTTGATGTATGAGGAGCATTTGATAGCTTTGGGCCTGTACTTGTGGAGTTTAGAAGAATGAGCTGTGATCTCATTGAAACCCATCGAATATTGAAAGGCCTAGGTAGAATGGATGCAGAGAGGATGTTTCATATAATTAAGTGAATCTAGGACCAGAGGGCACAGCCTCAGCATAGAAGAATGTACCCTTAGAACAGAGAAGTGAAGCAATTTCTTTTGGAAGGGGGAGCTGAATCTGTGGAACTCAATGCTGCGGACTGCTGTGGGTGCCAAGTCATTGGGTATACTTAAAGCAGAGGTTGATAGATTCTTGATTAGCAAGATGTTAAAGGTTACGGGAAGAAGGCAGGAGAATGGGGTTGAAGGAATCATAAATGAGCCATGATGGAACAGCGGAACAGATTTGATGGGCTGAATTGCATAATTCTACTCCTCTATCTTATGGTCTTATCACTGCCCTTCACTTTGCTGAGGGCCAGGAGGAGCCCACTTCTTCGTAGGGCAGTCTAGTAAAACTATTAGTTCCGCAGGCTTCAGAGAGTGGTGGGTGCGTGGAATGTCCTCCAAGGGGTGGTGATAGACGCAGATACCTTAGGGATATTTAAAACACTCTTAGATGGGCATTTGGAATGAAGGAAGATGGAGGACTATATTCGAGGGAAGGGTGAGATTGATTTTAATGTAGATTAAAGGGTTGGCACAACATTGTGTAGCAAAAAGCCAGTATTGTGCTGTAGTGTCCTGGATCTCTGAGGACCTAACCTGGTCCCAACATATCGATACAGCAATAAAGAAAGCAAGACAGTGATTATATTTCATGAGGAATTTGAAGAGATTTGATGTGTCAATTAAAACACACTAAAACCTCTATCGATGTATCATGGAGAGCATTCTGATAGGCTGCATCACTGTCTGGTGGGGGGGGGGGGCTACTGTACAGGACCGAAAGAAGCTGCAGAGGGTTGTAAATTTAGTTGGATCCATCTTGGGTACTAACCTGCAAACTACCCAGGACATCTTCAGGGAGTGGTGTCTCAGAAAGCTTCCATTATTAAGGACCTCCAGCACCCAAAGCACGCCCTTTTCTCACTGTTACCATCAGGTAGGAGGTACAGAAGCCTGAAGGCACACACTCAGCGATTCAGGAACAGCTTCTTCCCCTCTGCCATCTGATTCCTGAATGGACATTGAACCCATGAACACTACCTTACTTTAATATATATAATTTCTGTATTTGCATGATTTTTAATCTATTCAATATACATATACTCTAATTGATTTGTTTGATTGTTTGATATATATATTTATATATATATATATTTTTTTCTTCTATATTATGTATTGTATTGAACTGCAGCTGCTAAGTTAACAAATTTCACGACACATGCCGGAGATAATAAACCTGATTCTAATTCTGATTCTGATTCCTATGTTCTATGTGTCCACTGGACACATAGGCAACCAGGAAACCAGCCAATGTACATTCAAGTTCAAGTCTACCCTGTGCATCAATGACAGTGTCGCCTCTCTTCCTGATAGGCTGAATGTCTTTTATGCACAGTCTGATTCACTGAATGATCTGTCAGCGATAAAGTCTCCCCTTCTCCCCTGGGGTACAGGCGCTCTGTCTGGCTGAAGCTGATGTGAGGAAGACCCTTTCCAGGGTCAACCCATGCAACGCTGCAATAATTTACCTGGTTGGGTGCTGAGGGACTGTGCAACCCATTTGACAGAGGTTCTAACGGACATCTCTGACATCTCTCTGGAACTGTCCACTGTCCCCTCAGGCTTCAAGGTGTCTGGGAGTGAGACAATAACTTGCCTCAATGACTATCGTCCAGTGGCACTGACCTCAACAATAATGAAGTGCTTTGAGTGGCTGGTTATGGTTCACTTTAAAACCCACCTTCCTGCTATGTTGAAACTTTTCCCCTTCGCTTTTTGCTCCAATAGGTCCATTGGTGTTGTCATAGCCTCTGCACTCCCACTCTGTCCTGTCCCACCTGGAAAAATGATGCTTCATATGCTAGGATGCTGCTTATCAACTTCAGTTTGGCACTTAATACAATCATCCCCCAGAAGCTGGTGGGTAAACTATCCTTGTGAATCTCAACACTTCTCTCTATAACTGGATCCTGGACTTCTTGACAGCAAGGTGAGTCAGTCCACGTTGGCAGAGATATTTGTAGCTCGATCACTGAGCATCCCACTCCCCAGGGCTGTGTGTTCAGCCCTCTGGAGTTCATGTTGCTGATGCATGACTGCTCTGGTGAATCCAGTTCGAATTAAATCATCGTTCGCTGATGACAGAACAGTGGTTCGTCTCATCAACAATGATGACAAGATGGCCCGCAGAGAGACTGGCAGAATGGTGCCAGCACATCAACTTCAGTCTGAATGCAGACAAGATCAAGGAGATGATTGTGAGTTTTAGGGAGGTGCAGGCTGACCATTCCTCACTCCATATACTAGCTGCGCTGTGGAGAGGGTTAGGAGCATTGAGTTTCTGGGAGTGCTGGAACTGACAATCTCACCTTGTTCTCAACACCACCTCTTCGTTCAAGAAAGCACAGTAGCATCTCCACTTTCTGAGGAGACTAAGGACAGTGAAAAGTCCCCCACCCTCCACCATTCTAACTATTTTTTACAGGAGAACCATCAAGAATGTCCTGACCATCTGGTAAAGGAATTGCAAGGCATCTAACTACAGCTCCCTATAAAGGATTGCGAGGACTGCTGACAGAATCATGGGGGGTCTCTCTACCATCAATCCAAGATGTTTATCAGGAGTGCTGTGTATGCAGGGCGTTTAGCGTTGTCAATGATCCCTCCCATCCTTTCAACAGTCTCCTTGGTGGCCTATCTGATGGGAGTCTACTATCAGGCAGGAGGTCCCATAGCATGAGAACAAGAACGTTTAGGATAGGAAATAGTTTCCTCCTTCAGGCCACAAGTCCCACTTGGTGGTGCAATAATATCAGCGCTGGACTCCAGAACGAAGGTTCCCGAGTTCGAATCCAAGTCAGGTTGAGCATCGAGCTAGCAACTCGGCCTCATAAAAACAAGAATAGCTTGTTACGGAAACACTGTCATAACGGTGCCCCAATAACTCCGCTGCTGAGTTAAGGGCTATTCTTCTTGAACTCCCTGTCACCACCCAGGTCTCATCATACATGAAGAACCAATAGTGTTATACTATTTACTTTTTAACTTGTGTTGTAAATGCAACATTATTTGTTAAGTTACCGGTGGTAATAATATTTTATGGGTTATGTGTGTGAGTTATACCTACTGTGTTGTGCACCTTGCTCTGGAGGAACATTGTTTCATTTGGTAGTATATGTGTGGGCATGTGGCCAAATGGTTAAGGCATTGGATTAGCGACCTGAAGGTCGTGAGTTCGAGCCCCACCCGAGGCAACGTGTTGTGTCCTTGAGCAAGGCACCTAACCACACATTGTTCTGCGATGACACCGGTGCCAAGCTGTATGGGTGTATGCCCTTCCCTTGGACAACATTGGTGTTGTGGAGAGGGGAGACTTGCAGCGTGGGCAACTGCTGGTCTTCTATACAACCTTGCCCAGAGTGAAGACTTTCCAGGTGGAGATCCATGGTCTCGCAAGACTAACAGATGCCTTTATTATTAATTATTTATATGTATGTATGGTTGAATGACAATAAACTGAACTTGAACTTGAAGTTTCTGACATAAAGCCAGGATACTTTGATAAACTGCAAATGCATCATAATAGATTCCACTGTTGTGAACTCAGGCACAAATGAGATGCAGACTCATGATTTATATTGACATAAAGGTTTGCAACCCCAGGGTGCAAAGGTTTCATTACACAAGTAATAACATATAACACCAGAGAACTAAGAAATTCGCATATAAATACAATTTTATTGCATCAGTTGTAATAAAGGTGAGTGGCTTGCTATATAGTGGAATGCACAGCTTATTGGCTGATCTGATAATAATTTCCCTGTGACATCAACTCTGAGAAAAGTGACCTGCATCTGGGTTGTATTAGGACTGTCCACGCAGTGATATTGGCTGCAATAATTATAAAAAGCTGCTGTTAAAGCTTTGGAACAACTGAGATGGAACACAGAGAAAAGTTTGTAGTGGAATGCATAGCTTATTCAAGGATCAAAGATTAACTTTAGTCGCAATATACATCTACATGTATTAGGAATTTACTGTGGTGTGTTGGTGCGACGCAACAAAAACATTCAACAATTATGAAAGATAAAGATAGACGTACGGATATGGAATAAAATGGGCATAAATACATAAATACCAGCTTGTGTTTACAAAGCATTATAAAAAATGGTTTAAAGTGTTTACACAGTGCAGTGACTGAGGAAATAGGTAAAGGGGGTGGGGGCATTAACTAGAATGGTTGATCAGATTAACTGCCTGGGGGTGGGATAGAAACTTTTAAGATGGCATGAAGATTTTGTTTCAATAGCCCTGTAGTGCTTTTCAGAAGGGAGATTTTGGAAAAGGCTGATCTGATAATAATTTCCCTGTGCCATAAAATCTGAGAAGTGAGATCAATTTCAGTGTCATATTGGGACAATCCTTACAGGTGATATCGGCTTCGGTAATGACCAAAAAAGAACCCTCACAGCCTTTTGAGATGGAATTATGAGACAAAAAGCTTAGAAAGAACAAATTGGTCTGTTGGATATGATGTGTGAATAGCTTGACTCTGCTGCCTGATTAATCTGACCTCACTTTCCAGCCTCATGCTCCTTCACTTTAGTACATTGACTGCTATTAAAAGGTCTACGGTGTGGCTTTCCAATACCAGGTCAGGGCATGCTGACATAGAATGATTTCTCAAGGAAAAGGCAAGGTTGATGAGATGTTAGAACAATATCTAGAAGCTTCCCAAGCACTTTCAAAACACGTTGCTTTTTTTTTGCAATAAATGATTTCCAATCTAGAGAAGGAGTCTATGGCAACCTTCACATAGGACCATAAGGCATAGGAGCAGAATTAGGCCATTTGGCCCATTGAGTTTGCTCCACCATTCATCATGGCTGATCCTTTTTTTCCTCTCCTCAGCCCCATTCCTGGGCCTTCTCCTCATAACCTTTGACGCCGTGTCCAATCAAGAACCTATCAATCTCTGTCTTAAATACACCCATCGACCTGGCCTTCACAGCTGCCTGTAGTGATAAATTCCACAAATTCACCACCCTCTGGCTAAAGAAATATCTATGCAAATTAGTTTTAAATGGACGCCCCTCCATTCTGAGGCTGTGTCGTCTTGTCCTAGACACCCACACCATGGGAAACATCCTTTACACATCTACTCTATCTAGACCTTTCAGCATTCAGAAGGTTTCAGTGAGATTCCCCCTCATCCTTCTAAATTCCAGTGAGTACAGACCCAGAGCCATCAAACGTTCCTCATATGATAACTCTTTCATTCCTGGAATCATCCTTGTGAACCTCCTCTAGACCCTATCCAATGCCAGCACATCTTTTCTCAGATGAGGAGCCCAAAACTGATCACAATACTCAAAGTAAGACCTCACCAGAGCCCTATAAAGCCTCAGCATCACATCCTTGCTCTTGTATTTCAGACCTCTTGAATTGAATGCTAACATAGCATTTGCCTTCCTCACTACTGACTCTACTTGCAAATTAACCTTTAGGTTGTTCTGCACAAGGACTCTCAAGTCCCTTTGCATATCAGATTTTTGGATTTTCTCCCGATTTAGAAAATAGTCTGCACACTTATATCTATGCCTAAAGTGTGTGACCACGCGTTTTCCAACATTGTATTTAATTTGCCAACTCCTTGCCCATTGTCCTAATCTGTCTAAGCCCTTCTGCATCCTACCTGTTTCCTCAACACAACTGGTCCCTCCACCAATCTTCATATCATCTGCAAGCTTGGCGACAAAGCTATCTATTCAATCATTGAAATACCGCATAAAAAGAAATGGTCCCAACACGGGCCCCTGCGGAACACCACTAGTTACTGCAGCCAAACAGAAAAGGATCATTTTATTCCCACTCACTGCCTCCTACCAATCAGCCAATGCTCTAACCATGCCAATAACTTTTCTGTAATACATGGGCCCTTAATTTGGTAAGCAGCCTCACCTGTGGCACCTTGACAAAGGCCTTCTGAAAGACCAAATATATAACATTCCCTTTATCTATCCTACTTGTAATCCTCGGCCCTTCTAGTCTGTGCCGAACTTTTACCCTATCCTATTCCCACCGACCTGCACTCAGCCCATAACCCTCCATTCCATTCCTGTCCATATATCTATCCAATTTAACTTTAAACGACAACATTGAACCTGCCTCAACCACTTCTGCTGGAAGCTCGTTCCACACAGCTACCACTCTCTGAATAAAGAAGTTCCCCCTCATGTTACCTCTAAACTTTTGTCCTCTAATTCACAACCCATGCCCTCTTGTTTGAATCTTCCCCACCCTCAATGGAAAAAGTCTAACCATGCCAACTCTATCAACCCCCCTCATAATTTTAAATACCTCTATCAAGTCTCCCCTCAACCTTCTACGCTCCAAAGAATAAAGACCTAACTTGTTCAACCTTTCTCTGTAACTTAGGAGATGAAACCCAGGCAACATTTTAGTAAACCTCCTCTGTACTCTCTCAATTTTATTGACATCCTTCCTATAATTCGGTGACCAGAACTGTACACAATACTCCAGGTTTGGCCTTACCAGTGCCTTATACAAATTCAACATTACATCCCAACTCCTATACTCAATGCTCTGATTAATAAAGGCCAACAAACCAAAAGCTTTCTTCACCATCCCATCCACATGAGATTCCATCTTCAGGAAACTATGCACCATTCTTCCTAGATCCCTCTGTTCTAAAGCATTCTTTAATGCCCTACCATTTGCCATGTATGTCCTATTTTGATTAGTTCTACCAAAATGGAGCACCTCATATTTTTCAGCATTAAACTCCATCTGCCATCTTTCAGTAGCCACTGAGTGAGTCATGACATTTGTTATTTTGGGATAACAACACATCAATGTACAGAGGTAAGTTATCAGTCCACATGTAGTGCTAAGGGGAGTCATTGCTCTAAAAGAAATAGATCCATACATCACACTTCCTCCCCCATTAGATTAATGCAGCATAAAATTGTATATGTACAAAACATTCAATTTCCCTTTCACAAACCATATCCCAAATAAACATGCTTTCACAATAACCATCCATAACTAACTTCACTATACTAAAGATTGAAACTTTTTGGGTGGTGCTCTGTTTCTTTAAGGGTAGTGCCTATGGTCCTGTGGAGTGGCATCAGGTTTGGCAGTGTCTTGTCAAAGACAACGTTCTCTGTTGTTGGTGTCATATTGCTGTTAGTGAATTAGAACATAGAAAAATAGGTGCAGGAGTAGGCCATTCGGCCCTTCGAGCCTGCACCGGCATTTATTATGATCATGGCTGATCATCCAACTCAGAACCCTGTACCTGCCTTCTCTCCATACCCCCTGATCCCTGCAGCCACAAGGGCCATATCTAACTCCCTCTTAAATATAGCCAATGAACTGGCCTCAACTGTTTCCTGTGGCAGAGAATTCCACAGATTCACCACTCTCTGTGTGAAGAAGTTTTTCCTAATCTCGGTCCTAAAAGGCTTCCCCTTTATCCTCAAACTGTGGCCCCTCATTCTGGACTTCCCCAACATCGGGAACAATCTTCCTGCATCTAGCCTGTCCAATCCCTTTAGGATTTTATACGTTTCAATCAGATCCCCCCTCAATCTTCTAAATTCCAACGAGTACAAGCCCAGTTCATCCAGTCTTTCTTCATATGAAAGTCCTGCCATCCCAGGAATCAATCTGGTGAACCTTCTTTGTACTCCCTCTATGGCAAGGATGTCTTTCCTCAGATTAGGGGACCAAAACTGCACATAATACTCCTGGTGTGGTCTCACCAAGGCCTTGTACAACTGCAGTAGTACCTCCCTGCTCCTGTACTCGAATCCTCTCGCTATAAATGCCAGCATACCATTTGCCTTTTTCACCGCCTGCTGTACCTGCATGCCCACTTTCAATGACTGGTGTATAATGACACCCAGGTCTCGTTGCACCTCCCCTTTTCCTAATCGCCACCATTCAGATAATAATCTGTTTTCCTATTTTTGCCACCAAAGTGGATAACTTCACATTTATCCACATTAAATTGCATCTGCCATGAATTTGCCCACTCACCCAACCTATCCAAGTCACTCTGGATCCTCTTGGCATCCTCCTCACAGCTAACACTGCCACCCAGCTTCGTGTCATCCGCCAACTTGGAGATGCTGCATTTAATTCCCTCATCTAAGTCATTAATATATATTGTAAACAACTGGGGTCCCAGCACTGAGCCTTGCGGTACCCCACTAGTCGCCGCCTGCCATTCTGAAAAGGTCCCGTTTATTCCCACTCTTTGCTTCCTGTCTGCTAACCAATTCTCCATCCACATCAATACCTTACCCCCAATACTGTGTGCTTTAAGTTTGCACACTAATCTCCTGTGTGGGACCTTGTCAAAAGCCTTTTGAAAATCCAAATATACCACATCCACTGGTTCTCCCCTATCCACTCTACTAGTTACATCCTCAAAAAATTCTATGAGATTCGTCAGACATGATTTTCCTTTCACAAATCCATGCTGACTTTGTCCGATCATTTCACCGCTTTCCAAATGTGCTGTTATCACATCTTTGATAACTGACTCCAGCAGTTTCCCCACCACCGACGTTAGGCTAACCGGTCTATAATTCCCCGGTTTCTCTCTCCCTCCTTTTTTAAAAAGTGGGGTTACATTAGCCACTCTCCAATCCTCAGGAACTAGTCCAGAATCTAACGAGTTTTGAAAAATTATCACTAATGCATCCACTATTTCTTGGGCTACTTCCTTAAGCACTCTAGGATGCAGACCATCTGGCCCTGGGGATTTATCTGCCTTCAATCCCTTCAATTTACCTAACACCACTTCCCTACTAACATGTATTTCGCTCAGTTCCTCCATCTCACTGGACCTTCTGTCCCCTACTATTTCGGGAAGATTATTTATGTCCTCCTTAGTGAAGACAGAACCAAAGTAATTATTCAATTGGTCTGCCATGTCCTTGCTCCCCATAATCAATTCACCTGTTTCTGTCTGTAGGGGACCTACATTTGTCTTTACCAGTCTTTTCCTTTTTACATATCTATAAAAGCTTTTACAGTCAGTTTTTATGTTCCCTGCCAGTTTTCTCTCATTATCTTTTTCCCCCTTCCTAATTAAGCCCTTTGTGCTCCCCATAATTTTCTGTCTGCAGGGGACCTACATTTGTCTTTACCAGTCTTTTCCTTTTTACATATCTATAAAAGCTTTTACAGTCCATTTTTATGTTCCCTGCCAGTTCTCTCTCATAATCTTTTTTCCCCTTCCTAATTAAGCCCTTTGTCCTCCTCTGCTGAACTCTGAATTTCTCCCAGTCCTCAGGTGAGCCACTTTCCCTGGCTAATTTGTATACTTCTTCTTTGGAATTGATACTATCCCTAATTTCTCTTGTCAGCCACGGGTGCACTACCTTCCTTGATTTATTCTTTTGCCAAACTGGGATGAACAATTGTTGTAGTTCATCCATGCAACCTTTAAATGCTTGCCATTGCATATCCACCGTCAATCCTTTAAGTGTCATTTGCCAGTCTATCTTAGCTAATTCACGTCTCATACCTTCAAAGTTACCCTTCTTTAAGTTGAGAACCTTTGTTTCTGAATTAACTATGTCACTCTCCATCTTAATGAAGAATTCCACCATATTATGGTCACTCTTACCCAAGGGGCCTCTCACGACAGGATTGCTAATTAACCCTTCCTCATTGCTTAAAACCCAGTCCAGAATAGCCTGCTCTCTGGTTGGTTCCTCGACATGTTGGTTCAAAAAACCATCCCGCATACATTCCAAGAAATCCTCTTCCTCAGCACCTTTACCAATTTGGTTCACTCAATTTACATGTAGATTGAAGTCACCCATTATAACTGCTGTTCCTTTATTACACACATTTCTGAGATCATCTCTGAGAGGTAAGTCTGGTGGCTTTTATGTGTCCGTCTCAGTCAATAGACAAGTGTGTTCTCCAGTTGAGCATCCAGTATCTGGTCCACATGACGTCTCCATGTATGATCTCCCACATCCACTGTTTACATCAGTGGTCCAGTTCTTGAGCTATCCTACTGGGTGTCAACTTGTCTTCTCCGTAATCATGTGGTAGGACTTCCCGACCAACCCTGAAGCTCCTTGCTGATTCACTTGGCAAATGGTTGAACTGTTTATTTTAAACTTCCCTCCATGGGTCTGGTTTCTGGAGATCTACATGAGATCTCAGATTCCTATTCATGAACAGCGTTGCAGGTGTTTGATTTGTCGTCGCATAAACAGTGTTATGATACACAAAGAGGAAGTTATCCACCTTGTGCTGTAGAGTAATGCCCTCCTTGCCTATTGCTTTAAAGGACTTCTCGAATGTTTGGATAAATCTTTTAGCTAACCCATTTGTTGCTGGGTGGTAAGGAGCTGACTTGAAATGTTTGATGCCATTTTTCTTCATGAATAGTTTAAACTCCTCTGACATGTATTGTAGTCCATTGTCTCTCACAATTTATTTTGGTAAGCTATTTCTGCCAAGGTTAGTTGCCAGGGTGGAAATAGTCTTTTCTGAGGTGGTTGACTTCATTGGTCTGACCTCTGGCCACTTCAAATGAGCATCCACAGCAATCAGAAACATGGAATCCATGAATGACCCAGCAAAGTCAATATGTAGCCTTTGCCATGGTGATGACAACACTCCCACGGGTGTAACAGTGCCTGTAGGGGTGCATTTTAAACTTTGCGGCATCCCAAACAGTTTTTGGCTAAGTCTTCAATCTGTCTACCTATTCCCGGCCAATACATGTAGCTGTGGGTGAGATTCTTCTCTTGACTATACCCAGGTGTCCTTCGTGCAGACTCTCTAACATCCTGGTGTGCAGTTTAGAGGAAACTGCAATACAAGATCCACACATCTGTGTTCTTTGACATATTGACTGTTGGTCTCATTGAGAACTCTGGAAACAGAGGGTCAGCATGAGCTGGCTGTCCTTGTGTGGTGGTTTCATAGACTTTTGACAATGTTGGGTCATTCCTTATTTCCTTCTGTATTTCAGAATTTGTCACTGGTATCAGGTTCACCAATGTGGTTTGGAACACTTCTGCTGGGGAGACTTCCTTCTTCAGTTGCCGGTCATGGAAGACATGACAAACTGACAGTGTTGCTGTGTTGATACCCTTGAACTCTATGTCATAAGAGTGGGCTCCTAGGAATAGTGCCCAATGTTATTGGGCAGCAGACATCACTGGAATTCCCTTCCTAGAATTGAAAATGGACACAAGAGGCTGGTGATCTGTCACTAGTGTAAACTTTTGTCCATAGAGGTCATGGTGGAACTTCTTTATTCCCCATACTAGATTAAGGTCCTCTCAGTTGATTTGTGCGTAGTTGCATTCTGTGCTTGTCCGTGATCTTGAAGCAAATGCATCAGACATTCAAATCCTTTTTTCCTAGTATGTGACAAAATGGCACCAATGTCAGAAGGGGATGCATCACAAGCCAATCTGATGGGCAGAGGTGAGTCATAATGAATGACCAGTTCATCTGAATGTTGTTCATCTCTTTGTTTCATTGAATGCTTTTTCACATCTTTCTGACCATTCCCACTTTGCTCCTGTCTGTAGCAGTACATTGAACAATGGATGCAGCACTGTAGCAATGTAGCAATGTTAGCCAAATATGACTTGAGCTGTGACACATTTTCCAGTTTGGGTGCCCATAACACTGCTTCAATCTTCTCTTATGACTTATGTGAGTCATGCTTGTCAATGACATGTCCACAATATGACATTTCATTCCGGAAAAACTCACTTTTCTCTCTCTTTGCGCGCAGACCATACTCACTCATCCTGGTAAGCACTTTACCAAGGTTCTGGAGGTGCTCTTCATCATTTTTGCCTGTCTTGATGAAGTCATCAAGGTAACATTGTGTTCCTGGGATACCTTGCAGCACTTAGTCCATTGTTCTTTGGTAAATTGTTGGAGCCGATGCGACACCAGAGACGAGAAGATTATACTGCCACTGTCCCTTGTGAGTGTTGATTGTGAGGAACTTCCTGCTTGACTGCTCAATCTCCATTTGCAGATAGGCTTGTGACAAGTGAATCTTTGAAAACCTCTCCCTGCCTGCCAAAGATGCAAAAATGTCTTCTATTTGTGGCAGGGGATACTGCACAGTATGCACCATAAGGTTGATGCTCACCTTGAAATTCCCACATATGCGAACAGTTCTGGCCTTCCCTTTCTTGATCACTGGGACAATAGGCATTGCCCAATTGCTCCACATTGGAGAGAATTCCAGATGACTCCAAGCTCTGAAGTTCAGCATAACGCTTAGGACATGGTACGGAAGGCACTAGGCAAGCTTTATGGAATCTTGAAGTTGCTGCATCATTCAATTCATTTCTGGCCTTCATGTCTTTGAGTTTACCAATACCCTTCTCAAACACCTTTTCATTAGCATTAAGCAGCTGTGTCAGTCTCTGGTTAGTGCTATCATTTGGCCTGCAGTTTCCTGTTGATGACATATTGTGAGCTTTGATATTATGCCAGTCTAGTTGGATTTTTCTCAATTATTCATGTCTGAAAAGTGCTGGCCCTCCACTTTTCAATACATAAAGCTCTAACTGCTCTGTTTGGCCTCCATATGTCACATTCACTTTCAGTTTGCCTTTGGGAGACACTCTTTCACTTGTCTAGGTCTTTAGCATCACTGAGATCTTTTCTAATGGTAGCTTAGAAAACAGTCTTTTGTAGTCAGCCTCTGAAATTATAGACAAAACTGATCCTGTATCCAGCTCCATTTTCAGTTTCACACCAGACACAAGTATTGTGATCCATATGATTTTGTGATCTGCTTCAGCAACACTATGTAGTTTTAGCCATGTCAGTATCTGTGTAGTGTGATTCTGTTTCACAGTCAGCAACTTTATTCATTTGCTTAGCTTTGAGATTGAAACTTTTCACTCGGTGTGGTTTTTCTCTTTGGTTGTGCTTTTTGTCTGCCTTGCACACTCTCTCAATGTGACCTTGTCTGTGACATTTTCTGCAAGCTTTTTCTTAGAACCAACAGTTATTTGCACCATGAGATGACTTGCCCCACCAATAACATTTTTGGCATTTTGCACCATTCAGGGACAGTTTGTGCATTTCGCATTCTAAACTCCTTTTCTATAGTTCTTCTGCATTCTTTGCTGCAGTCTCTAACAATTTTGCTATGGTCAATGTTCGTTGTAAGGTTTGGTCTCTTTCTGACAGTAGTCTGTTTTGAGTGCTTTGACTATGTATGCCACATACAAGCCTGTCCCTTAATACATCAGATAGTCTATCTCTGAAGTCACAGTACTGGGAAAATTTGCATAGCTCTGCAATCTATTCAGAAAAGTTTTCATCTTTTGACTATTTTTTGTGAAGTCTAAATCTCTCAGTTATTACCAGCAGTTTAAGGCTCAAGTGATTTTGTAAAATTGTAACTATTTTGCTGGCTTTTCAGGATTTACTAGGTTGCTTAAAAACACCC
Source organism: Mobula hypostoma (assembly GCF_963921235.1). Classification (NCBI taxonomy): domain Eukaryota; kingdom Metazoa; phylum Chordata; class Chondrichthyes; order Myliobatiformes; family Myliobatidae; genus Mobula; species Mobula hypostoma. The sequence continues at coordinate 115,465,542 of NC_086106.1, read as the reverse complement.
ATTAAGCTAAGAAGTATACTTTTTTTTACTCATCCACACATCATTTGCAATACAGAACAACCCTCTCAATATTCAACTCCCAGCCTTCATTAGCACTATCAAATTCATGAGCTTTCCCAACTAAAGCTATCGCCATGTTATTTTCACTTTAACTTTGCTAGCTGTGCATCTTTCACTGTGTACTATGCAGTTACTCACATGTCCCTTTGTTAGCATTCGTGACAGCTTTTTCCATGCTGTTTAACTCTTTCCTCTCACTGTCTCATCCTGTAATTGTCCCATAATTGTCTGAGCAGTTGGTAATATTGTCTGGCTTTCAGGTTTGTACTCATCACTAATTTGTTGTGTCTGTGCAACCACCTATCAATTAAATAAAAGCATGCAAGTGGGAGATGGCTTTAACTGGTGTATTTACATTGCAGGGATAGAGAGAGAGAGAGAGAGAGATCAATATGCATGCATAGACAACAGATTAATATACATAGTTATCAGTCCATACATAATGCTAAGAGGAGTCATTGCTCTAAAAGAAATAGATCAATACATTACAATTTCTTTGTTCTACTGTGAATGCCTACAAGAAGATGAATCTTATGGTAGTATATAATGATACATACACATTGTGATAATAAATATATTCTGAACTTTGAAATCAAGCAAATTCATGGCTAGGCAATTATTTCATTTCCTCTTTTGTTTTTGGTCTAAAATATTGAAAATTACTGTACAACTCAACAGTACTCTTGAAAGATATTCGTCATAAAGACTATAATGTGGCAAGAAGGCATCTCACAGTTACCTTATCTAGTGCAGTAAAGGATGGAGAATAAATGTTGGCCCTGTCAATTTTACCTAAATTCAATACAAATGGGAGTTAAAGAAACACAGCATTATTCATCCCATCTATTTAACCTGTCTCTAATTCCTTGTATTTCATATTCCATAAATCTTTTTCCATTTTACTTTTAAATAATAAACAGAATGATTAGGTTTATTTGCCACATGTACATCGAAAGATCAAAACATACAGTGACGTGTGTTGTTTTTGTCAATGACCTTGATATTCTGATAATATGCTGGAGGTGGCTCTCAAGTGCGCTACACTCACACCATACTGGAGGGATTGAGTCTCTTCACCTGGATTTAGAGTAACTTGAGAGCGTCGGATTGAATCAATGCGCAGAGTCTAAAGTGGGACCAAAATACTGGCGTGCCTTGCTTCTGTTCTGGAAGTTCCAGTTAATTTGATAATCAGTATTTTCAGATGGTGAGGAGATTTCATAAAAATTAAAATTGTAAAAACAAATGTCAGATTTTTATTTCATCAGTAGGACTGTTTATTCTTCTGGACTTTTAATTTCTCAGGTGCCATTTGAAGTTCAAAGTATATTAATTACCAAATTCGAGATTCAAGTACATTTATTATCAAAGAATGTATATATTATACAACTTTGAAATTTGCTCGCTTACAGGTAGCCACAAAGCAAGAAACCCAAAAGAACCCTATTTAAAGAAACATACATCAAAGTTGCTGGTGAACGCAGCAGGCCAGGCAGCATCTATAGGAAGAGGCGCAGTCGACGTTTCAGGCCGAGACCCGAGGGTCTCGGCCTGAAACGTCGACTGCGCCTCTTCCTATAGATGCTGCCTGGCCTGCTGCGTTCACCAGCAACTTTGATGTATGTTGCTTGAATTTCCAGCATCTGCAGAATTCCTGTTGTTTCCTATTTAAAGAAATACAGGATTAAAAGAATAAAAAACAACACTCGATGTCCAAGAGAAAGAAAAAAACAGATAAGTCACGCAAGCAATTAAAGTGAACAACAGCATTCCGAACCATAAATGAGTCCTCAGATCTGAACCTCAGAGCAGCCCGGAGTAGGCCCAAAGCCTCATTTATTAGTTCATCATATTAGTGAGCACATATTATTTCATCAAATACTACCCTAAGATACATTTTCTTGCAGCCACTCACAGTAGAATAAAGAAGTACAATAGAACCAGTGAGAAGTTACACACAAAGACTGATAAATTTGGCAAATAAAAAAGAAACAATAATAATAATGATAGATAAATAAGTAAATAAATAATACTAAGAACATGAGTTGTGGAGTCTTTGAAGAGTCCATAGCTTGTGTTTCCTGATCAGTTCAGTGTTGTGGTGTGTAGAGATGTACACAGTGGTTCAGGAGCCTGATTATTGAAGGTTAATGTCTGTTTCTGAGTCTTCTGATGTGGGATCTAAGGCTTAGATAGTGATTTAATTTTGAGTGTTCAATTTCCAGTTACACACTAAGGGTGACATTTGCTGCCCATCCTCAGCTGTACTGAGGAAGTGGTTGGAGCCTTTGATGAACTGTTGCCCACTTTGCTGTGAAAATTCTGTCCGATGGTACCCATGCAGATGGGTAGTTCTCTGCACCACTTTGGAGGGTAGTTAAGAATCGACCATTTTAATTTGGGTCTGGACTCTCATATAGACCAAATTCAAAACATAGGTACATCATTGGAATTGGTGTATTATTGTAATTTTCTCTGTGGCTTTTACACTTCATTCTGCATTGTTATTGTTTTACCTTCTTCTACCTCAATACACTGTATAATGATTTGATCTGTATGAACAGTAAGCAAGACAAGTTTTTCACTATATCTAAGTATATGTCACAATAATAGACCAATTCCATTGATGCACTAATGTTTTGTAGTGATCTATACAGCATGCAAAACAATGATTTTCACTGCATTTCAGTACAGTAACAAATCAATTTCCAATCAGAGGTATTGTACCAGAATGATTGTGGCCTTCTTAAAGCAGGTTGAGGTGGGGAGAGGTTAAAAATGCCCACAAATACCCTGCAAGCTGATCTGCACTTGGATCTAAGGACTTGGCTAGGGACATCATCCAGGCCAGTTTCGTTTCACAGGTTCACTCTTCAGATGGTTGCTCTTACGTCTGCAATTGTGACTTTGGGTTCAGGCGTTCTGGAGTGAATGTGTAGTGAATTACCCATTCCCTTCTGTTCAAAATGTTCAAGCATCTCCCAGCGGCCACACATTTTAATTCCACGTCCCATTCCCATTCTGATATGTCTATCCACGGCCTCCTCTACTGTAAAGACGAAGCCACACTCAGGTTGGAGGAACAACACCTTATATTCCGTATGGGTAGCCTCCAACCTGATGGCATGAACATTGACTTCTCTAACTTCCGCTAATGCCCCACCTCCCCCTCGTACCCCATCTGTTACTTATTTTTATACACATATTCTTTCTCTCACTCTCCTTTTTCTCCCTCTGTCCCTCTGAATATACCCCTTGCCCATCCTCTGGTTCCCCCCCACCCTTGTCTTTCTTCCCGGACCTCCTGTCCCATGATCCTCTCGTATCCCTTTTGCCTATCACTTGTCCAGCTCTTGGCTCCATCCCTCCCCCTCCTGTCTTCTCCTATCATTTTGGATCTCCCCCTCCCCCTCCAACTTTCAAATCCCTTACTCACTCTTCCTTCAGTTAGTCCTGACGAAGGGTCTCGGCCCGAAACGTCGACTGTACCTCTTCCTAGAGATGCTGTCTGGCCTGCTGCGTTCACCAGCAACTTTGATGTGTGTTGCTTGAATTTCCAGCATCTGCAGATTTCCTCGTGTTCAAGGAATGCATTAAGTTCGTTGGGAAGGGATGTGCTTTTTTTCTGTGATGATACCTGACTAAGTTTGTAGAGAGAGAGAGAGAGAATCTTTCCATGAAAGGGTAAGAAAATAACAGAAAAGCATAACATAGAGTTACAGTTACAGAGAAAATTCAGTCCTAACAGCCAAAGTGCAAAGGCTATGACAAGGTAGGCTGAGAGATCAAGAGTTCGTCTTTATCGTACAAGAGGTCCACTCAAGAGTATAATAAGCTTTTGTACCTTCAGTCTGATGGAAGGAGGGAGAAGGGAGAATAACCAGAGTGGGACAATACATACAATGTGATGGAGTAGCTCAGCAGGTCAGGCAGCATCAATGAATGGGAATAAAGAGTCGACGTTTCGGGCTAAGACCTTTCATCAGCACATTGTGTGTATTGCTCCAGATTTCCAACATCTGCAGTAACTTTTCTGTCTTTGATTAACTAGAGTGGGAGGAGTCTTTGATTGCATAGGCCACTTTCCTAAGTCAACAGGAAGTATTGGTAGAGTCAGTGGAGAGGAAGACTGGTTTTCATGACGGACTGCTCTGTGTCAACAGCTCTCTAAGAGAAGGAACTCTCTAAGAAGGTTTCTTCCTGAAAAGGGAAAGGAATTGGATTTTTTAACAACACTCAAATGAGACCATTGTCACTTAAACTGATCCCAAACCATTTCTTAGCTTTCTAGATGATGTAAATTATGGAATTCAAGTTCATATGTTCAGTGGAATTTGAAATCATGTTCTGGATCTGGAATTTGTGGTTTGTATCAACCATTTCACTGGTATACTGTATAACTACATCAAAATGAAAGTACAGTGACTGAGTCCAGTTTTTTTAAAAAGCAGCAGAACTATCCCCCCCCCCAAGAGAATATTGTAATCTACTTGACTGCCAATTATAGATTCTTTTAGCATTTTCACATTGCAATATTTCAGGGTTAGACCCATAAAACATTTCAAAAATGTCATTCGTTTCTGAAGTTGGGTCCTATCCCTCACGAATGACATTCTCTTCTGAAATTGCAAAATTATAAAGAAATTGTAGCATTTTATTTGGAAAGAAAAGGTGTCTTTACTTTCATGGTTAAGCATGGACCTAAGAACAGAATCTGCATAAGGAAGGAGAAAGGAAATAAGAACCTAGATCACTAAATCAGGAAGGCACAAGAGACTGTAGATGCAGGAATTATGACTATTTTAGAAAGCACAAACTGTTTGGCAGGTATAATAATTGCAAATACAGAATAGGGTTAGTCAGCATCTGTTTGTTTAGGCTCCTCTGATAGTATCAGAGATCCTCTCCAAAGCACTAATCTTGTAGGTTTTGACATGTTATGTCCTTGCTGCCTAACCTGTTCTCCCTTTTAAATAGCAGAGATTTATACCTGGATATTTATACCTGTGATTCATAAAGAGACCAGAATGTCCTTGAATATATTATATCTGAGATAACACAATGCAGACATCAGCCACTCCATTATGTCACCGTCTGGTCTGCAGAAGAAATAGTGGCACAACGATATGGACAGACACCTTAGTCCTGGATGATGAGTGACACCCATGACAAGTTAATGCCATGACAATAAATTCAAACTTGAACTTAATGTGAGCTGGCTAACCAGAGATCTCTGAGCGAATGTTGGCTTCAAAGGGCAAAGTACTCGTCTGATGTTATCAACTTCAGCTGTCTGACAGCACAGCAATAAAAGTGAACCAAGACTGTAGTTAGATGGTTTATTATCAAGTATTCATAACTCAACAATTTAAAGGGTTTGAGTGAATCCAAGAAAAACAAAATCCCCGAGTGAGAACTAATATGTACAGGATGAACTCATTTCACCCTATACTAAAAGCCAGGAACAACTAAAGGAAGCACTCCATCATTCTCAAAATAATTAGCTGTTTGGCTGATGTCTTCTCCACGATCCTTGAAGAATGTGGATAGGATCGTAGAAAGTAGGTGAACAATGGCTGATCTTCAATATTTCTTCTGTATTCTTCGGAAAGTCTCACAAATGGATTTTTCTCCTTTGAGGTTAAAAAAAAACACATGGTGTGGATAAAAGATTCATGAGTTTGGGAAAGCTCACTTAGCCCCTTTGGAGAAGATTTTGAGTGATGCCTACATAGGATAGATGGACTGTGCATATTTCTAAGCTTGGAAAAATGCTTTATACTAAAATCCAGAGTTTATTTTGGTTCTTTTTACGTTCACTTAATCCGATGTATCTATGTTGTAGGTACAGAGTGATTAACTCAATTACTTTTAATGTCATGATTTTTTGGATCAAACTATTTTAATTTTTTTCCAGCCATTAATTAGTTTTGCATCCCCACTACTATGTGCCTAAACTTGAATTACTGCTGTGTCTTCTTATTGCTTTAACAGTGGTAAGCACAAAATTCAGGAATAGTTATTCCACCTCAACTGTGAAGCTCCAGAACCAGGGAGGATAACTTCACTAATCCCAAAGCCAACATGATTCCACAACCTGTGGACTCACTTTCAAGACTCTACAAGTCATGTTCTCAATATTTATTTATTGTTTGCTTGTATTTCTTTTTGTATTTGCACAGATCATCATCTATTACACATTGGCTATTTGATTTTGTGTGTAGTTTTCATTGATTAGAGTCATAGAGTTATTGAAGAGTATAGTACAGAAACAGGCCCTTTGGCCCATCTAATCCATGTCCAACCATTTAAACTGCCTACTCACATTGACCTGTACTGGGACCATAGCCCTCCATATCACTAACATCCATTATTCTGTCCAAACTTCTCTTAAGCGTTGGTATTGAGCTTGCATGCACTGCGTCTGCTGGCAGCTTGTTCAACACTCTGATGTCCCTCTGAGTAAAGAAGTTTCCCCTCATGTTCCCCTTCAACTTTTCACCTTTCACTCTTAACCCATGATCTCTGGTTGTAGTGCCACCCAACCTTAGTGGAAAAAGCCTGCTTGCATTTACCCTATCTATATCATTTTGTATATTCCTAACAAATCTCCTCTCAATCTCCTACATCCCAAGGAATAAAGTCCTAACCTATTCAATCTTTCCTTCTAACCGAAGTTCTCCATTAACATCCTTGTTAATATTCTCTGTATTCTTTCAACCTTATTTTACTTCTTTCCTGTAGGTAGGTGACCAAAACTGCACGCAATACTCCAAATTAGGCCTCACAATGTCTTATACAACTTCAAAGGAAAATCATGTGTTAAGCTGTATGATCTTCTGGCCTCACTAGTGCGTGGCATGGGTAGCAATCCTGAGCTCACAGCCCTGGAGGTCCTGCCCTTTAACTTAGCACCTAACTCTCTGAACTTTCTTTGCAAAGTTCTTCCTACCAATGTCATTGATATCTACATGGACCGCAATCACTGGCCATTCACGCTCTCACTTAAGAATGCTGAGTACTCAAACCGAAGTGTCTTGGACCCTGGCACCCAGGAGGCAACATACCATCTGGGAATCTCATTCTCAACCACAGAACCTCTTTTCTGTTCCCTGAGCTAACAAATCCCCTATCACCACAGCTCACCTCAGCCCTTCTGAGTCGCAGATTCAGTCTCAGTGTCAGAAACCTGACTGCTGTGACTTTCCTCTGTTAGGTATCCTAAGTGATATACCTGTTGTTGAGTGGGGGGTAGCCACAGGGGTACTCTGCACTGACTGATTAACCCCTTTCCACTTCCTGACTGTCACCCAACCTTCTGTGACCTGAACCCTGGTGTAACTATGTCTCTATATGAACTATCTATCACCCCCTCAGCCTCCTGAATGATCCAGGGTTCATCCGGTTCCAGCTTCAACTCCTTAATGCTCAGTGTTAGGCAGCTGGATGCACTTCTCGCAGATGTTGCCATCACCTGTGAGACGCTGGAGGTCTCCCTGCCTTCCCACATCCTGCAAGAGGTGCATTCCACTATCCTGTCTGGTATCTCTACTGTTCTAACTGAGCTAAGATCGAGAAGGAAGAACAATAAACTGTAGAGGGGAAAAATGCTACTTGCAGCTTTTTTGCCTTCTCTCACTGAAGTCTTGAATGGCTAAAGCCTAAAAAATCCCCACTCTAACTCTGACCACTCCAACAATGACCATTCCATCAATCCCCTTACCCTTGCCTTACTTTAATTTGTTCTTGCCAATCGATCCCAAATGCTGATTGCCCGCTGCTCAAAGCTCCTAACTGTTGCGAGTCACTGCCTTCTCTACTCCATCAGCAAACCTAAGTGAACTCGGGCTCTTCTTGGGCTTCCAATCTCTGACTGGCCATTGCTCTAAGCTCTAAACTATTGTGTTTCTTTGTTCTATTGTGAATGATCACGAGAAAATGAATCTCAGTATATCAATACGATGACATATATGTACTTTGATAATAAATTTACTTGGAAATTCAAACTTTGAAATGGGCTGCTTATATTTTGCTCATATTTATAAGGTTAAAACTGCATTATGTTAAAATAGCACACATAAAATACCAGAGAAACTCAACAGGGTCTATAAAAATGAATAAACAGATGACATTTCAGACCGAGACCCTTCTTCGGACTGAAAAGGAAAGGGAAGATGCCAGAATAAAAAGGTGGGGGAAGGGAAGGAGGGTAGCTGGAAGGTGATAGGTGTAGTCAGGTGGATGGGAAAGGTGAGGAGCTAGAGAAGAAGGAACCTGATTGAGAGGAGAGTAAAACAGAGGAGAAAAGGAAGGAAGAGGCAACCTGGGGGAGATGATTGGCAGGTAAGAAGACGTAAGAGGTCAGAGTGGGGGTTAGAAGAAGAGAGGGGTGGGAGAGAAAAAAACTTAATGGAAGGAGAAATCAATATTTTTAAGCAACACACATCAAAGTTGCTGGTGAACGCAGCAGGCCAGGCAGCATCTCTAGGAAGAGGTACAGTCGACGTTTCAGGCCGAGACCCTTCGTCAGGACTAACTGAAGGAAGAGTTAGTAAGAGATTTGGAAGTGGGAGGGGGAGGGGGAGATCCAAAATGATAGGAGAAGACAGGAGGGGGAGGGATGGAGCCAAGAGCTGGACAGGTGATTGGCAAAGGGGACATGAGAGGATCATGGGACAGGAGGCCCAGGGAGAAAGACAAGGGGGGGGAACCCAGAGGATGGGCAAGAGGTATAGTCAGAGGGACAGAGGGAGAAAAAGGAGAGTGAGAGAAAGAATGTGTGTATAAAAATAAATAACGGATGGGGTACGAGGGGGAGGTGGGGCATTAGCGGAAGTTAGAGAAGTCAATGTTCATGCCATCAGGTTGGAGGCTACCCATACGGAATATAAGGTGTTGTTCCTCCAACCTGAGTGAGGCTTCATCTTTACGGTAGAGGAGGCCGTGGATAGACATGTCAGAATGGGAATGGGATGTGGAATTAAAATGTGTGGCCACTGGGAGATCCTGCTTTCTCTGGCAGACAGAGCGTAGATGTTCAGCAAAGTGGTCTCCCAGTCTGCGTCGGGTCTCGCCAATATATAGAAGTCCACATCGGGAATATAAAAATATTTTTAATTTTGTTTCTAGCCATTAATTAATTTTTAACCACTACTACTATGAATGTTTGCAAACGGTTTAACATGTATTAATACATGGTCCTCTAATTGTTTTTACATTAGTAGTGAACTGGTGTATTAACTCAGACCACCTTTGGATTTCAGTTTTCTCTTTCTGAAGCAGTCGTCTCTCTCCACCTGCTTTGTGCGTTGACATCCTCAGTAGAAGTGGCAACTTGTGACAAACAACAACCTGGTTCCAGAAAATGCCGGCAGCCAAATAAGAATGAAGAATGGTTACTGGGATCTGAGTGATGTGATCAATGGTCATTAAATATTTAATATTTAATGAATTCAGCATTAGTTTGATTACTGAATTGCAACTCACTTATGAAGGAATTTAGTCTTCACTGGAGAGCATAAGGGAAGATATTAAAATGGAGACAGAAGAGATGGCAGATTTATGTTTAAAAAGTTAAGGAAATGGCTGAGACAGTGAGATTTTTGCATGTTATCCAAATTCATGCATTAAATCCAAAGATGACGTAATGTATTTTCTTTGCTTACTCTCACCTAGAAATTGGAGGTGAGCCCTTCTCCACATTAATCAATTGTATTTTAAATTAATGATCCTGAGGGAAGATTGTATTTTTCACAGCCCTTAGGGTTTCCAGCACATACTCATGCCTCAGGCACCAAGCCTATTGAATCTTCTATTGAACACAGTAAAGATCAGCTGGAGGTATGCAGAGTAGCAGATCGTTATGACATTCAGCAAGGCACGGTAATTTCACAACACACTGTCAATCTGGAGCCCAGTTCTTCAGCTGACATCCCCTATCAACCTCACACAATTGATCAAAGTTCAAAATAAATTTATTATCAAAGTACTGTGCCATATACAACCCTGAGATTTATTTTCTTGCGGGCAATCACAGTAAATACAAGAAACACAATAGAATCAATGAAAGACCAGACCCAACAGGGCAGACAATAACCAATATGTAAAAACAACAATAAACTGTGCAAATAGAAAAAGAAAATAATAATAATATTAATAATAAATAACTAATAAATATTGAGAACATGAGAAGTTAGTCCTAGAAGGTGAGTCCAGTTCAGTGGGAGAAGTTCAGAGATGGACCAAGTAAAGTTGAGTGAAGTTGTCCCCTCTGATTCAAGAACCTAGTAGTTGAGGGGTAGTAATGGTTCCTGAAACTGAGTAGTGTGAATCCTGAGGCTCCTGTACCTTTTTCCTGATAGCAGCAGTGAGAAAAGAGCCCTGATGTTGGATGCAGTTTTTCTGCGACAGCACACAGTGTAGATGTGCTTATGGTGGGGAGGCCTTTACCTCTGATAGACTGGACTGTATCCACTACTTTTTGTAGGTTTTTCTGTTCAAGGGCATCGGTGTTTCCATACCATGTTTTCACATATTCAGTAGTAAGGAGGACCCCACCTCTCCTTACCAGGCCAGTTAAAATTATCATCATTTACCAACATGTTATTTGCTGGTTGACTGTTCCTGATTATTCCCATGATTTTACATATTTTTTTGCAGTTGTGTTACGTTTCAGAAGTCCTCAGGGTATGGCATGGTAGGTGCCGAAGGAGTTTTATCATGGATCAGTTGTCCCTGGATGTGGGAGTATTAACAGACATCTCCTTAAAGTTTAGCATTCCTGGGAAAATGAACAGAGGGCACACACAAAATGGCCAACATATGATACGTTTGTAACTAGATTATTATTGAAACCAGTTAACTCTTGCTGTCTCAAATCAATGAAGGGCGTCGTTGCCCATTGGTCGGGAGGTGAGAGAGACCAAGAATCTTTCTGTGACTTGATACTTCCAGATAACTGCTAGAGAAAGAACCAGCATTCTGCAGTTTGGAGTGGGCTCTTGCACGTGACATTTTGCCGAGTGTCTCTACTCTGAGGAATTATCTATAAATCCTTTTGCCAAAGAGCAGGCAGAGTGGGCTCAAGAATCCACAAGGATTCTCCACATGGTGCAGGTTGCTCTTTGTGCACCTCTCGTCAACTCTACGACATTCCATTCCCACAAACTGTCCAATCATAGACATTGTAACTTGCAGGCTGTGGCCAGTATCCTGGCAGCACTCTTGATGCCTTAGTTTCAGGACAGTGAGCTGGAGCTTCAGCGTCATAACCATCATGCCAATCCTTGGATGGCAAGGGCTATACATTTTCAACATGGCTCAGGAATTGAATTGGCAGCTCAGTAAGTTTGCATGCAGTTTTACAGCTCATCAACACGGCAACTCAGCTCCCCTAAAGCCTGGAATATGGCAGTGACTGGAATGAGTAATACCTGGGGAGAAGGAGGAGAGGAAAAGTGGCATAGTAATGGATTGTTGCCTCATAGTTCCAGTAGCCTGTAGGTATGGAGTTTGTGCACGTTCTCCTACCGACTTCCTCTGACTGTTTGCTCTCATATTCAACAGATGTGCAGGTTGGTTAACTGACAACTATAGGGAGGGAACGTCGACTCAGACCATGAGAGGCCTGCGTCGGGCATTTTCATGCCTTACAAGGCGCAGATTGGAAGTCTGTGTGGGGCGCCACTCCTCGCACAGACTAGAGCAATGTGTGATTAAGTGCCTTGCTCGAGGGCACAAACACGCTGCCACAGCTGAGGCTCGAACTAGCAACCTTGAGGTAACTAGATGAACTGTAATTTTCCCCTAATGTCTAGGTGTGTGGTAGAACTGATAGGAATTGATAGGAACGTGGGGAAGAATAAAAAATGGGATTGGTATAAATGGGTGGACAATGAACAGTGTGAGCTAGACAGGCTATTGAGCCTGGTGCAGTGGTGTATGACTCTATGAATCTCTACGATTCGAGGATGGCACGGTTGAATAGCGGCATGGTAATGTGGTGGCTAGCTTTATAGCGCCAGTGGTTGGGGTTCAATTCCATACCACCATAAGACATAAGAGCAGAATTGGGCTAGTTGATTCATTAATTCTTCTCCGTCATTCTATCAAGGCTGATTTATTATCCCTCTCAACCCCATTCTTCTGATTTCTCCCGATAACCTTTGAGGTCCTGACTAATCAAGACCTTATCAAATTCTGCTTTAAGTACACTCAGTAGCTTGGCCTCCATCCGTGGCAAGGAATTCCACAGATTCTCTACCTTCTGGCTAAAAAAATTCCTTCTCATCTATGTACTAAATGGACATCTCTCTATTCTGGAGCTGTGCCCTCTGGTCTTGAACTCACCTGTTATAGGAGGCATCGCTCCATGTTCACTCTGTCTAATCCTTTCAATATTCAATAGGTTTCAATGCGATTCAATGCCCCCCCCTTTGAAATTCAGTAAGGACTGGCTCAGAGGCGTTAAACATGCCTCATACGTTAACCCTTTCATTCCCAGAATCATTCTTCTGAACCTCCTCTGGACTGCCTCCAATGCCAGCACATTGTTTCTTAGGTAAGGGGCCCAAAACTGCTCACAATACTCTGTGCAGTCTGATCAATGCCTTATAAAGCCTCAGCATTGCATCCTTGCTCTTATATTCTAGGCCTCATGAAATGAATGCTAACATTGCATTTACCTTCCTTATCATTGACTCAACCTGCAAGTTAACCTTTAGGGAGTCCTGTATGAGGACTCTCAAATCCCCTTGCACCTCTGATTTTTGAATTCTCTCCTTGTTTAGAAAATAGTCTATGCCTATGTTCTTTCTACCAATGTGCGTGACCGTGCACTTTCTTATGCTAGGTTCCAACTGCAACACACACAAAATGCTGGAGGATCTCAGCAGATCAGGCAACATCTATGCAAATGAATAGACAGTCGACATTTTGAGCTGAGATCCTTCATCAGGACTGGAAAAGATGCCAGAGTAAAATAGTGGGGAGGGGGGCAGTGTGGGAGGGGAAGGAGGGCCAGCTGGAAGGTGATGGATGAAGCCAGGTTGGGTAGGAAAGGTAAAGGGATGGAGATGAAGGAATCTGATAGGAGGTTGAAATGGACAATAGGAGGACGGGAATCAGGGGGAAGTGAAAGGCAGGTGAGAGAAAGCACAAGGTCCCAGGACGGATGCCTGGCCGTGGAAGCAAGTCTAGGCGAGTACATGGTTGAAGAGTAGACAGCAGCAGAGATCACAAAGGGGGAGCAATGGGAGAGAGTCTCATTGAACTCCTATTGAAGAGAAGATTTAAACTTTTTCAGGATAGGCATCCCTTGAAGAGACTTTGCAATGATCTCTGCTGCCCTCTGACCCTTTGACCATATCTTAACAGGTTCCTTCCTTTCCAGTCCTCTACTTTTCCTACCCACATGACTTCATCTATCACCTTCTAGCTATCTACTGTACCTTCAGACCTTTCAGCTTCCCAAGCACCATCTCCTTAGTAATAGCAACTACACCCACTTCTGCCCCTAATACTCTCAAATTTCTGGCATACTGCTAGTATCTTTCACAGTGGAGACTGACGCAAAATTCTTACTAAGTTCGTCCACCATTTCTTTGTCCCAAAGTACTACCTCTCCAGCGTCATTTTCCAGGGGTCCAATATCTACCTTGCCTCTCTTTTACTCATTATATATCTGAAAAAACTTTTGGTATCCTCCTTGATATTATTAGCTAGCTTTCTTTCATATCTCATCTTTTCTCTCCTTATGTTTTTTTTAGTTGCCGTCTATTGTTTTTTTAAAAACTTCCCAATCTCTATCTTTTCATGAACCCTCCCTTTCGCTTTTATACTGTCTTTGACTTCTCTTGTCAGCCATGGTTGCCTCATGCTCCCTTTACAATACTTCTTCATCTTTGAGATGTAACTATCCTGCATCTTTTGCATTGCCCTAGAAACTCCAGCCATTGCTGTGCAGTCGTCATCTCTGCCAGTGTCCCCTTCCTATCAACTTTGGCCAGCTCCTCCCTCTTTCCTCTGTAATTCTCTTTACTCCACTATAATACTGATACATCTGACTTTATCTTTTCCCTCTGAAACTGTAGGGTGAGCCTATCATATTATGATCATTACCTACCAAAGCTTCCTTAACCTTAAGTTCTCTAGTCAAATCTGATTCATTGCATAACACCCAATCCACAATTACTTTTCCCCTAGTGGGCACAACCATAACTGCTCTAAAAGGCCATCTCATAGTCATTCTACAAATTATCTCCCTTACCATCCAGCACTAACCTACTTTTCCCACTCTACCTGCACATTGAAATCCTCCCTGATTATTGCAGCATTTCCCTTTTTACATCCCTTTTCTAGTTCCTGTTAAAATTTACAGCCTAGCTATCGTTCACGGGCCTGTATATAACTCCCATCAAGGTCTTTTTACCCTTTGTAGTTTCTTAACTCTACATTTCCCTAGCCTATGTCATCTCTTCCTAAGGATTTGGTCTGATTTTTTTAATCAACAGAGCCTCCCCATCCCCTCTTCCTACCTGCTTGTCCTTCTGATACAATGTGTATCTTTGGATGTTGAGCTCCCAACTATGATCTTCTTTCAGCCATGTCTCAATGATGCCCACAATGTCATACCTATCAATCTCTAACTGCACTACAAGATCATCTATCTTATTCCATACATCGCGTGCATTTAAATATAACACCTTCAGTCCTGTATCTATCACCCTTTTCAATTTTGTCTCCATGTTACTCTTCAACTCATCACGCTGACCGCAATTTTGCCCAATCATCTGGCTGTCTCCTCACAGTCTCATGAACACTGCATCGACTCATACACTAACTGCCCTATCTTCAGTCCTATCAGTCTGGTTCCCATCCTCCTGCCAACTTAATTTAAACTCTCTCCAACAGCTCTAGCAAACCTCCAACAAGGAGGTCCCCTGTGAGTTCAGGTGCAACCCATCCTTTTGTACAGGTCATACCTTCCCCAGAAGAGATCCCAATGATCCAGAAATCTGAAATTCTACCCCTTGCACCAATTTCTCAGCACTCATTCACCTGTACCACCATCCTATTCCTGCCCTGACTAGCACATGGCACTGAGAGTGATCCAGTGATTACTACCTTGCAAGTCCTGTTTTTCAATCTTTTTCCTAACTCGCTATACTCACTGGGCAGGACCTCTTCCCTTTTACTACCCAAGTCACCATCATTATGTGCCGTGTTGTATAACGTGGGCGATCATGGTCCCATTACCATGATTGCTTTTGGCAAAGTTTTCTACAGAAGTGGTTTGCCATTGCCTCCTTCTGGGCAGTGTCTTTACAAGATGAATGACCTCAGCCATTATCAATACTCTTCAGAGGTTGCCTGCCTGGCATCAGTGGTTGCATTGCTAGGACTTATGATGTGCACCATCTGCTCATATGACCATCTGCCACCTGCTACCATGGCTTCCTAGTGACCCTGGTCGGTGGGGGGGGGGGCGCTAAACTGATGCAGGGTGACTTGATGACCTTCAATATAGCAGAGGCTTTGGTAGAGACATATCTCTACCCTGCTACCCACTACTTACGTCATTGGTGCCAATATGAACCATGACCTCTGGCTGCTCAACCACCCTATCGAGAATCTTCTACAGCTGCTCTGAGACATCCTGAATAGTAGCACCTTGGAGGCAAAACACCATCCTGGCTTCTCTTTCTTGACTCACGGAATCTCTTGTCCGTCCCCCTACCTATCGAGTCTCCAATCACTATCACTCTGCCTGACTTTACCCTCTCCTACTGAGCCTCAGATACAGCCACAGTGCCACTTTCCAGAATGCCGCTCCAGTCCCCATATAGGTCATTCCCCCAGGCAGGATCCAAAAGGGTGTTCTTGTTGCTGAGGGGAATGGCCACAGGGGAACCTACACTGATTACTTACTCCCCTTAAAAGGCAGGAGGAGAAGCTGGCAGCGCACCTGCGTGTGCGCAGCTCTCCGGTGAAAAATGATATCGTATCTGTTAAATAGGGGCTGTGGACAATTCTGATTTGATGGAGAATGGACGTGAAATCACAGAGGAACATCTGGAGAAATTTCTGAAACGCCCGTCTGCTGCAGCCGTTACTGTGTTGTCGGGAATCTTTCGGAGGGTAGGCCTCAAAATCCCCGGCCTTGCCTGCTTTTGGCGACCGAGAAGGAGGTCGAATCGTTCGGACAGAGATGGCGCTCAGTACTCGGTGTCAGAGAGCTGATCAGAGCTCGAAGTTTTCGGATGACTCAGAGTCGGATTGTGGTCGGCATGGCAGGGAAAGTTTTCTTCCTTCTCCCGTCTGCGTGAGATGTGGGACATTTGAGAAACTTTGAACTTTACTGTGCTCATGGACTTCTTCATCAAGTTATGGCGTTGTTACACTGTTTGTAACTATATGTTATAATTACGTGGTTTTGTCAGTTTTTTCAGTCTTGATCTGTCCTGTGTTTTGTGATATCACACTGGAGGAAATAATGTATCATTTCTTAATGCATGCATTACTAAATGACAATAAAAGAGGACTACATGTCTTCATAATCATCATCATACTTCTCCTGGTCGTCATCTATCTACTATCTAAAGTCGATGAAGTTTTTAGCCTTGTGCATGCTCCAGCTCCAGTTCCTTGACCTTATCAGTCAGGAGCTGTAGTTGAGTGCTCTTCCTGCAGGTGTAGTCATCAAGGAGGCTATTAGGTACCTGAAATCCCGCACCTCACAGGAGGAGCATTCCACTGCCTGAACTACTATCCTGCCTCTAACTTCTCATACTTAGGTACTAGCCTGAGCCTGTTGAGCCGGAGTCTAAACACTCGAACATTGTCCACTCACACAATGGTCACTCCAAAAATGGCCGCTCTGCTCAAATCCTGCTTCTTTTTATTGGCCTTTGCTAATTGATCTTAGTTACTTTTAACCCAAGTAAACTCCCGCTCTGTTTACCAGTCCTGACAGGCCACATTTGCTTCTTAAAACTGGTGGATGAAGTCCACAAGGAGCTGTCTCCAACTCACTCTGTGATCTGGTTATCGCAACATGAATGCCTGTTAAGCCACTCTTTAAGATTTCAACAGAGTTATATTAAATCAAGGCAAATTTGTTTTCTGAGGCATCAGTGTATTGTGTAATTAAAAGAATCCAATTAGGACAATATGCGCAGTGTTGCTTTAAGTACACTTTGTTAGTTTATTACGACATGGTGCAGAGCAGAGGCCAAGAACGAGCCTGTGAGGAAGCCACTGTCATCAAGTTTGTGCAGTCAAATCACAGGATAGAAAGGCAACTATTTTAGATGGTCTCTGTTCAACGCAGCCTTGCATAGTGATTGAGGCCCTGAATAGAAACATGAGGGCTTCAGTGTCAATGAAATACAAAATGGAATGTACATCAAAATTCCACAATGAATTGATGGTAAACACACTTGTAAAGCAAACAATTTTAACATTGTTCGCTCGTTGACCTTTGCATTGCTTTGAGAACATTGTATTGTAATTTCTACCCCCTGTATTGGCTCTTCAGTTTACCTTTGAAAAAACATTATGGAATAAACCTAAATGAACTATTCAAATATGAATATTTCAGCATTCATAGAACATAGAATAGTACAGCACATTACAGGCCCTTCAGCCCACAATGTTGTGCCGACCATCAAACCCTGCCTCCCATATAAGCCCCCACCTTAAATTCCTCCATATACCTGTCTAGTAGTTTCTTAAACTTCACTAGTCTATCTGTCTCCACCACTGACTCAGGCAGTGCATTCCATGCACCAACCACTGAGTAAAAAAACTTCCTCTAATATCCCCCTTGAACTTCCCACCCCTTATCTTAAAGCCATGTCCTCTTGTATTGAGCAGTGGTGCCCTGGGGAAGAGGCGCTGGCTATCCACTCTATCTATTCCTCTTATTATCTTGTACACCCCTATCATGTCTCCTCTCATCCTCCTTCTCTCCAAAGAGTAAAGCCCTGGCTCCCTTAATCTCTGATCATAATCCATACTCTCTAAACCAGGCAGCATTCTGGTAAATCTCCGCTGTACCCTTTCCAATGCTTCCACATCCTTCCTATAGTGAGGGAACCAGAACTGGACACAGTACTCCAAGTGTGGCCTAACTGGAGTTTTATAGAGCTGCATCATTACATCGCGACTCTTAAACTCTATCCCTCGACTTATGAAAGCTAACATCCCAAAAGCTTTCTTAATTACCCTATCTACCTGTGAGGCAACTTTCAGGGATCTGTGGACATGTACCCCCAGATCCCTCTGCTCCTCCACCCCACCATGTATCCCGTCATTTACTTTGTACTCTGCCTTGGAGTTTTATCCTTCCAAAGTGTACCACCTCACACTTCTCCGGGTTGAACTCCATCTGCCACTTCTCAGCCCACTTCTGCATCCTATCAATGTCTCTGTGCAATCTTCGACAATCCCCTACGCTATCTACAACACCACCAACCTTTGTGTCGTCTGCAAACTTGCCAACCCACCCTTCTACCCCCACATCCAGGTTGTTAATAAAAATCACAAAGATTGGAGGTCCCAGAACAGATCCTTGTGGGACACCACTAGTCACATCCCTCCAATCTGAATGTACTCCCTCCACCACGACCCCCTGCCTTCTGCAGGCAAGCCAATTCTGAATCCACTTGCCCAAACTTCCCTGGATCCCATGCCTTCTGACTTTCTGAATAAGCCTACCGTGTGGAACTTTGCCAAATGCCCTACTAAAATCCATGTAGATCACATCCACTGCACTACCCTCATCTATTTGCCTAGTCACCTCCTCAAAGAACTCTATCAGGCTTGTTCGACATGATCTGCCCTTCACAAAGCCATGCTGACTGTCCCTGATCAGACCATGATTCTCTAAATGCCCATAGATCCTAACTCTAAGATTCTTTTCCAACAGCTTTCCCACCACAGACGTAAGTCTCACTGGTCTATAATTACCCGGACTATCCTGACTAACCTACTTGCCAAGGCCTTCTCATGCCCCCTTCTTGTTCTCCTCATCCCCTTCTTAAGCTCCTTTCTTGCTACCCTATATTCCTTAATAGACCCATCTGATCCTTGCTTCCTAAACCTCATGTATGCTGCTTTCTTCCACCTGACTAGATTTTCCACCTCACTTGTCACCCATGGTTCCTTCACCCTACCATTCCTTATCTTCCTCACTGGGACAAATTTATCCCTAACATCCTGCAAGGGATCCCTAAACATTGACCACATGTCCATAGTACATTTCCCTGCAAAAACATCATCCCATTTCATACCCACAAGTTCTAGCCCTATAGCCTCATAATTTGCCCTTCCCCAATTAAAAATTTTCCTGTCCTCTGATTCTATCCTTTTCTATGATAATGCTAAAGGCCAGGGAGTGGTGGCCACTGCCCCCCAGATGCTCACCTACTGAGAGATCTGTGACCTGACCTGGTTCATTACCTAATACTAGATCTAGTATGGCATTCCCCCTAGTCGGCCTGTCCACATACTGTGACAGGAATCCGTCCTGGACACACTTAAACTCTGCCCCATGTAAACCCTTGGAACTAATCAGGTGCCAATCAATATTAGGATTTATAGTCACCCATGATAACAACCCTGTTATTTTTGCACCTTTCCAAAATCTGCCTCCCAATCTGCTCCTCGGTATCTCTGCTGCTACCAGGCAGCCTATAGAATACCCCCAATAGAGTAACTGCTCCCTTCCTGTTCCTGACTTCCACCCATATTGACTCAAAAGAGGATCCTGCTACATTACACACCCTTTCTGTAGCTGTAGTAGTATCCCTGACCAGTAATACCACCCCTCCTCCCCTGTTTCCCCCCTCTCTATCCTTTTTAAAGAACTGAAATCCAGGAATATTGAGAATACCTTCCTGCCCTGGTGCCAGCCAAGTCTCTGTAATGGCCACTACATCATAATTCCATGTATGTATCCAAGCTCTCAGTTCATCACCTTTGTTCCTGATGCTTCTTGCATTGAAGTGCACACACTTCAGCCCTTCTACCTTACTACCTTTATTCTCTTTATTTTGCTTCCCTTTCCTCGAATCCTCTCTATATGTTAGATCTGGCTCTACTCCATGCACTTCTTTCACTGCTCTATCACTCTGGGTCCCATCCCCCTTGCAAATTAGTTTAAACCCTTCGAACCATGCTAGCAAATCTACCTGCAAGGATATTGTTTTCCCTCGAGTTCAGGTGCAACCCATCCAATCTGTACAGGTTCCACCTTCCCCAGAAGAGATCCTAATGATCCAAAAATCTAAAACACTGCTCCCTGCACCAACTCCTCAGCCACGCATTCAACTGCCATCTCCTCCAATTCTTACCATCACTGTCACGCAGCACTGGCAGCAATCCTGAGAACGCCACCCCTGAGGTCCTGTTCTTCAGCCTTCTGCCTAGTTCCCGAAACTCACACTTCAGGACCTCATCCCTCTTCCTGCCTATGTCGTTGGTCCCAAAATGTATCATGACTTCCGGTTGCTTTCCCTCTCGTACCAGGATGTCATGCACCCGGTCAGAGACATCCCGGACCCTGGCACCCGGGAGGCAACAAAGCATGCGGGTGTCCTTCTCACGTCCACAAGATCTCCTGTCTGCTCCCTTAACTATAGAGTCTCCAATGACGACAACTCTCCTCTTCTCCGTCCCACCCTTCTGCACCACAGGGTCAGACTCAGTGCCAGAGGCCCTGCCACCATGGCACACCCCTGGTCGGTCGTCCCCACCAACTGTATCCAGGACGGTAAACTTATTATTCAGGGGAATGGCTACAGGGGTGCTCTGCACTACCTGTCTACTCTCCTTCGTTTTCCCCCCCTCTGACTGTCACCCAACGACCTGCTTCCAGCAGCCTAGGTGTGACTACCTCCCTGTAGCTCTCATCTATGACTGCCTCATTCTCCCTTATGAGTCGAAGGTCATCCAGCTGCTGATCCAGATTCCTTACACGGTCTTCCAGATCGCCCAGCCGTATGCACTTCTGGTAGATGTGACTCTGCAGGAGAGGAGAGTTCCCCCAAGACTGCCACATCTCACATGAGAGGCACATCACCGTCTCAGGAGGCATTGTAAAGACTAACTGGGAACAAGCTCACCCTCTGCCTCTTCTCATTGGAGCCTCTCGAGTCAAAGCCTCAAAGCTCCACTCCTTCACTGGCCCACTCACTCACTGGCCACTTTCCACAGGCCGCTCCGCTTGAGCTACCCCTTTATTTATTTGCTTGAGCTTTTCAAACTGCTTGGTCACCTGACCTCGATTGCCCAATCAGCTGTTTTCTGCTGAGTCTGAGCTATTCAAAATCTTGATTGTCTAATCAACGGCTTTCTGCTGAGCTATTCAAATCTTGATTGACTTGATTGCACAGTCCAACTGCCAAAATCTCTCAAGTATTCATTATTTAGAACAGAAGGATCTGGGAATACAAATCCTTAATTCCTTGAAAGTGATGTCACAGATGAATAGAGTCATAAGCAGATCCTTTGTCACATTGGCTTTCATAAACAAGAGTACTAAGTACAGGAGTTGGAATGTTATGTTGAAGTTTTATAAAAATTTGATGAGGCCAAATTTGGAGTATTATGTGCAATTCTGATCAGCTACCTACAAGAAAAATATCAATAAGATCGAAAGAGTGCAGAGAAAATTTACAAGGGTGTTGCTGGAACTAGAGGAGCTCACTTATAGGGAAAGATTGAATAAAAGTGGATTTTATTCCACAGAGTATAGGAGATGAGGGGAGATTTGATAGAAATATTCAAAATTGTGAAGGGTGTGGATAGGGTAAAAGCAAGCAGGCTTTTTCCACTGAGGTTAGGTGAGATTAGAACTAGAGGTCATAGGTTAAGGGTGAAAGATGAAATGTTTAAGGGGAACTTCTTCAATCAAAAGGTGGTGTAAGTGTGGAATGAACTACTAACGGAAGTGGTGGATGCAGGTTCGATTGCAACATTTAAGAGAGGCTTAACATTTAAGAGATAGTTACATGGATGGAAATGGTTTGGAGGGATATGGTCCAGGTGCAAGTTGATAAGAATAAGCAGAATAACAGTTCAGCATGGACTAGAAGGGCTGAAGGTTCTGTTTCTGCGCTGAAATGCTCTGCAACTCTATAAATGTAGCATTGAAGAATTTCTCAAAAGCTGTGAGAAGCCTATAAGATTTACTCATTATAGAACCAGCTTTTATTGATGCTGTTTCCCGTAAATTTTTTAGCTAAGGGGCCAATACTCAGTTACAGATAGGCAATACAAATTCTCATGGACCTAGGCTTTGTTGCTATGGAAGTTGGGGTCAAGGCTACTCATAGTTTCCCAACATCTAGTGTTGTCAGTGTGGAGTTTGCACAATCGCTTTACAGCGCCGGTGATCACCGTGCGGGATTCAGTTCCTGCCACCAACTGTAAGGAACTTGTACGTTCTTCACATGAACACTTGGGTTTCCCCCGGATGCTCCAGTTTCCTCCCACATTCCAACGACGTGTGGGTATAATGTATTGGCACTAGAGGTGTGATGACTCTTGCGGGCTACCCCCAGCACATCACAAACGATGATGAAAATGGCGCATTTTGCTGTATATTTCGATGTTTCCTTGTACATGTGACAAATAAAACTAATTTTAATCTTTTTGACTATGTCTATTTCCTCTGTGTGCTCCTGTTTCCTTGTGCATCCCAAAGACTTGTAGGTTAAATTATCGCTGTAGGTTTAACCTCCCCCCTCTGTGTGGATGATAGAATCTGGGCAGAGTAAGCACTTCTGCACAAATGGAGGACCAGTGTAGGAGTGGTGTAAGTGGCACAGACTGCTTCCTCACTCATTTGATTTTATCCACTAACAGATAAGATCCTTATGCTTCTCTCATCAAACAAAGAAAAGATCACTCAAAAGCTGTCAGTTAAAAATGAAAGAAAAATTGATGAAAGCACTAAATGATGTTTAGTTAATGCAGCCAATCTGGAATACAAAACTGTGTGCCTTAATGCATACATCGATATCATAAACTACAGATGGAAGTATTGGGGGAGGTGACCTAAAGATTAGTTAGAGGTGAGTGTTTCAAGATGGGCAAAAGGACTAGAGGCGGAGAGGTTTAAGGAGGAAATTTTGAGCCTTGGTAACTGGATGCACGGCTTGGAACAATTGAATTTGGGCCAGAGTTGGAAGATTATGAATGCTTTCATGTAGTAGGGCAGGAGTTAATTCCAGAGATGGAGTGGGGCAAAACCATGGAGGGATGCAAATATTAGAAATTTAAATTTTAGGTTATTTCAAGTTTTGTATTTAGTACATTTGATTCCAAAGCTAAGTAGTTTATATCAAAGTTTGAGTAACATTTGAGCTGAGGCAGGACAAAAATGAATGATAGTGATGTAAATGATAGTGATTAATTGTGTACAGTTCTGGTCACCAAATTATAGGAGAGATGTCAATAAAATTGAGAGAGTACCGAAGAGATTTACTGGAATGTTGCCTGGGTTTCATTTCCTAAGTTACAGAGAAAGGTTGAACATGTTGGGTCATTATTCTTTGGAGCATAGAAGGTTGACGGGGGACTTGATAGAGGTATTTAAAATCATGAGGGGGATAGATAGTTGACGTGGATAGGCTTTTTCCATTGAGAGTGGGGGAGATTCAAACAAGAGGACATGAGTTGAGAGTTAAAGGGCAAAAGTTTAGGGGTAACATGAGGGGGAGCTTCTCTACTCAGAGAGTGGTGGCTGTGTGGAACGAGCTTCCAGCAGAAGTGGTTGAGGCAGGTTCGATGTTGTCATTTAAAGTTAAATTGGATAGATATATGAACAGGAAAGGAATGGAGGGCTATGGACCGAGTGCAGGTCGGTGGGACTAGGTGAGAGTAGGAGTTCGGCACGGACTAGAAGGGCTGAGATGGCCTGTTTCCGTGCTGTAATTGTTATATGGTTATATGGTTATATGATACATGCCTGCTGCTTAACATTAAGGTGCATGTTGGTACAGGTATCAATGCTTGTGCTGCTCTGGGCTTGCGTTGTTCTGTGGAACGTTGCGGGCCTGCTACATTGGCACTGGAATGTGTGGCGACACTTGTGGACTGTCCCCAGCACATGCTTCACTCGTGCTGGTTATTAAAGCAAACACTGCATTTTACTGTATGCTCGATGCACATATGATAAATACATCTGAATCTGAAATAAATCTAAAGCTGAAAAGACAGGTAAAGGTAAATGGGGAATGGTGATGTGCAAAGCAGAATGCTGCCTTGATTGGAGAGCATGTCTTGTGAAGAAAGGTTGAGCGACCTAGGGATTTTCTCTTTAGAGACAGGAGGATGAGAAGTGACTTGATAGAAGTGTAAAATGATAAGAGATATTGGTAGAGTGGACAGTCAGCACCTTTTTCCTTGGGCAGCAATGGCTAATACTCGAGGGCATTATTTTAAGGAGATTGGTGACTGGAGGAAAACATTGGGGAGATGACAAACAACACACATCAAAGTTGCTGGTGAACGCACATCTGTAGGAAGAGGTGCAGTCGACATTTCAGGCCGAGACCCTTCGTCCTGACGAAGGGTTTCGGCCTGAAACGTCGACTGCACATCTTCCTAGAGATGCTGCCTGGCCTGCTGCGTTCACCAGCAACTTTGATGTGTGTTGCTTGAATTTCCAGCATCTGCAGAATTCCTGTTGTTTGGGGAGATGACAAAGACTTTTTTTTGCACAAAATGTGTGAGTAATTGCCAGAGAGTGTGGAAGAGGCAAATACATGAGGGATATTGAAGACTTTTGGATGGGAACGTGGATGAAAGAAAAATGGAAGGGTATGTGGAAGGAAGGGTTAGATTGATCTTGGAGTAGGTTAAAGGTCGGCACTTCCTGGAGCTCAGGAGAATGAGGGGAGAATAGATTTGTTCAAGGTATTCAAAATTATGAGGGATACAGATAGGGTAAATGCAAACAGGCTTTTTTCCCACTGAGGTTGGGTGAGTCTAGAACTAGGGGTCATGGGTTAAAGGTGAAAGGTGAAAAGTTTAAAGTAAAGATGAGGGGATACTTCTTCACTTGGAGGGTGGTGGAAATGTTGAATGACATGCCAGCAGAAGTGGGTTCGATTTCAACATTTAAGAGAAATCTGGGTAGGTACATGGACGGGAGGGCTATGGTCTGAGTGCAAGTCGATGGGACCAGGCAGCATCATAGTTCAGTATGAACAAGATGGGCCAGAGGGCCTGTTTCTGTGCTGTAATGCTCTACGACTCTATAACGTTGTGAGCCAAAGGGCCTGTACTATGCTGAACTGTTCTATGTTCCATATACTTCTTGAGATCAAAGATGGAAGAATATTCATTTCTTTTGGAGGTGAAGAGACGAGAAAAAGAGAGTGAATGATATCTGGAGTTTGCTGGCAGAACAGTTGTTCGAATCTGATAAAACCACTATGGTTATGAGCTCTTTAGACAGGGCATGGAAGTATACAGATCCAATTAGGCAAATAAAATTAGCATTGATGAGCACAAGGGTTGGCATTGAGTGGGATGAAGGGCCCATTTCTATGTTGAACAATTTTATGACTCTTGTGTTGACTGTGTAAATAAAATTATCACAGCAATGGAGTCAGGTTAACAACACGAAAGAATTTTGGCCGGTGCATAATGTCAGTGTTAACATTGTGCAAAGGCAAATGTCATCAGTGGGACCTCTAATATCAAAGCCTGAGTCACAGGTGCTAGAAAGGTGAGAACAGCTGCTACTGATGCACAAGAGATCCCCCATTACAGATGTAGTTCAGAGCAGAGGAATGCAAGGTCACTTGGCCTCCAAGTATAAGGCAAGATCCAGAATGGCAACTCAGAATAATATTCGATTAATAAACTCTCAGTGATTGCAGAGAGGCTTTTGTAACATTAAAGCTGGTAAGAAGTCTGAAGAGTGTAAGTGCTATAGGGCTACGAAAACAAAAACTTCACGCCATCTTAAAAATTTCTTCCTCCAGGCAGTTAATGTGATCAGCCATTCTAGTTAACCCCCTCTACCCCCTCTATCTATTACCTAAGTCACTACACTGCAGTGTAAACAGTTCAAATCATTATTTCTAATGTTGTTTATGATGAATGCCTGCTGGTATTTACGTATTTATGCACATTTTACTCTAGCTCCATACTTTAACCTTTAACTTTATTTTTAAATAATTCTTTTATTCTTTATATTTGCTGAATGTTGTTTTTTTTTTGTTGCATAATGTGCCAACACATCACAGCAAATTCCTAAAATATGTAAATGTATGTGGTGAATAAAATTGATCTTGATCCTATAAAACTTAAAGTTTTATATATCTGCTCCTTTATTCCATCATGGCTGATTTATTGTCCCTCTCGGCCCCTGACTCCTGACTTCTCTCTGTAACCTTTAATGCCCTTACTAATCAAGGAGCTACCAACCTCCACTTTAAATATACCCAAAGACTTGGCCTGCACAGCCACCTGTGGCAATGAAACCCACAGATTCAACACCCTCTGGCTTAAAAAAATTCCTCTTCACCTTTGTTCTAAAGGGACGTCCTTGTATTCTGAGACTGTGCCCTCTGGTCCTAGAGCCTTCCGTTATAGGAAACATCCTCTCCATGTCCACTATATAGGCATTTCAATATTTCATAGGTTTCAATGAGATCCCCCATCACTCTTCTAAATACCAGTGAGTACAGCCCAGAGCCATCAAATGCTCCTCATACATAACTCTTTCTTTTCCAGGGCCATTCTCATAAGGTTCATTTGGATCCTCTCCAATGTCAGAACATCTAACTGCCCACAATGCCCTAAATGCAGTTTGACTAGTGCATTATAAATCTACAGCATTACATCCTTGTTTATATATTCTTGTCCGTTTGAAACAAACATTTGCCTTTCTTACCACCACCTCAACCTGCAAATTAACCCAAATGGAGAATGGACTACATTCTTCCTGTCTATTTTCTTTGCACTGGATCACCATTTCCAGAATATGTGTTGAAGATTAGTATGCCCTAATCCACCATGAATTTTTTCTAGTGAACTAACAGAAGTTTTAAAGATTATGAAAGGAATTACAAAGTCAATCAAGGAAACATTTCTCTACAATCAAGACATTAGGTTGAAAGCTAAAAGTGAATACAATTAAGTCACAGTGTTGGCCAAAGGCCAGACATAAAATTGTGGTTGATTTTCACTTTTCAGGGCCTGATAGCCTTTTCGCTAAGCTCAATGGCGTGACATTTCCAAAGGACCAGATGTGTTGGTGATAGAGTTAAACTTGTAGCAAATATTCTTTGTTCAGCTTTTTGTTGTGAACAAGAGCCAATCTCCAGTTCTAAATGAAAGCTGCAAGCAGCAATCAGTTGGAAGTTGGAGGCAGAGATTTGCAGAGTGAAATGATCAGAGACTTCTTGTCTGCATTGGCAGAACACAAGACAATGAGGTTATGTCACTTAGCACATCCAGCATGGTTATAAGTTAGGGTGTTTGTGCACTCAGAGGATTAATTGGGGATGTTTGGGATCTCTGTCACCAGAAATTTTTAAGACCATCTGCTCTTATTCTTATTTTGTCCCAGCAAAGGTATCTGGAAAATATTACAAGAAGATGATGTCATCTACTAGAAAACAGTAAAAATGTCAGAAGCATCGGAGGTTGTTAGACAAGGGAAGTGAGAGCAAGATGGCCTTTGTAAATCATATCACTGAGTACGGGAGATAGGATGTTATGTTGAAATTGTACAATATGTGACTGAAGTTGAACCTGCAGTATTATGTACAGACATGGTCACCTACCTATAGGAAAGATATCAATAAGCCTGAAAATGTGCAGAGGAAATTTAATAGGATGTTCCCAGAATTTGAGGACCTGAGTTATTGGGAAAGGGTAAACAGGTTAGGAATTTATTCTAAGGAGCACAGGAGAATGAGGAGAGATCTTATAAAGGTATACAAAATTATGAGGGGTGTAGATGGGGTGAATGCAAGCAGGTTTTTTGCCTGAGGTTGGGTGAGATCAGATCTAGAAGTCATAGGTTAAGGATGCAGGGTGAATTAATTAAGGAAAATCAAAGATTCACAGATTATTATCAGAGAATGTATACAGTGTACAATCCTGAGGTTCATCCCCTTGCAGGCAACCACAAAACAAAGGAACACAATGGAACCTGTTCAAAGAAAACATCAAACACCCAACGCGTGAAAAAAAGAACAAATTGTGCAAATGGCAAAATGCGAGTGAATAAACACACAATATTAAACATTTAAATATCAAATGGTCGAGGAGTGTTCTGTTTAGCACTGTGTCATTCATTGTCTGCAGGTTGCAAACCCATTCCGTGCTGACACGCCCTGATCAAATTGCGCAAACAGCAAAAAAAAGCAACCAGAAATCAGAATCTCTTGCAACATGAGCCACAGAGTCCCTCTGAAATGAGTACAATGCTGCAGGCACTCAACATCAAATCGCAGAGTCTTCCAGAAAAGAGCCCCTCAACCATGAACCGCGCCCATCAATCCTTGCAGCGTGGAACCAAGACTCCTGCACCTTCCTCTCCCAGCGGTGAGCGAGAGGGAGGGGGAGACCAGTCAAATACAGGCAGAGAGTCTGAAAACCTGCTCTGAGGGGAAACGTCACTGAGAAAGTGGTGCGGGTGTGGAATGAGTTGCCAGCAGAAGTGGTAGATGCAGGTTTAAGAAAATTCAAGATCGTTTAATTTAATTTCCAGTACACAACTATAAAGAAGAAGGAATAATTGTTACTCTGGATCTAATGAGGCACAAGACAACACAATAAGATAAAAAACATAATAATAAAAAACATAATGAATATAAATACATAAGATAACATATACACAGACTGATTGTACAAACAACACACATCAAAGTTGCTGGTGAACGCAGCAGGCCAGGCAGCATCTCTAGGAACTTACGAAGTCCTGACGAAGGGTCTTGGCCTGAAACGTCGACTGTACCTCTTCCCAGAGATGCTGCCTGGCCTGCTGCGTTCACCAGCAACTTTGATGTGTGTTGCCTGAATTTCCAGCATCTGCAGAATTCCTCGTGTTTGCTGATTGTACAAACGTTTGTATGTCCATAAAGTGACAATTGGCACAGGAGTGTCTGTGCATAAGGTGACTCTGACAGGAAATGATAAAGTAGTGGTGGAGGGGTGCGTTAGTGGGTGAAGGTGTTGATCAGCCTTACTGCTTGGTGAAAGTAACAGATTTTGCGTCTGGTGATCCTGACATGGATGCTACATGGCCTCCTCCCTGGTGGGATTGGGGAAACAGTCCATCAGCAGGGTGGGCGGGATCCTTAGTGATGTTGTTGGCATTTTCTCCGCACCTTTCTGTATATACAGTATGTCCTTGATGGCAGAGAGGTTGGTGCCGCTGATGCAGTGGGCAGTTTTGACTATCGTCCTGTCTGCCGCAGTACAGTTTCCCTGTCATGCAGTGATGCAGCCTGTTAGGATGCTCCCTACTGCACATCTGTTGAAGGATGGGAGTATTGATAGGTACGGCCCAGCTCTCCTCAGCCTCCTCAGAAACTAGGGGCATTGGTGAGCTTTCATGATTGTGTAGAATGTGTTCTGGGACCATGCGAGGTTGTGCGAGATGTGTACTTTACTTCCTGAGAAAGCTAAAGAAATTTGGCCTGTCCCCTAAAACCCTCACTAATTTTTATAGATGCACCGTAGAAAGCATTCTTCTAAGGTGCATCACAACTTGGTACGGAAGCTGTCCTGTCCAAGATCGGAAGAAGCTGCAGAAGATCGTGAACACAGCCCAGCACATCACACAAACCAACCTTCTGTCTGTGGACTCACTTTACACCGCATGCTGTCGGAGCAGTGCTGCCAGGATAATCAAGGACATGACCACCCAGCCAACACACTTTTCGTCCCTCTTCCCTCCCGGAGAAGGCTCAGGAGCTTGAAGACTCGTACGGCCAGATTTGGGAACAGCTTCTTTCCAACTGTGATAAGACTGCTGAACGGATCCTGATCCGGATCTCAGCCGTACCCTCCAAATATCCGGACCTTCCTCTCGGTTTTTTTGCACTACCTTACTTTCCCTTTTCTATTTTCTATTTATGATTTATAATTAAAATTTTTTTATTGTATTTACTATCGATTTGTACTTGAGAGCGCGAAGCGCAGAATCAAATATCGCTGTGATGATTGTACAGCCTAGTATCAATTGTTTGGCGACAATAAAGTAATAAAGTAAAGTAAAGTAAAGTACTTCTGGGAGATTGAAACTGCTTGCAGTTTTCACTGCTATGCCGCTGATGTAAAGGGGGTGTGAGTTGTGCGAATTCTCCTGAGATCAATAACCATCTCCTTTGCCTTGCTGATGTTGACGAAGAGGTTGTTTGCCTCTCCTCCCTGTAGGCTGTCTCATTGTCTGTGCGTGGATGAGAGGGGTTTGGAGGGATATGGTCCAGGTGCAAGGAGGTGGGACTAAACAGAGGATTGGATCAGCATGGACTGGATGGGTTAAAGGCTTGCTTCTGTGCTGTCGTACTCTATGACTCTATGACAATTGAACCTTTCTCCTTCTCCTCTTCTTCTTGCACCACAAAAATAGAAACATGATATTGTGTGAACATGATATGATAATAATGTTGTACTATGTCTGAAAGAATTGGATATTGGATTAATTTCATGAGGTGGGTGAGATTCTATCCGCTCAGTAGCCTTGCAGTGTTATTTTCATTCAGCTCTGGTGTTGTCCTGTATAAGGTAGTAATCGTCGGCCATCTTTCCAAGCCGATGAAAGGAGTTTAGACTCTCGGATAGCCTAAAACTATTATACACTGAGAACAAGGAAAAAAAAATCCAACCTTGTGGTTGTTGGAAATAGAACAAAAATGTTCCCACAGACCTTGGCTATTCAGCTGTTCAATCCACTGTTTGTAC
The DNA here is from genome assembly GCF_963921235.1 of Mobula hypostoma. Taxonomy (NCBI): domain Eukaryota; kingdom Metazoa; phylum Chordata; class Chondrichthyes; order Myliobatiformes; family Myliobatidae; genus Mobula; species Mobula hypostoma. The sequence continues at coordinate 115,434,543 of NC_086106.1, read as the reverse complement.
ACAAAAATCTGTATATCTTGGTTCAGATCCATTTGGCTTCCGCAGTTTTTTTAGGCCTGAATGCAGTTCTTGATAATGCCAGGGCTTGTGATGCCATTTTCTGGGTTCGTTTGTTGGTCACTTACAATTGGAACCAACTCCAAGTTACTTGCAGCATGACAGCTTAGTGGTTAACGAAACGCACCAGTGACTCCAGGTCAACTCGCTACTGGCGGAAAGACATTTCAATGTTGTCCCCTTGACTGTGTGAGTCTCCTCCGGGTTCTCTGGTTTCCTCCTACATTCGAAAGGTTAGTGGGTTAATTGGTCACATGGGAGTAATCGGGGGCATGGGCTGCTGGGCTGGAAAGCCCAGTTACTGTGTTATACCTCTAAAAAATAAAATAAACTCCAGAGAAAGACAGAAGCAAGCTGTAAAAATAACTTTGCATCCATCAAATCAAATCAATCAAATCAAAATCTGTCACCGCGGTTTGGATATGACCCAAGTGCGGAGTGAGAAACACTGAAGTGGGTCAATAGTTCACAAAACTTTAATGCGAACAGTGTTAAGGGGAAAATGAAACAATAAACACTAGGCCAAACAGGGCCGTTAACTAAAACTCTCAAACGGGAAACGAAGCCTACACTGTGGCTGAAAGGAACATCTAATTATTAAACCAATACCACGAGTCTTCAGTCAGATGACTCTACAGTCCAATTTCTAAGGCAAGGCCGATGCAAAACAAAAGCAAAGCGTTGCTGTGCTCTGTCCAAGTCTCGACAAGCACTACGACGACAAGTATGGAGTTAAGTGCTATCACGATTAAATAATAATTAGCTGACACGTGCAAATTCACAAGCGCAATTGCCATGTCTACTGCGCTTCTGAATCCGTGACAAAATCAAGTCAAATCAAGTTTAATTATCATTCAAGCCATACACAGATATAGCTTAACAAGACAGCATTCCTCCGGGCCAAGGTGCAAAACATTCAAAATTGCAAGCAACATAATCAAATTAGCAAACAAAGAAGCATATTCACTCAACAAAACATATATATAATGGCAAAGAAAGATGAACATCAATATCTCAGAGGATTTGTCCTGGGCCCAACCAATTAATGTAATCACAAAGAAGGCACACCAGTAGCTATGCTTCATTCGGCATTTGAGGAGATTTGATATGTCACCAGCTTTCTACAGCTGTACCCTGGAGAGCATTCTGAATGTTTGCATCACCGCCTGGTATGGAGACTCCAAAGGACGGGATCAAATGTCAGTTGTAGACTCAGGTCCATCTCAGGTACAAGGCTCCCTACCATCAAGGACACCTTCAAAAGCAGTGCCCCGAGAAGGCTGTGGCCATCACTTTGGACCCTAATCATCCAGGCCATTTCCTCTTCTGATTAGTAGCAACAGGGAGGAAGTACAGGTGGCTGAAGACGTACACTCAACATTTTAGGAACATCTTCTTCCCCTCTGCCATCAAAATACTGAACGGTGCAGGAACCCATGGAAACTACCTCACAGCTTTGCTCTTTTTCTGCACTATTTGTTTAGTGTTTATGTATTCCTTATATATACATAATTTTATGCATTGCTCTGTACTACTGCTGCAAAACAGCATATTTCATGAAATATGTCAGTGATAATAAACCTGATTCTGATTCAGATTCATAAAGCGATCATTGGCTAGAATTTTTCCCATTCAAACACTTTGAGGACCAAAGGCTTCACAGAGGCTTCAGTTCCAACGACATTGCACGAGTGGGGCTGTCAATAAAGGGGGTCGTCCTGCTCCCTCACTGCCGCTGTTCAATTTCATTTTCTCTATGTTGTTAGCTTTCCAGAAGAATCTGACAGGGCTAGGCTGTACGCTCCTTTAGCCTGATTTACAATTCAACCTAATCTAATAACGCTTCTCCAAATCTCACTTGATTCCTTTCATGCCCACAAATCAGCCTCAGTGACTGAGCACCTGTTCAAAAAATCCTCAATACTTGAGTGAAGCAATTTTCTCGCATCTTTGTTCGAAATGGTTAACAGCTTGCTCTGAGAATGTGACTGCTTGCACTTGACTCTCCAGTGGGAGCAGACATCCTCTCAAGGTTCAAAAGATCAAGTTAAATTTATTATCAATGTATGCATTTGTCATCATATGCTACGTTGAGATTAATTTTATTCACAGAAGAACAAAGAAATACAATAGAATCAATGAAAAACTAGACACAAATACTGACATCCGAGGTGACAACAAAGAAAAACTGTGCAAATACAAAAAAAACACATAAAAGTAATAATAAATCATTATCATCATTTTGTGCTGTGTTGTACGAGGTAGGCGATCATGATATTTTGACCATGATTGTTCTTGTCAAGTTTTCTACAGAAGTGGTTTGCCATTGCCTTCTTTTAGGCAGCGACTTTACAAGATGGGTGACCCCTAGCCATTATCAATACTTTTCAGAGATTGTCTGCCTGGCATCAGTGGTTGCATAACCAGGTTTTGTGATATGCACCAGCTGCTCATATGACCATCCACCACCGGCTCCCATGGCTTTACATGACCCTGATTGGGGGGCCTAAGCAGGTACTACACCTCCCCCAAGGGTGACCTGCAGGCGAGTGGAGGGAAGGAGCATCTTACACTTCCTTTGGTAGAGACATATCTCCGCCCTGACACCCCAGTAATGAATATATAAGTAAATAAATAGTACTAAGAACATGAGTTATAGCAGTAATGAAAGTGAGTCCATAGGTTGCGTTCCATGATCAGTTCTATATTGAGGTGAGTGAAATTATCTATGTTTGTTCAGAAGCCAGATAGTTGAAGGGTAATAACTGTTCCTCAACCTAGTGATGCGGGACCTGCGGCTCCTGTATCTCCTTCCTGACGGCACTATCGATAAAAGATCATGGGGGTGCCTGGATCATGGGGGGGAGGGGAGTGTTGGTGAGTGGTCCTTGATGATGTGTGATAGATTGGGCTGCATCCACTTCTTTTTCTCGGCATAGTAGCCTCTGTTCATTGAAACAGTGGGTAGAAGTCCCCTGACTCTAGAATTCCACACTATCCACTGTCCTCCAACAAAGTTAGGGCAGGGAGTCAAAAGAATCCAACAGATATTGTGTCTTGTGCCTTAAACAGATGTTAGAGATCTCCCATGATGTAGAACACCATTTTCTTGTGAGTTTGGATACACAAGAAAAATTTGAAGAATGTGGAAAGCAGTTTGATAGAGGTCTTGTGAAGATCAATGTTTGTCAATATCCTTATGATATTTAATGAGCTCCGTTATTATATTATTTCAACACTTTTTCTAGTGAACCACGTTATATTTATATAGCATGGAAATAGGACACCACTCCCAGCCCAACCTGTCCATGTTGACTGTTGCCCAGTGAGCTAGTCCCATCTGCCCATCACCTTCTAAACCTCTTCCAATTCATCTACTGATCTAAATGTCTTCTGAATGTTACGAATGTGTCTACCTCAACTTCTACTTCTGCTAGCTCATTTCAAATAAGTACCACCCTTGTTGCCATTTGCACAATTTTTCTTTGCATGTGGGGGTTGGTGTTCTAGTTACTGATTGCGCAATTTGTTTCTTTTTCTGCGCAAGGGCTGTTGATGCTTTTCTTTGAACGAGTTCCATGGTTTTATTTACCTTATGGCTGTCTGGAGAAGATGAATCTCAGAGTAATATACTGTATACACACTTTGATAATAAATGTACTTTGAACTTTGCATGAAGAAACTCCCTTTTAAATCTCTCGCCTCTGATCTTAAATCTGCTCTCTCTTGTTTTTAGCACCCCTCCCTTGGAAAAGGCTATGTGCTTTCACCCTGTCAATACCCCTCATGCTTTTATATATTTCTATTAGGAAGGTATAACAATGACAGAATGATGGCATCTGAACATTCACTGGTTAATTTTTTTTAACTTCCTCAATGATTGAATTATCATCAAACTATCACCTGATGAATGCTTCCTTTTCAATGAACAGAAGAACAGAAATGATGTTTAGCAGCCTAAAGCATCCTTAGCAACAAACACAAACTGCTGGAGGAACTCAGCAGGTATGCAGAGGAATAAACTAACAACATTTCGGTCAGAGACCCTTTATCAGGACTGGAAAAGGAGAAGGTGGAGACCAGACTAAGAAGGTGGGAGTATTGAGTAGAAATACAAGCTGACAGGTGATAGGTGAGACCAGGTGAGGGGGAATGGCCGGCTGGTGGCGTAGTGGCATCAGCGCTGGACTTTGGAGCGAAGGCTCCCGAGTTCGAATCCAGCCAGCTCTCTTGCACGCTTTCCATCTGTGCTGGGTTGAGCATCGAGCTAGCAACTTGGCCACATAAAAATAAGAAAGCCTGCTAGAATTACGCCGTCATGACGGGGTACCAATGACTCCACTCGGAGTTAAGGGCTTTCTTCTTCTTCTTCAGGTGAGGGGGAATGTAGGAGAGAGGAGGAGGGGGATGAAGCAAGCTGCTGGAAGGTGATGGGTTGAAGAGATAAAGGGCTGAAGAAGAAGGAATCTAATAGGAGAGAACAGTAGGCCACAGAAAAATATGGATGGAAGAGGGCACCAGAGGGAGGTGATAGGCAGGTGAGGAGGAGAGAAAAGGTAACATGGTAACCAAAATGGAGAGTGGAAAAACAGAGAAGGGTGGAGGGGGAAGTAATAATAGGAAGTTAGAAAAATCATTGTTTATACCATTGAGTTGGATGCTACCCAGATGAAATATGAGAAATATTCTTCCTTCTGCCCCCTTGTAAGTTGACAGCTTGTAGTTACATATCATATTTATCTTCTGTAATTCCATTTGTGGGCATATTCTTCATTCAATATTTGACAGCTGGAGGCGGTGGAATATAACACTTGAAAATATCTTTCTATTAAGATTGCTAGGGATTCAGAGTGCCTATCAATAATTATACTCTTTGTAATATTATAAAACATATTCTTTTACATGGAATGAAAAGCCTTTTTCAACCTCCACACCCAAAGAGTTTAATGGAAATTTCATTCTTCCAGACTGAAATCACTATTGTAATACAAACAACACCTGCAATATGGGGAAATTATATATACTTACTGCCCAAACTACTGCTGGCGATTAGGGCAGCAATGCCAGTCCTCCATCTCTGTCTGTCCATACTGTCGTACACAGATACAGAAGAATTCTTCATTGTTGTTTCTGTATCAGTTCTGTTTGACAAGTCAGGGTTGTTAGCCCGGAGCCGAACCCCCGAACCTGGAATGCCGGTGAACCACTCTTATTCTGGCCTCTACCTTGTGGCTTGTTTGGTATGCGTGACACTATCAAGATCTACAGCGTAAAGCCGTAACTCCAGCCTATCTGCCTGTCTGGATGATTGAGACACACAAGCTTCCAAACCACGACAGCATTGTGGTCCTCTTGGAGAATGGGGAAATTATGTTCCTGTAAAATTGTCCACTTTGCCATTTTCTGTACTGTGAAACAATATCATGTGCTCTGCTTCAAGGAATATGAGTGAAAAAATTATTTTATTTATTGCAACACACACAAAATGATGGAGGAACTCAGCAAGTCAGGCAGCATCAGTGGAGGTAATAAACAGTCAATATTTCAGGTCTTCCTGTTTATTCCCTTCCACAGAAGCTGCCTGACTTGCTGAGTTCTTCCAGCACTTTGTGTGTGTTGCTCACAATTTCCAGCATCTGCAGAATCTCTTGTGTGTGCAACCTCATCCTCTGTGGTGTCTTTTCTTCTGTGTTTAAAAGTTAACACAAGGATGTTCTGTACAATGCAGGTTAATTGGCGGCTTTTCATCTTTGAGTGTTGTTCAATGCAAATCCTGAATGACAGAGTAACAGTTATCTGGTGATGCAGAATGAGACTCAAGTGAGTCCTTTGCTAATATGAATCTATGTTACTAAATAGAATGGTTTGAGAAGCAGTTACTATCCTCTTATTCCCAGGCTGATAGAATGATGAAGAAGGTATATGACATTGTTGACTCCATTAGTTGAGGCAGTGAGGTCAATAGTTAAGAAGTTACGCTGCCTCTTTATAAAATTCTAGGTAGGCTGCATTTGGAGTATTGCATTCATTTCTGGTTTCCTCATTATCGGAAGGATGTAGAGGCTTTGGAGAGGGTGCAGAAGAGATTTCCCAGTATCCTGCCTGAATTAGATGGCCGGTGGTGTAATGGCATCCACACCGGACTTGGAGACAATTGGTTCTGGGTTCAAATCTGGACGGCTCCTTGCACACTTTCCATCCGTGCTAGGCTGAGTGTTGAGCTAACAACTGGTCCTTGTAAAAATCGGAGAAACTGGGTTAAAGGAACAGCAAGGTTGCTGCCTGATGTGCCACGAAGCGTCAAATGGAACAGCAGTGCCTGGATTAGAGGGCATGTGCTATGAGGAGAGTTGTAATCAAACTTGGGCTCTTCTTTCTGGAGAAGATTGCTGGCTTTTCATTTCTGAACATAATTTAATATCGATCCTGAATGATAGTGTAACAATTATCTAGTTATGCAGAGGCTGAGTTGAGACCTGATGGAAATATATGACCATAAGATCATAAGACCATTACATATAGGAGCAGAATTAGTCCATTTGGCCCATTGAGTCTGTTCCACCATTTCATCATGGCCATTCCCATTTTCGTCTCAGTCCCAATCTCCTGCCTTCTCCCTGCATCCCTTCATGCCTTGACCATTCAAGGATCTATCAACTTCTGCCTTAAAGATAGATAACGACTTGGCCTCCACAGCTGCCTATGGTAAAGAATTCCACAGAGTCACAACTCTCAGGCTAAAGAAATTCCTCGTCATCTCAAAGTTCAAAGTAAATTTATAATCAGAGTACATACATGTCACTACATACAGCACTGAGATTGATTCTCTGCAGGCATACATGGCAAATTTATAGAATAGTAATTGTTAACTGTAAACAAACTGTGCAAATGCAGATATACAGGAATAGCAATAAATAACAATCATGAAATAACAAAATAACAGAGTCCTTAAATGAGTGTAGCTATCCCCTTTTGTTCACAAGCCTGATGGTTGAGGGCTAGTAACTGTTCTTGAAGTTGGTGGTGTGAGTCCTTACGCAACTTCACCTTCTACCTGATGGCAGCAGTGAGAATAGATCATAGTCTGGATGGTGAGGATCTTTGATGATGGATGTTGCTTTCTATGGAAAAGTTTCATGTAGATGAGCTCAGTGGTTGGAAGGGCTTTACCCATAATGTATTGGGCTGATTCCACTACGTTTTGTAGGATTTTCTGCTGAAAGGCTTTGGTGTTCCTATATCAGTCCGTACTGCAGCCAGTCAGCACACTTTACACCACACACCTATTGAAGTTCGCGAAGGTTTCGATGACATGCTGAACCTCCATAGACTCCAGAGGAAGTAGGGGTGCTATCATGCTCTTTTTGCAGTTATATTTATATGATGGGTCCAGGACAGTTCCTCTGAGATAGTGACACCCAGCAATTTAAAGTTACTGACCCTCTCCACCTCTGATCCTCCGATGATTACTGGCTCATGGACCTCTGGTTTCCCTTTCCCGAAGTCTACAATCAGTTCCTTGATCTTATTGGCATTGAGTGAGAGGTTGTTGTTATGACCAGCATTCAGCCAAATTTTCAGTCTCTCTCCTGTATACCGATTCATCACCCCCTTTGACGCAGCCCAAAATGGAGGTGTTGTCAGTAAATTTGTATAAGCTGTTGGAGCTCTACTTAGTCATACAGTCATAGGTGTAAAGAGAGTTGAGCAGGGGGCTAAGTACACATCCCTGTGGTGCTGTTGTGCTGATGGAGATTGTGGAGGAGATGTTTGTGCCAATCTGAACTGACTGGGGTCTACAAGAGAGGAAATCCACGACCAAATTGCACAAGGGGGTATTGAGGCCTAGGTCTTGGAGTTGTGATTAGTTTTGAGGGTATGATGGTGTTAAATGCTGAGCTGTAATCGATAAAGGGCATCCTGATGTATGCATCTTTGTTGCTCAGAAGTTCCAAGGTTGTGTGAAGAGCCAATGAGATAGCATCTGCTGTAGACCTTCATTTCCGTTCTAAAAGGACGCACCTCTATTCTGAGGCTGTGTCCTCTGGTCTTAGATATCCCACCAAAGGAAACATCCTCTTTACATCCACTCTATCAAGGCCTTTCATCATTTGATAAATTTCAATGAGTTCATCTCTCATTCTTCTGAATTCTAGTGAATACATGCCCAGAGCCATCAAACGTTCTTCATATGACAGGACATTCAATCCTGAATCATTTTCTTAAATCTCCTTAGAACCCTCTCTAGTTTCAGCATATCCTTTCTAAGATAAGGGGCCCAAAACTGCTCACAATATTCCAAGGGAGGCCTCACTTGGGAGTATATAAGATTAGAAGAGGCAGATATAAAGTAGGTGGCCGATATCACTTTCCCAGGTCAAAATATCTCATACTAGAGGTCATGCGTTTAAAGTGAGAGGTGTACGTTCAAACAAACTGTGCAGGGCAAGGTTTTTACACCAAGAGTAGTGTGTTCCTGGACTGTGCTGCCAAGGGTGTTAGTGGAGGCCATACAATAGAGGCTTTTGAGAGACTCTTAATGTGCAGAGAATGGACGGATATGTACATTGTGTGTGACACTTCCTCATACCCATCTCTTGAAGAGGACCGCACTCCAGACCTCCGTGTAGACAGATGGGATCAGTTTAGTTAAGCATTTAATTACTACTTTAATATCATTGTGGGCTAAATGACCTGTTACTCTCCTGTACAGTTCTGTGTTCCATGTTGTGTGGCTATGGAGACTTGAACACCAAAGAACAGAAATGAGGGAGTACCACACAGCTTGAACAAAATCATTCAAAAATCTAATGGTACTATTTCAAAAGAGAACGAGCAAGTTATTTAAAATGTGTTTGCCGTTATTTGTCATTTAATCAACAAAACATGCTTTAAAAATTACTCCATTTATTTTTCTTTTGTTCAGAGGCCCAGCGAGCCTGTGCCCCCCATTTACACCCATGTGACCAATTAACCCATTAAACCCGACATCTTTTGGAATGTGGGAGGAAAACAGAGCACCCAGAAGAAACCCATGCAATCACAGGGAGAATGTACAAACTTCTTACAGATAGCAGCAGAACAGAGTACAGGCAGAGAGGACTAAACCGAGGATTGGGTCAGCATGGCCTGGATGAGCCAAAGACTTGCTTCTGTGCTGTCGTACTCTATGACTCTATGACAGTTGAACCTTTCTCCTTCTCCTCTTCTTCTTGCACCACAAAAATAGAAACATGATATTGTGTGAACATGATATGATAATAATATACTATTTCTGAAAGAATTGAACGTTGGATTAATATTCATGAGGTGGGTGTGAGTCTATCCACTCAGTAGCCTTGCTGTTTTATTTTCGTTCATCTCCGGTGTTGTCCCGTATAAGGTAGTACTCATTGGTCATCTTTCCAAGCTGATGAAATGAGCTTAGACTCCCGGACAGCCTAAAACTATTGTACACTGAGAAAAGGGAAAAATTCCAACCTTGTAGATGTTGGATCCCGAACAAAAATGTTCCCACAGACCTTGGCTACTCAGCTGTGCAATCCAACGATACTTCACTGCTTGTACACAAAAATCTGTATATCTTGGTTCAGATCCATTTGGCTTCTGCAAATTTTTGGGCATGAATGTGGTTCTGGATGATGCCAGTGGCTTGTGATGTCGTTTTCTTGGCTCCTCATATACATACATTGTTGGTAATGTACTCTTGGAACCAACTCCAGGTTGCTTGTGGAGTGGTTCTATATTGGTTAGTGAAACGCACCGGTGATTTGCGGTCAATTCTGCCACGGGCCTAAAGATTTTTACACTTTCTCCCCCTGACTGTGTGAGTTCCTCTGGGTGCTCTGGTTTCCTCCCACACTCCAAAGATGTACAAGTTGCTATGTTAATTGGGGTCACATGGGTGTAACTGGGGGCTTGGGCTGTTGGCTGGAAAAGCCTGCTACCATGCTATATCTCAAAAAAAAATTCAGAAAAAGACAGAAGAAAGCTGTGAAATTTTTAAAAATCACATCAATAATGGCAAATAAAGATGAACATCAATATCTCAGAGGATTTGTCCTGGGCCCAACCAATTAATGTAGTCACAAAGAAGGCACACCAGTGGCTATGCTTCATTCGGCATTTGAGGGAGTTTGATATGTCACCAGCTTTCCACAGCTGTACCCTGGAGAGCATTCTGAATGTTTGTGTCACCGCCTGGTATGGAGACTCCAATGGACAGGATCAAATGTCAGTTGTAGACTCAGGTCCATCTTGGGTACAAGGCTCCCTACCATCAAGGACATCTTCAAAAGCAGTGCCCCGAGAAGGCCGTGGCCATCACTTTGGACCCTAATCATCCAGGCCATTTCCTCTTCTGATTAGTAGCAACAGGGAGGAAGTACAGGTGGCTGAAGATGTACACTCAACATTTTAGGAACATCTTCTTCCCCTCCGCCATCAAAATACTGAACGGTGCAGGAACCCATGAAAACTACCTCATAGCTTTGCTCTCTTTCTGCACTATTTGTTTAGTGTTTATATATTCCTTATATATACATATTTTATATATACATATTTTAATGCATTGCTCTGTACTACTGCCGCAAAACAGCATATTCCATGAAATATGTCAGTGATACTAAACTTGATTCTGATTCAGATTCATAAAGAGATCATCGGCTAGAATTTTTCCCATTCAAACACATTGAGGACCAAAGGCTTCACAAAGGCTTCAGTTCCAACAACATTGCACGAGTGGGGCTGTCAATAAAGGGGGTCGTCCTGCTCCCTCACTGCCGCTGTTCAATTTCATTTTCTCTATGTTGTTAGCTTTCCAGAAGAATCTGACAGGGCTAGGCTGTATGCTCCTTTAGCCGGATTTGCCATCCAAATCCCACTTGATTCATTCCATGTCCACAAATCAGCCACAATGATTGAGCACCAGTTCGAAAAAGAGAACAGTGGACCATGGGAAAAAAGTGGAAGGAAGAGGGGCACCAGAGGGAGGTGATAGGCAGGTGAGAAGGAAAAAAAGGTGGCATGGTAACCAAAATGGGAATGGAAAAACAGAGAAGGTGGAGGGGAGAGTAATAATCAGAAGTAAGAGAAATCAATGTTATACACCATTGAGCTGGACACCACCCAGATGAAATATGAGAAATATGCTAGCTTCTGCCTCCTTATAAGTTGACAGCTTGTAGTTACATATCATATTTATCTTCTGTAATTCCATTTGTGGGCATATTCTTCATTCAATCCTTGACAGCTGGAGGCGGTGGAATATAACACTTGAAAATATCTTTCTATTAGAGATTGCTAGTTTATTCACAGTGTCTATCAATAATTATACTCTTTGTAGTGTTATAAAACATATTCTATTACATGGACTGAAAAGCCTTTTACAACCTCCACACCTAAAGAGTTTAATGGAAATTTCATTCTTCCAGACTGAAGTCACTATTGTAATACAAACAACACCTGCAATATGGGGAAATTATATATACTTACTGCCCAAACTACTGCTGGCGGTTAAGGCAGCAATGCCAGTCCTCCATCTCTGTCTGTCCATACTGTCGTACACAGATACAGAAGAATTCTTCATTGTTGTTTCTGTATCAGTTCTATTTGACAAGTCAGGGTTGTTAGCCCGGAGCCGAACCCCCGAACCTGGAGTGCCGGTGACACTGCTATTCTGGCCTCTACCTTGTGGCTTGTTTGGTATGCGTGACACTATCAAGATCTACAGCGTAAAGCCGTAACTCCAGCCTATCTGCCTGTCTGGATGATTGAGACACACAAGCTTCCAAACCACGACAGCATTGTGGTCCTCTTGGAGAATGGGGAAATTATGTTCCTGTAAAATTGTCCACTTTGCCATTTTCTGTACTGTGAAACAATATCATGTGCTCTGCATCAAGGAATATGAGTGAAAAAAATTATTTTATTTATTGCAACACACACACAATGATGGAGGAACTCAGCAAGTCAGGCAGCATCAGTGGAGGTAATAAACAGTCAATATTTCAGGTCTTCCTGTTTATTCCCTTCCACAGAAGCTGCCTGACTTGCTGAGTTCTTCCAGCACTTTGTGTGTGTTGCTCACAATTTCCAGCATCTGCAGAATCTCTTGTGTGTGCAACCTCATCCTCTGTGGTGTCTTTTCTTCTGTGTTTAAAAGTTAACACAAGGATGTTCTGTAAAATGCAGGTTAATTGGCTGCTTTTCATCTTTGAGTATTGTTCAATGCAAATCCTGAATGACAGAGTAACAGTTATCTGGTGATGCAGAATGAGACTCAAATGAGTCCTTTGCTAATGTGAATCTATGTTACTAAACAGAATGGCATATGGTTTGAGAAGCAGTTACTATCCTCTTATTCCTAGGCTGATAGAATGATGAAGGTATATGACATTGTTGACTCCATTAGTTGAGACATTGAGGTCAATGGTTAGGAAGTTACGCTGCCACTTTATAAAACTCTAGTTATGCTGCATCTGAAGTACTGCATTCATTTCTGGTTGCCCCATTATAGGAAGGATGTAGAGGCTTTGGAGAGGGTGCAGAAGAGATTTTCCAGGATGCTACCTGGATTAGCCGGCCTGTGGTGTAGTGTCATCCACACTGGACTTCGAGGCGAGTGGTCCTGGGTTCGAACCTGGACGGCTCCTTGCACGCATTCCATTGGTACTGGGTTGAGCAATGAATTAGCAACTCAGCCTCTTAAAAAGTGGACAACAATTGCCAAAGAAATGGCAAGGTTGGCGCCTGGTGTGCTACAAGGCGCTAAAAGCGACAGCAGTGCCTGGATTAGAGGGCATGTACTATGAGGAGAGTTGTAATCAAACTTGGGTTGTTTTCTTTGCAAAAGATTAATTGAACCATAGAACCATAGAACCATAGAAACTACAGCACAGAAACAGGCTTTTTGGCCCTTCTTGGCTGTGCCGAACCATTTTCTGCCTAGTCCCACTGACCTGCACACGGACCATATCCCTCCATACAACTCCCATCCATGTATCTGTCCAACTTATTCTTAAATGTTAAAAAAGAACCCACATTTACCACCTTGTCTGGCAGCTCATTCCATACTCCCACCACTCTCTTGTGTGAAGAAGCTCCCCCTAATGTTCCCTTTAAACTTTTCCCCCCTCACCCTTAACCCATGTCCTCTGGTTTTTTTCTCCCCTTGCCTCAGTGGAAAAAGCCTGCTTGCATTCACTCTATCTATACCCATCATAATTTTATATACCTCTATCAAATCTCCCCTCATTCTTCTACGCTCCAGGGAATAAAGTCCTAACCTATTCAACCTTTCTCTGTAACTGAATTTCTCAAGTCCCGGCAACATCCTTGTAAACCTTCTCTGCACTCTTTCAACCTTATTTATATCCTTCCTGTAATTTGGTGACCACAACTAAACACAATACTCCAGATTCGGCCTCACCAATGCCTTATACAACCTCATCATAACATTCCAGCTCTTATACTCAATACTTTGATTAATAAAGGCCAATGTACCAAAAGCTCTCTTTACAACCCTATCTACCTGTGACGCCACTTTTAGGGAATTTTGTATCTGTATTCCCAGATCCCTCTGTTCCACTGCACTCCTCAGTGCCTTACCATTAACCCTGTATGTTCTACCTTGGTTTGTCCTTCCAACATGCAATACCTCACACTTGTCTGTATTAAATTCCATCTGCCATTTTTCAGCCCATTTTTCCAGCTAGTCCAAGTCCCTCTGCAGGCTCTGAAAACCTTCCTCACTGTCTGCTACACCTCCAATCTTTGTATCATCAGCAAATTTGCTGATCCAATTTACCACATTATCATCCAGATCATTGATATAGATGACAAATAACAATGGACCCAGCACTGATCCCTGTGGCACACCAGTAGTCACAGGCCTCCACTCGGAGAAGCAATTCTCTACTACCACTCTTTGGCTTCTTCCATTGAGCCAATGTCTAATCCAATTTACCACCTCTCCATGTATACCTAGCGACTGAATTTTCCTAACTAACCTCCCATGCGGGACCTTGTCAAAGGCCTTACTGAAGTCCATGTAGACAATATCCACTGCCTTCCCTTCATCCACTTTCCTGGTAACCTCCTCGAAAAACTCTAATAGATTGGTCAAACATGACCTACCACGCACAAAGCCATGTTGACTCTCCCTAATAAGTCCCTGTCTATCCAAATGTTTGTAGATTCTGTCTCTTAGTACTCCCTCCAATAACTTACCTACTACTGACGTTAAACTCACCGGCCTATAATTTCCCGGATTACTTTTCGATCTTTTTTTAAACAACGGAACAACATGAGCCACTCTCCAATCCTCCGGCACCTCACCTGTAGACAGTGACATTTTAAATATTTCTGCCAGGGCCCCTGCAATTTCAACACTAGTCTCCTTCAAGGTCCGAGGGAACACCCTGTCAGGTCCCGGGGATTTATCCACTTTAATTTTTCTCAAGACAGCAAGGACCTCCTCCTTTTCGATCTGTACAGTTTCCATGATCTCACTACTTGTTTCCCTTAATTCCATAGACTTCATGCCAGTTTCCTTAGTAAATACAGACGCAAAAAACCTAGTTAAGATGTCCCCCATTTCCTTTGGTTCCGCACATAGCCGACCACTCTGATCTTCAAGTGGACCAATTTTATCCCTTACAATCCTTTTGCTCTTAATATACCTGTAAAAGCCCTTTAGATTATCCTTCACTTTGACTGCCAAGGCAACCTCATGCTTTTCTTTTTGCCCTCCTGATTTCTTTCTTAAGTATTTTCTTGCACTTCTTATACTCCTCAAGCACCTTATTTACTCCCTGCTTCCTATACATGTCATACAACTCCCTCCTCTTCTTTATCAGAGTTGCAATATCCCTTGAGAACCAAGGTTCCTTATTCCTATTCACTTTGCCTTTAATCCTGACAGGAACATACAAATTCTGCACTCTCAAAATTTCTCCTTTGAAGGCTTCCCACCTACCCATCACATCCTTGCCAGAGAACAACCTGTCCCAATCCACGCTTTTTAGATCCTTTCTCATTTCTTCAAATTTGGCCTTCTTCCAATTAAGAACCTCAACCCTAGGACTAGATCTATCCTTGTCCACGATCAAGTTGAAACTAATGGTGTTATGATCACTGGAAGCGAAGTGCTCCCCTACACAGACTTCTGTCACTTGTCCTAACTCGTTTCCTAACAGGAGATCCAATATTGCATCCCCTCTAGTTGGTCCCTCTATATATTGATTTAGAAAACTTTTCTGAACACAGTTTACAAACTCTAAACCATCTAGACCCCTAACAGTATGGGAGTCCTAATCAATATATGGAAAATTAAAATACCCTACCACCACAACTTTATGTTTCCTGGAGTTGCCTGCTATCTCTCTGCAGATTTGCTCTTCCAATTCTCGTTGACTATTGGGTGGTCTGTAATACAATCCCACTAATGTGGCCATACCTTTCCTGTTTCTCAGCTCCACCCATAAGGACTCAGTAGACAAGCCCTCTAATCTACCCGGCCTGAGCACTGCTGTAATATTTTCCCTAACAAGCAATACTACTCCCCCACCTTTCATTCCTCTGCCTCGATCACATCTAAAACATCGGAACCCTGGAATATTAAGCTGCCAGTCCTGCCCTTCCTGTAGCCAAGTTTCACTAATTGCTACAACGTCATAATTCCACGTGTCAATCCACGCTCTCAACTCATCCGCCTTCCCCGCAATACTCCTAGCATTGAAATATATACACCTCAGAAGATTTTTGCCACCACTCACAACCTTTCTATTAGCGGATTTGCTTGAACTTTTAACATCATTTATTTTCACCCCAGCCACACTGTCAGCTCTGGCACTCTGGTTCCCATCCCCCTGCAAATCTAGTTTAAAGCCTCCCCAATAGCATTAACAAACCTCCCTGAAAGGATATTGGTCCCCCTGTCATTCAAGTGTAACCCGTCTCTCTTGTACAGGTCCCACCTGCCCCAGAAGAGGTCCCAATTATCCTGAAATCTGAAACCCCGCCCCCTACACCAGTTCCTCAGCCATTTGTTCATCCTCCAGAGCATCCTATTCCTACCCTCACTGGCACCTAGCACAGGTAGCAATTCTGAGATTACCACCCTCAAGGTCCTGCTTTTCAACTTCCTACCAAGCTCTTATACTCACTCTCCAGGTCCTCCTCACTCTTCCTTGCTATGTCATTGGTACCGATGTGCACCACGACATCTGGCTGGTCACCCTCCCACTTCAGAATGTCATGCAATCGATCAGAGACATCCTTGACCCTGGCACCCGGGAGGCAACAAACCATCCTGGATTCTCTGTCACGACCACAGAACCTCCTATCTGCACCTCTAACTATTGAGTCCCCTATCACTACCGCTCTCCTCTTTTTCCCCCCTCCCTTCTGCACTGCAGAGCCAGACTCAGTGCCAGAGATCCGGCTACTGCAGCTTGTCCCAGGTAAGTCATCCCCCCCAACAGTATCCAATGCGGTATACTTGTTGTTGAGGGGAATGGCCACAGGGGAACCCTGCTCTGCCTGCCCTTTCCCCTTCCCTCGCCTGACAGTGACCCAATTTCCTGTCCTCTGCTCCTTTGGCGTAACTACCTCCCTGTAGCTACTATCTATAATCTCCTCATTCTCCCGAATGATCCGCAGGTCATCCAGCTCCTGCTCCAGTTCCCTAACGCGGTTTGTCAGGAGCTGCAGCTGGATGCACTTCTTGCAGGTGTCGTTGTCAGGGACACCGGAGGGCTCCCTGACTTCCCACATCCTGCAAGAGGAGCATTCCAACATCCTGCCTGGCATTCTCTCTATGCTAGACAATCTGAATAAAAAACTTACTGGAACCTACCCTGGCCTTTGCCTGTTCTCGCTGAAGCCTGTTTGAGCCAAAGCCGTCCCACTCTGACTCAGTCCACTCCGACGATGGCTGCTACAATGATGGCCGCTGTATATGGTGGTCTGCTTTTAAACCTTGGCGCGCTACGTCACGCGCCTGCGCAGTGCAGACCCTTCTCCCCGAGCAGTGTTTAAGAAAAAAAACGACTTTTTCTACCTGAATTCTTCCACTCCCTTCTTCAGCTGCTTGCTTTGACTGAAACAAGAACCGTTGAAAATTTTCTCTTTTTAAACCTTGGCGCGCTACGTCACGCGCCTGCGCAATGCAGACCCTTCTCCCCGAGCAGTTTTTTCATCTCTGAACATTGTTTAGTATCAGCCCTGAATGATAGCATAACAGTTATGTAGTTACACAGAGGCTGAGTTGCAACCTGATGAAAGTATAAGACCATAACACCTTAAGATATAGGAGCAGAATTGGTCCATTTGGCCCATTAAGTCTGCTCCACAATTTCATCATGGTTGATCCATTTTTCCTCTCAGTCCCAATCTCCTGGTCTTCCCCCCGCATCCTGACCAATCAAGAATCTGCACGGTTTCCTGTGACAAAGAATGCCACTGACTCACCACTCTCTGGCTAAAGAAATTCATCCTCATCTCCATTCTAGAAGGACCACTCTCTATTCTGAAGGTGTGTCCTCTGGTCTTAGACTCTCTCACCATAAGAAACATCCTCTCCACATCCACTCTATTGAGGCCTTTCATCATTTGATAGGTTTCAATGAAGTTACCCATTAGTTCTTCTGAGTTCTAATGAATACAGAACCATCAAAAGCTCTTCATATGACAAGCTATTTAATCCTAGAATCATTTTTGTGAACCTCCTTTGAACCCTCTCCAGTTTCTGCACATCCTTTCGAAGAGAAGGGGCCCAAACCTGCTCACAATAATCCAAGTAATGCCTCGCTGGAAGTATATAAGATTATAAAAGGCATAGATACTGTAGATGGCCAATATCTTTTTCCCAGGTCAATATATCTTATACATACTAGAGGGTATGCATTTAAAGAGAGGGGTGTACATTCAAACAAGATGTGCGGGCCAAAGTTCTTATACTGAGAGTGGTGGCTGCTTGGACTGTGCTGCCAAGGGTGTTAGTGGAGGCCAATATAATAGAGGCGTTTAAGATGCTCTTCATGTGCAGAGAATAGACGGATACAGTGCCTATAAAAAGTATGCACACCCTTGGAAGTTTTCATGTTTTATTGTTTTCATCATCATCATCATCATTTATTGTTTTACAACATTGAATCATGATGGACTCAGTTTGGTTTTTTTTTGACACTGATCAGCAGTAAAAGACTCTTTCGTATCAAAGTGAAAGCACATCTCAACAAAGTGATCAAAAATGAATTACAAATATAAAACACAAAATAAGTGATTGCGTAAATATTCAGCCCCTTTAAGTCAGTATTTAGTAGATGCACCTTTGTCAGCAATTACCGTCTTGGGTCTGTGTGGATAGGTCTCGATCAGCTTTACACATCTGGACACTGTAATTTTTCCCCATTCCTCTTTACAAAACTGCTCAAGATCAGCCAGATTGCATGGGGATAGTGAGCAAACAGCTCTTTTCAATCCAGCCAATTCTTAATTGGATTGAAGTCTGGACTCCTAATTGGCCACTCCAGGACACTAACTTGGTTGTTTTTCAGCTTTGGCTTTATGCTTGGGGTTATTGTCTTGCTGGAAAACAAACCTTCTCCCAAGTCACAGCTCTCTTGAAGACTGCATCAGGTTTTCCTCCAGTGTTTCCCTGTATTTTGCTGTATTCAATTTACCCTCTACACCTTCACAAGCCTTCCAGGGCCTGCTGCAGTGAAGCATCCCCACAGCATGATACAGCCACCGCAATGCTTCATGGTAGGGACGATGTGTTTTTGATGATGTGCGGGTTTGGCTTACGCCAAACATAGCCTTTAACCTGATGGCCAGAAAACTCAATTTTGTTTTCATCAGACCACAGAACCTTCTTCTGGTTGACTTTAGAGTCTCCCACATGCCTTCTGGCTAAGCCAAGATTTTATGTGAGTGTTTTTCAACAGTAGCTTTCTCTTTGCAACTCTCCCACAAAGCTGTGACTGGTGAAGTACCCAGGCAACAGTTGTTGTATGTGCATTCTCTCCCATCTCAGCCACTGAAGCTTGACATAGGTCAAGCTTGGTAGCCTCCCTTACTCGTTCCCTTCTTACACAGCCACTCAGTTTTTGAGGATGGCCTGCTCTAGGCAGATTTATAGCTGTGCCAAATTTTATCCATTTCTTGATGATTGACTTAATTGTACTCCAAGCGATATTCAATGACTTGGAAATTTGTTTGTATTCATCTCCTGACTTGTGCTTTTAATTCCTAACCTTGTTTTCCTTCTCCTCTAACTGCCTGGTCAAGTACACCTTGCCCTGCCTTCCCAACTACTTCGACATTTTAAT
This sequence comes from Mobula hypostoma, assembly GCF_963921235.1. Lineage (NCBI taxonomy): Eukaryota > Metazoa > Chordata > Chondrichthyes > Myliobatiformes > Myliobatidae > Mobula > Mobula hypostoma. The sequence continues at coordinate 115,415,152 of NC_086106.1, read as the reverse complement.
TGTTAGATGGAATCTTTATATAAATCAATCACGGTCGACAAAACATAGGCCTGACGTATGATGCAAGAAGAATAATATATGAATATTAATATACAGATCACTTATGCCAGAGAGGTAATGTGAAAAAAAGGAAGAACTGCATTTATATGCCATCTTTCATATTATTCTAAAGCACTTTACACCAATGATACACGGTTTGAGGGGCGGCATGCTAAAGCAGCATAACTATATTACAACACTAGCAGCCTGGGTTCAGTTCTGCTGCTGTCTGTGAGGAGTTTGTATGTTCTCCCCGTGGTTGGATGGGTTTCATCTGGTTGCTCGGGTTTCCTCCCACATTCCTGAAGATGTGAAGTTTAGTAGGTTAATTGGTCACATGGGTGTAAATGGGAGGTACAGGCTCACTGGGCCAGAGGGTCCTGTTACTTTTGATGGTCCTCTGAACAAAAAAATAAATGGACTAATGTTTTTGTTGATTAAATGACAGACAGCGGCAAACACATCTTAAAACAACTTGCTCGCTCTCCATGAAATAATTCCATTAGATATTGGAATGATTTTGTTCAAGTAGAAAGATTTTGAAGCTGAGGAAAGAGAACAAGACACAAATAATGACACCATGGAGACAAAAGATGGGATTAATGGAAGAAAAGTTGGTAAAAAAGATTCAGATTTTTTATCTCATTTGTATCAAAGCATACAGTGAAATGCATCATTTGCGTTAACAACCAACACACCCAAGGATGTGCTGAGGGCAGCCTGCATTAGCAGGCCTACCATGCTCAGCAGAACGACACAAGCAACAACAACAGAACAAAACAAGACAAGAGCAAAATGATCCCCTTTCTACCCCCTCACACACACAGACAGGCCTCCAACTCTCAGAGAGGTCAGTCTCCAGGCCTCCATTCCTTAGCCCTGGACTCTTGGACATTGGGCTTCCAACCAACAATGTCTGGCTTGGACCTACAGATTCAACCTTTGGGCCTCTGTTACCAGGCCTGCTGACTTCCATCTTCAATCTCCGGGCTTTCAGCTTTCGGACTTCACTGACCTCCAGCTATAAGCATAAGGAAGACAAAATTGTAAGGGAAATTATGAGGAATATATCTGAATGCATGTATCATACAAAATAATACTCATAAACTAATTCTATACATGGAGATAAATGGTATGATCTGGTAGGTGTTTAGAGGCATGGAACAGACTGGAGGTGGGGGAGCTCATAAAAAGAGATGAAATAAGTACAGTTGTGAGAGATGTTCTTGGTTTATAAGATGTAGAGTCCTTTTGAATCAAAATGAAAGAACAGCAAGCGAAAGAACACGGTGGTAGGAGCCCAAACCAGTCCAGCATTGTAGGAAAAAAAGAGTATACGGTATATTACGAAAGGATGGGGCATGTAAAAGTTGTTGTGCAATTATCATAATTTTAATCTATGAGATTACAAAGTGAAAATGATAGCCATGGGGGAGCTTGAAGTCCAGAGTCCGTGTCCTCTGGAGGCTGGAGATCAAGGCACGTCCTGGGACTGGACAATTGTGTAAGCGCCATGGATGAAGGGAAAGGACAGGTCTTGATTTAGTTGTCATTGCTTGTTGCTTGTTGTGTTCCGTGATGCTCTGCCAGGTAATGTGAGCATGCTATGTTGGCACCGGAATGTGTAATGACACCCGTACACCCTCAGGTGTTTTGGTTGTTAACGCACATGATACATTCCACTGTATATTTTGATGTACACATGCCAAATAAATTTGAAAGTGAATTCATAAGATACATTTGGAATGGTTTTCAAGAGCAATAGGTTAAGTTTAAAACTTCAAAGTTCAAAGTACATTCGTTATCAAAGTATGTATACTATATACAACCTTGAGATTCATTCCCTTACAGGCAGCCACAAAACAAACAAACCCACTCCAACCCATTATATAAAAGAGCCAACGTGCAGAAAAAAAATCAAATCATGCAAACAATAAAAGTAAGCAAATAACATTCAGAACTGAAGGTCATGAAAGCGAGTCTACAGCCATGAAGCCAACCATCACTGCAGCCGATCCAAGAGTTCCATAGTTGCAGGTCATAGCCTCAGTCCTATGCAGAGATGAGTAAACCTCGTAGGGCAGCGAGCTGCCTTCAGCCCTGATATCCTGACCTTCTGAATCCCACCTAGTGCTTAATTTGGACAAACCTTGGGCTGTTCCTCACGCTCAGACCTGAGCACAGGCTCCGCCACCTTGACTCTGCCTTATCTCGATTCTGCTGCATCGAGTCACCTCAAAGTCCACTCCAGCATTGTGGGATTACCCGCTCTCAGGCCCAGGCCCTGCTGCCCTGATTTGGCCTGTACCCGCCATGTCGTAACTGTCCTGCACCTTCAAGACTTCAGTTCAGAATTCAGAAATCGGGAAAGAACATAGAACATAGAACATAGAATAGTACTGTACAGTACAGGCCCTTCGGCCCACAATGTTGTGTCGACCCTTAAACCCTGCCTCCCATATAAGCCCCCACCTTAAATTCCTCCATATACCTGTCTAGTAGACTCTTAAACTTCACTAGTGTATCTGCCTCCACCACTGACTCAGGGAGTGCATTCCACATACTGGAAAGGAGGACCATAAAGAATAATACTGTAAATAAAATATGTTGAAACCCTCTCTCCGGGGCTCATACACAGGCTTGGCTTGTTAGCTGTCTCTGCCAGCAGCCATGTGACTCAGTGGTAGGAAGGCACCTTTCATGAACAAAATACATCTAGGGTCAGTATGATTTGGGGTTCAACCAAATAGGAACATTAGGATGTTCCGATTACCAAAACCTCGATTTGAGCGAATGCTGTGTAAATACTATCCATACAGTTATCGGTAGCCCAGAAGTGACAGAAATAAAATTATAAGGAAAGTATATTTACCAAATTTTCACCTTTATCAAACAGTTACAGAAAAAGAAATTAAAAGGGCCCATTACAGTTAAACTAGTCCAATTTGCACATAAACGTTGGAGCTCATTCTGGAGTAGTCAGGGGTCTATCTCTTTACTCACGTGCTGGACCTACGATCTGCATGAAAGCATTGCCACATTCGGAACTCCTCTTGAAGCCTATCATGAGCGAATTGGCTTTCTCAGGAATATTGGCTTTTCCTGCTTGGAGCCATTCATCTGCACAAAACACTTCTTGTAATGGGGACTGTCCTTCCTACAGCATTCTGTAGCATTGTCCCTTGTGCCCCACTCCGCAGCTCCAGCCAAAAGATGCCAAACCAGACAACTTTCGCTCAGAAAACATTTCCCCACAACTCTTTAGAACCTTCTCTCACATTCCACAATCCTGATTGGCTGACTCACTTTCCTAAATTGGACAACATAGCTCATTATCTTAGCCAAAGCCTGAACACACTTTCCAGTATGGCAAACTGCTTTTACAGAAAACTGCTTGTAGTGTTCTCGTGCAGTGTGTTGAAACTCTGACTAAACACCAAGTTAAACCGGAGTCAATGAAGACAGAGTCGTAGTAAGGTTAACCATTTACTGTTCACTCTGCCACATTAACATCGTATGGTGAAAACTGTTGATAAAAAAATACAAACATATACAGCGTCTGTTTCACTCTGGAGACCACACGTGCTCTCTTCTTTTATCGAGTGTCACCAGCTGCCCCGAGTAGCGGGCGAGAAGGGTCCCGTCAAACCTCCATTGGGCTCGAGCCGACCCCGCGTTTGAAATTGAAAAGCCGACACGCGCACCGCCCCAACCGCCACTTCCTTAACAGAAACCGCGTTAATATTTTTACTTCAAATACTTTCCTATGAACTTACGGCATTGTTTCTATAACGTTTCTTTGTGGGTAGACACAGAGTTCTTCATGATCATGCCACACGCATGGCACCCACCTTCACACCTTCTCTGAACCGGAGGTTACACACAAGATGCGGCGAAACCGGAGGTGATGTCATCACATGCCGCGATATACCATAGACAATGAATTTGCCTTTGTTATACTGTAACATAATTATCAACATTTAACTTTAACTAGAAAATAGTTACAAACAGATCATTTAAAACGTAGACCCAACAAAGTCAAATAAATGTCTAAGGGCAACACACTACTAATACAAAAAAACAACGCACAGGATAGCAGTAGAATTCTTAATTGGGGCATTACAATGTTATCAGGGCAAACTAGTGTGAAATATAAACATTGACAATAAAATCATCTCTAAATACATGCACTCAGTGGCTACAATATTAGGTACAGCAATATTAGGTATAGAGGCATAGATCAAGTTTATATCCAGAGACTTATTCCTGGGGAGAAATAGTCAATATGAGGGGGCAGAGATTTAAAGTGATTGGAGGAAAGCATAAAGGGGATGTTAGAGGTAGGTTTTTGACCCAGAGAGTGTTGGGTACCTGAAAGGCCCTTTCACTATTGGCGGTAGAGGGACTTTTAAAAAACTCTTAGATAGCTACATGGATGATGGAAAATGGAGGACTATGTAGGATGGAAAGGTTAAATTGATCTGAGAGTAGCTTAAAAGGTTGTCACAACTTTGTGGGCCAAAGAGCTCGTTCTGTGCTGTAATGTTCCATGTTCTAAAGCACGATAAGAACAGAGCCAGGGATACAAGACATTCAGGATAGTGACATAATATCCAAAAGGGTCAAAACCTTGCTGGTCGTGGCATAAATACCTTTGAGTGGTGTTTAGGTATCACTGCAGTCAATATTTTAAGAAGAGCTCCAGAATCTGTCTTGAATCAAAAGGTGAACAAGAGCTCTGTGCATTGATTCTTCCCATAATTTGTAAGTGTTTGCAGTCTTGGTGGACACCCTGTATCCATGGTAATAAGTTAGCAGGGATTGTGAATGAGACAGAAGGCCTCCTATTTCCGTGATGGGTAGTTATTAGGAACTGTCAATGAGTCTGTTTCATTTGCAGGTACTCTCAATGCATTAATATAAACTTTACCGTACTAAACAATGGAAACACAATACAAATAAAAGACAGTCTACAGATGCTGGAAATCTCTAGTAACACAAACAACATCATACAAAGTTGTAACTCCACATGCACATGTGTTAAGTTTGTATCCAAGCAGAGGGATAGAATCTAGAGACCCTTGGCAAAGGGGCGCGGTCGTAAAGCGGTTAAATTGCTGAATGAGCAGCCAGATTTCGGCACATTTATCCAGAAGCAGGAATCTGAATCCCAGCCCAGCAGCTGGGGTTTAGAAATTGAAGCCATTTGACAAACCTGGGACATACCAAGGGGGAAGCTCGTCTCAGGAAAATGCTGCTTACTGTTTCGATAACAACGCATGACATTTCAAGGTGTGCGGTCATCGTCACACTTGAGAAAGCACACCGATCAATTCACTAAATAGCATTATATACTGTGGGCTCTGTCACTGTGTGGATTCTGCTGGGTACTTTAGATTCCTTTCACATCCCAAACACACGCAGTTTAGGAGGTTCGTTAGCTACTGTAACTTATCTCCAGTAGAGGTGGGTGGTAGGATCAGGTGAGAGCAGATGGGAATGTGTGAAAAATAAAATAGGATTGGTGCAGAACTGGGACATGATGTTCGATTCCAATGGCCTAAAGGGCAGCTTCTTTGCTGTCTTATGCTATGATCATCATGCTTGCTGAGTTAAATATTTCCTGGACCATAAAGGTTTTAAAAATGCACTTATGAAATGACTTTGGATAGGCAGCAGGTAGTATAATGTGAATTCTATCTGAGTGGATTCACAAGAAGAAGAATTGAATAAACAGAAAATGGATGTACGAGGTTTAATTTGCAAGAGCTGAGAAATAAAACATAGCTGACAATAAAGATGCACTCTCAGTAGCCACTTTATTAGGTACACCTGTACGTATTGTCTGCTAACGCAAATAACTAATTAACCAATCAGGTGGCAGCTAGTCAATGCATAAAAACACACAGACATGGTCAAGAGCTTCAGTTATCATTCAGACCAAATATCAATGGGATAAAAATGTGATTTTAAACATGGGGTGATTGTTGGTGCCAGATGGGGTGGTTTGAGTATCTCAGAAACTGCTTACCTCCTGGGATTTTAACACACAACAGTCTCTAGACTTTACAGAATATGGTGTGAGAAACAAAAAAAAAATCCAGTTGATGGCAGTTCTGTGGGAGAAAATGCCTTGTTCATGAGAGAGGTCAGAGGAGAATGGCCAGCTGACAGGAAGGTGACAGTGACTTAAGTAACCCTGCATTACAAGAGTGGTGTGCAGGAATGCATCTCTGAATGCACAACCTTGAAGTGGATGGGCTACAGCAGCAGGAGATTACAAGTATACAGTACTGTGCAAAAGTCTTAGGTACATATCTATAGCTATAGTGCCTAAGACTTTTACACAGTACTGTATTTGACAATATGGAGCAGAGAGCGAGTTTGTAAATCTAGCAGCAGCAAAGAATGTTGGGAATGGTGAGGGTGGAGCACCATGGGAGGGGTGTGGGACAGGTGGCGGAGGAATGCTGGGGTGGAGATGGCATGGGTGCAGACACACCCATCCCTGAGACACCAGGCAAGGTCATTTGATTCCAAACAATTGATTTATTGACTATTACAGAATGTCTCTCTGGTGCTTCCTGCTCCCTCCCCTCTTCCTTCCCCTTTCCCCAACCATGATTCCACTCTCTCTGCCTCCTCTCCACTCTCAGTACACAATAAAGACCCATATCAGAATCAGGTTTATCATCACTCACATATGTCATGAAATTAGTTTTTTTTTGTGGCAGAAGAAAAGTGCAATGCATAATATTACTACAGAAATGTGCAAAAGTGTTAGGTATCCCAGCTATATATACTGTATGTGCTTAAGATTTGTGCAGAGTACACGACCTGTTTCAGGTACTTCCTGTACTGAATAAAGTGGTCACTGAGAGTAAGAAAGACCAGAATTCCTTGGTACCTTTTCTAGTTCCAGGGAATCTCAAAGTGTCTTCTAGCCAAAGAACGTCTGATGTGTAGTTAATATAATGCAAGCAAAATGTGGAGGCCAATTTGAGCAGAGCAAGCTGTCACAAGCAAATATTGACTAGGTAATTTGATTGAAAGATGCTGATTGTAGGATATATTTAGGCCAGATTATTGGGGAAACATTGCAGCCAATAGGAAAGCACGGATCAAGGCTATTTACAGAGAAAAGGAATGTATAAAGTCATGCTGATATCTGGGGTGTCTTGGCAGTGTAGCAATTAACTTAATCACTTTACAACACCAGGGATCACAGATCAGTGTTTAATTCCCACTGCTGTCTGTATGGAATTTGTACGTTCTCCCGTAACCGTGTCTGTTTCTTCTGGGTGCTCTGGTTTCTGCCCACATTCCGAAGACGTACGGGTGAGGGTTAGTGAGTTGTGGGCATGCTATGTTGTTGCTGGAAGCATGGCGACACACGGGCTGCCCCCAGCGCAATCCTTGGACTTTGTTGGTTATTGTTTCAAAAATAGTGCATTTCACTGAATGTTTCGATGTACACATGACAAATAACCTTTAGGTTTATGTGTGCAGAATTTTGAAAAGAAACAGAGTAGGCACAACCTTTCGGAGTATAATCCACTTGATTTTGTATTTTTGAGTCTGCAGTATCCTCACAAACTAACATCATATTAACCATCAACATAAATAAAAATGAAACTTTATATGAACTAATCTGTTACTTTGCAAGTTTTACTTGCTGCCCATGGCTATGCAACCACATTTTTTATGTGAGTGGGAGATGTAGAACTCTGTCAAGGACAGTCCCAAGCCTGGCTGCGAAAGGAGGAGGGTTGGGCATGAGGCTAGCAATCCAATCGTGTTAAAACCCAGAGCTACAGGAACACCAACAGAAGCTCTAAAGATCTCATCCCTGGAAGAAGAAGGATCTTCACCTAGAAGACGATGTAGATGAGTACACCTGGACTTGAAAGACTGACCCAGGACAAAGGACTCTGGCAAGCTGCAGTTGGCAGCTTATGCCCCAGTAGGGGTGATAGGCTTAGGAAGAAGAAGGGGGTTATAGTACCCTACAAGGTCTTTTACATTTATCCTCTTTTATATTATGGGCTTGAACACCATCCGACTCCAATTTACCTGGGCGTGACACTGGATAGGACGCTCTCATTTGCCACCCACATCCAAAAACTCTGAGGGAAAGTTGGCTCTCACAATTCTCCTTGAAAAAATTAGCAGGCATGAATTGGGGAGCTAATGCTCACACACTTAGATCAACTGCCCTAGCACTCTGCTATGCACCTGCAGAATACTGTGCACCTGTGTGGGGCAGATCAGACCAGGCGAAGAAAATAGACCCGTTGCTTAACGAAGCCTGCCGAATAATCACGGGCACACTGCGCCCCACACCCACTAACATCATTTACAGACTTGCAGGCATTGCTCCCCCAGAGATCTGAAGACACACTACAACAAAAATTGTAAAAGGTAAACAGAGCTCGGATTCACAACACCCACTACTTTATCATGTGCCAGTTTCCAACCGCCTAAAATCGAGGAAAAGCTTTGCTACAGTGAAGGAACTACCGCACGGAACATCCCCCTCCAAACATACAGGATTGACCTCTGGCAACACACAGAAGCCAGAACCCCACCAAACAATACAGTGCAAGACCCCACAGAAATGTTGCCAGACAGGGCACGGCTTGACAGACGGAAGTGGTGCACTCTCAGCAGAGCGAGAGCGGGAGTTTGTAGGACGGGAGACAATATGGTGAAGTGGGGTTTAAAGACCAGCGAATCCTGTGAGTGTGGCGAAAGGGTGCAGAATATTGAACACGTTCTGCGCAACTGCCCACTCCCACCTGATTTAGCTGACACTGACCTGCTCAACATCAACCAAACAACACTAGAGTGGCTGGCTATCTGGTGTGACAAGCTATGATGATGATATTATTGGCTAGCTTCCCTTCATATTTCAACTGATTTTGCCTTTTATGAGGGGTGATTGATAAGTTTATGGCCTAAGGTAGAAGGAGTCAATTTTAGAAAACCTAGCACATTTATTTTTCAACATTGTCCCCTCCTACATGTACACACTTAGTCCAGCGGTCATGGAGCATACGGATTCCTTCTTTGTAGAAGTGGTCCATGGCAGGGGTGATTGATAGGTTTGTGGCCTAAGGTAGAAGGAGATGAGTTATTAACTTCAAACTTTCTGCATTATCACTCAAAGAATTGAACTGCACATGCATGTAACGAGAGCATCTTGGACCTCCAGTTGGTCCACACCAGGGGTGATTGGTAAGTTCGTGGCCTTAGGTAGAAGGAGATGAGTTATGCAGCTCTTATTAGGCCACGCACTTATCAATCAGCCCTGCTGTGGACCACTTTCTGGAGGTCCAAGACGCCGACTTCTACAAAGAAGGGATCCGTATGCTCCACGGCCGCTGGACTAAGTGTGTAAATGTAGGAAAAATAAATATGCTAGGTTTTCTAAAATCGACTCCTTCTACCTTCAGCCACAACTTATCAATCACCCCTCGTATTTATTTAGAGAGCATGGAACAGGCCCTTCTAGCCCAGCGAGCTGCCCTGCCAGCAGCCTACTGATTTCACACCACCCTAATCACAGGAAAATTCACAATGACCAATGAACCTATTAACCAGTATGTTTTTGAACTGTGGGAGGAAACCAAAGCATCTGGAGGAAACCCACAGGCATGTGGGAAGAATGTACAAACTTTCTTACAGAGGATGCTGGAATTGAATTACAAACCCTGACACCCCAAGCTGTAATAGAGTTACGCGAGCCAATATGCAACTGTGCCGTCCTTATATGGAAATTTTTAAAGCTGTTCGAGACCATAGAATAATAGTCATAGTCATAGTCATAGTCATAGTCATAGTCATAGTCATACTTTATTGATCCCAGGGGAAATTGGTTTTTGTTACAGTTGCACCATAAATAATAAAGAGTAATAAAACCATAAACAGTTAAATAGTAATATCTAAATTATGCCAGGAAATAAGTCCAGGACCAGCCTATTGGCTCAGGGTGTCTGACCCTCCAAGGGAGGAGTTGTAAAGTTTGATGGCCACAGGCAGGAATGACTTCCTATGACACTCTGTGTTGCATCTCGGTGGAATGAGTCTCTGGCTGAATGCACTGCTGTGCCCACCCAGTACATTATGTAGTGGATGGGAGACATTGTCCAAGATGGCATGCAACTTGGACAGCATCCTCTTTTCAGACACCACCATCAGGGAGTCCAGTTCCATCCCCACAACATCACTGGCCTTACGAATGAGATTGTTGATTCTATTGGTGTCTGCAACCCTCAGCCTGCTGCCCCAGCACACAACAGCAGACATGATAGCACTGGCCACCACAGACTCGTAGAACATCCTCAGCATCATCTGGCAGATGTTAAAGGACCTCAGTCTCCTCAGGAAATAGAGACGGCTCTGACCCTTCTTGTAGACAGCCTCAGTGTTCTTTGACCAGTCCAGTTTATTGTCAATTCATATCCCCAGGTATTTGTAATCCTCCACCATGTCCACACTGACCCCCTGGATGGAAATAGGGGTCACCGGTACCTTAGCTTGTACCAAACAAGGGAATAGTATATCATGAATACCACAATCAAAATAATGACTTGCATTGACAAAAGATGTGAGGGCAAAATCTCACTGGTAAATTTTCCCGTGACTAATTCTTCCTAAGGAAAAGATTGCATTCTGAATTTTAGGTATTCATTTGAGAACAAACTTATTTTCTGCTTCTACTCAGGCACTGCTACATCGTGATGACACAAAAAAATGTCTCAGCAAATGTAACATATTCTCAGCAGGACTGAACTGCTCAACTACTCTGACAGAATGCTCAAAAATTGCTCTATTACTATCAATAATGAAAATGACCGCAGTTAGAGTTGAACATCTCTGCAGGTTCCCCTCCAAGTTTCACTGACCTTTCGTTCAGCATTACTTCATCAGCTGTCTCGCACACTGCAGTTTTCTCAACTCCATACTGAACTCTCCAACCTGAAGCAAGTTGGTTTTTCTTTCTGTCTCTATAAGATGTGACCATTTATGTCTGGCATTGTTTGCAATCATTTGTCTCTTTGGCTGGTCGTGTCTCATACCATTACTGTCAGCAACACATTACACACATGAAGATACTTAACCTGATCCTACCACTACTTAACTGGCACAAATAGTAATGTGGTCTCACTCTTTGTCTACCCTGCCACCCAAAACACACTCCCCGACCACCCGATGCTCTCTAAAACTACCTTGTATTCTCTCTTCCTAATGAAAGCTTCCAGACCTGAAACATTAACTACTTCTGCAGATCATAAACACAAAATAGTCTGCAGATGCTGTAAATCCAAAGCAACACACACAAAATGTTGGAGGAACTCAGATGGTCAGGCAGCATCCAGTTTAAGGTTAGGGCCGAGACCCTTCTTCAGGACTGGAAAGGAAAGAGGGAAGGCGACAGAATAAAAATGTGGGGAAGGGGAAGGAGGGTAGCTAGAAGGTAATAGGTGAAGCCAGATGGATGGGAAAGGTAAAGGGGTGAAGAGGAAGGAATCTGATAGGACAGGAGACTGGACCATTGGAAAAAGGGAAGGAGGAGGGAACCTAGGGGGAGGTGATAGGCAGGTGAGAAGAGGTAAGATGCCAGATAGGGAATAGAAGAAGAGAGGAGGGGGAGGGTTTTTTTTACTGGAAGGAGAAATCGATATTCATGCTATCGGGTTGGAGGCTACTCAGATGGAATGTCAACTGTTGCTTCTTCACCCTGAAGATGGCCTCATTGTGGCACAAGAGGTGACCATGGGCCATCACGTGGGAGCGGGAATGGGAATCAGGCTTAAAATGTTTGGCCTCTGGGAAGCTGCACTTTTTTTAGATTATGAGAACACTCAGTCCTCTTTTATTGTCATTTAGAAATGCATACATGCATTAAGAAATGATACAATGTTTCTCCGGTGTGATATTACAGAAAACAAGACAGGCCAAAGACTAACACTGACAAAATCACATAATTATACCATATAGTTACAGCAGTGCAAAGCAATACCATAATTTGATGAACAGTCCATAGGCACAGTAAAAAAAATAGTCTCAAAGTCCCCGAGTCGATCGACTCCTGAGTCCCCGATAGCGGTGGCAAAAGGGAGAAGCTCCCTGCCATAAACCTCCAGGCACCGTTAACTTGCCAATACCTTGGAAGCAGCCGACCACAGCTGACCCTGAGTCCATCCGCCGAAAATTCCGAGCTTCCAAGCAGCCTCTCCGGTACAGCCTCCCGAGTGCCATCCTCTGCCGAGCTCCTTCGACTTCTCCTCGGCTGCTGAAACACGCAAAGCCGAGGATTTCGAGGCCTTCAGCTCCAGAGATTCCGGTTACCACACAGTAGCAGCGGTAGCAAAGCAGACATTTCAGAAGTTTTCCAGATGTTCTGCTGTGCACTCATGTCTATCTCCATCAAAACAGAATTGTGCACGGTCCCCTACTTGACAAATAACAGATATTCGTCACCAGAGAGGCCGCGCGTGCTGTCGTCACGCCGCCATCTTCTTCCAGAGTTTTGGTGGATGGAGTGGAGGTGCTTGACAAAGTGGTCCCCCAGTTTATGATGGGTCTTACCAATGCTGTCTGCCTGCTGAGTGTTTCCTGCATCATTTTTATTTCCTCCGGAGCAGATTTGTATCTTTTCATGACCATCTCCCGATACCATGGAGCCTTTCACTGGCAGGAACTATGAGTGATGATGCAGGAAAGAGTGCAGAGGAACGTGAAAGATCCACAACAATGATAAAGACATAAAGGAAAATTGAGTATCTTCCCTTGGTGGCAATCCTCTCTCAGTCAAGTGGTTGAGAACATATTTAGTGGACACTTATCCTTTCAGCTCTCTATGGAATCTTTAAATGAGCTAACTCCCAATTTAAAGAAAGATTAGCTTTCAGAGGTACATTGAAACATTGAAACATACAGTGAAACACGTCATATGTGTCAACGACCAGAATAGTCCAAGTATATGCTGGGGGCAGCCCACAAGCATCACCATGCTTCCAGTAGCAACAAAGCATGACCACAACTTACTAACTCTGATCTATAAATCTTTGGAATGTGGGAGGAAACTGGTGTACCTGGAGGTAACCCGCATGGTCACAGGGAGAAAGTACAAACTCCATGCAGACAGCGGCGGGAATTGTGAAGTGTTGTGCTGGCGCTGACCTGGTGCAGGCATGTCTACATTTCACAAATGATTCACTGAGGACTGCCAGGACATCACTGAGATGCTGCATGAATACAACTCCTCTCAAGTGTGAAGAGTGAGTGCCAGTTTGAATCCTAAGCGTAAATAAATAATATTTGCACTGAAATTAAAGTAATTCATGTGAGGTAATCTAGTAATTTTAAACTTAATTCAGTTTTGAGAACTTTTCCATTAACTGCAATAGGGCTGATGTTTTGAAACACTCAGGATATCCAGAAAAAAATACACAGTATATCCTGACTGTGATTACTTTAGGATGGTCCAGAATCCAAAACATTGTTCCTTACATACCAGGGTCCTGATAACAGCATGGCTGGGTGGGTTAATCGATCGTTGTAAGTTATTGCATGATTAGTTCAGGGTTAATCCAGGTTGTCGGGTTGCTGGGGGCAGCATGGCTTGAAGGGCTGGAAGGGCCTATTCTGTGCTGTATCGCTAAATAAATAACAAACATACAAATAAACAAATAAATAAATCTATATAGATTGGGTGAGGATATGACAAATGCAACATAATGTTGAACAACTTAAATTCATCCAGCTTGTAGAGAAACAGAAAGGTAGTTCCTTAAGGTTCTTATAGCCAATGGGTGGTAATGGGGATAAGCTCCCACTACCTATAAATGCTCCCAATGGCGTGCATCTCAAATAGCCTCTGACAACCAAGTGCAGCTCATGGCTTCACATGCGGCTTAGCTACTGAGCCTGGCGGAACAATTTGTACCGACAGGAGAAGGGCCAAAGGCAGGTTACTGGCGCCTTAGAACCAGTCGCTTCAAGCAGATGGGGCTCGTCAGCCATAGTTGGCCGCTCATCTAGGAGAAGGGAAGCTCTGGTCTCAAACCTTCAGTGACTTGCAGCTAGACTCACTCATGGGGAAGGCTTCAGGAGGGAAAAATCGGGAGCTGGAGTCTGTAAGGCAGTCCTACGTTGAGTTCAATGCTGACTGGCAACTACTGCAAAGCTGCTGGTACCAAACTGCATCAGTCTCTGCTGTTCCTTTGGGTTCATCAAGTGTATGAGGGGGGAGCTTGCTACATGGGCAACTGCTTGTTCATTGTATTGTACTACATATCTAGACAGCTAAAATGCAATATCCAAGGTTGACCCTGACTGATGGAAGATTCCCTCACCCTATATTTTCAAATAAAAAGAGATTGAAAGATGCTGATGTTCAGGGAGATCTGAGAGCTCTTGCACACGAACCTCTGAGTGTTAACCTCTAGGTACACCAAGCTGTCTTTAACATAGCAGAACAGGAGTAAAGCTTTCTGGAGCAAAAATCTAATTGTTGAAGGAAGTCAGTAGGAAATGTCAATGCCAAATGTCCCTTTCCCTCTCCATATGCTGCCCCAGCGTGCTGAGTCAAAAGAGCACAGAACACAGAACATTAGAGCACAGTATATGCTCTCCGGCCCGTAATGTTGTCCCTGAATTCATCTGTGGAACTCATTTCATCACAGATTGCTGCGGAGGCAAAATCATTAGGTACAGTCAAGATGGAGGTTGATACGTTCTTGATTAGTAAGGTTGTCAAAGGTTGCAGGGAGAAGGCAGGAGAGTGGGGTTGAGAGAGGTAATATATTAGTCATAATGGAATGGCGGAGCAGACTCGATGGGCCAGTTGACCTAGTTCTGCTATTATGCTTATGGTCTTATGTTCTTAAAAAAATAGACTCCCCCTCATTGAATTTGCCTATAATATGCTTCCTGTTGCTGCACGAAAGCAGTGAAGATGATCAAAAGCCCCCTCCACTCCATTTATTGTGTCTTATCCTCCTTCCCATCAATCAGAAGATACATGGACCACCAGGGCTCAAGGACAGATTCTATCCAGTTGCAGTCAGAGTATCAAACAAACCTCTTACATGCTGAAATTGAACTGTTGATCTCTCAGTTTATCTCTGGCACTTCCCCTGCAACTGTAACACTATATTCTACATTTCTTTTTCCTTTTGCACGACCCAGTGTACTTATGTACGGAATTATCTGTCTGGTTGGCACGCAAATGAAATCTATTCTCTGTATCTTGGTACATATGATAGTAACCAAGTTCAGAGTTCAAAGTAAACTTATTATCAAAGTACATATACATCACTGTATACAACTCTGAGATTCATTTTCTTGCTGCATACTCAATAAATCGATGATAGGACAATAAGCACACTAATGAAAGACTGCACCAACTTGAGCGCCCAACCGGTGTTCAAAAGACAACAAACTGTGCAAATACAAAAAGAAAGAAGTAATAATAATGAATAAATAAGCAATAAATATGGAGAACATCAAGGTACAGGAGCCTGAAGACACACGCTTAATATTTCAGGAACAGCTTCTTCCCCTCCGCCATCAGAATTCTGAATGTACAATAAACCCACATACGCTACCTCACCCTTCTTTTTTGCTCCCTGTTTACATTTCTTAATTACTTTATTATATGTATTTATTATTGTAATTTACAGTTCTTAAAAATTATTATGTATTGCAATGTATTGCTCCTGCAAATCAACACATTTCACGACATATGCCAATGATGTTAGACCTGACTCTGATTTCCAATGTCTGGACTCAGGAGCACAGGCGCAAATGTAGAGGGCAGATATGAGAAGGAGTTACTACACACAATGGTTGTGAGTCTTTCAGATTTTCTACCAGAGAAGAGGGTGGAGGCTCGGCCACTCAGAATATTCAGGATAGATTCATATATTTTTAGATATTAAGGGATATAGTGTTTATAAGTGGTGTTGAGATCTGCCACAATCTAATTAAATAGAAGGGGCAAGTGGCTTGCCCCTGCATTTATTTTCTATTTTACACCATATAAATTAGAGATAAAGTACACTGTGTTCAGTTGCTTCTTATATATAACATAATTTCTTGAATGTAGGGAATCTCAAGTTCTGAATGTAAGGTTGTTTCAAAAAAGTACTTGGAGGAGCCCAGTGTCTGGTCTCCTGGAATGTGCTGTGGAACAAGGTACATTGATATATATCCTTCCTGCAGAAAATATAACCAAATGAGTAAGAGTCATCCAACAGCTTAGAAGAAAGTGCTTACTCTGATTGTGCTGTGTAGGTCCATGGGAGACAACTTCAGTTGGTAAGACTAGTCTGATAAGCATTCTGCTCTCAGAGGCATAACCTTGAAGGTCCTTTAAAACTCAACTGCAAACTGCCCTGTGCTGTTTTCATTCATCTGAATCAGTGGCTCCAAACAACCTAAAACCAACCCAGTTTCCCTTCATTCAGAATTGTCTCAGGCCAATTTAACACTCTTGGTTATTTGTCTCGGGCCAATTTAACACTCTTGATCACCTTCCCGAGAATATTTAGCAAGCAATAAATGCTGACCTTGTTAAATCTTGAGGTGTGTATTCAGGTTAATAGGTGCTGGTGAATGAATGCACACACATTGCATTCATCCATTATTTTTACTTGTCTTCCAATATGCATGGCATTGTGCCTTGTCTAAAATATGTGGAGGATACTGAGCAATAATACCCAATAATAATAAAATAAAGACAGAGCAAACAAAAGTTATAAGCTTTAAACAATATAGATATAACAGTCAGAAGGCACTTTATTAAATATACTTGTACACAATTGCACTTGTTAATGCAAATGCACTGGATTCTGGTTAACTGGGACACATCAAGACCAGTACATTTTGGCCCAATTAAGCAGCTGCTCAATTAGCCTCAGTTTCATGGAAATAGTTAAAAAAATATAAAAAAGGCAAAATGAGTTACAAATTATGTAGTTAAATGAAATACAGGACAAATCAGAACACTATCAATAGGACTACAGTGCTATAAAACTGTATATTAGTTCCTAATAGTTATTAAGGGAGAAATTAACCCAGTGTATGCAATGAACAAAGTCAGTGCAGACACCTAGTGTAGATAGTGGACTGCCTTCATACAATGTTATCAATGATTGCTTCTTCCAAATCTTCATTTTCATTATAACATTCAAGATAGATGTCGATACCTTCAAATTCTTCATAATTCCCAACTTGTTCAAGTAGTGAAATCATTTAACTTTCACTCCCTGTAGTTTCTGAATATGTGAAACTGCAGTGAGCAAGGCAATTCTGAATTCTCTTACTGCTTATTACTCGCCAACTGTCAGTGACAAAAATCACAGCTTTTGAACATAAACATGTGCAGCTAATGTGTTTAAAAACACACTATTTTCTAGTTAAAAACTGTTTGCTCCCAAGCACGGTGTAGCATCATCTGGCCACTCAAGGGCACATAGCTGATGATAGTAGAACTTGATTGGGGACAGTCTCCTACCCCAATTAAGTGGCGTGTGTCCCAAATAAATGGAGGGAATCCCAGCAAATTTCTCAATTAGATTTTGTTCTCTAAGCATTGTCTCTGATTAACCGATGGTCCAATTAACTGGAATTTACTGTATCTAATCAGCTAATCATGTGGGAGCAACTCAATGCATAATAGCATGCAGACATGGTCAAATTGTTCAGATGTTCTTTATAACAAACACAAGAATGGGAGAGAAAAGTGCTATGAGTGACTCTGACCATGGAATGAATATTGGTGCCAAATGGGGCGGTTTGAGTATCTCAGAAACTGCTGATCTCCTGGGATTTTCATACACAACAGTCTCTAGAGTTTACAGAGGATTGTGTGAAGAACAAAAAAAAAATCAAATGAGCATCAGTTTTGTGGGCAAAAAATACATTGTTAATGAAGAGCAACACACATAAAAGTTGCTGGTGAACGCAGCAGGCCAGGCTGTATCTCTAGGAAGAGATACGGTTGACATTTTGTACCGAGACCCAGTCCCTTCCTAGAGACTCTTCCTAGAGATGCTGCCTGGCCTGCTGCGTTCACCAGCAACTTTTATGTGTGTTGCTTGAAATTCCAGCATCTGCAGATTTCCTCGTGTTTGCGTTGTTAATGAGGAGGTCAGAGGAGAATGGCCATATTGGTTCAAACTAACAGGAAACTGACAGTGACTCAAATAGCCACGCATCACAACAGTGATGTGCAAAAGAGCATCTCCGAGGGCCAACCTTGTCCACACTAACCACTAGGTACTAATCCAATTTAAAAGCACTTTCATGCCTTAACAGTTCAAATGCTTCTAAATGCTGTACGAGCCTCCTCCTCCACCATCTCCACAAGCAATGTGTCCTGGATTCCAACCACCCTCCAAGTGAAAGAAGTCTTCTTCAAATCTTCTCTATCTTTACCCCTTAACTTACACTTGTGAACTTTCAACCAGGCTCCCGCATTCCACATTCCTACGGTGTATGGTCAGGGTTAGTGAGGTGTAGACTGCAATCTTGACAGCAGAAACGGGTAACAGTTACCCAGGACAATCCTTGATTTGATTTACCAGAAATGCCACATTTCACTGTATGTTACAATGTACATGCGACAAATCTAAATCTAAATTCCTGAGAAGTTCAGAAAGGGTGAATGTGGAGAGGATTTTTTTTTTTGCAGTGGGGAAATCTAGAACAAGGGATCACTATTTTAAAAATAAGCCGCTCATTGAAGACAGAGCTGGAAGCTGATTCTTATTTTCTTCTAGAAGATTATGAGTTGTTGGAGCTCTTTTCATCAAAGAGTTCTGGATGCAGAGTCTGAATATTTTTAAGGCAAACGTGGATAAGAGAGTTATTGTCTGTGTTGACAGGAATGCCGAGTTGAGTTTACAGCCTCATCAGCCATGATCTTTTAAATAGTAAACAGGCTTGAAAAACTGAATGGATACTCTAACTTCTCCATTTGTATGTTCTTATGTTCATGTGATGTGCTTAGTGACTACCAGTGTACTTGCAGCTGGCCAGAGGCTGGAATTTTGGGAAGTAAACGGCACAAACCCTCAGCATCAGAATCAGAATCTCAATCAGAATTGGAATCAGCTGATATGGAATCAATATCAGTTTTAATTCCACTGTACATGTTGTGAAATTTGTTGTTTTGCAGCAGCAGGACATAACAATTGTCCCAGTCATTATGTGCTGTGTTATATGACATTGGCAATCATGGTCTTTCCCTGACCATGATTATTCTTGGCAATTTTCTCTACAGAAGTAGTTTGCCATTGCCTTCTTCTGAGCAGTGTCTTTACAAGACAGGTGACCTCAGCCGTTATCAATATTCTTCAGAGATTGTCTACCTGGCATCAGTGGACTTGTAATATGCACCAGCTGCCCTCACAACCACCCACCACCTGCCTCCATGGCTTCACGTGACCCTGACTGGGGGGCTAGGCAGGTGCTACATCTTGCCCTAGCTGGTCAGAAATCTAAAATATTAACTCTGTTCCTTTTTCTGCAACAACTGCCTGATCATCTGAGTGTTTCCAACATTTTTATTTGCTTCTATTAACTGTTGCACTTTGGAATCAATGTCAGCAATTTCCAGCCTAAATGTCATGTAGGAATTATAAATAGATTTCTTGTTGACCGGACCAACTCCAAAATGTAAACAGAAGTTTTAATTGCATCTTGTAGTCATTGCTTGTGAACTTTAAAATGACAAACACACTCATTAAAAAAGAACACAAACTACAATAATGAAAATGTCTCAGTCCAAGTAAGAAGAAGTTTTAATGGGACGGCAGCTTTGATAGCTTTTGAGAATATATCATTGATTTTCATAATGCACACACACTTGTAGCTTTCATTATTTTTTATAATAATGGTTATGTTGCTTTTTAGCGATCCTAAGAAGTGTATATTAAAAACATCATTGGTTTAAGAAAAAAATCATCTCTACATGTATTAATCATAATTATATTCTGACCTGCTGTCTAAAGCCTTCAAACACTTCTACATCTGACAAAAACAATTCCATATAATATTCATATCTCATTAAAAAAAGAACATTGGATGAAAAGAACCAAAATAAAAATCATTATCATACAGAGAAGCATTTGAGCTTTACTGCATTCTGTAAACCAAGAAGTAATTTTTAAAAGACAACATTATTTTCCTTCCACTTGCCTTTTTCTTTCTTTGATGAATACTACTTTCTGATTTGGTGTGTTATTGATTAAGCTACCCTTTGCCCACTATATGTCTTTATCTTTTAGCATCAATTCTGGCTCATTTGCTGTGATTCTTGCATTTCAGTTAAAAAATATTGTAGGTTCAAATCCAGCTCAAAAATCTCGAATACAAAGATGTTCAGTGTCAGTCTTAATTATCCTTCATATTTGTAGATCAGATAACTTTGTGTACTGGTAGATTTTGTATTTTCTTTCTAAAACTGGGTACATTACCAAGAAATGAAGAGGAATTTCTTTAGCCAGAGGGTGGTGAATCTGTGGAAATCAGTGCCACAGACTGCGGTGGAGGCCAAGTCTCTAGGTATATATAAAACAGAGGTTGATAGATTCTTGATTAGTGTGGGTGTCAATGCTTATGGGGAATTGGCAGGAGAATAGGGCTGCAAGAGACAATCGATCAGCCCATGATGGAATAGCGGAGAAGACTTGATGGGTTGAGTGGCCTGCTTTGCTGTCTTATGGTCTTAAATGCATTGGCTGGCTAACATAGATGCAATGACTCTGAGTGACTCTAAGTCCAACTTGGATGTCAGACACTGGATTGTTACAAGTCTATATTGTTACAAATAGACCTTTACCTTCCCCATGATCCCCGATGTGAGTACAGAAGTTCGGGGACAGCGTGAGCCTCTGATTGTCTGCATACCACTGTAGGGACATGGTCATAGCACACAAAGTGGCAACTGTGCTCAAAGCACTAGAAGGGAAAAGGCAAGTAGAGGGCAAGGCCTGCAGTGAACAACTCAGAAAGAATCACAAAATGCAATTTATTCTTTCTTTGAAAAAAAAGTAAAACAATGGATAAATTGAGGAACCTGTCCAGGTGCATATAAATCTTGTATGAGTTTGGAAAGGGTTCAAATTAAGTTTGGAAATGTACAGTATGTCACAGCTGCTGGAACAGAGAAATGCCAAAGGAACTCTCACAATTAAAATAATACAATCATAATGGAAAGATAAATCAAAGATATAGCCAAAGAAAATTTCTCACTTAAGGACCAATATTAACCCTTCCCAAGCCACACTCTGTAGACTCCACACAATTATATGATTCTTTTTCTGTTAGGTCACCATGGACTAGAGGTCCAAGGAGAAAGAAGTCAGAAAGTTTCCCTCTCTCACTTTATCTCCTTACCTGCTCATCACCTCCCTTTGGCTCTCCTCCCCCTTCCCTTTCTTCCACGGTTTTCTATCCTCTCCTATCAGATTCCCCCTCCTCCAGCCCTTTATTTCTTTCACGAATCAACTTCCCAGCTCTTTATTTCACCCTTCCCCTTCACCTAGTTTCACCTATTGCCTGCCATCTTGTACTGCTTCCACCCCACCCTCCAACTCCTTACTCTGACTTCTCCCCTTCCTTTCCAGTCCTGATGAAGGGTCTTGGCCTGAAACTTCGACTGTTTACTCTTTTCCGTTGATGCCGCCTGGCCTGCTGAGTTCCTGCAGCATTTTGTGTGTGTTGCTAGAATCAGAATGTGGGGGAGGGGAAGGAGCACAAACTGGAGGATAATGTCCAAGTTTCTGCCATTTGCTTTGTCATACTTTGAGGCATTGCAACTTTCTTCCACGGCTCTGTGGTGGTGATGGTGGCAGGGCAAGAAGAGAGAGAGATTAGCAAAGCAGAGGCTTCATAAGTAGAGGCATGGAGTACAGAAGCAGGGAAGTTATGTTGAACTGTCATAAAACACTGGTAATTGGTTGTCACACATACTGAGAAACAGTGAAAAGTTTTTATTTGCATGCTATCCGGACATATCATTCCATACAGAAGTAAGTTGAGGGAGTATAAAAGGGAAAAAATTGCGGAGAATAGAGTTACAACTTCAGATAAAGAACAATGCAGGTAAACAAATAAACTGTAAGTACCATGACGAGGTAGATGGGGAGATCAAGTGTTCAATTTTATTGTATAACAGCAGAATGGAAGCTCTCCTTGAGCCTGGTGGTACGTATTCTTAAGCTTTTTCATCTTCTGCCCGATGGGAAGGGGAAAAGAGAGAATAAACGGGACGGGAGGGGGAGACATTGATTTTGTGTGCTGTGGTTGAAGGGCAGCAGGACATGATTGACTTTATGGTAGGAATTCTGTTGTTTGGAGTATCTTAACTGGTCGCATCACAGCCTGGTATGGAAACATTAATGCTCAGGAATGGAAAAGGCTACAGAAGGTGGGGGATACAGCCCAATCCATCACAACTAATCCCTCCCCACCACTGAATGCATTTACATGGAGCGCTGATTCATGAAAGCAGCATCCATCATTAAAGATCCCTCCTATCCAGGCCATGCCATTTTCTCACAACTACCATTAGGCAGGAAGTACAGAAGCATAAGGCCCTACCCCTCTAGGTTCAGGAACAGTTAGTACCCTACAACCATCGATCCAGTGATTTTTTCCTGTAAGTGCCTGCAAGAAAATGAATACCAATGTAGCAACTTCGAGCTGTATTGGTTGTTGATTGGAAACAATGCATTTCACTGTATATTTCGACATTTTGATGTTGGGGGATTTTGATTTGCGTTTTAGCTGGTTTGGTACAACATTGTTGAACGAAGGGCCGGTTCCTGTGCTGTACTGTTCTATGTTCTATATGACAAATGAAGCTAATCTTTAATCTTTAAAGAACTATGTGAAGAGTTGATAGATATGAAGATGATGATAGAATTAGATAGGAAATATGGAGGGGAGCTGTTGCTATTGGCACATGGTTGAAGGACAGTGAAGTACAGATTTAAAACTGTGGGCAAAAGTTGCAAGAGGGATTTGAGAAAAGCAGCTTAATACAGGATAGTTATGACCTGAAAACCCACCTGCAGGAGGTGTGGTGAAAGAATGGGGAAATAAGGGCTGGGCAGACTTCCCTGGTAAGAGATGGCGTTAACTCAGTGGGCTCTAAGACCACCTTCTGTACCACTTTAAGTGACACATGCTTCCATCAACCCAGGTTCCTTCCTAAACTGCAGTGTCACCTGTGTACAATTTGCATGTTTTGCTTATGACCACAAGACTGGATGCTCCGACTTCCACTCACAAGCCAAAGACGTACAGGTTGATAGGTTTATTGGTCACTCTAAATTGCCCTGAGGCATAGGTGAGTGTACGAATTTTGGGAGAATTGGTTATAGGTAAATCCATGGAGCAATATGATTGTTCTGTGAACATAGTACATAGGATGTTGAATATCAGACATTACAGTACAATAAAGGCCCCTCGGCCCATGATATTGTGCCAACCTTTTAACCTAAAATCAATATAACCCTTCCCTCCTACACAACCCTCTATTTTTCTATCTTCCGTATGCCAATCTAAGAGCTTTTTAAATGTCCATTGTATATCTGCCATGTGCAGAGATAGAATTTATTAATTCCGTAATTCTATGGTGTATTTGAGGTTACATTTTACTGTATATCCTTCAAACAACACTGCTCATGGAAGGTAAACACAAAATACTCTGCAGATGCTAGGGTCAAAGCAACACTCACAACAAGCTGGAGGAACTCAGCAGGTCGGGCGGCATCCGTGGAAACGATCAGTCAACGTTTCGGGCCGGAACCCTTCATCAGGACTGAGGAGGGAAGGGGCAGAGGCCCTATGATAGGATCTACTGAGTTCCTCCAGTGTGTTGTGAGTGCTGCTCGTGGAAAGCACTGGAGTTGATCCTATTGTGTTCCTGTGGGTACTGGACTCTGCATTGTCAAAGTTAAGGGGGATACAGAGCTGTCCCAAACCTATTCCCCTCTGCTCTCTTTACACTTCCTACCCTTCTGTTTCCAATGAATCAAAATGTGAAGATCCGTTCCTCTAGCTTTTTACCATCACTGAAGCTAAAAGATCTCCCTAAAGATCTCTAAAGCTTGGCTGGGAAATGCTCCACATTAGCCTTGCACATTACGCACATACAGGATCTCAGCTGTTTCAAAAGGTTGACAATCATACCAGTGCTCAAGAGGAGCAGGTGTGGCACTTGTCCCGTTAGCTGGCATAACACTGAATGTTGCATTGAAATATCACGCGGATGGTCCAAGGGCCAGGACCCTTCACACTGAGTTCAGGTCTTGTTTGGCCTTCAAGGTTAAATGACAGCTATCAGGAAGTGCTTATGACATGTAAATTCGGTTGTGTAACCTCCGGGCCATGGGTTCTTTATAGGAAGTTCAGGAAAGTAAAAGTTGTGGAGCTAGGAGTGTCAGGAACTGTGCACTTTTTCAGCTGTGTGGAGCTATAAATACAGGCATAAAACTCAAGGGTTTCCAACCTTTCTTATGCTATAGACCTGGAGCATTAACCGAGGAGACCGTAGACCACAGGTTGGGGACCCCTGGACGTTAGCTGATGTTCAATGTTTCATTCTTTTAATTTTGGCTGGATCAATAAAAATAAAAAAGACATGAAAGCTGGAACAAACAGTAACAATAGATTAAAAATACAATAGAAAGAAATTGTTGGTGAACAATCATTGCTAGACAAGAAAATAAGACACTCTTTGCAATCAATTGCACTGGATTAAAAAATGACTTAACTCTAAATGTAGGATATATGTGTGGATAAGTAGATAAGGCATCCCTTTATTTCCCTCCCCCTCCGCATTCTACAGGGATCACTCCCTCTGCGATTCCCTTGTCCATTCATCCCTCCCTACTAATCTCCCTTCAGGCACTTACCCCTGCAAGCAGCTTAAGTGCTGCACCTATTCATACATCTCCTCCCTCACCTCCATTCAGGGCCCCAAACAGTCTTTCCAGGTGAGACAACACTTCACCTGCGAATCTGCTGGGGTCGCGTATTGTGTCTAGTTCTCCCAGTGCAGCCTCCTCTACATTGGTGAGGCCCATCGGAAATTGGGGGACTGCTTCATTGAGCACCTCCGTGCCATCCGCCACAAGTGGGACATCCCAGTGGCCAAACATTTTGATTCCGTTTCCAATCTCCATTCCGATGTGTTGGTTCATGTCCTCCTCTTGTGCCTATGGGTGGAGGAGCAACATCTTATGTTCTTTCTGCATACCCTCCAACCTGATGGTATGAATTTCTCCTTCTGGCAAACAAATCTCCCCCCTTCCTCTATTCCCCACTCTGACCTTTCCTCACTTCTTCTCACTTGCCTATTACTGCCCCTTGGGTTCCCTCCTCCTTCCCTTTCTCCTGTGGTCCACTCTCCTCTCCTGTCAGATTCTTTCTTCTCCAGTCTTTGACCTTTCTGCTATGGTCCACTCTCCTCTCCTGTCAGATTCTTTCTTCTCCAGTCTTTGACCTTTCTGCTATGGTCCACTCTCCTCTCCTGTCAGATTCTTTCTTCTCCAGTCTTTGACCTTTCCCACCCACCTGGCTTCACCTTTCACCATCCAGCTAGCCTCTTTACCCTCCCCGCTCCTTTTTATTCTGGCACCTTTCCCCTTTGTTCTCAATCCTGAAGAAGGGTCTGGGCCCAAAAGCTTGAGTGCTTATTCTTTTCCAAATACTGTTGAGTTTCTCCAACATTTTGGCTGTGTTGCTTTGGATTTTCAGCAACTGCAGATTTTCTTGTGTTTAGTTAAGTACAAATCCATGATAAATTAGATCGAAACAGTCCTGATGAAGCGTCTCGGCCCAGAACCTTGACTGTTTATCCTTCTTCCTAGCTGTTGCCTGATCTGCTGCGTTACTCCAGTATTTTCTGTTTGTTACTCTAAACAGGAGGCTGAAATAGGAGGTATGTGGTATGTTAGACTATACAGATAAGTATGTTAGCACCCTATCTACAAGGACACCAAGCAGAAATGACTATTGATAGTAATTCCAAAAGAATCTGAGTCTATTTTGGACCTTTCACAGAATTAGGTCCAAATATTAAAACAAAAGGTTATGTTCATCAAAGTAACAGGGATTAGAGATTACATTTTTCAGAATCACAAGTTCCTTTAAACATTAGTTAACTTCTGGGAAAGTATTAGAGTAGGATTAGATAAGAGTCCTCATAAAACGAATGATGCTGGTGAAAATAATGATGAATTAAGTACATTTTATGTTTTTAGTTGTAGTGGATCATATTAACCAGCACCTTTCAAAAGATTCAATAAAAAAGTGACATTAATCCAATTTCAGCCCCTCAGCAAAGAAAATGCTATTGTAAGGTTATGCATCCAAGTATTATCAAAAAGTGAATAAAATGCAAATACTAAAATGAACTGATAAGTATTTACTTCATGAGATGCTGTACTCCAACCAACTGTTATTGTATTGATTCTGCATTAATGTTTAAGTGACAGATGTTACAGGGATCCTTTAATTACCAATGACGAGATAACACAGGAAGGGAACCGAGGTTGGATTTTGAATATCATTGACAGCACATCCCTGATGATCTAATACTGTTTGCACGCAGCTGTTGTCAGGCAGTGTGCATCAGGCGCTTCTCTCAATATCGGGCACAGCTGATGCCCAAAGACAATGCCCAACTGGATCTTCATTACGGTGAATCCCCAGAGCTCAGATACAGAATCACCTGGCACAATTGATGCTCTGGTAATGTGGATCACTTGTTATTTTAAAATATGCTTTCCTGATGCTTAAATGCAGTGCAAACCACACTTTCCTATTTCAGTGGAGCTCTTGTGTGGTATTTTACCGCAACATTGACACTCCAATGCAGTGCCTTCCCTACATTTGTAATAGCACTCATTCTAATTGTTAATTTCTGCAAATTCTGCAATCTAATGTTTGGCTGTTGTGTTAATTAATTTATTATCCTGTGAGAGGATTATTGACCCTCTCAGGCGGATTATTGAGAGGCATGGAGGTAATATCACAACAAAAGGTATTTCTGAGAATATGGCTGGATGGGATGAAACAAATAAGCATACTTTAATAACCAATACAATCATTAATTGTACATTTTTTGCTCTTGTTTTCCAAGGTTATAGATTTCTTTGTGTTTGTTATGTTAGAGCCTGTGAGGAGGTGTAGACTTATAGATAAATGTCTGGAAATGTTTGAGGGCACAGCTTTATAGGTTGAAGGGCCTGTATTGTGCTGCAAGTTTTCTATGTTTCTATGTAATCTATAAGAGAAACCAATTTTTCACCTGTAGAAACAATTGCTGACACAATAAACAGAAAAATACTAGACCTTTAGAAAATCTTCGGAGAAATGATGGGAAGTGGAGTGATTCTCTGGAAAACTATACAATGTGATTAACTTTCAGATATGTTTGGTCCTTGTGAATTCAATTGCAAATGCGTGAAAGTGTGGTGAAGTGGTATGGCCATATGGAGCATAAAACACTGAGTCAGGGGAACAGGACTTTTTTTGTTACTCTATACACTACTAATAAAGATGTAGAATTTTATGATAGCATCAGAATTCATGTATCCAGTGAAGATGTCTTGATTTGTTAAGTTTAAAGACTCAGCTTTGAACAATTTGTTCATATAATCCTGGGACTGTAGCTTCTTGAGCAAGCTTTATCCTACAATTGTCATCTCCTTATAATCAACAGTTATGCAAAACCAGGGGAGGCCACTTATTTATGATTTGACAATTTGTAGTTAAACATCATATGTATTTTCTCTAATTCTATTTGTGGGTATATTTTTCAATCAACTTTGACAGCTGAAGGTGGTGGATTTTAACTTCTTTTTCAAACTATCACATCTATTGGGGCATAAGCTTCCAACAGCCCTCTCCTTTACTGTCTGTATACCCATGACTGTATCACCACCCACAGCTCCAATCTGCTAATTAAATTTTCCCTATATCTCAAATAATAATGAGACAGCCTACAGGGAAGAAGTCATCACTCTGACACAGTGGTATCAAGAAAACAACCTGTCCCTCAATGTCACAAAAACACAGGAGCTAGTTGTGGACTATAAGAAGAACGAAGACAGACTTACCCCTAATGGATCTGGGGTTGAGCGGGTGAACAGCTTCAAGTTCCTCGGTATACATATCACTGAGGGTCTCACGCGGTCTGTACATACTGGCTGTGTGGTGAAAAAGTCACAACAGCGCCTCTTTCACCTCAGATGGTTGAAGAAGTTCGGCATGGGTCACCATAGCATAAAGATTTTCTACAGGGGTACAAGTGAAAGTATCCTGACTGGCTGCATCACTGCCTGGTATGGAAACTGTATTTCCCTCAATCGCAGGACTCTGCAGAGAGTGGTGCGGACAGCCCAGCACATCTGTAGATGTGAACTTCCCACTATTCAGGACATTTACAGCAACAGGTGTGTAAAAAGGGGCCAAAGGATCGTTGGGGACCTGAGTCACCCCAACCACAAAATGTTCCAGCTGCTACCATCCGGGAAACAATACTGCAACATTAAAGCCAGAACCAACAGGCCATCAAACTGATAAATTCATGTTCACACAATTGTAGTTCTAAGCTATATTGACTGTTCTGTTGTATATCTTTCTGTACATACTATTTATTACAATTTACTATAATTTGCGCATTGCACATTCAGATGGAGACATAACGTAAAGATTTCTACTCTTCACATATGTGAAGGATGTAAGAAATAAAGTCATTTCAATTCAATTCTTGGGTCAATAGAAGGTTGATTCCACATTCAACATGTGACCTCATTGGTTTTCTAGGTGAAGATCCTTCCCCTCCCAGGGATGAGATCTTTGGAGCTTCTTTTGGGGTTCCTGTAGTTCTGGGTTTTTAGGGTATGGGGTTACCAGTCTCGTGCCCAAATCACCACCTTTTGCAGCCGGCCTTGGAAGTGCCTATTTTGGAGTTAGTGGAATATTACATTTAAAAATATCTTTCCATCTTTGGGTATGCTATGTTGTGTTCCCTCTCTCACCCTCAGGAAAAAAAACATCGACAGTAACAGTCTCTGACCCATTTACTCACAGAAAAAAACAGTGACAATAACAGTTCCCGACCTCACCCGCAGAAAAAGAAGTGACAATAGCAATCTCGACCCTCTCACTTGCAGAAAAGGACAGAGACAGTAACATCAAAACCCCCAACCCCACCTTCTAAGAAAAGAAAATCTTACAAGCACTTCAAGAAAATAGGTACTGATAGAGTTCTTGAAAATTACAAGGCTGCCAGGAAGGAGCTTAAAAATGAAATTAGGAGAGCTAGAAGGGGCCATGAGAAGGCATTGGTGGGCAGGATTAAGGAAAACTCCAAGGCATTCTACAAATATGTGAAGAACAAGAGGATGAGCCTTGTGAGAATAGGACCAATCAGGTGCAATAGTGGAAAATGTGTGCATGGAGCCAGAGGAGGCAGCGGAGGTACTTAATGAATATTTTGCTTCAGTATTCACTAGGGAAAAGGATTTTGGCAATTGTGGGGATGACTTGCGACAGACTGAAATGCTTAAGCATATAGACATTAAGAAAGAGGATCTGCTAGAGCTTTTAGAAACATTAAGTTAGATAAGTTGCCAGGACCAGACAAGATGTACCCCAGGTTACTGTGGGAAGCGAGGGAGGAGATTGCTGAGCCTCTTTGCATCATCAATAGGGGTGGGTGGAAACCGGAGCACCCGGAGGAAACCCACACGGTCACGGGGAGAGTGTACAAACTCCTTCCAGGCAGTGGCAGGACTGGATCAGCAATCTATGAATGAAAAACACTGGATCCTTATTTTCCATCTTCATTGACTGCTTTGATTTAGTGCCTTTCTGTCATGAAACCTATAAAAAAGGCATTGATATTCTAACAATGAATGGGGGATGAAGTCTGACCTGTTTGCTCACTTGCCTCTCCCTACTGCAAAATCAATGGAAATGAAAACAAGTGCTTTATGTATTACATCCATCAGGGTTATTTTGGAAGCTACTGTAAATAACACTTAAAATAAACTGCCTAAGTCCTTTGCTTCAGCTGCTGGCAATGTGGTAAAATCTACCTTATACAGGATTATGGCAAGCAGCTCGACACTTTTAGAGTTCTGTGGCAAATAATGTTCAAACAAAAGGTGCCAGGAACAATTGCAAATCATAAGACAAAGCTAGTGACTCTGAGTTCGTGGCTGAATAAATCCAAGCTCCTTTCACAGCTGCCACTTGTTCTCTGTGGCACAGGGGAACTTGTTCTCATGTAGCACAGCTCCCCCTTGAAGAGATTTCCTCCAGTTGTATCTATTGAATGCAGTTTTTAGATGCAATGTTATATTTCTTCAGGCTGATTTTCATATTCTCTTTGAAATGTTTCTTTAGCCCACTAGATCTTTCAACTGGGAGTAAAGGATCTGTTTGGGGAGATGTTTGGTGAAGGTAGAGACTGAGCAACCAAACGACCCGATCACTAATCACAACCACTGCTTACCCTCGCCTACACTGCACCAGAACCTGAGGATCCTAAAACCCACGAGTAGACAACCCCTGAGGAGAAGACCACACTCAGTTCGACCGATCGCTCCACTACTACTATAAATCTGCGGGTTTGAAGACCAGCTATGTGAAACCACGCAGGAAATGCCCATTTCTTTTTTCCCCCCCAGTTTTTGCCGTTGAAAGCCATTAAGTCTGGTGGAGAATGCATGCAAGTGTCTGTTCTTTACTGAATGGTGGAAACCGGGCCAAGTTGTCAATCATTGACAAGGTCACGACCAGTGCAGAAACAGAAGTGCTGAGAACATTTAACCCAGACGGTCATTTCTATGCCAGCAAAACACAAGCAGCTGTACCTATGTATTTTGTTTCATTCCAAGAAAACCACAGAGCAGAGCATGATTCACACATTGTATATATGTACATCTACCGGGAAATAATGGCCTTTAGAAAATAGTTTAGAGAGAATCAGAATTAGGTTTATTATCACTGGCATGTGATGTGAAATTTGTTAACTTCACGGCAGCAGTTCAATGCAATGCATAATATAGAAAAAATAATAAATAAATAAGTAAATCAATTACAGTTTACATATATTGAATAGATTTAAAAATGTGCAAAGAACAGAGAAACTGTATATTAAAAAAATGAGGCAGTGTCCAGGGGTTTAATGTCCATTCAGGAATCGGATGGCAGAGGGGAAGAAGCTATTCCTGAATCACTGAGTGTGTGCCTTCAGGCTTCTGTATCTCCTGCCTGATGGTAACAGTGAGAAAGGGACATGCCCTGGGTGCTGGAGGTCCTCAATAATGGATGCTGCCTTTCTGAGACACCACTACCAGAAGATGTCCTGGGACTTTGTAGGCTAGTACCCAAGATGGAGCTGACTAGATTTACAACCCTCTGCAGCTTCTTTCAGTCCCGTGCAGTAGCACCCCCCCCACCCTCCCATCATACCAGTGATGTAGCCTGTCAGAAAGCTCTCCACAGTATATCTGTAGAGGTTTTTGAGTATATATGTTGACATGCCAAATCCCTTCAAACTCCTAACATATAGCCACTGTCCTGCCTTTTTTATAACTACTTTGATATGTTGGGAGCAGGTTAGATCCTCAGAGACCTTGACACCCAGGAACTTGAAGCTGCTCACTCTCTCCACTTTTGATCCCTCTGTGAAGATTGATATGTGGTTCCTTCGTCTTATCCTTCCTGAAGTCCACAATCAGCTTTTTCGTCTTACTGACGTTGAGTGCCAGGTTGTTGCTGTGGCACCATTCCACTAGTTGGCATATCTCACTCCTGTACACCCTCTCGTCACCACCTGAGATTCTACCAACAATAGTTGTATCGTCAGCAAATTTGTAGATGGTATTTGAGCTATGTCTAACCACACAGTCATGTGTATACAGAGAGTAGAGCACCCCTGAAGTGTGCCAGTGTTGATCGTCAGCGAGGAGGATATGTTATCACCATACCACACAGATTGTGGTCTTCTGGTTAGGAAGGTGAGGATCCAATTGCAGAGGGAGGTACAGAGGCCCAGGTTCTGCAACTTCTCAATCAGGATTGTGGGAATGATGGTATTAAATGCATGATGAACAGCAATCTGACATAGGTGTTTGTGTTGTCCAGGTTGTCTGAAGCCGTGTGGAGAGCCATTGAGATTGTGTCTGCCGTTGACCTATTGTGACGATAGGCAAATTGCAGTGGGTCCAGGTCCTTGCTGAGGCAGGAGTTCAGTCTAGTCATGACCAACCTCTCAAAGAATTTCATCACTGTTGATGTAAATGCAACCGGGCCATAGTCATTAAGGCAGCTCACATTAACAAACATTAAAAATTGTCAGCAACACACATAAAACTAGATCTGTATGGTATTATCTACATTCCAAACTGTATGCTAATGAGCTTTTTAATAAGACTCAACTGCCAGCTTGGGTGTCCACTGGCATCATGGACCTTATCAGCGAGTGTATCAAGGGCAACACACAAAATGCTGGAGGAACTCAGCAGGTTTGGCAGCATGTACAGAAAGGAATAAACAGTCGATGTTTTGGGCTGTGGCACCTGATTAGGATTGGAAAGGAAGTGGGAAGATGCCAGGAAAAGTAGTTAGGGGGAGAGGAAGGAAAAGGAATACATGCTGGCAGTGAAAGGTGAAGCCAGGTGAAGGGGAACGTGATGAGAAGCTGGGAAGAGGAGAAATGGGAGCCAGAATGTAGAATTGAAAAATTGAGAAGGGGGAGTGTGGGAGGAGAAATTACTGTAAGTTAGAGAGATCAGTTTTCATGCTGTCAGCTTTGAAGTTACCCAGATGGAATATGAAGTGTTTCTCACCCAACCTGAATGTGCTGAAAACTGTATACCATAGAGGACAATCTAGGTGCTCTCAAACCAGGAGCCATGATGAACCAGGAGAGCCATGTCTTGCTGTAGACTAGGTCTGCAGCATTCAAATCAGGCAATCCTGATCTTCACAAGAAATCGAAATATGCATTTTGTATAGCTATCAGAGTTGCCAAGGCACAAACTAGTAGAAAATTAAGTCCCATCAGTCATGACAGGGCTTACCATAAGACCATAAGACACAGGAGCAGAATTAGGCCATTCAGTCCATCGTGTCGCCCGATGGGGACATGGCCCAACTGCGGAGTGAGAGACACTGAAGCAGGTAGATAGTTCATAGGCTTTAATGCGAACAGTGTTAAAGGGAAAAGAAAACAATAAACACTCGACCAAGCGGGGTCATTAACTAAAACTCTCAAATGGAAAACGAAGCCTACACTGTGGCTGAAAAGAACAACTAAGAATAAGGCGAAAACTGCTGGTCCTCAGAGTTAGTTGATTTGACAGTCCAATTTCTCAGGCAAGGCAGAATGCAAACAGGCAGCAAAGTGCTGTTGTGTCCAAGACTTAACAAGTACTAGGATGGAATGAATGGAGTTAAATGCTATCACAATGACATAATAATTAGCTGATACATGCATATTCACGAGCGCAATTGCCGAATCTGCTGTGCTGCCGAATCGTGGTTGTGAAACATCAAGTCTGCTCCACCATTCCATCATGGTTGATCCCGGACCCCACTCAACCCCATACACCTGCCTTCCTGCTGTATCCTGTAATGCCCTAGCCAATCAAGGAACAACCAACTTCTGCCTTAAATATATGCATGGACTTGGCCTCCACCGCAGTCTGTGGCAGAGCATTCCACAGATTTACTGCTCTCCACCTTACCTCTGTTCCACACGCTGTCATAGGCTACAAAATTTTTTGTTCAATTTCAGGTAGCAGGAGCTATTACTTGGAAGGAGGAGTGGCCTATCCATGGTCTCCTCCACTGTTGTGATGAGGATACACTTAGGTTGGAAGAACAACACCTTATATTCCGTTTGTGTAGCCTCCAACCTGATTGCATGAAAATCGATTATTCAAACTTCCAGTAATGACCACCCTCTCTCTCCACCCTTCTCCTTCACCATTCCCCATCCCTTTTTCCCTCTCTCACCTTATCTTGTTGCCTGCCCATCACTTCCCTCTGGTGCTCCTCCCCACTTTTCTTTCTTCCGATGTCGTCTGTCCCCTCCTATCAGACTCCCCCTTCTCCAGTCCTGTATCTCTTTCACCAACCAACTTCCCAGCTCTTTACTTCACTCCTATCCCTCCCGGTTTCATCTATTACCTTGTGTTTCTCCCTCCCCTACCCCCAAATTTTAACTCTACCCTTCATCTTCTTTTTCTCTCCAGCCCTGCTGAAGGGTTTCAGCCTGAAACGTCGACTGTACTCTTTTTCATAGATGCTGCCTGGCCTGCTGAGTTCCTCTGGCATTTTGTTTGTGCAGATTTAATAAATGGTGTCTGTCCAGACTTCCTGTTCAGTTTCAGATTGGTTGGGTAATTAGGCAATTGGCAAGTGTCAATAAAATGAAGCAGGTTTAAGTGGAGTGGCCAGGGATGAAATGAGGCTTTGCCAAGAAGTGGAATTCAAGGTGAATCTCTGATAGCGTTTTTTTCTTTAGTATTACACAGGTAGAGCAGTGAGAATGGAGTCCGGTGCAGTGGTGTGCTTGTCCGGATGATGTGGGAAGTCAAGAAGATCTCCAGTGCCCTTGATGACTACATCTGTAAGAAATGCATATGGCTCCAGCTCCTTACAGACTGTGATAGGGAACCCGAACAGGAGCTCTATAACCTATGCATGATTTTGGGGGATGGTGAATGATGATGCTATTAGGCACAAACATGGGAGTATAAATTGGGAATGGATATACTCAGGGGAATGCTCAATGGAAATGTGGAGATTGTTTGGAGAACTCCCAACTCCCTTTGGACCTCTGATATTTGAATTTTCTCTCTGTTTAGAACACAGTCTATACTTTTATTCCTTCCACCAAAATACTTGACTATACACTTAAGTTACAATGGAGCATTGGGGACGGACCCAAAAGCAGGACACAGACACGTAAGTAGCATTAATAGAAGTGTGTTTATTAATAGTTGCCAGGAAATCCGGGGAGAAAGGATAGAATGCTTATATAGACGAGGATGCAGGACAACAAATAGGAGGAGCTCGGACACATAGCTTGGACTTGGATTCGGACTCGGACACAGAGCCTGGACTTGGACTCGGACTCAGACACGGAGCCTGGACCTGGACTCAGACACGGAGCCTGGACTTGAACTTGGACTCGTACATGGAGAGACAGAACACTCAACTCGGAGTAGCGGCAAATGGCCGGACCTACTCAGCTGGAAATGAGATGACTAAACCAACCAATGACAGACAATATGAATCTTGACACAGAGTTGCTCATGAAGCGGAAAACGGCCAGCAATCATTTAGCTGGACACAAAGAGACAGAATTCCCAACTCGGAGTAGCGGCAAACAGCCAGACCTACTCAGCTGGAAATGAGGTGACAAAAACCAAACAATGACTGTCCATTTTTACCTTGACTTGGAATAGCAGCAATCGGCCAGCAAATCTCAGCCGTACATGAAAACTACAGAATTTGTATCTTGACTCGGAGTAGCGGCAAAATGGCCGGCAACTCAGCTGGACATGAAAACGACCGAATTCACTAAGCAGCCACAGGCACCAAAGCAACTTAGAGTCCACGATTCTCGGCGGCTCCAGGATGAGCATAGCTGCACTGGCTCCGGTGACGAACCAGCAGCGAGTAGATGTAAGCCGGAGTCTTTATGCTGCCGGTTCGAATGAGAATCAGGTGCCCTAATCAAGGATCCCAGTGGAACACGGGGAAAAGGAAAGTAACTGAAATGAGGAGTCAATGGACTGGACCGTGACAACTTCCCCACAATATCTTCTATCTGCCACTTCTTTGCTCATTTTCTCAATCTGTCTGAGTCCTTCTGCAGACTCCCTGTTTTCTCAATGCTTCCTGCTGCTCCCCTTATCTTTGTATCATCTGCAAAACTGGCCACAACGCCATCTGTTCCGTGATCCAAATCCTTGACATATAATGTGAAAAGAAGCGGTCCCAATACTGCCTCTGCAGAACACCATTTTTCACTGGTAGCCAATCGGAAAAGGCGCCGTTTATTCCCAGTCTTTGCCTTCTGCCAGTCAATCAATCTTCTACCCGGGCTAGTATCTTTCCTGTAATACTATGGGTTCGTATCACGTTAAGCAGTCTCATTTGCAGCACCTTTTAAAAGGCCTTCTGAAAATGTAAGTAAATAACATCCACCCACTCTCCTTTGTCTATCCTGTTTGTTATTTTCTCAAAGAATTCCAACGGATTTGTCAGGCAGGATTTCCCCTGAACGAAACTATGCTGACTTTGGCCTACTTTATCATGCACTTCCAAGTACCCTGAAACCTCATCAATGGACCCCAACATCTTTTTAACCACTGAAGTCAGGCTAATTTTCTTTCTTCTGCCTCCGTCCCTTCTTGAAGAGTGGAATGATATTTGCAATTTTCCAGTCCTCTGGAAGCATTCCTGAATCTAGTGATTTCAGAAAGAACATTACTAATGCCTCTATAATCAGATCAGCTACTGCTTTCAGAATACTGGGGTGTAGTCCATTTGGTCCAGGTGAACTATCCATCTTTAGACTTTTCAGCTTCCTTAGCACCTCTCCTTAGTAATAGCAACTACACTCACTCCTGACTCTTGATCATCTAAAATTTCTGGCATACTGCTAGTCTCTTCACAGTGAAGGCTGATGCAAATACTTATTAAGTTTATCCACTATTCTTTTCTCCCCCATTACTATCTCTCCATCATCTTCCAGCAGTCCAATGTCCAATCTCGCCTCTCTTTCATTCTTTATATCAGCGGTCCCCAACCACCGGGACTGCAGACTGGTACCGGGCCACAAAGCATGCACTACCAGGCCGTGAGGAAACGTTATAGGTCAGCTGCACCTTTCCTCATTCCCTGTCGCCCACTGTTGAACTTGAACTGTCGCCAACTGTCCGGTATTAGCCGGGACATCCCGTATATTGGGCTAAATTGGTTTGTCCCGTATGGGACTGCCCTTGTCCCGAATTGTCCCCTGCTAAGGTAGAGCATCCCTATGAAACCTTTTGTGCCGAAATGATGTAAAGTGCAAAAGCAATTACCATAATTTTAATTTATATGGGAAAAATTTTTGAGCATTCCCAGACCCAATAAATAACCTAACAAATCATACCAAATAACACATAAAACCGAAAATAAATAACACTAACATATAGTAAATACACAGCCTATATAAAGTAGAAATAATGCATGTACAGTATAGTCGGGAAGATGAAGGGAAAACCAATTTGTGGGGGAAAGAAATCAGCACCTACGTGCATGCGTAGTCACGCATGCGCACACAGGTGCTCGCGCAAGGCTTCATGGTCATGGTAGTCTTTCCTGGGGTAAAGTGTCCCGGGATTTGACTGCTACTTTTGTCCCTTATTTGGGAGTGAGAAAGTTGGCAACCCTAATTGTAAAAGACATGTTGAGGTGAGTTTAACCCTACTTGAACACCACCTCCCGCCCCCTCCGGTCAGCCGGTCCGCAAGAATATTGTCAATATTAAACCGGTCCGCAGTGCAAAAAAGGTTGGGGACCCCTGCTTTATATATATGAAAAAAAAACATTAGGTATCCTTTCATGTTTTTTTTAGTTGCCTTCTGTTGGTTTTTAAAAGCTTACCAATCCTCTAAATTCCCACTAATGTTTGATATATTATAAGTTCTCACTTTTGCTTTCCTGCTGTCTTTGACCTCTCTTGACAGCCACAATTTCCTCATCCTCCCTTTGGAATACTTCTTCATCTTTGGGATGTGTCTATCTTCTGCATTCCGAATTGCTCCCCAAAATTCCATTCATTGCTGTTCTGTCATCATTCCTGATAGTCTTCCAAGCAACATCGGCCAGGTCCTCTCTCAAGCCTCTAATTCCTTTTACTCCACTGGAATACAAATACATCTGACTTTACCTTTGCCCTCTCAAACTGTAGGGTGAATTACATCATATTATGATCACTGCCTCTTTAAGTGTTTCTTTTCCTGAAGCTCCCTAATCCAATCTGGTTCAACACACAACACCTAATCAAGAATTACCTTTCCCTTAATGGGCTCAGCCACAAGCTGCTCTTTCCTTGATTTCCCTGAAAATTAACCTGATTTTCCCAATCTACCTGCATATTGAAGTCCTCCATGATTATTGCAAATTTTCCCTAATTACATGCCTTTTCTATTTCCTGTTGTAAGTTATATCCCATTTGTTGTCTACTGTTCAGGGGCCTGTGTACAACTCCTTTCAGGGTTTTTTTATTCTTGTTGTTTCTTAACTTTACCCACAAGAGTTCTACAGCTTCTGATCCTATGTCTCCTCTTTCTAAGGATTTGATTTCATTTTTTATCAACAGAGCCACCCCACCCCCTCTGCCTACTTGCATGTCCTTTCAGTGCAAAGTATATCCTTAGATGTTAAGCTCCCAACTATGGCCTTCTTTCGACCAGTCTCAAAGATACGCACAACGTCATACCTAGCAAACTCTAATTGCGCTACAAGATCATTTCCCTTATTCTATACCTTTTCTGAATTGAGCAAGCTAGAGGACCTTGCAGGTGAAGGAGGAAGAGAGGTGACTTAGTAAGAGGTGTACATGATGATATAAGGCATAGATAAGTTCAGTGTCTTGTGCCCTGCAGTGCAATGGCTGATATGAGAGGACATATAGTACTTTTAAGGTGATTGGAGGAATTTATGGGATGATCTCAGAGGTAGATTTTTACGCTGGTGCATCGAACACACTGACACAGGTGGTAGAGGCAGATATTTTTGAGGCATTTAAGATATCGGCACATGAATAATAGAAAAAATGGAGGGCTATGTGGGAGGGAACTATTTGATTGATATTGGAGTAGGTTAAGGCTTTGGCACATCATCATGGGCCAAAAGGCCTATACTGTGCTGTACTGTTCTATGCTTTATGTTCTAAAAAAAAATTCAGGCAGCATTGCTGACAACAACACATCTCTTCCTGATGAGCTTAACACATTCTATGCACTTTTTGAGCAGAAGGAGATTTGAAGCCAACCCCAGCAGCCTCCAGTACACCTGAACCCGCAGGTGTAATATCTTCTGCAGAATGAACCCAAGGAAAGATTCCAGGCAGGATGATGGTGTCTCTGAGTCCATAGATCCTGTGCAGATCAGGTGATAGGGGTATTTCGAGACTTCTTTAACCTGTTGTTGCTTCAATCTGTGTACCCCACTTACACCATGACGACTATCGCTCGCACAAAATATGCCTGAACAAATACTGTCCAAGGGCTTTGACATCTACCATCACGAAGGGGTTTTAAAGGCTGATCTCCAGCCTTCTAGACAACCTCAATCCACTGAGATTTGCCTACTGTTGTAACAGTTCTACAACAGATGCCATTTCTCTGGTTCTACACTCATCTCTGAAGCATCTGGACAGTAAGGACTGTTTAGAATTTTGTTTAAGGCTATTATCTTTTCACCACTATACTATAATTCCAAGTTAACACCTCCCTCGGCAACTGATGCTCAACTTCCTGACAAACAGACTGAAACCATTAAGGATGGGCAGCAACACCACCACCATGATTATTCTAAACACCGGTGCTCCACGAGGCTGCAGGCTCAGACCCCTGCTCTACTCCCTGTATGGTCATGACTGTGTGGCCAGATTCTGCTCAAACTCCATGTACAAGATTGCAGATGTTATGACCGTAGTAGGCTGCATCTCAAACAACAATGAGCGGGAGTGCGGGGAGGATGTTTCCGTGCTGTAATTGTTATATGGTTATATAGTGCAGGTCAGTGGGACTAGGTGAGAGTAAGAGTTCGGCACGGACTAGTAGGGCCGAGATGGCCTGTTTCCGTGCTGTAACTGTTATATGGTTATATAGTGCAGGTTGGCGGGACTAGGTGAGAGTAAGAGTTTGGCACGGACTTGAAGGGCCGAGATGGCTTGTTTCCGTGCTGTAATTGTTATATGGAAGCAGATAGCTTATTTACATGACAACAACCTTTCTCTCACTGTTAACATCAACGATGCCGAGGCTGAGAGCTTCAAGTTCCTAGGAGTGAACATCACCAGTAGCCCTTGGTTTTTTATGGGGAAGAAAGCATATTATTGCCTCTACTTTCTCAGAAGGCTGAAGAAGTTTGGCATGTCCCCATTCACCCTTACCAATTTTTATCAATGCATCATGCATAGCATCCTAACTGATGCATAACAGCTTGGTATGGCAACTGCTCTGACTGTGACTGCTAGAAGCCGCAGAGGATTGAAGACTTTACACTTGTTACACTTTATTCTGCATTGTTATTGTTTCGCCTTGCTCTTCAATGCACTGTTAGTGATTTGATCCGTATAAACAGAATGCAAGGCAAGCTTTTCACTCTAAATAGATAGATGTGGCGATAATAAACCAATTCCAATCCAATTTTTTATGCACATTCTATTTGGATTGGATTTTACTATTTTGACCTTATTTGATGTTTGCTGCTGTGTTAGAATGCACTTACTTTTAAGTGTAGTGTGATACACACTTGATTCACATTTCATTGATCTGAATGGGTCATTTAATATACGTTTATATCAACCAGTCTGCTAGTAATGCAACTTAAAAATTGTTAAATAATGGAGGCATAAGCAACTGAACATCATGTTCAAGGACAGAAATTAAAATCAAAATCTGCTGGAAATCTGGAATAAAAACTGGAAGTGTTCTGCAGATTATGTAAGGAAAGGCCATAAGAGCTGGTGAAGGCTCTCGGCCAGAAACGTTGACTCTTTTCCACTGATGCTGACTGACCTGCTCAGTTCCTTCAGTATTTTGTGTGTGTTTCTTTGGATTGCCAGCATCTGCAGCTTTTTTCATGTTTTGTGATACCACTCGTAATTTTATATACTGTACCTAGAGCAGATCAAGCAGTGCTAATGGAGAAAGAAAAATATCGCTGATATGGTCAGATCTTATACAGACAGAGAAGGTGAGTTCTTAAAGTTACAGAGTTTTCTTATTGAGACTGGAAGTCGTAATAAGTCCAGACGGAAGATGTGGTCCCTTTCCATAAGCTTATGATGGGCAATGTTATAAAAGGATGGGTCAGATTTGAAGTTGGATGGATATTAAGGAAACAGTAGCAGGGAGCTCAATCACTTCTGCAAAGTGGTCATACGATTTGTAATTGGTGCCTCCAATGTACAATTAACAACAATGTTGTTAAAAATGAATGCAACACACTAAAGTGGAAGAAATGCAAGTGGAAAGAATGTTTGAATCCCTGGACAATGGGAAGTGAAGGGGAAAATCGCTGTAGTTATGTAGGAATGTGCTGAAACATGAGGAGTGGTTAATAAGGACCCGGAATCACACAGGGAAAAGTCCTTTTGAAACACTCAGTTATAAAATAGGCTATTTTAGCCTCTTTTAATACACTAAGCTACCACATTTGGATAGCCAGTTCAAGTCAAGTCGCGTTTATTGTCATTAACTATATACATGTATACCATCAAACAAAACAATGTTTCTCTGGACCAAGGTGTAAAGCACAATAGTGCACATTATGCGCGCATAACACACAATAACTTGGGAAAGTAAGAATTAATTCTACAAATGAATTATGCATAAATAAATGAAGTAAAGTGCATAAATTAAATATTGTGGTGTACAGAACAAATTAGCGGCTGACATTTTGAATATGATACAGCAGAGAGTTCAAAAGCCTAATAGCTTGAGGGAAGATGTTGTTTCCCATCCTGACCATTCTTGTCTTCATGCATTGGAGTCTCCTGCTTGATGGTAGAAAGTCAGAGGATGCTGGATGGATAGGTGAGATCCTTGATAATACTAGGGGCCTGTGTATGCAGCACTCCTGATAAATGTCCCCGCTGGATGGTAGGGAGACCCCTATGATTCTCTCGGATATTCTCACAGTCCTTTGTAGGAGTAGAGAGCAGAGGTATGGCATCGTCAGTGGATCAATTCAGGCAGTAATTGAATTGGAAAGGGTCCAACGTAGCCGGAAGAAAGGCTTTAATGTTCTCCGTTATCAGCCGCTCCAAGCATTTCATAATGGTTGATGTTAATACCACAGGGTGATAGTCGTTTAGGCAGGTTACTGTTACCTTCTTTGGCTCTGGAATGATGGTTGCTGTTTTGTAAACCAAGGTGACAGTGGACTATTCCAGAGAGATGTTGATTATATCCGTCAGCACCTCCATCGTCTGGGCTGCAGTCTTTCAGAACATGACCTGGTATATTTTTGGACCCCGCAGCTTTGTGTGGGTTGACCCTGGTCAGCTTCAGCCAGATGGAGTGTCTGTTTCTCTGGGCGGAGGGATGCCTTCCTCACCAGCAATTTGTACTGTGCATCAAACTGATGTAAAAGACATTCAGCCAGTTGGGGAGTGTGGTCATTGACGAGCTGGGTAGACTTGTAGTCCGTGATCCTCTCAATTCCCTGCCACGTGTGCCTTGTGTCTCTCTACTTCAGAGTGGTTGTGTGGTGGGAGAGTCTAGGACCAAAGGGCTCAGCCTCTGAATAGAGGGACATCGTTTATAATGGAGGTGAGCCGGAGGGTGGTGAACCGATGGAATTCTTTGCCTCTGGCAGCTGTGGAGGCCAATTCTTTACGTATACTTAAGGCAAAGGTTGACAGATTCTTGATTAGTCAGGCCATGAAAGGATGCGGGAGGAAGGCAGGAGATCGGGGCTGTGAAGATAAGTGAATCAGCCATGATGAAATGGTGGAGCAGGCTTGATGGGCCAAGTGGCCGAATTCTGCTCTTATACCTTGTGGTCTTGTATTCTCCGAGAATACTTCTGTTTCGTCTCCCTGATGCAACAAAGAAATTACAGTTCTTGCTTCCCTGAGGGCTGTTGTGTCCCCTGATCTCAAGGCAGCATCACGATCCCACAGCCATGCATATAAGCCATGGCTTCTGATTTGCCCCACATAGGTGTCTTTGGTGTCAGTAACATTCCCAAAGCACTATGTAGCTGGTCTCAGAAGCCACATTTTCTTCGATGTTAGTGTGGTTGCCATAGGTAACATTCTCCCTGAACTTTCAGTTAATACTTGAATGAATTAAGCAATAATTTAAGCATTTGCATTCCGTGTGAAGTACAATTAGTTTAACTAGCCTTAGGGCTAGTTATGGTAAAACCCAGCCAGTGAAATGTTTACTGTGCAAGATGTGAACAAGAATGGAAAAATAAAATACAAATGTTTACTTCCAATCCACCCTATGTCAATCTCCAGCTAATTCTTTGTAAGTGTATCTGGCCAATTTGCACAAAGATCGCACATTTAGTAAGTGAATAAATAACATATTAATCCCTTTTAGTTACTGTAATTACAGGAATGTTGGCTGTGACACTAAGGGATCTCCTTGTTCTTAATAAATGGGATCAGGTGTGTTCAGTTGGACACACTGAGAGAGCCCTGGTTTAATGCCTCAGTGAGATGTAACACCTGCACGTTGTTGTGCGACTTTCTGTACTGCTTTGATGTATCAGTCGAGGTTACAGGGAGAGCCTAGCTATCAACATTGTGCTTCAGAGCAGTGCAGGAAGTTGCACTTGGCCTGACTCCAGCAGGTGAGTGGAAGGTGACTGTACCTGGAGCAACCCTCACCTGGCTTAACAGCCGGGACGAATT
Source organism: Mobula hypostoma (assembly GCF_963921235.1). Lineage (NCBI taxonomy): Eukaryota > Metazoa > Chordata > Chondrichthyes > Myliobatiformes > Myliobatidae > Mobula > Mobula hypostoma. The sequence continues at coordinate 115,371,399 of NC_086106.1, read as the reverse complement.
GAGGCACCTGTGTTTCAAGACTTCATCTATCCTTGTAAACTATCATGTGAAACATCTCATTCTGCTGTAAGGGCTTCTTCATAAGAGCAAAAGGATTGCAAAATTGGTCCTCAGGAAGATCAGAATGGTAATCCACGTGTGGAGCCAAAAGAGATATGGGGGAAGACCTTAAATTAATTTTTTGCATCTGTATTTACTCAGGAGACAGACAGTTTATAGGAGAGAGGCAAAATGGCATTGATTTCATTGACCTTATGCAGATTGCAGAGGAGGAGGTGGTTTGCTGTGCTGAGGCAAATTAGGGTAGATAAATCCACAGGGCCTGACAATATGTTCCCTTGGACCTTGCAGAGGCAAGTGTGGAATTGCTGGAGCTCTAGCAGAGATATTTAAATTATTCTTAGTGACAGATGAGATACCAGAGGATTGGAGGATAGCCAATGTTCTGCTGTTTAAGAATAGCTATAAAATAAACCAGGAAATTATAGGCAATGAGTTTGATGTCAGCTGTGGGAAAGTTATTGGTAGGTATTCTAAGGGACTGGATATATAAGTATTTGGATAGACATGAATAGATTAAGGATAGTCATCATGGCTTTGTGCATGTTAGATCATGTCTAACTAATCTTATAGTTTTTTGAGCAAGTTACCAGGAAAGTGGATGAAGGCAAGGCATTGGATGTTATCTGCGTGGACTTTGGCAAGGCATGTGACAGGGTTCCGCATGAGAGGTCGGTCAAGAAGGTTCAATTGCTCAGCATGCAAGATGAGGTAGTAAATTAGTTTAGGCATTGGCTTTGTGGGAGAAGCCAGAGAGTGGTAGTAGATGGCTGCCCTTCTGACTGAAGTCCTATGACTAGTGGTGTGCCATAGGAAGCAGATTTGGCCCATTGTTATTTGTCATTTATATCAACAATCTGGTTGATAATGTGGCTAACTGGCTCAGCAAATTTGCAGATGATACCAAGGTTGGGGCTGTAGCGGACAGCAAGGAATGCTATCATGGCTTGCAGAGGGTTCTGGATCAGCTGGAAAAATGGGTGGAAAAATGGCAGAATTTAATGCAGGCAAGTGAGAAGTTTTGATCTTCGGTAGGACGAACCAGAGTAGGTCTTCCACAGTGTACGGAAGGGCACTGAGGAATACGGTAGAACAAAGGGATCTGGGAATACAGGTACATAATTCATTGAAAATGGTGTCATAGGTATATAGGGTCACAAAGAAAGCTTTTGGCACATTGGCCTTCATAAATCAATGTATTGAGTACAAGAGATGGGATGTTGTGTTGAAGTTGTATAAGACATTGGTGAGGCCTAATTTGGAGTAATGAGTGCAGTTTTGGTCATCTACCTACAGAAAGGATGTAAATAAGGTTGAAAGAACACAGAGAAAATTTACAAGGATGTTGTTTTGTCCACAGGACCTGAGTTATAAGGAAAGATTGAATAGGTTAAGATTGTATTCCTTAGAATGCAGAAGATTGAGAGGAGATTTAATAGAGCTATACAAAATTATGAGGGTATAAATAGGGTAAATGCAAGCAGGATTTTTCCACTGAGGTTGGATGGGACTACAAACAGAGGTCATGGGTTAAGGGTGAAAAGTGAAAAGTTTATGGGGAACATGAGTGGAATTTCTTCACTCAGAGGAACATGAGAGTGCAGAATGAGCTATCAGCACAAGTGGTGTATGCAAGCTCGATTTCCATGTTTAAGAGACGTTTGGATAGGTACATGGGTATGGAGGGCTACGAACCAGGTGCAGTTCGATGGGAGCAAGCAGTTTAAATGGTTAGGTATGGACTAGATGGGCTGAACTTTTCTATGGTTTTATGGCTGCTCCTACCCACTGTCTTCTCCTGGCTTCTTTTCCAATGTGGTTGGTTTTCCATCTCCAGGCAACAGAGAAGGGTTCCTTGGTAGCTGATTTAATGCCTGTTCATTTTGTAAAAGCGTGAACAGTGTGTGACACAGGATGGAGTCTCCTATAAGATATCCAGAACAATTCTTGACTTCTGGGTTTACTATAATTTGTGTTATCTGTAGAGTATGGGAATTAATAGCCTTGCTTCTGTTATTTGAAAGGACCATATGAGAGAAATCGACTGCATCTTAGTCTGGTGTGGGAGACAGGAAAGTCCTTTCAAGTTCAATTCTAGGCCCTCATCGAGTCGATGCAACCCCATTTTCAAGTGTATTCATGACCCCAGTGAGAATGAGAGAGACTGTTACTGGTTTATTATTGTCACATGTACTGAAGTACGGTGCTCAGCTTTTAGAGTCAGTGTTACACAAGGAAGCTGTCCCTTTGCCCAACTGGTCCATGCTCAAAGATGCCCCTTCCAAACTAGTCCCAATTGCCAGTATGTGGTCCATAACCTTCTAAAGCTTTTCAATCCATGTACCTCCCCAGCTGTCTTTCAAAAGTTGCTATTGTACCTGCTTCAAACGTTTCCTCTGGCAGCTCATTCTATATAGATAACAACCTATTGTACAGTGCCTATAAAAAGAGTTCAGCCCCTTGGAAGTGTTCATGTTTTATTGTTTAACAACATTATTTAACAGTGATTTAATCTGGATTTTTTGACACAGATGAACAGAACAAAGAACATAAAAATCTACAGCACATTACAGGCCCTTCAGCCCACAATGTTGTGCCGACCATGCAATCTACTCTAGAAACTGCCTAGAATTTCCATAGCACGTGGGCTATTATTTTTCTAAGCACCATGTACCTATCTAAAAGCCTCTTAAAAGACTCTTTTGTATCCACTTCCACAACCACCGCCGGCAGTGCAGTCCATGCACCCACCACTCTCTGTGTAAAAATCTTACCCCTGACACCCCCTCAGTACCTATTTCCAAGCACCTTAAAACTATGCCCCCTCATGTTAGCCACTTCAGCCTTGGGAAAAAGCCTTTGGTTATCCACACGATCAATGCCCCTCATCATCTTATACACCTCTATCAGATCACCTCTCATCCTCTGTTGCTCCAAAGAGAAAAGGCCAAGTTCAATCAACCTACTCTCATAAGTTATGTCCTCCGATCCAGACAACACCCTTGCAAATATCCTCTGCTCTCTCTCTCTATGATATCCACAATCTTCCCGTAATGAGATGACCAGAACTGAACACAGTACTCCAAGTGGGGTCTAACTGAGGTCTTACATACTTGTAACATTACCTCACGGCTCTCGAACTGCGTCCCATGGTTGATGAATGCCAACACACCTTATGCGTTTTTAACAACACTGTCAACCAGTGCAGCAGCTTTGAATGTCCTATGGAGAAGGACCACAAGATTTCTAACAAGGTTAATGAACTTGTGGCACAGATCAGTACCAAGGCATGTCATTTAGTGGCCATTACAGAAATCTAGTTGCGAGGGGGAGATGACTGGGAATTAGAAGGGAGGAGGAGATGGCGGCGCGACGCAGTGCTCGCGGCCGCTCCGAAATGATATTGTATTTGTTAAGTAGGTACTGTGCACAATCCTGATTTGATGGAGACAGACGTGAGAAGCACAGAGGAACATCTGGAGAAACTTCTGAAATGCCTGCTTCACTGCTGCTGCTACTGTGCGATCGAGAATCTCCGGAGAAGACCCCAAATTCTCGGCTTTGCCTATTGCCTGTTACTGGAGCTGAGGTCGAAGTGCTCAGCAGAGATGGTGCTCGGTGCTCGGTGTCGGAGGCTCGAAGTTTTCGGACGGACTCAAGAGCCGGCTGTGGTCAGGTGCTTCCAGGATGCTGCATTGACAAGTTTGCGGCGCTGGAGGTTCATGGCAGGGAGAGTTTTTCTACCATCTGCGTGAGATGATGGGACTTGCGAGAGACTTTGAGACTTTTTTTTACTGTGCCCATGGTCTGTTTTTATCAAATTACGGTATTGCTTTGCACTGTTGTAACTATATATTATAATTATGTAGTTTTTGTCAGTTTTTTCGGTCTTGGTTTTTCTTGTGTTTCTGTGATATCATTCTGGAAGAACATTGTATCATTTCTTAATGCATGCATTACTAAATGACAATAAAGGAGGACTGCGTGTCCTTATAATCTAATGTAATCTAAATATCCAAGGGTATCAGGTAATACAGCAAGATAGGCAGGAAGGCAGAGGAGGTGGGGTGGCGCTCATGATTAGAGATGAGATCAGGACGATTGTGAAAGACGAGATAAGATCTACAGAGCAGAATGTTGAGTCCATCTGGTAGAGATTAAGAATCGTAAAGGGAAAAATCACTGGTGGGTGTTGTCTATAGGCCACCTAATAAAAATATAGCAGTGGCAGAGGCGATTAACCAAGAAATAACTGAGGCTTGTGAGAACAGAACAGCAGTTGTCTGGGGGATTTTAACTTCTACATAGATTGGGTGAATCAGGATGGTCAAGGAAGTCTTGAGGAGGACTTCATAGAATGCATTCATTGATGGCTTTCTTGAGCAGCATGTTAGTGAACCTACAAGGGAAAATACTATCTTAGATCTAGTCCTGTGCAATGAGACAGGTAAGATTAATGATCTTGTAGTCAGGGATCCTCTTGGAAAGAGTGATCATAGTATGATTGAATTTTGCATTCAGATGGAGGATGAAATAGTTAGATCTAAAGCTAGTGTATTATGCTTGAACAAGGGAGTCTACAATGGGTTGAGGGAGGAGTTGGCTAATGTGGATATGGAGCACAGGCTATTTGGTAGGACAGTTGAGGAACAGTGGAATACTTTCAAAGAGATGTTTCACAGTGCTCAACAAATTATATTCCAGTCAAAAGTAAGGATAGTAAGTGTGGAGAGAGCCAGCCTTGGATAACTAAGGAAATAAAAGATAGTATCAAATTAAAAGCTCGTGTATGAAGTTAAAAAGAGTAGTGGGAGACTGGAGGATTGGGAAAACTTTAAAAAGCAATAGAGAACAACTAAACAAGAAATAAGGAAAGGGAAGATAGAGTATGAAAGTAAATTAGCAAAAAAAAACCAGATAGCAAAAGTTTTTATAAATATATAAAGCGGAAGAGAGTGGCTAAAGTCAACGTAGGTCCCTTGGAAGACGAGAAGGGGAAATTGATATTGGGTGATAAGCAAATGGCTGAGGCATTGAACGACTATTTTGTGTCAGTCTTCACGGTGGAGGACATGCCTAATATGCCAAAGAAGGATGTTATGGATGAAATGGGAGGTGAGGACCTCGATAAAATCACTGTCACTAAAAAGATAGTGATGAGAAAACTAGAGGGCCTGAAGGTAGATAAGTCCCCTGGTTCTGATGGGATGCATCCCAGGGTGCTAAAGGAATTGGTGGAGTTATAGTAGACAGATTGGTAATCTTTTATCAAAACTCTCTAGACTCTGGGCAGGTCCCAGAGGATTTCAAGACAGCAAATATCATGCCACTTTTTAAAAAAGGATGAGGGCAAAAGACAGGCAACTATAGGCCAGTTAGCTTAACATCTGTAGTCAGAAAAATGCTTGAAACTGTCATTAAGGAAGAAATAGCGAAACATTTAGAGAGGAGTGGTTCCATTAGACAGACACAGCATGGATTCAGAAAGGGCAGGTCCTGTTTGACAAACTTACTGGAGTTCTTTGAGGACATAATGAGTGCAGTGGATAGAGGAGATCAGCTGAATGTTGTATATTTGGATTTCCAGAAGGCATTTGATAAGGTCTTTCACAAGAGACATAAATAAGATACGGATGCATGGACTCGGAGGAAGTGTATTGACATGGATAGTTGATTGGTTAACCAATAGAAGGCAGAAAGTTGGTATAAATGGGTGTTTCTCCGGTTGGCAGTCAGTGGTGAGTGGGGTGTCGCAGGGGTAGGTGCTGGGCACGCAGCTGTTTACCATTTACACTGATGATTTGGAAGAGGGGACTGAGCATAGCGTAGCAAAATTTGCTGATGACACTAAACTGAGTGGAAAAGCAAATTGTACAGAGGATGTGGAGAGTCTGCAGAGGAATATAGATAGGTTAAGTGAGTGGGCCAAGGTCTGGCAGATAGAATACAATGTTGGTAAATGCGAGATCATCCACTTTGGAAGGAATAATAGAAGAGCAGATTATTATTTAAATGGTGAAAGATTGCAGCATGCTGTTGTGCAGAGGGACTTGGGAGTGCTTGTGCATGAATCACAAAAAGTTGGTTTGCAGGTACAACAGGTTATTAAGAAGGCAAACTGAATGTTGGCCTTCATTGCTAGAGGGATTGAATTCAAGAGCAGAGAGGTCATGCTGCAACTATACAGGGTACTGGTGAGGCCGCACCTGGAGTACTGTGTGCAGTTCTGGTCTCGTCTCCATACTTGAGGAAGGATATACTGGCTTTGGAGGCAGTGCAGAGGAGGTTCACCAGGTTGATTCCAGGGATGAAAGGGGGGTTAACTTATGAGGAGAGATTGAGTCACCTGGGACTATAATCTCTGGAATTCAGAAGAATGAGAGGAGATCTTATAGAAACATGCAAAATTTTGAAAGATATAGATAAGATAGAGGTAGGAAAGTTGTTTCCATTGGTAGGTGAGACTAGAACTAGGGGACATTGCCTCAAGATTCAGGGGAGAAGATTTAGGATGGAGATGAGGAGAAACTGTTTTTCACAGTGAGTAGTGAATCTGTGGAATTCTCTGCCCAGGAAAGCAGTTGACGCTTCTTCACTAAATATATTTAAGATACAGTTAGATAGGTTTTCACATAGTAAGGGAATTAAGGGTTATGGGGAAAAGGCAGGTAGATAGAGCTGAGTTTACAGACAGATCAGCCATGATCTTATTGAATGGCAGGGCAGGCTCAATGGGCCAGATGGCCTACTCCTGCTCCTATTTCTTATGTTCTCTCTATTCCTCCACACCGCCAAGAGTTTTACCATTAATATTATATTCCGTCTTCAAATTGGACCTACCAAAATGAACCACTTCACACTTATTTGGGTTGAAGTCTATGTGCCTCTTCTCAGCCCAGTTCTGCATCCTATCAATGTCCCGGTATAACCTCTGACAACCCTCCGGACTATCCACAACACCCCCACTCTTTGTGTTATCAGCAAACTTACTAACCCACTCTCCTACTTCTTCATCCAGGTCACTTATAAAAATCACAAAAAGGAGGGGTCCCAAAACAGATCCCTTGGAACATCACTGGTCACCGTCCTCCATGCGGGAAATGAATCATCTGCAGCCACCCTTTGCCTTCTGTGGGCAAGCCAATTCTGGATCCACAAAGCAAAGTCTCCTTGGATCCCATGCCTCCTTACTTTCTGAAGGAGCCTTGCATGGGGAACCTTATCAAATGCCTTACTGAAAAAGACTCTTTTGTGTCAAAGTGATCTCAATTAATGACAAATATAAAACACAAAATAATTGATTGCATAAGTATTCACCCCCCCCTTAATATAACACAACGAATCATTATTGGTGCAGCCAATTGGTTTTTGAAGTCACATAATTAGTTAAATGGAGATCTGTTCTTGGAGACCTGTGTGCAGTAAAGGTGTTTCAATTGATTGTAATAAAAAAGCACCTGTATCTGGAAGGTCGAACTGCTGGACAGTCAGTATCCTGGGAAAAACTACACCATGAAGACAAAAGAACACTCCAAGCAACTCCATGAAAAGGTTATTGAAAAGCACAAATCAGGAGATGGATACAAGAAAATTTCCAAGTGTAACCCTTAGGCTCACCCAGCTCGCGATCGTCTAGGGGAATCAGCCTTCGGCCCCGCCAAACTAGGTAATCATGTTTGTTTGGAGGTTGTGTAATGTACCCCCAGTTACAAACCCACAACGCAAAATATCAGTCAGTACACCATATGCAATTTAATGATAGACTTTATGAATCTTAATCTGAAGGTAGGGTTAATAATGAAAATAAACAAAACAGAAAAAGGGCCCAAATCAAAGTCAAAGTTCCAGTTTGTAACGCAGTAATCATCCTTTCACCATCGATCTCCTCTGAACATTGTTGACCCTCAGATCCCAGTCCACTCTGTCCGGCGTTCTACCAGTTTTCTCCACTCGCATCTTCCCTTTTCACCTCTCCTCGACAAAAGACCGTGGAAACAACATCTTTCCAGATACACAAGACAAAACAACAATCCCCGATCGGCTAACAGTCCTGTTATCTCCAGCAATAGCCCAAACATGGCTGCTACAGAGAAGCCATTACCTTAGCACTTAACATTACAAAGAAGCCATTACACAGGTCACTGAATTTCCCTGTCAATCGTCAAGAAACGGAAAGAATATGGCACAGCAGTAAATCTGCCTAGAGCAGGCTGTCCTCAAAAGCTGAGTGACCACGCATAAGGGGGCTAGTGAGGGAGGCCACCATCAGACCTATGACAACTCTGGAGGAGTTACATGCTTCAGTGGCTGAGATGAGAGAGACTGACCATATAACTACTGTTGCCTGGGTGCTTCACCAGTCGCAGATGCAATCCGCAAGAGAACTGAGACTTGGGAGATTTGTTTTCCAGCAAGACAATAACTCCAAGCATAAAGCCAAAGCTGCACAGAAATGGCTTAAAAACAACAAAGTTAATGTCCTGGAGTGGCTAAATCTGAGTCCAGGCCTCAACCCAATTGAGAATTTGTGGCTGGATGGAAAAGGGCTGTTCTCTCATGATCCCCATGCAATTTTGCAGAGCTTGAGCAGTTTTGTCAAGAAGAATGGGGGAAATATTGCAGTGTCCAGATGTGCAAAGCTGATAGAGACCTATCCACACAGACTCGAGGCTGTAATTGCTGCTAAAAGTGTATTTTCTGAATACTGACTTGAAGGGGGTGAATACTTGTATAAAACACAAAATAATTGATTGCAATATGAAATTAATTTTGATTACTTTGTAGAGATCTGTTTTCACTTAGACATGAAACAGTCTTTTTCTGTTGTTCATGTCAAAAAGTGCCAAATTAAATCCACTGTGATGCAATGTTTTAAAAACAATAAAACATGAAAACTTCTGGGGGGGTGTGAATACTTTTTATAGGCACTATATATTTAAAAAAATGTCTGGAAAGTTTCAATTAATCTTTTCCCTCTCACCTTAAACCAATGCCATCTAATTCTGTATTTCCTCAACACTGGGGTGGGGGAAGACTGAATGCATTCACTCTCTCTAAGCCCCTCATAAGTCTAAGCACTTTTCTAAGATTACCTGTGCTCCAGGGCACAAAGTTCTATCTTGCCCATCCTCTCCATATAACTGTCTTTTAAGTCCTGGTAATGTCCTTGTATTTTTTTCAGTACTTTTTCTACTTCAATAGCATCTCTCCTATAGCAGGGTGACTAAAACTGAACACAATACTCCAAGTGTGACCTTACCGACATTCTGTAGAACCCACCATGACCTCCTAATGTCTATACTCAATGCTTTGAATTACGAAGTCAGGATGCCAAAAGCCTTCTTTCCCACCCTGTCTGCCTGTGACACCGGTTTCAGTGAGGTCTCACTGTTCTGCAATACTTCCCAGCACTCTGCTGTTCACTGTAAATTTCCTACCTGGATTTGACTATCCAAAAAGCAACACTTTGCACTTCTCCGAATTAAACTCTATTTACTATTCCTTGGCTCACATACTCTGCTGACCAAGGTGCCCCTGTAAATTATTTAACCTCCTTCATTGTCCAATTTACCACCTATTTTAGTGTCTCCTGTAACCATAGCTTGTACATTCTTATACAAATTGTGCATAGATACATAACAAACAACAATAGGCCCAGCTCCAGCATTCAAAACACACCACTCATGAGGCTTCAGTCCAAGAAACAATGTTCCACCCTCACCCTCTGCTTCCTATCCTCAAGCCAATTGAGTATCCAGTTGGCTACTTCCTCCAGGATTCCATGCCATCTCAGCTTCCAAAAAGCGCATCATGTGAAACCATTTCAAATGCCTCAGTGGTCCATATAGGCCAGATCTTCCACCCAGCACTTGCCAACTTCCTTTGTCACATCTTTAAAAAAACTCAAGCAAGTTTGCAAGATATAATCTGTGGTGCAAAAAGCCATGCTGACTATCCACAGTCAATCCATGTCCCTTCGAATCCTCTCCAGTAACTTACCTGCCATAGATGTTAGGTTTATTAGTCTATAGTTCCCAGTTTTTTTTCCCACCATTCTTAAAGGCACAACATTCATTACCCCACTTCACTCATGGCTAACATTTTCCAGTCAAGATGGCACTCCCTCGGTTGACATCTTCCAGATTGCTCACAAAAATGCCTTTTTTACTACTTTTACGTCTGTTTTTCACCTTAAATATGTTTCTGGGACCGCTAGAGCCTGCGATTTTACAGGTTAGAGATCGTTTGAGTGATCCAGCACTTTGCTGTCTCTGAGAAGATAGAAAATAGAAAATAGAAAATAGAAAATAGGTGCAGGAGTAGGCCATTCGGCCCTTCGAGCCTGCACCGCCATTTATTATGATCATGGCTGATCATCCAACTCAGAACCCAGCCTTCCCTCCATACCCCCTGACCCCTGTAGCCACAAGGGCCATATCTAACTTCCTTTTAAACATAGCTAATGAACTGGCCTCAACAGTTTGCTGTGGCAGAGAATTCCACAGATTCACCACTCTCTGTGTGAAGAAGTTTTTCCTAACCTCGGTCCTAAAAGGCTTCCCCTCTATCCTCAATCTGTGACCCCTCGTTCTAGACCTCCCCAACATCGGGAACAATCTTCCCGCATCTAGCCTGTCCAATCCCTTTAGGATCTTATACGTTTCAATCAGATCCCCCCTCAATCTTCTAAATTCCAACGAGTACAAGCCCAGTTCATCCAGTCTTTCTTCATATGAAAGACCTGCCATCCCAGGAATCAATCTGGTGAACCTTCTTTGTACTCCCTCTATGGCAAAGATGTCTTTCCTCAGATTAGGGGACCAAAAGATGCTGGGAAGTGAGCACATACTCGGATGGCCTCAATGCGAAGGAACTTCAAGACGGGGCATGAGGCATTGTTCACCTCCATTTCGCTGATTTAAGCATCCATTAATCACTGATTAAAGTGTCAAAGAAGATTGAGACATAGAGGTGCATGTGGAAGGCAAGCAAGAGCTCAGCACTGACTGCCTTCCTTTTGATTGCTGTCGAGAAGGAGCGTGTGAGTGGCCTCTTGCTGTGTGGCTCGCTGTGGCTCGCTGTGGCCTCTCTGCCTCATGTGGTGTCCCTCTCCTTCAATGAATGTTGGTGATATCGGAGGACGGTATCGTGGTTCTGTGTTTATGGATTGGACTACTGCGTCTACGGACTATGGACTTTCAGACTTATGGTTTTTATATCCTGTGTTTTTTACCACCCGTTCCTCTTCTATTTTGTTACGCGAGGGGGCGGGTGTTTGGGGGTTGAAATTCTGTAAGCTTTTTGTGTGGGGGAGGGTTTGTTTTTTAGGTTCGATGTTCCGTTTTGTGTGGGGAAAGGGGATTTGGTGATTGATGATGGGAATACCATTCGTTTTTGTATGGGGGAAATGGGTTTATTTTTTTTTTCTGAACAATTTTCATGTTTTCTTTGTTTTGTGGTAGTCTGGTGAAGACTAATTTCAGAGTTGTGCATGGATACATGCTTTGATAATAAATGAACCTTTCAATAGTCTGCTGGCACCTCACTCATGACTAACAGTAACGCAAGTATCTCAGTCAACGATAAAATCCCAGTAGACATTGGCAGTTTGCATGTCATCCAGACAGATCATTGCATGCTCAGTACGTTGAGGCAGTTCAAAAGGAAAAATAAAAAAATGCAAATATACATTCAGTGACCACTTTATTTGGTTCCTTCTGTACCTAATAAAATGGCCACTGAGTGTACGCTTGTGGTCTTCTGATGCTGTAGCCCATCCACTTCAAGGTTCAATGTGATTCAGAGATGGTCTTCAACACAATTTGTTATAATGTGTGGTTACTTGAGTTACTGTTGCCTTCCAGTCAGTTTGAAAGAGTCTGGTCATTCTCCTCTAACCTCTTTCAGTAACAAGGTGTTTTCACCCACTAAACTGCCTTTCACGGGACACTTCTTGGATTTTCACACCATCCTCTGTGAACTCCAGAGAAAATGACAGCAGATCAGCAGTTTCTGAGATGCTCAATACAGCCTGTTTGGCACCAACAATCATTCCACAGCTAAAGTCACTTAGATCACAGTTTTTCCCCAGTCCCTCCTGTTAGCTTCAATCATTCTGGCCATTCTCCTCAACTTCACTCCATAACAAAGTGTTTTCTCCCACAGAACTACTGTTCTTTGGATCTTTATTTTTGTTTTTCCTCATTATTCTCTGTAAGCTCTAGAGACTGTTGTGCGTGAAAATGTCAGATCAGCAGTTTCTGAGATACTCAGAAATATTCAGAAATTCTGAGATTCTCGGAGATACTGAGATACCTGTCTGGCACCAAGAATCATTTTATGGTTAAAGCCAGTTAGATCACATTTCTTCCCCATTCTGATTCTTGAACTTCTTGACCATGTTTGCATTCACGTATGCATTGAGCTGCTACCACATAATTAGCTAACTGGATATTTGCATTAATGAGCAGGTGTACAGGTCTATCCAATAAAGCAAACACGCAAGTGTAATGTGCAATTGGCAGAGTCAATAAAATTTTGAGGTAATTTGTATTTTGCATTTGCATCCTTTGCCTTTATTGTGAGGCGGTGAACTGCAAAACACTTGCTACAGTTGTTATGGACAATAGTGAGGCCACACTGGAGTACCGTGTAATGATTTTGTCTCCTTGTTTAAGGGAGCAATGTATTTGCAGTGGAAACCGTGAGGAGAAAGTTCATTCCAGTTATAAACGTATTATTTTATGAGGACATATTAAACAGATTGGATCTATGCTCTGATTCAAGACTCAAGATTGTTCAGTCTCATTCGGACTGCACAATTGTAAGGAAGAACGAAATAATTGTTACTTGGGATCAGATGCAGCACAAAAATAAACACAATAAGATAAAGAACACAAAAATAAAGAAGAAACAGAAAAAAATATAAATACATAAGGTAGCTTATCTATATTGACTATATGTCCATAAAGTGATGGTAGGCACAGGAGTGTCTATACATAAGGCGACTCTGACAAGAAATGATAAAGTAGCATTGATGAGATGAGGAGTGCATTAGCGGGTGGAGGTGTTGATCAGTTTGACAGCTTGGGGAAAGTAACTGTTTTTGAGTCTGGTGGTCCTGGTGTAGATGCTGTGTAGCCTCCTCCCCGATGGGAGTGGGACAGACAGTCCATGAGCAGGGTGGGTGGGATCCTACATGATATTGCTGGCACCTTTTTGTACAAATGTTTTGTATGGGTTTTAAAAAGGTTATACCTTCATGGAAACATATGAACAGTATATAAAACAAGCTTTTCACTGTATCCTGGTAAGTGTGACAATAATAAACCAATTCCAATTCTGAATCCTGAGTGATTTATGAAGGAGCTTCCAAGAGGCTTTTTCCTGTGCTGGAGGCAGGAGAATCCAAACATTAAAATGGCTATGTGGATGTGTTAGCTGCATGTTAACAGTGAATATAATTAAATGTCCTGTTTTTCTGGACACTTAAATAGCTCATCTCAGCATCTTGATTCCAGAGAAAACAACACTAGTTTACTTGACTTACAATTTCAAATCCTGACAACAGAATTTTCTGCACCAACACATGCAAAATTCTGGAGGAACGTTGCAGGTAATGCAGCATCTATGAAAGTTAATAAGCAGTTGCTGTTGCAGGCCAAAACCCTTAATCAGGACCGGAATGGAAGGGGGAAGACTCCAGAATAAAAAGATGCAGGGAGGGTAAAGAGGACAAGCTAGAACAGGGGTTCCCAATGTTTTTTATGCCATGGAGCCTTACCATTAACTGAGGGATCCATGGAATCCCTGAGCAAGAGGGTGATGGGTGAAGCCTGGTGGGTGGGAAAGGTAAAGGGCTGGAGAAGAAGGAATCTGATAGGAGAGGAGAGTAGAACATGGGAGAAAGGGAGGAGGGGCACCGGGGGAGGTGATAGGCAGGTGAGTTGAAGAGGCAAGAGCCTGGCGTGGGGAATGGAAGAAGGAAAGGAAGGGGAAAAGAAAAAGAGGAAAATAAATTACGAGAAGGAGAAATCAAAGAACTCGCAATCAGAATGGAGGCTGATTAGACAGAATATGAGCTGTCACTCCTTCTCCCTGAGGGTGGCCTCTTCATGGAAGAAGATGAGGCCATGTTGGAACAGGAATAGGGATAGGAATTAAAGTGGCTGGCCACCAGGAAATTCTGCCTTTGGTGGATGGAGTGGAGATGCTCAACAAAGCAGTCCTCCTTGGGTCTCATCAATATAGAGGAGACCACATTGGGAGCACTGGATACAATAGATGACACCAAAAGATTTGCGAATGGAGTGAGCGAGGGCGTGAATGGGCAGGTGTAGCATTTCTCTCACTTGCAGGGATAGGTGAGAGCAGAGAGATTAGTGGAAAGGGATGAATGGACAGGAGAATCTTGGAGGGAGCGATCCCTGCAGAAAGCGGAGAGTTGGGGTGGATGTCCTTTGTGGCAGGATCCGACTGAAGATGGCAGAAGTTGCAAGAAATGATATGTTGGAGGCTCATGGGGTGGTAGCTGAGGACAAGAGGAACTCAATCCCTGTTAAGGCAGCAGGAAGATATCCAAGAAATGGAAGAGATGCAGGTGAGGGCAGCGTAAATGGTGGTGGAAGGGAAGTCCCGTTCCAGGAAGAAGGAGGACATCTTTGATGCCTGGGAAAGGACAGCTAATCCTGCAAGTAAATGCAACTGGTATGGATAGATACTTGATCGTCATCAGACGGGTTGGGCCGAAGGGACTATTTTTATGATTTTATGATTCAATGATAACTTTGTTAATCTCTCACTTTCTCTGGTCCAATCTCAACTTGTTTTTTTTTCCAATATGATGATCAGATTGTGGCCTAACTAGTATTGCATATAATCATTCTCTGCATCTTCTGCCATCTCCAAAGGGATCCTACACCAAACATATCCTTAACTTCTTTCCACTCTCTGCTCTCTGTAGGGATCGCTCCTTCGGTCATTCCCTTGTCCATTTGTTCCTCCCTACCGAACTCCCCCCAGGCACTTATCCCTGCAAGCAGCTGTAGTACTACATCTGCCCATTCATCTCCTTGCTCACTTCCATTCAGGGCCCCAAACAGTCCTTCCAGGTGAGGCAACACTTCACCTGAGAACCTTCTGGTCTCATCAATTGTATTCCTGTAGTGACCTCCTCTACACTGGAAAGACCAGTCATAATTTGGGGCATCGTTTCGTCAAGCACCTCCACTCCACTTGCCAAACGTGGAACTTCCCGGTGGCCCAGTATTTTAATTCTGATTCTCATTCCCATTTCATAATGTCGGTCCATGGCCTGCTCTTGTGCCGTGATGAGGCCACCATCACTGGGAGGAACAACACATTGTATTCCATCTGGGGAGCTTCCAACCTGATGGCATGAATGTCAATTTCTCCTTTCAGTTAAGAAAATTCCTTTCCCCTCCACTCTTCTCTATTCCCCACTTTGGCCTCTTACCTCTTCTCCACCAGCCTATTCCTCCTCCTCCCCTTTCTCCAATGACATACTCTCCTCTCTTATCAGATTCATTCATCTCCAGCCCTTTACATTTCCCCCCTACCTGGCTTCACCTATCACCTTCTAGCTAGCCTTTTACCCCCCCCTCCACCTTTTTATTTTGGTATCTTTCCCCTTCCTTCCCAGTCCTGAAGAAGGGTCCAGGCCCAAAATGTCAGCTATCTACTCATTTCCATGTATGCTGCATGACCTGCTGAGTTCCACCAGCATTTTGTGTGTGCATTGCATTATATAAAATTGCTTTATAACTTCCCTTCTCTTATGCTCTTTGCCTCAAAGGGAAAGCACATTGTAAAGCATTTCAACCATCTTGTCGCCCTGCCCTGCTATCCTTTTAATATCCTGTGGGCAAACCGTCTTAATTCACTGTGACAACTTTTTCCCAGGATTTCAGTGTCTCGTGCTAAAGGGCATGTATTTAAAGTGAGAGGAGGAAAGTACAAAGAAGATCTGTAGGGCAATTTCTTTTTTAAGCACATTGAGTAGTGGGAGCCTAGTATGTACTTCCAAGGGTTGTGATAGAGGCAGATAATATAGGTGCAATTAAGAGACTCTTAGATTGGCATATCGTTTGCAGAGAAGGGAAGGATTTGGTCAATGTGCAGGGAAAAGTGATTGGATTGATTATGTCATTAGTTTAATTAGTTTGGCACGACATCATGGGCAGAGGACCTGTCCTGTCTTGCACTATTCTACGATCCTTCACTCAATGTCCTGTCATTTATTGCATATTCTCTTACCAAGTGCATTTTACAACTGCATTTCCTCCAACTTCTCTGCAGTAAATTAATTTCCTACTCTTTCATCTCAATGACCAGGCCATCCATATTTTACTGTATCTCAAATCTTACCGCGCAATACTACCAATTTTGGTCTCTTCTGTGAATCTCTTTTATATGCCCTTGACATTTAGAAAACAAAAAAACATCCAGCGAGTGGCTGTTCTGTGAGCGAAAACATCTTGTTAAATTCACTTGCTGGATGTTTTTTTGATTTTGGCACCATTCCTTGTAAACTCCAGAGTCTGTTGTGCGTAAAAATCCCAGGAGATCAGCAGTTTATGAGATACTCAAAATCATCCTGGCATCTAATTAAATAACTTGTTTATTTTGGCTTTTTTCTAAAAGATGTGCCGGACGCACTCTGGCTAGCACTGCACCCCTGCTTGTGGGCAATCAAAGCAAGTGGAAGAAACACAATAAGATCAATGAAAGATCACATCTAACAGGGCAGACAACAGTCAAGATGTAAAAAACTGTGCGAATTCAAAAATAAAGAGAAATAATAACAGCTAAGCAATAAATATGGAGAACATGAAATGAAGAATTCTTGAAAGTGATTTCAGTTCAATGTATTCAGTTCAATGATGGGGTGAGGAAGGCTGAGTGAATATATCCTCTCTGGTTCAAGAGCCTGATGGCTGAGGGGTAATAACTGTTCCTGAACTAGGTGTGCAGGTCCTGAGGCTCCTGTAACTTCTTCCTGATGGTAGCAGCGGGAAATGAAAATGGCCTGGATGGTGGGGTTCATAAGTGAGTCCATGGACCTCAATAATCATCTCCTTGGTCTTGCTGACATAGAATGAGAGTTTGTTGTTGTGACACCAGTCAGCCTGATTTTCAACTTTCCTCCTATATGCTGATTCATCACTGCTCTTGGTGTGGATAATGACAGTGGTGTCGTTGGCAAACTTAAATATGGCATTGGTGCTGTGCTTAGCCTCACAGTCAAAGGTGAATGGTGTGGGACTGCACTTGAAACGGACTGTCAGTCAATAAAGGTCAACAATGACCTTTAGTTTTCTGCGTTCAATTTATTGTGAATTTGCCATTCTCCCTTATATCTCAAGGAATTAGACATTGTCAAATTGCTTGCAAAATTCCACATAGATTACACTAAATGTACTGATCTCAACAACTTTCCTTTATATTCTCTCAAGGAACTGACTTATTAGTGAGGCAGGACCTTCACATAACAAATCCTTCCTGAACGCCCAATCCTCTCCATGTTCTAGGTTAGAGGAAGCAAGATTAACTGGGCTAAATTTTCCTAAGATATTGCAGGAGTTCCAAAGGGAACTGCTAGCAATTTACAGTAATCCCTCTTCCTTAGAAAATATTCCGATTATTTGCCTGACATAATAGTTAATCTAACTTTCTGGACTACAGTTTAACTTTGGCTATCTGTTATCCTCTCACACCACTACTAAAGTAAAGGGGGATGAAAGGGTTGTCACCAAACCTTCATAGTTTCCTCCCATGTATCTTCAAATTGCTGTAAAGTTCATTTGGGCCTGTCAATTAATTTGTTTTTAATGATAACAAATCTCTTCATACTTCTTCTTTATTCATCCCATCCTATATATCAGCTTTTTTGCCAACAAAACTGGCGTTATCCCCTTCCTTTCCATTGACAAAACTACCCACATCCTTTGTCTCTGCTTTGCAGCTGTCTTAATGGCTCATGTGATTCGGATTCATTGTTTTTATTCCTCCCTTCAATAGAGAGTGCTTTGTTAAACTGTTTTTGATTAATGACTCAGTTGTCCTAGGTGGTGGTTAAAGTTAGACCCAGGGTTAACTGACTAAGCCAAGATGAATAATGATGATAATTTAGTAATATTAAGCTGGATAATACTTGACTTGTGTATTGTGTTTATTCTCTGCTCTTGCTCCCATGGAATAATTAAGGCCTCATTTCTGTCATTGACTATGAAGCAATATGGGCTGAGGATGGTGACTAAGTTCACGTGATGGATCCTGAGGTATTGGTTTTGGTTTATTATTGTCACGTGTACCAAGATACAGTGAAATGCTTGTCTTTCATATTGTTTATAGAGATCAAATCATTACAAAGTGCATTAAGCTCGCACAAGTTAAACAATAACAATGCAGAATAAAGTGCACAAGCTACCAAAAAAGTGCAGTAATGTAAACAATATGGTGAAAGATCATTACAAGGTAGATTGCGAGGCCGGGGGTCCAGCTTATTGTGCAAGAGGTCTGTTGGAAAGCCCGGCGGTATGTACTTCCAGGCTTTTGTATCTTCTGCCCAGTGGGAGAGTCGTAGAGAGAATGCGCGGTGGGTGGAGTCTTTAACTATGCTGGCTGCTTTACCTTGGGAGTAAGAAGGTAATTACAGACCATGCACTCAGGTTCTTTAGCCCACCATGACCATCAATAATTTATAAAACTACTGAAGTAGATTTAAATAACCACAAATGAAAAAAATGCATGCTTAATTTATTTAAAACACAGATGATTAATGGAAATTAATGAATGCATTAATATTAAATAGAGCAAAATAATAATTTCCCTCTCCCTTTTTAATCAACTCCATTCAAATGAATGAGTTTGACGATTCTATCAGCTCTTGTGAATTCTCAGGGAACCCAGAATTTGGCCAGAGATGGGACAGGAATTGTTTTGCATGGAGACTGGGCAGGACTGGGATCCTTTTCCTTTTAATGCTAAGTTTCTGTTACATCTAACAAGGATCCTGAAGTTGTCAGTGTCATCTTAAATGCTCTGACTCCATGTTTTGAATGAACATGAGCCAACAATTCCCACGGATCAACTGGGATGCTGCACTTAATTAAGAGGGCTTCAAGAATACCTTAATTTGCTTGCCCTGTTTATGGTAGAACTCAGGAAAGAGTGTCTTCTCTAGGGGTCTGGTGTCAGTCATGTGAATTATGTTGCTTGTTCATTGGACCGACTGAGTTAAATGATGACTTCAACACTGGGGTGTTGGCTTGGGAGAGCATATTGTGGTCAGTTCACTCACTGCCACCAGATGTGGAGAATCTTGTGAACAACGTGTACTGGATCTCTTCTGAGATGCCTCCTGGATATAGTATATATTTTAGATGCTGGCAGGCAGTATTCACTGTTGCCTGGTAGACTAATTTGGGCCTGATTGAGGTTTTAACCTTCAAACACTCTTTTCCTCACGTTCTGCTGGCCCATTGAAGGAGTTGGTGATTTTCATCTTTCACTGAGGAATGGCTCCTGAAAAGTGTGGTCCACACTTTCTGTGGTACTTTTGTGGCCCCTTTGTTGTTGGTGGGTACTACTGCAGGGCAGCGGCAGGCTAGCTAAGAGCCTTTGCTTTGCAGAAGTGTAAAGCCTTTTCTCCTCTATATTTCATTGAGCAATCAATAATGGATTGAAACTCAGCCTCTGAACGTCTGCATATGCACGCATTATGTGTGTACTGATGCTCGATGATGGAAGTTGAGGTGACCTTGACTCTGGAACCGAATTAATGTAAGTTGAACAGGTTCCCATTTGACCTGTAGAGTAGTTCCATTGTGCACCAATATAATATGATTATATTCAATAATTCAGGCTCTACAACTGCCTGGGGTAAAGAATTTGAAAGAAATATGGCTTCCTGACAACAGAAATTCTTCCTTATTTTGGCATTAAAAGGGTGATCAGCTTATTTGAAACAACATCCCATAGTCCTTGAATCCTTCATGAAGTGAAATATCCTATCAGCATCAACTACGCCTAATTGAAATGACTTAGAATATAGAACGGTACAGTACATGTTCATGGTTAATCTCTATTCATCGTGGCTTAAAGCCTCAATCAGGCAAAAATTAATCTACCACGTAGTGTAGCATTTAGCACCACTCTTTACAGCAACAGCAGCCAGCTGTAAGAATGGGCTTTGATTCCAGCCACTATCTGTAAGGAGCTTCTACGTCCATGTCTTGACCATGTGAGTTTCCTCTAGGTGCTCCAGTTTCCTCCCACATTCCAAAGATGTATGGTTAGGGTTAGTAAGTTGGCACTGGAAACATGGTGACACTTGTTAGAAACATAGAAACATAGAAACATAGAAAATAGGTGCAGGAGTAGGCCATTCGGCCCTTCGAGCCTGCACCGCCATTCAGTATGATCATGGCTGATCATCCAACTCAGAACCCTGTACCTGCCTTCTCTCCATACCCCCAATCCCTTTAGCCACAAGGGCCATATCTAACTCCCTCTTAAATATAGCCAATGAACTGGCCTCAATTGTTTCCTGTGGCAGAGAATTCCACAGATTCACCACTCTCTGTGTGAAGAAGTTTGTCCTCATCTCGGTCCTAAAAGGCTTCCCCTTTATCCTTAGACTGTGACCCCTCGTTCTGGACTTCCCCAACACTGGGAACAATCTTCCTGCATCTAGCCTGTCCAATCCCTTTAGAATTTTATACGTTTCAATAAGATCCCCCCTCAATCTTCTAAATTCCAGCGAGTATAAGCCTAGTCGATCCAAGCTTTCATCATATGAAAGTCCTGCCATCCCAGGAATCAATCTGGTGAACCTTCTTTGTACTCCCTCTATGGCAAGAATGTCTTTCCTCAGATTAGGGGACCAAAACTGCACACAATACTCCAGATGTGGTCTCACCAAGGCCTTGTACAACTGCAGTAGTACCTCCCTGCTCCTGTACTCGAATCCTCTTGCTATGAATGCCAGCATACCATTCGCCTTTTTCACTGCCTGCTGTACCTGCATGCCCACTTTCAATGACTGGTGTACAATGACACCCAGGTCTCGTTGCACCTCCCCTTTTCCTAATCGGCCACCATTCAGATAATAATCTGTTTTCCTGTTCTTGCCACCAAAGTGGATAACCTCACATTTATCCACATTAAATTGCATCTGCCATGAATCTGCCCACTTCCCTAACCTATCCAAGTCACCCTGCATCCTCTTAGCATCCTCCTCACAGCTAACACTGCCGCCCAGCTTCGTGTCATCCGCAAACTTGGAGATGCTGCATTTAATTCCCTCATCCAAGTCATTAATATATATTGTAAACAACTGGGGTCCCAGCACTGAGCCTTGCGGTACCCCACTAGTCACTGCCTGCCATTCTGAAAATGTCCCGTTTATTCCCACTCTTTGCTTCCTGTCTGCCAACCAATTCTCTATCCATTGGCGGTGCCCAGCACAATGTTCACTGCTTGGAATTAAGAAAGAAACAAAAAACACATCAAACCAGATATTAGGTTAAAGGAACAAGTTCTTTTATCTTCTTTTTCTCTGTTGAATGTCCGAATAACTATTTAAACCGTCATACTTGAACCATAGATCTTCTTTCCAAAAAAACCAATGATATGCAATAATGAACAAATCCCCTTATCTTCTTTTAATAGTCTCTCAATGAAATGTCCAAGGTAACCTTCATAAATCTTCTTTCCGAAATGCCAATAATATACAAATAACCAAGCAGTCTTCCAGACAGTTCATTTGACAGCTGCAGCAGGTATAGTTTGAACGAACGCCAGTGCAACTTTAGGATCAAAAATGTACGAGGAGGAGAATTAGGAGGAAAAACTTTAATTCTTGTTGGATAACGCAAGGAAGGAACAGTTTCTTATCATATGCCTGTTTCATTACCACAGAAAATTCTGATCTTTGTTCCATTACCTCCTTCAGATAATCCTCATAAAAACCGAGCTCAGATTCCTTAAATCTAAAAACTCTCTGTTTTCTTGCCTGTTGCATTATTTGATCTTTAATATTAAAGTGATGAAAACAAACCAGAACAGACCTTGGTTTATTTGGATCTTTATATTTCGAAGTAAAAGCTCTGTGTGCTCTTTCTATAGTAGGCGGCTGTGATAATATGATAGGAAATAAGGTATGAAAAAGCTTACCAAAGTAAGCAATTAAATCTCCATCTTCGGCTCCTTCTTGCAGCCCAACAATTCATATATTCCTTTGGTGAGACCAGTTTCCAGGTCTATAATCTTATTTTGATATCTTTCCTAATGAATTGTAGTTTCAAACAATTTTTGCTTAGTTATCTTCAATTCCTCTTCATGTGTAATAACTTGAGTTTCCAGGTCTTTAAGTTTTCTCAGAAATGACTTCATTTCATTGCTATTCTTTTCCAGTTGGTCTTTAATTGACCCATACTGATCTTTAATTGAATTCAGTGTCCGAACTATATCTTCAGCCCATGGTGGCATTTCATCAGATCTTTGCTTTTGCATCGTTCCTTTCCCATTGCCTTTATCACTAGGTTCAGACAAGTTCTTCCCACTCCTCGTGGACATAGACATATTGTTCCCCTTCAAGAATCAGCAAATAAAAATTTTAAATTTGAAATTTAAGCTAGGGGGAATGGAACAAAACTGGGAGCAGCACAAAAACTGCTGCTACTCCATTTACAGACAGGCGCAGTCTCTCTCGCTGCTTGGATCTGATGCAAAATGATGCATTTCATGTTGTGCTCATCACTAGGAAAGCCTAGCAGAGATTGTTCTTCCTATGCCAGCTTAGGAAACTTAACAACATTGGGCATATCATCATGAATTTTTACTCAGCCATCACTGAGCATGCTGTGACTACCTCTGTCACCATTTGGTTTCCCGCCACCTCCTCCCTCCCCGGGTCTGGGTTGCATTGAGTGGCCTACTCAGTGGTTAAGATCATTGGCTATTGGCTACTGACATTAAAAGACCTGTTCGTCACCAGAGTGAAGAAAAGAGCTGACAAATTGCCATCAGAGAGATGCTGCAAGTCCATAACTGCCAGAACTACACGTCACCTCCGAAGCTTCTTTCCTCAGTTTCCAGTTTACGAGCAAAACTCGCTCAGGTGTGATACCTTAGCTGTCCCTGCACAACATCTGTTAGATGGCCTTTCCTGCTCTCCTTGTTCTGTTGATAATTATTGAGTCTGTTCATATGTTCACATTTATTTAAGCTGATTATTCACATTTGTGCATGTGACTGTTCTGCTAATTGTTGATTGCTCGTGGCTGTTTTGTCTTGTAAATTGTTGGTTGCTATTGTGTTGTCTGTTATGGTATTGAACTGTGTTTTATGCTTGGCACTGAACCACAATCAATTTTGGTATGTTTCACATACTGGCAATAGTGATTCTGGTGTTTTAATGTACATGTGACAAATAAAGCTAAACTTTTCTTTAATCTTTTCCCTCTAAATATTACTAGGGAAAATAAGGAGTGTAAAAACTGCAAACTGCACCTACTGGAAGTAATTCCCAAATTTATTTGGATAGTTGTTCCCAGTCTGTGAACAACTTTAGGCCAAGTTTTCTTGAGAAATCACAAAAGTTCCAAAGGGACCTGCTAGCAATCCAGAGCCATCCCTTTCCCCCACACCATGACCACCATCACCCCACTGCTGGGTACCTGTAGGCTCAGAACAATCATGTGAATGTCCTACACTTCCTTAATTTGTTAAGTTAAATTTAAGAGATTTCTTAGATATATGGATTTATATTAATGTATATAAAAGCATCTATATATTTAAACCTGGAGAGGGATGGGCTCTGCCAGGTTTCAGATGCCCAAGACACGCCGCATGATGAGCTGACAAACTTAATGTATTCTAGGCAAGATTCGAACAGAAGAGGAGTGTCCTGCTCCCTCCGGATGAACCAGACCTAGTGGCATTGAGATTCATCGTCACCAAGGAGGACGTTAGAAGGGCCTTCCTGAAGATAAATCCAAGGAAGACGACGGGCCCAGAAGGCGTCCCAGGACGGGTTCTCTGGGTCTGTGCAAGCGAGCTAGCTGGAGTGTTTGCTGACATCTTCAGCTGCTCTTTGCTTCAGTCTTAGATCCCCTCGTGTTTTAAGAAGGCAACGATAATCCCGGTGCCAAAGAAGAGCAAGGTAGCATGCCTGAATGACCATCGACCTGTGGCTCTGACATCAATTGCTATGAAGTGCTTTAAGTGATTGGTTATGGCACACATCAACCACAGACTACCAGTCAACCTCGAAGCTTGTCGTGATGGCACCCCGACGACTCCACCAGGAGTTAAGGGCACAAGAAGAAGAAGAATATAAAAGCAAGGGTATAATGTTGAGGGTTTATAAAGCACAGCTGAGGCCTTACTTGGAGTATTGAGAGCAGTTTTGGGAAAGGATGTGCTGAAACTGCATAGGGTTCGAAGATGGTTCATGAAAATGATTCCAGGATTGAACGGCTTGTCAAATGACGAAAGTTTATGGCTCTGTGCCTGTCTTTACTAGAATTCATATGAATGAGGGATGACCTTATTGAATCCCATCGAATGGTGATAGGTCTTTATAGAGAGGATGTGGAGAGGGTATTTCCTACGGTGGGAGAGTCTAGGACCAGAGGACACAGCCACAGAATAGAGTGGCATCCTTTTAGAGGGGAGATAAGGAATTTCTTTAGCCAGTGTTGGCCGGAAAGAAATACATTCTACAAATCAGTAAATTTGAGTGAATCATGGACAGTGGAAGCAAACAGACAGTCTAATTGTCTTTATTCTTACTGCATGCTTGGAGATGGAGGCTGCCATTTTGTGAAGACACTCTATTCTCCATTTTGTGAGCTTAACATACTTGGCTTGATCAATGTTTTAAAGAAGACACAATGATACTTCAGGTAATCTGCTGGATCATTTCCAATAAGAAGTTATTTGTGAGATGTTCTTTAGTTGAATATAACATGCAGGCTTGTGAATGTTGGGTTTGTGCCTGCCTGGAATGATTCAAGCTGGTTGCTGATTGAGAACAAAGAGACATAAATTATCGACTGTCACTTGACGGAAAGAGGGCAATAAATGGATGCTGGCTTGGAGCAGAGCCAATAGCAAGGTGTTAAAGGTCAGACACATGACCTGTGGCCAATGACATTGGAATGCAAGATTTCAATTGATAAGGAATGGATATAAAAGTGGATGCTTCGTGTGGGCTTGCAGTGGTAACTTCGAAGAATAACCATCCCAGATACAAGCGTGAGCGATCCTGCGTGAAACAAGCGGCGAGTGAATCAGGAATATGAGGAATGTCTGATCAGTGTAGACTCCTTTGCTTGGGTAATATTTTTGCTATTCTTTGATTATTCGGGAGAGTCAGGGGTACTTAGTGGGTATGCACACAAGGTATTTAGTATATGAATTCACGTACTTGTTAGTTTAAGCAATAAAGGTACTTATTGGTAAACACAGATCTCTCTGTGCCTCACTGATCATCGTTATAAGAAGTAATTCTTACAGCACCAGAGAGTATTGAATCTGTGAATTCATTGCCACAGGCAGCTGTGGGGGCCAAGTCTTTACGAATATTTAAGGCAAAGGTTGATAGATCCTTCATTGGTCAAGGCATCAAGGGATATAGGGAGAAGGCGGGAGTCTGGGGCTGAGAGGAAAAATAGATCCGCCATGTTGAAATGGCAGAGTAGGCCAAATGGCCTAATTCTGCTCCTATATCTTATGGTCTTGTGTTAATAGACATTTTAAGAGATTTCTTAAGGGATTTAAGAGTTTGATTAGGTACATGGATGAGAGCGGTACAGAGGGCTGTGATCCAGGTTTAGGTTGATGGGACTAGGTGAAAAACCAGGCTGGCATAGTCTAAATGGGATGGTGAGCCATTTTCTATGCTTTTGTGCTCTAAGTACGGGAATAGGCCCTCTTCCCACAATGTTTTGCCAAACTAATTAAACTAGTCATTAAATATCAAACAAAACTAATCCCACCTGCCTACACAATGTCCATATCCCTCCATCCTCTGCACATTTATGTGCCTACCAATGAACCTCCTGATTGCCTCTATTGTACTTGCCTTCATGATCAATCCTCTCAGTGTATTCCAGATACCCACCAGTCTCTGGGTAGAAAAAAATTGCCCTGCACGTTTACTTTGAACTCACCCCCTCTCTTCTTAAATGCATGCCCTGATTTTTGCTGGCTTTATGTCCAACAAAAAGCAATGTAAATGTTATAGCAGGAAACACTTCTGGAAAACATTTACAATAGAATAGTCACAGGACGCAAGAGATTCGGAAGATGATCGAAATCTTGAGTAACATACAAAATGCTGGAAGTACTCAGCAAGTCAGGCAGTATCTATGGAGGAAAACAAACAGTCAATGTTTTGGGCTGAAACCCTTCATTGGCACTCTTCACTGAGTCCTGGTGAAGGGTTTTGGCCCGATACATTGACATCTATTCCCTTCCATAAACGCTGTGAGAAGAGCTAAATACATGAAGCCTGACAGATTATCCTTTAGGTTACTCTGGGAGTGAAGGAAGAGATTGCTGGTGATCATTGATTCCTCATTGACTCACTGACTGATTTAACCCCAGCCTAATTGGAGGACAATTTACAATGACCAATTAACCTACTAACCAGCTGGTCTTTGGAATATGGAAGGAAACTGAAACACCCAGAGGAAATTCATGAGCATACCGGAAGAAAGTAAAACTTTCTTTCAAAGGATTGTGGGACTGAACTCTGAACTCTGACACTCCGAGCTGTATCAGTGTCTTGCCAACAGGTAAAGGACGTGGATCAGGATGTGATGGTATAAGTTTGCAGATGGCATGAAGATTGGTGGTGTCGTGGATCTTGTAGAAGGTTGTCATAGATTACAATGGGACAGTGATAGGTTGCAGAGCTAGGCTGAGAAGTGGCAGATGGGGTTCAACCTGGAGAGCTGTGATACACTTTGGAAAGTTTGCAGCTGAAGGCAGCACAAGGTTAAAACCAAGTTTCTTAGCAATGTAAACAACAGGAATTCTGCAGATGCTGGAAATTCAAGCAACACACATCAAAGTTGCTGGTGAACGCAGCAGGCCAGGCAGCATCTCTAGGAAGAGGTGCAGTCGACGTTTCAGGCTGAGACCCTTCGTC
This sequence comes from Mobula hypostoma, assembly GCF_963921235.1. Lineage (NCBI taxonomy): Eukaryota > Metazoa > Chordata > Chondrichthyes > Myliobatiformes > Myliobatidae > Mobula > Mobula hypostoma. The sequence goes on along the minus strand of NC_086106.1, from coordinate 115,344,155 downwards.
AATGTGGAGGTTTCTAGTTAAAGATGGCGCTATTGAAGATGTGCAACCTCTTACTAGTAAATCATAAGGCAAGAGATTCGACTAAAATCATCACCTGTAACACCTTTCCTGAAGCAAGTTGTTGTGAACTACTGTCGCAGACAGTAAGGAAGCAGGTGGAGATGAGGTGAGGCTGGTTTGGGGGACGAGCCGTGCTGATGCATTGTGAGGCACAATGTGTTTGAGCCTGTGTCGTAGACGGAGTTCATTTCACTGCCGGAGATGGAGTGGGCAATTTGGAGAAGAATTGATGCAGGAGTGCTTCAATGCCCATCCACCTCATCCGGTTGCGAGTTTGGATCGTTGCAAACGCTGAGACAATTTGGGGAGATCGAGAATGGCTTTGGTCTGGGCGGCCAAAATGTACCATGGTACTATCATGATAGTGCTTAGAGACTTTAAATATCAGCCCAGATAGACTGGAATCCCGAGAGTCGGGTACGGAGGTGAGGGTCGGGCTGATTTCGCTTGCTCTCCTGCGAATATTTGTTCCTTTTCCCGCAGTGCCAAGGCTGTGAACTTACCTGGCTGCTGTGCGTTTCTTCCCCACTAGTGTGATAAACTGGCAGCCGTGGCTTGGGCAAACTCCATCTGCTCCGGGAGCCGATCTGGGACTCAGTCTGGTTCGGGAAGTTGTTGGTTTGCTTCTGTTGTCTGAATAAGGCATGTGTTTTTATTCTCCTCTCTCTCTCTTCTCTGCGCAGTGGTTTTTGGACTTTATAAACATTGGGTTATCCGGATTTCCTGCTTTGTGGCTGCCTGTAAGCAAACAAATTTCAGGGTTGTATAATTTATACATTGTTTGATAATAAATGTACTTTGAACAGAGAGATCTTGGGGCCCAAGTTGATAGGTCACTCAAAGCTCCCACACAATTGATAGGGTGGTTAAGAAAGCATATGGTGTGTTGGCCTTCATTAGTTAAGGGATAGAGTCCAAAAACTGAGACGATATTGCAGCTCTCTAAAATTCTGGTTAGACCTCACTTGAAGTATTGCATTCAGTTCTCGTTGCCGCATTATAGAAAAGACGTGGATGCATTTGAAAGGGTGCAGAGGAGATTTACCAGCTTGCTGTCCTGATTACAGAACGTGCCTTGTGAGAAAAGGTTGCGTGAACAATGGTCTTTCTCTCTGGAGCGATGGAGTATGAGACGCAACATGATAGAGGTGTATAGGATTATGAGTGGCACAGTCAGCACTTTTTTCCACAGGGCATCAATGACCAATACCAGAGGAAATAGTTTTATGGTGATTGGAGGAAAGTACAGGGGGGTGTCAGAGGTAGTTTTTTTTAACAGAATGGTGGATGCCTGTAATGCACTGCCGGGGTTGGTGTTGGAGGTTGGTACAAAGGGACATTTAAAAGACATTTAGATGGGTGCAATAATGTAAGAAAAATGGTGTGCTGAATGGGAGGAAAATGTTAGACTGATTATGAAGTAGGTTTATATATGTCAACACCATATCATAGGCTGAAAAATCCATACTGTGCTGTACTGTTCAATGTTCAACGTCTATGAAAGGAAGTTACTTGTCCCATCAACTCATTTCCAGCTCAATGCAAAAAGGACTACAACTAAATACAGTAACACCAGCCAATTCCTATCCCAATTTCAGCTTGGTAATGCAAAGATTAATATATCACAGACTTACACAAATGTCAGGGCTAATATACATTAAATGATAGATGTAACTATTAAGAACACAATTTACAGTTAAAAAGGAAGCAGAAATGTTTGACCTTGTTCCAGTTTGCTCATCAGCTGTCTGTCCTATTTAGATTATTTTAGCTTATTTTCTAAGTAATGTAATTTATTTCACCTGTACTAACTGTTTTTAAATTGAAACTATTTATATGTTGCATGGCTTGATCTTCTTTGTAAGCTATTAGCATAACTGCATTAAATAACTGTCTGTACTATTATACTGTAGTCATTAATCTCTAATATACAGGAACAAATGTTTGTATATTTTAAAGCAGCTTAATCTAGGACAAGCATGTTCTGAAGTATATCCTGATTGAAATGAATGCAGAGTTGTTAAAGAAGGTTTTGGGAGAGGGGAGCAAAAGGTGAGATGTGCTTTGAGAAGGAAAGGATCAGCTTATGGTATGTATGTTCTATTTGGCAATGGTTCAAAGCAGATCGAGGACATTATCTCCAATGTTCTGGCTCTCACTTAGTAGCACTAAAACAGATTAATACATGGATTTTAATGGGACTTTACTACAGTTAAGTTGTGTTTCCTACGTTTTAGTAGCTATCCTTCAAAAGTATATTACTGACTGTGTTGGTATTGATTTGTTATTGTCACATGTACACAGACACAATGCTTGGCTCGGTATATGTGACAAGAATAAATCAATATGCTTGCCTTGCATACTGTTCATACAGACCAAATTATTACACAGTGCTTTGGAGTAGAATAAGGCAAAGCAGCAACAATGCCGAATAAAGTGTTAAAAACTACCACAAAATGTAATGCAGGTAAACATTAAAGTGCAGAATCACAGGGAGGTAGATGGTGAGGTCAAGATTCTTCGTGGTACATTATTTCAGGCATTTGAACCTTCTGAATGCAAAGCACCTCGGGACCTTCTGAAAAGGATGTGAAAGGAAACGTTGAAATTCAGTTCTTTAGAGAGGCAGTTCCAGAGCACGGGGCTGACGAGCTGGAATAGGATCTGACATGACGGAGCATAAATGAGATTGGAGTCAAAGAAGAGTGTTCTTGAGCTTGTGATGAGATGACAGAATGGAGAAGCAGGAAATAGTTCAATATAAGCATGTGTGTTTTACAGTGATGTAAGTTTGGTGGGCCAGGGTGACTGGTTGGCAGATGATGGTGTTGGACATGAGACATGGGAGCAGAATTAGGCCATTCAGCCCATCAAGTCTGCTTTGCCATTTCACCATAGCTGATCCATTATCCCCGTTCTCCTGCCTTCTCCCATAGTCTTTTATGCTCTGCTTAATCGAGAACCGCCTTAAATACACGCTTTGTCCTGGTCTCCACAGCCATCTGTGGCAATGAATTCTACAGATTCACACCCTCTGGCTAAAGAAATTCCTCTTCATCTCCATACTAAATGGACATCCCTGTATTCTGAGGATGTGTCCCGTGCTCCTAGATTCCCCCACGATAGGAAACATCCTTTCCACATCTACTCTACTTAGGCCTTTTGAAAGGTTTCAATGAGATTTGCCCTCATTCTTCTAACTTTTAGCGAGTACAGGCCTAGAGACATCAAAAACTGCTATATGATAACCCTTTTATTCCCAGAATCATTGTCATGAACCTCATCTGAAACCTCACCAATATCAGCATATCTTTTCTTAGTTAATGGCCTCAAAAACTGATCACAATACTCCAAGTATAGCCTCACCAGTGCCTTATAAAGCCTTAGCATTACATCCTTGCTTTTATATGCTAGACTTTTCAAAATGAATGCTAACATTGCATTTGCCTTTCTCACCACTGACTCAATTGGCAAATTAACTTTTAGGGAATCCTGCCCAAGGGCTCTCGGGTCCCATTCCACCTTGGATCTTTGAATTTTCTCTCCATTTAGAAAATAGTTTACACTTTTGTCCCTTCCAGCAAAGTGCATGACCATGCACTTCCCAACATTATACTTCTCTTTGCCCATTCTCCTAATCTGTCCAAGTCCTTCTGCTTCCTGATCACTGCCTGTGCCTCCATCAAACTTAGTATTGTCTGCAAACTTGGCCACAAAGTCATCAATTCTGTCATCCAAATTATTGCCATGTAATGTAAAAAGAGGTGGTCCCAACACTGATCCCTGAGGAACACCACTCGTCACTGGCACCCAACCAGAAAAGGCTGCCTTTACAGACACAAGAGGTACTGTAGAGGATGGAAATCTAGAGCAATACATACAATGTGCTGGAGGTGCTCAGCATGTCGAGCAGCATCTGATAGTAAAAACGCAAACAACAGGAGCTCTGCAGATGCTGGAAATTCAAGCAACACACATCAAAGTTGCTGGTGAACGCAGCAGGCCAGGCAGCATCTCTAGGAAGAGGTACAGTCGACGTTTCAGGCCGAGACCCTTCGTCTCGAACTTTGATGTGTGTTGCCAGCATCTGATGGTGCCTGGCCTGCTGAGTTCCTCAAGCACACTGTGTGTATTGCTCATCTTATTTCCCCTCCTTGCTTCCTGCCAATCTGCCAATGCTCTATCCATGCTAGAATCTTTCCTGTGATAGCCCGGGCTCTTATCTTGTTAAGCAGCTTCATGTGTGGCACCTTGTTAAAGGCCTTCTTAAAATCAAAATACATGAAATATATTGGTTCTCCTTTGTCTATCCTGCTTGTTAGTTCCTCAAAAGATTCCAACAGATTCATCAGGCAAGTTTTTCCTTTAAGAAAACCATGGCTGGGTTTTATCAACACACATCAAAGTTACTGGTGAACGCAGCAGGCCAGGCAGCATCTCTAGGAAGAGGTGCAGTCGACGTTTCAGGCCGAGACCCTTCGTCAGGACCCTTCGTCAGAACGCCTGCTGCGTTCACCAGCAACTTTGATGTGTGTTGCTTGAATTTCCAGCATCTGCAGAATTCCTGTTGTTTGCTGGGTTTTATCATGTGCCTTCTGGTGGCTCCCCCTCCCCCTTTAGAATGCCAAGAACCTGATCCAAGACATCCCTGACCCTGTCATCTGGGAGACAATATACTATCCAGATGTCTCTTTCATGTCCACAGAACCTCATGTCTACTTCTCTAACTATGGAATCCCCTATCGCCACTGCAGTCTTCTTCTCCCCCCACTTCCCTTCTGAGCCATAAGGTCAGAGTCAGTGCCAGAGATCGAGTTGCTGAGCATCCTCTCTGATAATTAGTCCCCTCAACAGTATGTAAAGCGATACACATATTACTGAGGGGATATTCTGCACTGGCTATTCATTTCCTTTGCCTCTCCTGACAGTCAGCCAGGTACCTGCCTCCTGCAATTTAGGTGTGACTACCTCCCCGTAGCTCTTATCTATCATCTCCTCATTTTCCCTTATCATCCGAAGATCACTGAGCTGCAGCTCCAGTTCCTTAACACGTTCTCCGAAGAGCTGCTGCTCAGAGCTCGTGGTGCAGATGTGGTTATCTGGGAAGCTGGAGTTCCCCTGGAATTCCCACATCTCACACAAAAGACACAGCACAGCCCCTGGAGGCATTCTCACAGCCCTAACGATGAACCAACAGGCAAAGAATGAAGAAGAAACTTACCGGAAACCTACATTGCCCAGGCCATTTTGAGTTGAGGCCTTCCCACTCTAACACTGGTCCAGTCCAATGATGGCCACTCTGCTTGTTCCTACCTTATTTTTATTTGCACTTGCTAATGAATCATGATGTAATTGGGCTACCAGAAAAAGCCAGCCCGCGAATGCTATGTTTTAAATTGCTCACCCCTACCGGTGTGGAGCATCCTCTGTCGATTTGATTGGGCCATTGGAAAGAAGCTGAAAGCCCAAGAATTCTACTTTTTAAGTCACTCACACCTACCTATAAGGAGCTCCTCTGCCGATTCAGCAAGTAATGAAGTGTTGGATGTCCTTCCACTGATACGCTTTGGAAGGTGGCAGAAACTGCAGGAGCACGTTATTATAGTTGAGCTAGGAGGTGAGCTCACAAAGCTTCCCTAGCTCAGATGGGATGATTCAATACTAGAAACAATGTACTTATAAACCATCTGAACCCACTCCATAGTAGTAAGGGGCAACCCCTGCATTCCATGCCATTAAATTTGCTCTGTCTGTGAATTGTTTAATGGAATTTTATGAAAATAACATTAATTAAAAAGATAAAGGCAATGTATTAAAGGTTAGTTTTATTTGCCACATGTAGATCAAAACATACAGTAGTGTGAAATGCATCATTTGTGTCAAATCAAATTTGAGTAAGGATTGTGTTGGGGCAGCCTGCAAGTGTCACCATGCTTTCAGTGCTGACATAACATGCCCACAACTCACTAACCCTAACCATGCATCACTGAATGTGGGAAGAAACCCACGCGGTGAAGGGGAAAGTGTACAAATTCCTTACAGTCAGTATTGGGATTTGAACCCTGATCTTACAAGTGGCCTGTAAAGCAATGCACTAAATGCTACGTTATCATGCTGCCCTACAATAATTACTTCTAATACAGCATTTAAAAACTTGATTTCATTGTTAATGTTTCAATTGATCAAGCCATATAATAATAAATTTTATCCTCAGAAGCTTTTTCTGTGCTAATGAGACAGTGGTGACAGACATTTCATTTCCTCTCTGTTCAACAGACCACAATAATTTCACTGGTTTGTCATCCCTTGGCATGGCACTCAGCAAGTGTGAAGAATGCGTTTTTTTTCCTGTGAGGTTGTTCATGAGAAACTTCGCTTATCCTCCCACAGTTCCGTATCACTTCTGTGCTTTGCTGACATCTCAGGACATGAAGGTCCCAGTTTTTAACCCATTGTGGTGCTGTCACATGTACCTTGTATTAGTGGAGCCCAGCCATTTTAAGTGTCGTAATTGTCCAAAATTCAGCCATCCTGAAAGCTTGGCAGTGGGGTTGTGGGGGAATGAAGTAGACGTCATGGTAGTGTAGCAGTTAGTGTGATGCTTTGTAGAGCCAGCAATCTAGCATCAATTCCCATTTGTAAGGAGTTCGTAAGTTCTGCCTGTGACCATGGGGGTTTCCTCTGGATGCTCAGCTTCCTCCCACATTCCAAAGATGAATGGATAAGTAAGTTGTGGACATGCTGTGTTGGTGCTGGAAGCATGGTTATACTTGCACACTGCCCCCAGTATACCCTCAGACTGTTGGTTGTTGATGCAACAAATAAAAATTTTGGACAATCAGTAAACCAACAAGGCAATTCTGGATTGTGTGACGAGTAATGAACCACATTTGATTAGGGAGCTTAAGGTAATGGAACCGTTAGGAGTCAGTGATAATAATGTGATAGAATGCATCCTTCAGTTTGAGAAGGAGAAGGTAAAATTGGATTTTTCAGTATTACAGTAGAGTAGAAGGAACTTCAGAGGCATAAGAGTTGATTAGAAGGGAACATTACCAGGGATGATGGCATAACAGTAATGGCTGGTGTTTCTGGGGGAAATTCAGAAGGCACAGGAAAGATACATCCCAAAGATGAAGATATATTCTAAAAGGAAGACGAGGCAACCATAGCTGACAAGCGAAGTCAAAGATAGCATAATAGCAAAAAGGAACGTATATAATCTTGCAAAAATTAGTGGGAATTTAGAGGACTGGGAAGCTTTAACAAACCAACAGAAGGCAACTAAAAAAACAGGAGAGAAAAGATGAAATATGAAGGTAGTTAGCCAATAATAAAGAGGATAGGCTTGAGAGCGATAATAGCTCATCCAGGATGGGATGGTGGAACAAATGCAATGGGCCGAGTAGCCTAATTCTGCTCCTATGTCTCATGGTCAAACAATATATTTCACTGTATGTTTTGAAGTTTTGATGTACATGTAAGAAATTAAGCTAAAGTAAGTAAAGGCATCCATTAGTCTTGCGAGACCATGGATCTTACATGCAGACCTGGGTAAGGTTGTATGCTGCAAGTCTCCCCTCTTCATGACACCAATGTTGTCCAAGGGAGGGGCATTAGGACCCGTACAGCTTGGCACCAGTGTCATCGCAGAGCAATGTGTGATTAAGTGCCTTGCTCAAGGATACAACACGTTGCCTCGGCTGGGGCTCAAACTCATGACCTTCAGGTTGCTAGTCCAATGCCTTAACCACTTGGCCACATGCCCACATGAAATGAAGCTGATCTTTATAAAAAGAATTTGTAAGTTAGTGTTTTATAGGGAAGGTTTGTGGGTGAGTGGGTCTTAAGGTGGAATACTGGAGTCTTCCTCAGCTTATAGCAGGGTTGCCTGGAGGAGTGCAGCAAAGCCACTAGAGACTGAAGATACTGGAATCCAGGGCAGCGAGCAAACTGCTTGAAGAACTCAACAGACAGCAGCATTTTGTGGGAGGAATTGTCAAAGTTTCGAGTCCCGTTTCAGAGTGCTGATGTAAGTTTTGATCTGAAGCATCAACAATTCCTCCCACAGGTTTTACTCGTCTCGCTGAGTTCCTCAAGCAGGTTGTTTATTGCCTGCAGTAATGTCAGTGAGGGATCATGAGCAGGTATTTAAACCCGCAGCTTGAAAATGGAGATGTTTTAAGGACATGTAGTGGGAGAATAGGTCATAAGATGGGAAAGAATGCGTTTTGTTTTAATTCATTCAATTTACTAAAGTTATGAGTTAGATCAACATAAACCTGAGGAGCCACACTCAATATTTCAGAAACAGCATTTAAAACTTTGCCATTAGATTTCAGGATGAGTCATGAATATGTAGGGCAGTGTGGTAGTGTAGATGTTTGTATAATGCTTTACTGTACCGGACGTAGGTCAGGGTTTGATTCTCATCGTGGTCTGTAAGGAGTTTGTATGTTCTGCCCATGACCACGTGAGTTTCCTCCCACAGTCCAAAGATTTACCAGTTGGTAGGTTAACTGGTCATTATAAGTTGTCCTGTGATTAGGCTAGGGCTAAATTGGGGGATTGCCGGGCAGCCAGCTTGAGGGACCAGAAGGCCCTATTCCATGGTGTATCTCAATAAAAAAATAAAGTAACAAATTTTACATCATGTACATAAGACAGTGATAATAAACCTGATTTTGAATTTGAGTTATTGTCCATCCCTAATTTCCTTCTGGATTAAGTGACTTTCTTGCATGATATTTAAGAGCTAACTCCATTGCTGTGTCTGGGAACACAGGCAAGACTGGTAGATTTCCTTTTCAAAAGGAATAGACACTTGTGGGATTATTTAATGCATATACATTTTGGAAAATGGGTGCCCACTAAGGAAATACTCCTAATTTGGAGCATCGTGTGCAGTTTTGGTCACCCACCTACAGGAAAGATATCAATAAGATTTAAAGGATTACAGAGAAAATTTACAAGGATCTTGCGGAGCCTTGAGGAGCTGAGTTAAAAGGAAGGGTTGAAGAGGTTAGGACTTTATTTCCTAGGGCATAGGAGGATGAAGGAGGATTTGATAGAAGTATACCAAATTGTGAGGGATATAGATAGGGTAAATGGAATTGGCATTTTCCTCTCAGGCTGGGTGAGGCTAGAACTAAAGGTCATAGGTTAAGGGTGAAAGTTGAAATGCTTAAGGGGAACCTGAGGGGGAATTTATTCACTCAGAGAATGGTGAGAGTGAGGAACGAGGTGCCAGCAGAAGTGGTGAATGATTTCAACATTTAGGAGAAACTTGGATAGGTACATGGATGGGAGAAGTGTGGATGGGACTAGGCAGATTAATAGTTCAGCACAGACTAGATGGGCCGAAAAGCCTGTTTCTGTGCAGCAGTTCTCTATGACTCTATGAAAGTGTTGGATTAACCAAGATACGGATGAGGTTTTCTGTAGCTGGGTTCTGATAATTTTACATCGTAAACTCAGGTCAAGGAATTGGACGAATCATGTTACCCCTGCCTTTAAAGTCGTGTCACTTCTGAATTTTCCGATGGAACTTGTTGCTGCTTCAGTGCTGAAATTGGAACTGCTGCTGTCTGGCTGCCGCTCTATACAGTGAAATCAAAATCAAGCAGATTCAATAATAAGAGGTGATCTGCAAAGCTAATTCTCTGCCCAGATGGCAAGTTGTAAATCTGCTCATTTCTTTGCATAATTTGCATGATTTCACTGAGTAACTTAATCTATCTTCAATAGCACTAAATAATGCTTACATTTATTTTATCCCAAAGCTCTGAGGAGCACAACAATAGTTGGATAAACACCAGAGGTAATTTGGTATTCTGATATTCATCTGGTATAATGATGTTATGACAATCAGTCTCTATCAATTAGTCTACAGCAGGCAGCAGGAAATGCAACGTTTGAGGAAAATCCCTAGAGACAGAGAGCACTGGGAGCAGTAGAAACTACTGATAAAACTACACATCGCATTATCACATCTCACATTTGTTGTGTACTGTATCTTGAGTCATAATTTTCTGAAAACATTCATCGAACTTGTATGTAAGTCAGCCAAAACCTGCCTCTCAACTGCCAAGAAGATGTTTTCCTTGGTTTACTATGCATTAAAATATGCTTCCACTGAATTAATCCCTCTTCAAGTATAAGCTTTGATCTCTTGTTCAAAATGGTCTGGACAAAATGATATTACTCGTCAAAGTTTTCATCTTTCAATCATTTCAGAATTCTCAAAGCTACAATCATGCCATTTAAAATTACTTCAACATTATGAACTTGTCTGATATAAGACCATTCGACATAGGAGCAGAATTAGGCCATTCAGCCCATCGAGTCTGCTTCACTATTCCATTATGGTGATCCCGGATCCCACTCAACCACATTCACCTGCCTCCTCAGCATATCCTTTGATGTGCTGTCCGATCAGGAAACTATCAACTTCTGCCTTAAATATATGCACGGACTTGTTCTCCACCGCAGTCTGTGGCAGAGCATTCCACAGATTCATCATTCTTTGGCTAAATGGTAGAAACGGAAAATGATAGAAATAGAAAATGATGTTGGAGAAATTGTAATGGGAGATAAGGAGATGGCGGAGGAACTGAACGAGTATTTTGCATCAGTCTTCACTGAGGAAGACAGCAGTATACCGGACACTCAAGGGTGGCAGGGAAGAGAAGTGTGCGCAGTCACAATTATGACAGAGAAAGTACTCAGGAAGCTGAATAGGCTAAAGGTCGATAAATCTCCTGGACCAGATGGAATGCACCCTCGTGTTCTGAAGGAAGTAGCTGTGGAGATTGCGGAGGCATTAGCGATGATCTTTCAAAAGTTGATAGATTCTGGCATGGTTCCGGAGGACTGGAAGATTGCAAATGTCACTCCGCTATCTAAGAAGGGGGCAAGGAAGCAAAAAGGAAATTATAGACCTGTTAGCTTGACGTCGGTGGTTGGGAAGTTGTTTGAGCCGATTGTCAAGGATGAGGTTACAGAGTACCTGGAGGCATATGACAAGATAGGCAGAACTCAGCATGGTTTCCTTAAAGGAAAATCCTTCCTGATAAACCTATTACAATTTTTTGAGGAAATTACCAGTAGGCCAGACAAGGGAGATGCAGTGGATGTTGTATATTTGGATTTTCAGAAGGCCTTTGACAAGGTGCCACACATGAGGCTGCTTAACAAGATAAGAGCCCATGGAATTACAGAAAATGGGGAAAGAATTCAAAGTTCGGAGATGCAACGGGACTTGGGAGTCCTCGTACAGGATACCCTTAAGGTTAACCTCCAGGTTGAGTCGGTAGTGAAGAAGGCGAATGCAATGTTGGCATTCATTTCTAGAGGAATAGAGTATAGGAGCAGGGAAGTGATGTTGAGGCTCTATAAGGTGCTGGTAAGACCTCACTTGGAGTACTGTGGGCAGTTTTGGGCTCCCTATTTAAGAAAGGGTGTGCTGACGTTGGAGAGGGTACAGAGAAGATTTACTAAAATAATTCCAGGAATGAGAGGGTTAACATATGAGGAACATTTGTCCACTCTTGGACTGTATTCCTTGGAGTTTAGAAGAATGGGGGGGCCTTCATAGAAACATTTCAAATGTTGAAAGGCATGGACAGAGTGGATGTGGCAAAGTTGTTTCCCATGATGGGGGAGTCTAGTACGAGACGGCATGACTTAAGGATTGAAGGGCACCCATTCAGAACAGAGATGTGAAGAAATTTTTTTAGCCAGAGGGTGGTGAATCTATGGAATTTGTTGCCACGGGCGGTAGTGGAGGCCAAGTCATTGGGTGTATTTAAGGCAGGAATTGATAGGTATCTGAGTAGCCAGGGCATGAAAGGTTATGGTGAGAAGGCAGGGGAGTAGGACTAAATGGGAGAATGGATCAGCTCATGATAAAATGGCGGAGCAGACTCGATGGGCCGAATGGCCGACTTCTGCTCTTTTGTCTTGTGGTCTAAATAATTCCTCCTTACCTCTGTTCTAAAGGACCGCCCTGCATAATTAGCAGTGAATTTGTGGAATTCTCTACCACATACTGCAGAGGAAGTTGATTTGTTAATTTTTTTTTGAGGGAATTAGATAAACGTTTTAATGCTGAAGTATTTAGACCATAAGACATAGGAGCAGAATTAGGCTATTCAGCTCATTGAGTGCACTCTACCATTTCATCATGGCTTATCCTGGATCCCATATACCTGTTCTCTCACCATATCCTTTGATGCCCCGACCAATCAGGAATCTATCAGCTTCCGCTTTAAATATACCCACGGACTTGGCCCCCACTGCAGTTTGTGGCAGAGCATTCCACAGATTCACCACTCTTTAGCTAAAGTAATTCCTCCTTACTTCTGTTCTAAAGGGTCACCCCTCAGTTTTGAGGTTGTGCCCTCTAGTTCTGGATACCCCCACCAGAGGGAACATCCTCTCCACATCCACCTTATCTAGTCCTTTCAACGTTCGGTAGGTTTCAATAAGATTCCCCCCCCCCCGCCACAAATTCTTCTAAATTCCAGTGAGTACGGTCCCAAAGCTGCCAAATGATCCTCATATGTTAACCACTTCATTCCCAGAATCATTGAGAATGGTTGAGTGAGGGCTACTGAGGTGACTTTAAACTAGAATGGTTGGGGGGGTGGGAATCAAATTAAAGAGGCTAGGCGAGAGGAGGTTAGTTCACAACAGGGGGATGGGAACCAGTGCAGAGAGACAGAGGGGTGTAAAATGAGGGTAGAAGCAAAAAGTAGTAAGGTGAAAAGTAAAAGTGGCAGGTCGACAAATCCAGGGCAAGCATCAAAAAGGGCCACTTTTCAACATAATTGTATAAGGGCTAAGAGAGTTGTAAAAGCAAGCTTGAAGGCTTTGTGCGTCAATGCAAGGAGCATTCGTAACAAGGTGGATGAATTGAAAGTGCAGATTGTTATTAAATGTTATGATATAGTTGGGATCACAGAGACGTGGCTCCAGGGTGACCAAGGATGGGAGCTCAACATTCAGGGATATTCAATATTCAGGAGGGATAGACATGAAAGGAAAGGAGGTGGGGTGGCGTTGCTGGTTAGAAAGAAGATTAACGCAATAGAAAGGAAGGACATAAGCTGGGAAGATGTGGAATCGGTATGGGTAGAGCTGCATAACACTAAGGGGCAGAAAACGCTGGTGGGAGTTGTGTACAGGCCACCTAACAGTAGGAGTGAGGTTGGGGATGGTATTAAACAGGAAATTAGAAATGTGTGCAATAAAGGAACAGCAGTTATAATGGGTGACTTCAATCTACATGTAGATCGGGTGAACCAAATTGGTAAGGGTGCTGAGGAAGAGGATTTCTTGGAATGTATGCGGGATGGTTTTTTGAACCAACATGTCAAGGAACCAACTAGAGAGCAGGCTATTCTAGACTGGGTATTGAGCAATGAGGAAGGGTTAATTAGCAATCTTGTCGTGAGAGGCCCCTTGGGTAAGAGTGACCATAATATGGTGGAATTCTTCATTAAGATGGAGAGTGACATAGTTAATTCAGAAACAAAGGTTCTGAACTTAAAGAAGGGTAATTTTGAGGGTATGAGACATGAATTAGCTAAGATAGACTGGCAAATGACACTTAAAGGGTTGACGGTGGATATGCAATGGCAAGCATTTAAAGATCGCATGGATGAACTACAACAATTGTTCATCCCAGTTTGGCAAAAGAATAAATCAAGGAAGGTAGTGCACCCGTGGCTGACAAGAGAAATTAGGGATAGTATCAATTCCAAAGAAGAAGCATACAAATTAGCCAGAGAAAGTGGCTCACCTGAGGACTGGGAGAAAATCAGAGTTCAGCAGAGGAGAACAAAGGGCTTAATTAGGAAGGGGAGAAAGATTATGAGAGAAAACTGGCAGGGAACATAAAAACTGACTGTAAAAGCTTTTATAGATATGTGAAAAGAAAAAGATTGGTTAAGACAAACGTAGGTCCCCTACAGACAGAAACAGGTGAATTGATTATACAGAGCAAGGACATGGCAGACCAATTGAATAATTACTTTGGTTCTGTCTTCACTAAGGAGGACATAAATAATCTTCCGGAAATAGTAGGGGACAGAGGGTCCAGTGAGATGGAGGAACTGAGGGAAATACATGTTAGTAGGGAAGTGGTGTTAGGTAAATTGAAGGGATTAAAGGCAGATAAATCCCCAGGGCCAGATGGTCTGCATCCCAGAGTGCTTAAGGAAGTAGCCCAAGAAATAGTGGATGCATTAGTGATAATTTTTCAAAACTCTTTAGATTCTGGACTAGTTCCTGAGGATTGGAGGGTGGCTAATGTAACCCCACTTTTTAAAAAAGGAGGGAGAGAGAAACCGGGGAATTATAGACCGGTTAGCCTAACGTCGGTGGTGGGGAAACTGCAAGAGTCAGTTATCAAAGATGTGATAACAGCACATTTGGAAAGCGGTGAAATCATCGGACAAAGTCAGCATGGATTTGTGAAAGGAAAATCATGTCTGACGAATCTCATAGAATTTTTTGAGGATGTAACAAGTAGAGTGGATAGGGGAGAACCAGTGGATGTGGTATATTTGGATTTTCAAAAGGCTTTTGACAAGGTCCCACACAGGAGATTGGTGTGCAAACTTAAAGCACACGGTATTGGGGGTAAGGTATTGATGTGGATAGAGAATTGGATGGCAGACAGGAAGCAAAGAGTGGGAATAAACGGGACCTTTTCAGAATGGCAGGCAGTGACTAGTGGGGTACCGCAAGGCTCAGTGCTGGGACCCCAGTTGTTTGCAATATATATTAATGACTTGGATGAGGGAATTAAATGTAGCATCTCCAAGTTTGCGGATGACACGAAGCTGGGCGGCAGTGTTAGCTGTGAGGAGGATGCTAAGAGGATGCAGGGTGACTTGGATAGGTTAGGTGAGTGGGCAAATTCATGGCAGATGCAATTTAATGTGGATAAATGTGAAGTTATCCACTTTGGTGGCAAAAACAGGAAAACAGATTATTATCTGAATGGTGGCCGATTAGAAAAAGGGGAGGTGCAACGAGACCTGGCTGTCATTGTACACCAGTCATTGTAAGTGGGCATGCAGGTACAGCAGACGGTGAAAAAGGCGAATGGTATGCTGGCATTTATAGCAAGAGGATTCGAGTACAGGAGCAGGGAGGTACTACTGCAGTTGTACAAGGCCTTGGTGAGACCACACCTGGAGTATTGTGTGCAGTTTTGGTCCCCTGATCTGAGGAAAGACATCCTTGCCATAGAGGGAGTACAAAGAAGGTTCACCAGATTGATTCCTGGGATGGCAGGACTTTCATATGATAAAAGACTGGATGAACTAGGCTTATAGTCGTTGGAATTTAGAAGATTGAGGGGGATCTGATTGAAACGTATAAAATCCTAAAGGGATTGGACAGGCTAGAGGCAGGAAGATTATTCCCGATGTTGGGGAAGTCCAGAACGAGGGGTCAGAGTTTGAGGATAAAGGGGAAGCCTTTTAGGACCGAGATTAGGAAAAACTTCTTCACACAGAGAGTGGTGAATCTGTGAAATTCTCTGCCACAGGAAACAGTTGAGGCTAGTTCATTGGCTATATTTAAGAGGGAGTTAGATATGGCCCTTGTGGCTAAAGGGATCAGGGAGTATGTTGGGAAGGCTGGTGCAGGGTTCTGAGTTGGATGATCAGCCATGATCATACTGAATGGCGGTGCAGGCTCGAAGGGCCGAATGGCCTACTCCTGTACCTATTTTCTATGTTTCTATGTTTCTATCCTCGTGAACATCCTCTGGATTCTTTCCAATGATAACACATCCTTTCTGAGATATAGGGTCCAAAACTTGACAATAGTCCAGTGCGGCCTGACCAGTGTCTTATAAAGCTTCAGCATTATCTCTTTGCTTTTATATTCTACTCCCCTTGAAATAAATGCCATCACTGCAGTTGCCTTCTTTACCACAGGCTCAACCTTTAAATTAACCTTCTGGGAGTCTTGCACAAGGACTCCTAAATCTTTCTGCACCTCTGATGTTTGAATTTTCTCCCCATTTAGATAATAGTCTGCACTATTGTTTCTTTTACCAAAATGCATTATCTTATATTTCCCATCACTGTATTCAATCTGCCACTTTTTTGCTCATTTTTCTAATTTGTCTGTCCTGCTGCAATCACATTGCCTCCTCTGCACTATCTACCCCTCCAACTATTTTCATATCATCTGCAAACTTTGCCACAAAGCCATCAATTCCATTATCTAAATCACTGACAAGCAATGTGAAAAGTAGCGGTCCCTATAGTGACCCCTGAGGAACACCACCAGTCACTGGCAGCTAACCAGAAAAGGCCATATTTATTCCCACTTCTGCCTCCTGCCGGTCAGCCGTTCCACTATCCATGCCAGTATCTTTCCTGTAATGCCACAGGATTTTATCTTGTTAAGCAGCCTCATGTGTGGCACCTTATCAAATGCCCTCTGAAAATCCAAATTAATGACATCCACTGTCTCTCCTTTGTCCACCCTGCTGGTTAATTCCTCGAAGAACTCTAACAGATTTGTCAGGCAAGATTTCCCTTCAGAGAAACCATGCTGACTTTGACATATTTTATTATTAGTCTGGTAACTTCATCCCTAATAATAGATTCTAACACTTTCCCAACCACTGAGGTTCGGTTAACTGTATTATAATTTCCTTTCTTTTGCCTTCCTCCCTTCTTAAAGAATAGAGTGACATTTGCAATCTTCCAGTCCTCCGGGACCATGCCAGAATCAAGTGATTCTTGAAAGATAATAAACAATGAGTCCATTGTCTCTTCAGCAACCTCTCTCAGGCATCTAGGATGTAGTCCATCTGGTCCAGATGACATACACCTTAAGACCTTTAAATTTGCCTGCACTTTTTCCTTTGTAATAGCAATGAGACTCACTTCTGCTCCCTGAAACTCACAGATCTCCCGCACACAACTAGTGTCTTCCACAGTAAAAACTGAAGCAAAGTAGCTATTAAGTTCATCTGCCAGCTCTTTGACCCACATTACTACCTCACCGGCATAATTTTCCAGTGGTCCAATATCAACTCTCACCTCCATTATAGCAGCAGGAATCGAACCCCAATCGGTAAGCAAATGTAAAATGATTGCACGAACCACTGTGCTACTCTGCTGGCTTGGGAAAAAGCCTGCAGTAGGTGGTGTATCTTTGTGCCAGATGTCCCTGTCTTGGTGGCAGAGGCCTCAAGTGTATGAGGTGCTTTCTGAGTAGTCCGGTTCCTCTCCAAGCATCGTCACCTTGTCACGTTGGAGAGGTTTGGGAATTCCTGTGATGCCAAGAGTGATGATGTATGGAGTTTAGCCATCTGGTGCTTAGCTCCTTGTAGGGTCACCCAAAATGGTATGGTCAAGAGGAAGGTTCCAACCAAGACCTCAACGATGGAGCTGGCGGAAGTTGATGACATCGCACATTGGCGGTGAAGGTGGAGGAAGGCTGCAGCATGTTTGGGCCCCCAGTTTTCTTGCATTCCCTGCCACAGGACCCTGACAGAGACCTGTGAAGGACCATGTGATGGCTGCCCAAGCATCAGCTTCCCCACGTTAAGCAAACTTGTGCACAGAAACTCGCCATTGAGGGAATGCACTCTAACTTCCCAGATCGTGTGAATCTCTGATCAGGCTCTACAGCTCCACCTGAGGCCCCACCAACAGACTGACCTTTAGGAGAATATAAAACTCGATTCTCGTGATCACAAGAAAATGAATAGCTCGGTGAGTAAACTTTGTAAATGGTACACATTGTAGCCACAAAGTGTCACCAGTAAAGGGAATGAGTATCCAGAGATGGGCTGCTTTTTCCAGGAAATTATTGAGCTATTTGAAATTAGTTGTCTCTGCATTATCCAGGCAAGTGGAAAGTTTTCAATTCCATTGCAATCCTGATGATGGGAAAAGCCTCAAGGTGTCAGAGATGAATCAGTCACTGCAGGATAACTAAGTTCTGGCTTGCTCCTAGGGGCCTGGTATTTATGCAGCTGGTCCATTTAAATTTCTGGTCAATGGTAATCTCCAGTTGAATTATAGTGGGGCCATGACAATGGCAATGCTATTGAATACTTAAGATGGGTAGATGGACTCTTTTTTTAAAAGTACAATGTAAAAAATATATATATAGCCCTGAGATTCATATACTTGTGGACATTCACAGTAAATACTAAGAAATGTGAAAGACCAATAAAAAAACTGCACACAGGACAAACAACCAATTTGCAAAAGAAGACAAACTATGCAAATACAAAAAAGAAATAAACAAAAAAAAAAACACCCTCAGTCCACAATAGGGAGCCATATCAGAATCTGGATTATCATCATGCAGATATGTCATGAAATTTGTTTTTTTTTGCAGCAGAACAGTGCAATATAAAAAATTACCACAGTACTGTACAAATGTCTCAGGCACCCTAGCTATAAATGTGTGCCCAAGACTTTTGCATGGTACTATACAATTACAAAAAAAAAGTGCAATAAAACTGAAATAATGAGGTAATATTCATGGGTTCACGGACCATTCTGAAATCTGAGGGTGACAGTGAAGAAGCTGTCCTGTATCATTAACTCTGAGTCTTCAGGCTCCTGTACCTCCTCCTTGACAATAGCAATGAGAAGAAGGCATATCCTGGATATTGAGGGCCCTTAAAGATTCATACTGCCTTCTTGAGGTGCTGCATCTTGAAGATGTTCTTAACAGTGGGAAGAGTCGTGGTGGTGATGGAGGTGATTGAATCTACAAGCCTCTGCAGCATCATACAATCTTGTGCATTGGAGGTTCATGCCAGACTGTGATGCAACCCGTCAAAATGCTCTCCACCGAACATCTCTGGAAATTTGCATGATCTTTGGAGACACACCAAATCTCCTCAAACTCGTAACAAATTAGAGCTGCTGGCATGCTTTCTTTGTGATTTAAACAGGACGCATCCTGAGAGGTATGGACACCCAGAAACTTAGAGCTGTTCAGCTTTATACCACCGACCCCCTCGTGAGAACTGGTGTGTGTTCTCCTAACTTCCTCTTTCTGAAGTCCACAATCAATTCCTTTCAACGAGTTTGTTGTTGTGATACCATTCAACTAGCTGATCCGATTCACTTTTATATGCCTTGTCGGTGCAATTTTAGACTAACTTATGAAACCGATTTTTTTTTTTGAATAGGAGTCGCCTCTCAAACCTCTCCAGAAACTGGAAAAGCAAAAGCAAACAACTATTGTGTTTCTTCTCTCCATTTCCACCAGATAGCTCCCGATTTCCTTAGCTCAGTTTGCCCTATAGTTGTGCCCTGCTGTGCTTTGTGCTCTTTGGTCATGGTGTTATGACTTTTATTAGCTGTTGATTGTAAATTTACCCCTTGGGATTGAAACTCTGTACTTCCATTTGTTACTGAAGATGTTGAGCTAATGATAGGGTCTCTGGAACCTTCCTGACACCAATCAAGCAGGATGAGCACAACCAGGTTACCATTTCTCTTCTGGTTCTTTTCAAGAATGAAGGATCAAGGATCAGCTTTATTCACCATATCCATATACACATGTTAGCAATTTGCTGTGGTATGTTGGCATGACAATATGCAGCAATTGTAAAGAATAAGGAATTACATATAAATAAAATTAGAGATCAAAGTACGGACATGAAATAAAATGTACATCAATGCCAGCATGTATTTACAATGTGAACAACATTATAAAAAGTGGTTTGAAGTGTTTACAGTGCAGTTGCTAAGGGGGGTGGGGGCAGGGCTAGTGAGAATAGTTGAGCAGATTAATAGCCTGGTGAAAGAAACCTCTAAGATGGCGTGAAGTTTTTGTTCTACTAGTCCTATAATGCTCTTGAGAAGGGAACTTTTGGAAAAGGCATTTTGCTAGGTGGTAGTGTCTTTTGGTCGAGCAATTGTTTATGAAGGTATCATGAAGATATCTGCACAAGTAACCACTTTCTTGACCATTAAATTTCTTTTAAAACAAAGCAAAATGAATTTTGGGTGCAGAATACAAAGCAACAAGGATGAACTTCTAGACATCTCTTTTCATATCATTCCTTATCATGACATTGTGTGAGAAGCTTTGCTAAATTCAAGGATAGACTCAGTGGCTATTTTATTGGGTATATCTGTGCACCTTCTCATTAATGCAAACATCTAATCAGCCAATCACGTGGCAGCAACTCAATGCACGCTGACATGGTCAAGAGGTTCAGCTGTTGTTCAGACAAACAACAGAATGGGGGAGGAATGTCATCTAGGTGACTTTGACTGTGGAATGATTGTTGATGCCAGGCGGTGTGGTTTGAGAATCTCCTGGGATTTTCATGCACAACAGTCTCTAGAGTTTACAGATAATGGTGCAAGAAACAAGGAAACATCCAGTGAGCAGCAGTTCCGTGGGTGAAAATACCCCGTTGATGAGAGAGGTCAGAGGAGAATGGCCAGACTGGTTCAAGCTGATAGGAAGGCAACAGTAACTCAAGTAACGATGCGTTACAACAGTGGTGTACTAAAGAGCATCTCTGAATGCACAAAAAGTCAAACCTTGAATTGGATGGACTACAGCAGCAGACCAGCATGAACATACACCCAGTGGCCACTTTATTAGATGCAGGAGATATATCTCTCATTGACTTGCCCTGGCAAGAACTTTTGTTCCAACCTTACACAAAACAAGTAACTTGCATTGACAAAACCTCCATCTCAAAAACCAATGTTGTCTATCATGGAATATTTTTTCTATTTCTATCCAGATTCTTCAGTTTTATTTTAAAGTAAACATTTTCATAACCTTGCCCACAACGGACTTCAAAGTTTGATGGTTTGTGGTTTCCTGCATAACTTTCCTTTAATACTTTATTTTCTAAGGAAAGAGAATAATATGTGCCTTTCTCCAAATTCAAGGCTCTTCTCCAATATTCAATGTTTTCTGGGAGATTTGTGCAAAAGTTCTTGCAATTTCCTCCCGCATTTCTTTCAGGATTCCCTGGTGCATCTTAGCACCCCAAGATTTATTCGCCTTTAATTTTCAGAGCAGTTTGACAATCATGATGGTAGTAATGTGAATGTTGCCACAACTTGGATTTCAGTAGTGTGGTGGTTATTCTACTCAACTAGCAATTCAGACACCAGCACTAAAGTTCTGGGGACATGATTTCAAATCCCACCACAGCAGCTGAGAAATTTAAATTCGACTAATTTAGTAAAGCTGGTATCAGTCACAGCGACCGCAACAAATGTTTAACAGCTTTGGGCTTATACTCACTGGAGTTTAGAAGAAGGAGGAGGTATCTCATTGAAACCAGCTGAATGTTGAAGATGGTAGGTGGTGGGGTTGAGATATGTTTCTAATAAAGGAGGTATAAGGTGCTCCTCCCCTCCGCTAGCCTGCAGGTCATCCTTGGCAAGGTGAGGCACCTGCTTAACCTTCCTGCTCAGGGACTAGGTGGTGAATGGTTGTACGAGCAGCTGGTGCATATTGTAACTCCTGGTTATGCGACCACTGATACCAGATAGACAATCTCTGAAGAGTATTGATAATGGCATAATTACCTGCCTTGTAAAGACACTGCCCAGAAGAAGGTAATGGCAAACCATTTTTGGAGAGAAATTTGCCAAGAACAATTGTGGTCTTTGGACCATGAAGATTGCCTACATCATACTACATGGCACATAATGATGCAGATACATAGAGTGGATGTGGAGAGGATGCTTATTATAGTGGGGGAGTCTAGGACCGGAGGGCACAGTCTCAGAATACAAGGACACCCCTTTAGGACAGAGATAAGGAGGAATTTTTTTTAGCCAGAGGATGGTGAACCTGCGGAAGTCATTGTCACAGGTACCCTGCGAAGGCAAAGTCATTGGGTATATTTAAGGTGGAGGCTGATAGGCTCGTGATTAGTAAGGGCATCAGTGGTTACAGGGAGAAGACAGGAGAATGGTGTTGAGAGGGATAATAGATCAGCAAAGATGGAATGGCGGAGCAGACTTGATGTTCCAAATGGCCTAATTCTGCTCCTATGTCTTATGGTCTAAAACTACTAGATTATCATAAAATACTTCAGAATCAGAAACCTACTGGGTGTACCTGATGATCCATGTGATTTGGTACCTCCAGCAACATAACTTGTTCTTCACAATCCCCAACATTACTGAGTACCCACTTAGTCATACCTAGCAGTTATAGTAATTGAAGAAGATGGCTCTCCACCACGTTCTCAACAGTGTCTATAAAGCTGCTGCCTCACAGTGCCAGAGATCCGGGTTCAATCCTGACTTCTGGTGCTGTCTGTGGGAAGTTTGCATCTTGTATAGATCACCTCCCACATTCAGGTTCAAGTTCATTGTCACAGGCATATGTGTCCAGAGAGTAAGTGCCATGAAAATTCATCTTTGCAGCAACAGCATGGTAGATTACATAGATGGCTGGTGTCTAGGCATAGGGATTAGCACAATCGCTTGACAGTGCCAGTAATCAGCAATCAGGGTTCAATTCCCGCCGCTGTCTCTAAGAGTTTATACATTCTGCTCGTCACTGAGTGAGTTTCCTCTAGGTTCCCTGCTTTCCTACCACATTCCAAAGATGGACAGTTACACATTTGTAGGTTGTGGGCATGCTACATTGGTGCTGGAACTGTGCCAATATTTGCTCCCAGCAAAATCCTTTGTCTGTGATGGTTGTTGAAGCAAAAAGACACATTTCTCTGTATGTTTCAATGTACATGTGACAAATGAAGCTAATTTAATCTTTAATCTACAGAAGTGAAAGTAACTACATTAGTGCAAGTCAAAAGAAATATAGTCTGAGGTAGAATTAGGGTTTTTCTAAACTTATGGTTTGGTGGCTTAATTAGCCAATCTCAATTTTCTCTGGTGTAAAGGGAAGTCGTAAAATCCAAGAGGAGTTCAAAGTGCAAAGTAAATTTATTATCCAAGTACATATATGTCACCATATACAAGCCTGAAATTTGTTTTCTTGTGGGTATTCACAGCAAGTACAAAGAAACACAATGAAATCAATGAAGATAGATAATCAACCAATGTGCAAAAGACGTCAAATTGTGCAAATTTAAATAAATATATAACATTGAGGACATGGATTGCAGAGTCCTTGAAAGTGGGTTCATAGTTTATGAATTGGCTCAGCTTTGTCGCTCTTAAAATAGCTTCCATAGGTCGTATAGTCCTGGAATGTATTGAATTCCTCAGATCTAGCCTTCTACAGGCTATAATTATCTTGGTTCATTCATGACTTTTTGTTTGGGTGTGTCTGATATTTTCTTGAAGGCACACTGTCATCCACACATCTTGATGAAGTTGATGGTAACTGTTCAGAATCAAAGAAGAATCCCCGAATATTGTCCTGACTACTGACTCAAAGTAGTCCTGTAAGCACTCCACCATCTCTCTTGCCCATACCTTCTTGGTCCTCAAAAGTGCTATGGTTTCAGTCTCTACCTAAACTCTGGGAATAGAAGTAAAGCCAAGTGATCAGATTTTCCAAAGTGTGGGCATGGGATGACATGATAAACATTCTTGATGGTGGCATAACAGTTGTCAAGTGTGTTGGTTCCTAACATTTTTATATGATGTAATTTGACCTTTCCGAATCCTTCTTATTAACTTAAAATATATGAATAGAGGAACGGAGTTGACGACATTACTGAACATGTTCGATTTATGATAATGGTCTAGCCTTGTTTTGTTCCATTTGCTTTTTTTTTGGGTTTAGTAATTAGTTCTTTTTTTTTGTTTTTTTGGGAGTATTTCTTTGTATTTTTTTTTATTTCTTTTTTCTCTATGATTAATTATATCAAGATTTTGGAAGTCTATTATACTTGTATTATTTGAAATCTTTTTTGTACATTGTTATTCTGTTTATAATTTTGGAAAATTAATAAAAAAATTTAAAAAGAAAGAAGAGTGTTGGTTCCTCTGGTTCCACAGGTGATATGTTGGTTGGTAGTTGTTCAGAGATTTCTTCAAGCTGGCTTGGTTGAAATCTCCCACAGCGACAGGGAAGGCATCAGAATGCATTACTTCTTCCCCATGCCTGCAGATCTTGGCTTCTCTCTTTTTCTCTCAGGCTCCCTTGTTCAGTCCTGATGCAGGGTTTCCACCTGAAGTGTCAGTGATTCCTTTCTCCCCACAGATACTGTTTGATCCTCTGAGTTCCTCTAGCAGCCTGCATGTTGCTCCAGATTCCAGCATCAGCACTCTTGTCTCTCCATAACTTAGTCTTTGGTTACTCACCTTTCCAGATTTGAACTCTTCATCTTGCTTAGATGGTGATTTCCTCTGACAGCAAGGACAAGCCCTGTGCCTGTCTCAGCACTGGGGCTCTGGCTTTTTATTTGAGCTCACGTAACATGAGCAATAACTTCATGATATTTGTGTTAATGGTAACGTGAGCAGCGATTAGAGATCAGATCACATGGCCACACAGACTTGGTGTGCTTATGTGATTCAACAGCAATGAAATATCACTTACAAATGAAACATAGAAACATAGAACGTGGAAATAGAGAAATCTACAGCACATTACAGGCCATTTGGCCCACAATGTAACCCACTCTAGCAGCTGCCTAGGATTTCCCTATTGCATAGCTCCCTATTTTTCTAAGCTCCATGTACCTATCTAAGAGTCTCTTAAAAGACTCTATTGTATCTCCCTCTACACCTTTGTCAGAAGTGCATTCCGTGCACCCACCACTCTCTGTGTGAAAAACTTACTTCTGTCATCCCCCTTGTGCCTACTTCCAAGCACCTTAAAATTATGCCCCTTGTGTGAGCTATTTCAGTCCTGAGGAAAAACCTCCAGCTATCCACACGATCAATGGCTCTCAACATCTTATACACATCTATCAGGTCAGCGCTCATCCTCTGTTACTCTATGGAGAATAGTAGTCATAGTCATAGTCATAGTCATACTTTATTAATCCCGGGGGAAATTGGTTCAGGTTCAGGAGAGATCACTTGATAGAGGTGTATAAGATGACAAGAGGCATAGATAGAGTGGACAATAAGAGAACAGGCCAAGTTCACTCAATCTATTCTCGTAAGGCATGCTCTCCAATCCAGAAAAATCTGGATGTGTCGAGAATGCCGGGAGGGTTGTTATGGTCCTATGTTGATGGTGTTGTGGATACCACAGAATGCTGTTGTAGGTTACAATGGGAATGTTGATAGGATATAGAGATGGGCTGAGAAGTAGCAGATGGAGTTCAGTCTGGAAAAGTGTGAAGTAATACTCTTTGGAAGGTCAAACTTGAAGGCAGAGCATAGAGTAAATGCCATTAATCTTAGCAGAGTGGAGGAACAGAGAGATCTTTGGAGTCCAAGTCTATAGATCCCTCAAAGTTGCTGAGCAAGTTGATAGGGTTGAAAAGAAGGTGTATAGTGAATTGACTTTCGTTAGTCGGGGGACTGAGTTCAAAAGCCGTGAGGTAATTTTGCGGCTCTATATAACCCTGGTTAGACGACATTTAAGAGTATTGTGTTCAGTTCAGGTCACCTCATAATAGGAAGAATGTAGAAACTTTACAGAAGGTGCAGAGGAAATTTACCAAGCTGCTGCCTGGATTACAGAACGTATCTAATGAGGATATATTGAGTGAGCTGGGGAATCTCTCTTTGGAGTGAAGGAGGATGAGAGATCACTTGATAGAGGTGTATAAGATGATAAGAGGCATAGATAGAGTGGACAATCAGAGACTTTCTATCTGGGTTAACATGAAGGAAAATAATTTTGAGGAGGGAATTATAAGGGGGATGTCAGAGGTAGGATTTTTACACAGAGTGTGATGGATGCATGGATCGAGTTGCCAGGAATGGTGGTAGAGGCAGATAAGTTGGGGACATCTGAGAAACTCTTAGGTAAGCATATGGATGAAAGAAAAATGGAGGGCTACGTGGGAAAGAAGGGTTTGATTGCTCTTAGAGTAGGTTCAAAGGTCAGCATAACATGGTGTGCTGAAGAGCCTGAAAGGAGCTGTAATGTTCTATGTACTACGTGCATCTGACCTACTACCCCACAGGGGTGTCACAGTAAGTATAAGGGTGTTTCATGGCAGACAATGCAAACGTGGATGTTAGTGATGCAGAGACAGCCAATCAGATGCTCCAGAGCAGGCCATGGAGAGCAGGACTGAGAACCAGATCTTGTCTTACTACCCCCCAACCACTTGTCCCTATCGACTCCACAGTCCATTGCTCAATGGTGACCACGAAATCCACTCTTATCTCTGATCCTACTGATCCCCAGCATGAAGATGACACATTTATCTGAATATTTCCTTCTCAATGACATTATCTTGGCCTTTCTCCATCCCTTCCCCCCACCGCCTCTCAACTTGCTGGACCTCTTGCCTTCAGTACTCCAGGCTTCATTCTAGATCTGAGGTTGGTGTGCCTGCATGCAAGCAGGAGGCACGAGGGCAGGCCACTCGGTATGCTTGAAGCCTGAGCCACAGGGTCCCATCATCAGCTAGTCCAGGGGCAATACTGAAGATTGAAGCCTGAAGGTTGGTTGGAAGCGTGGAATTTGTCACCCAGTGGCCGATACATAGAGCTCAGAGACCCGGAGGCCTGTTCTGGAGTATTGTGGACATGCTATGTTGGTGCCAAAATGTGTGGCAACACTTCCATCACATCCTTGTGTTGGATATTGAGCAAATGATGCACTTCACTCTTTGTTTCAATGTACATGTGATAAACAAATCTGAATCTGAAGCTGAATTCCCCCATTCGTCCAGAACAGGAGATCTTGACTGGCTTCAAGCACTCCTTGGTGCTGAAGTGCACCAAGTGTAAACCAATTTCAAAGTTCAAAATTTAAAGTCAATTTTTTAACAAAGTACATACATGTCAACCAGAACTATCTGAGATTCATTTTCTTACGGGCATTCACGGGAAATACAAGGAAAGGAAACACAATAGAATCACTGAAGAGCGACACACAACAAAGATGAACAAACAACTAATGTGCACAAGAAAACAAATTGTGAAAATTAAACAAAATAATAAAATAATACTGATAACTAAATAAGTATTAAGTATTGAGAACATGAGTTGTAGGATCCTTGAAAGTGAGTCCATAGGTTGTGGAAGCAGTTCAGTTTTGGGTTGAGATTGAGGTAAACAATTCCATCAGGCTTGCTAGCTACAGTGTCTTATACTAGTGGGTCCTCAAACAAAATGCTTCTTGCTTGCTTCACCACCCTGTGAACATATTCTACAGAAGCCATTTGATTTCTGGGTTGAGTTCTGCATTTGGCTTGCTTTTAAGAAGGATAAAGTTGTGTGGGTTGTGTAGGCCTGCCCTCTGCCTCATTGACAGGTTCTACCTGAAATCCAGGCTGCAAATGAAAAGCAGTTAATGTTAACAATTACCAGCAGTGAAAGGTTTGCAGACTAAAACAGCCACTTGAGATGCAATTCAAATAACTGTAGCATTTGATTTGCTCATTGAAAGACCACAGTCAGTGTGCATTGGTAATATCATCTCCTCTTCATTGACAATTAACACAGGTGCACCTCAAGGATGCAGGCCGAGCCTGCTTCTCTACTCTCTCTACACTTACGACTGAATGGCTAGACACAGCTGAAACAGCAACTATAAGTTCACTGATGTCACAACTGTTGTTGTTGGCAGAATTTCTGATGGTGACAAGGAGGTGTACAGGAGTGGGATAGATTGGCTGGTTGAATGGTGTCGCAACTACAACCTTGCACTCAACGTCAGTAAGACCAAAGAATTGATTGTGGATAGCAACATACATAAAAATTGCTGGTGGAACACAGCAGGCAAGGCAGCATCTATAGGAGGAGGTACAGTTGACGTTTTGGGCCGAGACCCTACGTCAGGACTAATTGAAAGAAGAGCTAGTAAGAGATTTGAAAGTGGGAGGAGGAGGGGGAGATCCAAAATGATGGGAGAAGACAGGAGGGGGAGGGATGGAGCCAAGAGCTGGAAAGTTGATTGGCAAAAGGGATATGAGAGGATCATGGGACGGACGGGAGGCCTAGGGAGAAAGAAAGGGGGAGGGAGGAAGCCAGAGGATGGGCAAGGAGTATAGTGAGAGGGACAGAGGGAGAAAAAGGAGAGAGAGAAAGAGAAAAAAATAAATAATAATAAAAGATAAATGAATAACAGATAGGGTACGAAGGGGAGGTGGGGCATTAACAGAAGTCAATGTTCATGCCATCAGGTTGGAGGCTACCCAGACGGAATATAAGGTGTTGTTCCTCCAACCTGAGTGTGGCTTCATCTTGATAGTAGAGGAGGCCGTGGATAGACATATCAGAATGGGAATGGGATGTGGAATTAAAATGTGTAACCACTGGGAGATCCTGCTTTCTCTGGCGGACAGAGAGTAGGTGTTCAGCGAAATAGTCTCCCAGTCTGCGTCGGGTCTTGCCAATATATAGAAGGATTTCAGGAAGGGGAAGTTGGAAGAACACACACCAGTCTTCATTGAGGGGTCAGCAGTGGGCAAGGCTGAGAAGCTCCTGGGTGTTAGCTGATCTGTCCTGGGCTCAACATATTGTTGCAAATGTGAAGCAGGCACTCCCGTGACTATATTTCATTAAGCTTTTGAGGGGGTCTGGTATGTCATCAAATACCTAGCGAATTTCTACAGATGTACCGTGGAGAGCATTCTGACTGTTTGCATCACCGTCTGGTGTGGAGACTCCAATACACAGTAGCAGAAAAAGCTGCAGAGGGTTGCAAACTCATCCAGCTCTATCATGGGCACTAGCCTCCCCACCATCGAGGACATCTTCAAAAGGGAAAATTGCAAGGACACGGCATCCATCATAACGGACCCCCACCATCCAGGACATGCTCCCTTCTCATCACTACCATCAAGGAGGAGGTGCAGGGGACTGAAGGCACACACTCAAGGTTTTAGGACCAACTTCTTTCCCTCCACCGTCAGATTTCTGAACAGTCGAAGTTGCTGTCTGTTTGCACTGTATAATTTTTATGTGTTTATTAATGCAGCAGTAAGTTTTTTTTAATGTATTTCACTGAACTGTTGCCACAAAACAACAAACTTTATATCAAACAACAGGAATTCTGCAGATGCTGGAAATTCAAGCAACGCACATCAAAGTTGCTGGTGAACGCAGCAGGCCAGGCAGCATCTCTAGGAAGAGGTACAGTCGACGTTTCAGGCTTTATATCATATGTTAATGATAATAAACCTGATTTGGAATAAATCATGTGACATGATACTTGGTCAGAATGTGTAATAGTGGAAAAGATTTGTATGTCTATAGGGCTTTCCAGTATCCAAGCTCCAAAGTCCAATGTAGTGAAAGAAGTCGTCCTTGCAATGTCGAAGCTCCAGTTGCAGCTTGGTGCTGGAAGATTCCAAAACAGTATAAACTAAACATCACCATTTCAACTATTACTGAAGGCTTTATATACTGTATGAACTTTATTTTTACTGTAGGTAATGTTGGTATGTGTGGTGGTGGGTGGGATGTCCTGTCAAATTTGCTTGGAAAAATGTACGCAATCCAACATACTTTCAAAGCTCAAACTCTGTAGGTAACCCCAACAGGTTGGATAAAGCTCTCAAACTTTCAGCATCTCCCTCTGACCAATTCTATGACAACCACTGAGGTGGGAACAGAATAAAACTCCAATAATAGTGTCCCAATGTCATATCCAGTCAAAAGTCTGAAAAAATTACACCTTCTGTACAGTATGGCATTTCTAGAGCAAGACTGATAACAAGAAGGTCAGACTGACTTATAGTTACAAAATTGTTTCTGTCAATCATCACACTTCGGCCTTCACAGGTTTTTGCTTTGGCTTTGGGCAAAAGATTTTTGTTTGGTATATAGTATATTTGGTGAAAATACTAAAAATGTCCAGGTAGATGAAGTTAACTATGAGAAAATCTACCAGTTTAAATATTCAAAAGATGAAAATGTAGCATTAAAAGATGATTATTGAAGAAATAGTGAAGTACAAGAAAATTTCAAGGGGTAGGGAGATTGAGCTCAAGAAAATAAGGGGAATATTTGATATCTTTTATTTGTGATAATTGCAAATACTTTTTTTTACACCAACAGAGATAGTGTCAAGATTGAAGAAAGTATTTGAACTTGTGGACATCAGTGATTTATTCTATGCTACAGAAAACTGCTCAGATTCATCCAAGTGTTTATTCCTGCGAGAGCCACTTTTTGAGAACCGGTTAGCAAAGCAAAAGCTGAAAGCAAAATGTGACAATTTAGGGGGATAGTTTTCTGATTTTTATCAGCTTGGGCCTGGGTCCACACAGGCAAAACCTACATTCAGTGGCCAATTTATTAGGTACTTCCTGTACTTAATAAAGTAGTCACTAAGTCTATATTTATGATTGTCTGTTGCTTTAGCCCATGTACTTCAAGGTTGGGTGTTTTGTGCATTCAGAGATGCTCTTCTATACACTACTGCTTTAACACGTGGTTATTTGAGTTACTGTCACCTCCCTGTCAGCTTGAACTAATCTAGCCATTCTCCTCTGACCTCTCTCATTTACAAAGCATTCTCACCCACAGAACTGCCACTCACTGGATGTTTCTTGTTTTTTGCTCCATTCTCTGTGGAACCTAGAGATTGTTGTATGTGAAAATCCAAGGAGGTCAGCAGTCAGTGAGATACTCTAACCACCCTGCCTGGCACCAATAATCATTTCACGGTCAAAGTCACTTCGATGGCTTTTGTTCCCCATTCTACGCACCGTCCTTACACATCTGGAGATGAAGGATGCTAATGTGAGAATGCTGTTCTTGGACGACAG
Source organism: Mobula hypostoma (assembly GCF_963921235.1). NCBI lineage: Eukaryota > Metazoa > Chordata > Chondrichthyes > Myliobatiformes > Myliobatidae > Mobula > Mobula hypostoma. The sequence continues at coordinate 115,313,275 of NC_086106.1, read as the reverse complement.
TTCAGCATTCAACACCATAATTCCCTCCAGGTTTAACAAGAAGCTTAAAGACCTTGGCCTTCACCCTGCCTTGTGCAGCTGGATCCTGGCCTTCCTGTCAGATCACCGGCAGGTGGTAAGAGTGGGCTCCCTCACCTCTGCTCCTCTGACTCTCAACCCTCAGGGCTGTGTCCCAAGACCCCCTTCTTTACTGTCTGTATATCCATGACTGTGTTGCCACCCACAGCTCCAATCTGCTAATTAAATTTGCTGATGATACTGCATTGATTGGCCTTATCTCAAATAATAATGAGGCAGCCTGCAGAGAAGAAGTCATCACCCTGATACAACGGTGTCACGAGAAACAACTTCTCCCTCAATTTCGCAAAAACAAAGGAGCTGGTTGTGGACGACAGGATGAATGGAGATGGGCTAACCCCTGTTGTAAATCAATGGATCTGGGAATGAAAGGGTGAACAGCTTTAAGTTCCTCAGCATACACATCACAGAGGATCTCATGTGGTCTGTACATACCAGCTGTGTGGTGAAAAAAGCACAACAGTGCCTCTTTCACCCCAGACAGTTGAAGAAGTTTGGCATGAATCCCCGAATCCTAAGGACTTCCTACAATTAAGATCGTCCTGACTGGCTGCATCACTGCCTGGTATGAGAACTGTACTTCCCTCAATCGCAGGATTCTGCATCCCAGTGCATCTGTAGATGTGAACTTCCCACTATCCAGGACATTTACAGAGACAGGTGTATAAAAAGGGCCCAAAGGATCATTGGGGGCCCGCGTCACCCCAACCACAAATTGTTTCAGCTGCTACCGTCTGGGAAATGATACAGTAGCATTAAAGCCAGGATCAACAGGCTCCAAGACAGTTTCTTCCACCAGGCCAGCAGACTGATTAATTCACACTGATATAGTTGTATTTCTATGCTGAATTGACTGTCCTGTTGTACATACTATTTATTACAAATCACTATAAATTACACATTCAGACGGAGATGTAATGTAAAGATTTTTACTCCGCATGTATGTGAAGGATGTAAGAAATAAAGTCAATTCAATTCAGTTCAATTCTGAAGTTTGTTCTGAACAATAACTGAACCTCTCAACCATGTCTGCATACTGCTAATTGACTGGCTGACCAGATATTTGCACTAACAAGCAGGTGTATTGGCGTACCTCATAAAATGGCCACTGGGTGTATCTCAGCTGAGAATGAATGAAATCTATGCCCTTCATTCCTTTCCCTGCCTGAGATGCTCCGAAAGAAACCAAAACAGCATTTTGTAATGTATTCATGGTAGTATAGGATGAAGCATCCTTTCACCCAACACAGATAAGAGAACTTTATCCTTTCCAGTTTGGACAGGTGAAAACTCTAAAGTGCACTCTTTCCTATCTCTATATTCATTAGTTATTTGACATTCCCCAAAGCAAGCAAGAATATCCAAATTGTTTTTTATATAAAGTTGTGCAAGATAATGACATCAATTTAACCGTAAACAACAAGAAGTAGGTTTCTGCTTAACTCAATAATTAATGTCTCCAAATCACCCAGATGTTTAATCGATTCACTGGCTGCCACTTGCTGTGAAGCAGACATGAATTTTAAAATAGTATACGGTCATGTTAACCTACACGGCATCAAGACTAAGCTGATTTACCTGCCGATAAACTACAGGGACATGGAGAGCCAATCAAGGTCTTGTTCATTTATTGAAACATTTTTCAACGGGTTGATATGAATGCCAAGATGGTATGTCATTGGCAGGTAAACAGGGAATATTGCTGTTATGTTCTGTCATAATTTTCTTCCCATCTGTGACACTGGCAGAGGGTTCACATACTGTCTGTGTGCAATGTGCTGTATCAATGCAAATTAGCCCTCCCCTTAATTAATCTTTTTATCTTCAAAGCCTGTCAGACTTTTGTAGTTATGTGGGTGGGGTGGAGGAGGTGGTGTAGAAGGTCAATAAAATGTACCAAATATACATTTTAACAATTGACACCATGTATTAACCACTTCCTTTCAGAACCATTGGTTCTTGAAAGTCTACAGCAGCCACGAAGCGGTGTTCTTTCTAAGTTTTTCTGTGACTTAAGAGTGTGGATATAGCAACTCATATAAAATGTATTATACACACAAATAGGTATGTCTATTGCATATCCTGATTATAATTACAATCATGGAAGCACTATACTCAGTGACTACTTTATTAGGTACAGGAAGTACTGAAGTATGTTTGTTGTCTTCTACTGCTGTAGCCCATCCAATTCAAAGTTCGACAACTTTGTGCACACAAGAGATACTCTTCTATACACCACTGTTGTAACACATGGTTACTCTGAGTGACTATCACCTTCCTGTCAGCTTGAACCAGTCTGGCCATTCTCCTCTGACCTCTCTCATTAACCAGGTGTTTTCACCCACAAAACTCATGCTCACTGTACGTTCCCTGTAAACTCTAGATATTGTTATTCAGGAAAACCCCAGGAGATCAGCAATTTCTGAGTTATGCAAAGCACCCTGTCTGGCACCAACAATCTTTCCGTGGTCTGAGTCATTTGGATCATATTTCATCCCTATTCTGATGTTTGAACTGAATGTTTTGGCCATGCCTGCATGCTTTTATGTACTGAATTGCTGCCACATGATCGGCTGGTTAGATATTTGCATGAATGAGCAGGTATACCTAATAACATGGCTAATCATTCAAGATGTGTTTACTGATGCACAAGAGAAAGGAGCTCTGCAAAGCACAGACCCAGCCTGAACCACCTTTTCATAGATTATCAACAGCCTAATGTAAAATTGGAAGTTCAATGAATGAAGAGTTCCATCTGCAAACCTTAGGGTCATAGAATGATACAGTATGGAGGCAGATCCTAAGGCCAACACATCCATGCCAATCAAAGTACCCTCCTGAGCTACTTATTTTCCTGAATTTAGCCCATATCCTTCTAAACCCTTCAACCCTTCAAGATATTACCCTTTCAACCATCTGGGTCATGAACCAGCATGGATAACTTCACTCATGTCAACTCTGAACTGATTCACAAACAATGGGCTCACTAACCCATGCGTTCAGCATTATTTATTTATTTATTATTTAGTATTTGCACAGTTTCTCTTGTTTTGTGCACATTGGTTGTTTGTAAGTCTTTGTGTGTAGTCGTCATTCATTTTATTGTATTTCTTTGTTCTAATGCAAATGCTGCAAGAAAATGAATCTCAGGGTAGTATATGGTAACATATATCTACAATATGTATTTTGACAATAAATTTCCTTCTTAGAGCTTTGAAACTTTTTCTATCCATGTACCTATGCAAATTACTTTTAGGCTTTATAATTGTACTTGCTTTTACAACATCCTCAGGCATTTCATTCCATACACCTACCAACCTTTGTGTGAAAAATTGCCTCTTGGGCCCCCTAAGAATTTTCCCTCTCAACTTAGTCCTTTGATCTCAGGTTTCAGACTCTCCTACCCTGGAAAAAATACTGTGACAGTCCATCTTATCTGTGTCACTTATGATTTTATGAACCTTTATATGTAACTCACTCCAGGAGAAACAGCCCCTATATCTCTGGTCTATCCTTAGGCATGGATGACAGGGTCAATGATTAGCAAATGTAGTGCAATTCCCACCACTGTCTGTTAGACCATAAGACATGGGAGCAGATTTAGGCCATTCAGCCCATTGAATCTGCTCTGCCATTCCGTTATGGCTGATTTTTTGTCTCTCTCAGTCACATTCTCCTGCTCTTTCCCCATAACCTTTGACACTTTTAATAATAAAAAACCTATCAACCTCTATTTTAAATATATATAGTGACTTGGCCTCCATATTGTCTGCAACAATGAATTCCACAAATTCACCATTCTTTACCTCCTCATCTCTGTTCTAAAGGGATGTCCTTCTTTTCTGTCCTCTGCTCCTAGAATTTCCCATTATAGAAAACATCTGTTCCATGTCTACTCTTAGCTAGGCTGTTCAATATTTCATAGGTCGCAATGAGATCCCCCCTCATTCTTCTGAACTGCAACAAGTACATGTCCAGAGCCATCAAATGCTCCTCATACCTTAACCCTTTCATTCCAGGAATTATTCTTGTGAACCTCCATTGAACCCCCTCCAATGTCAGCACATCATTTCTTAAATAAGGGGCCTGAAATTTCTTGCAATACTCCAAGTGTGGTCTTTCCAATGCCTAAGGAGTTTGTACATTTTCCCCATGACTGCGTGGGCTTCCTTCAGGTGCTCTAGTTTTCTTCCACATGTCAAAGATGTATGGAGTAGGTTAGTTAGTTGTGGGCATGCTATATTGGCATCAGAAACATTGTAATCCTTGCGGGCTGCCTCAACACCTATTTGTACTGTGTTGGATATTAATGCAAAATATGCATTTACTGTGTTTGTTTTGATGTAAAGTATTGTGCAAAACTCTTAGAACATCTTCTTCTTCATGTGCCTTGCGCGTTACACGCTTGGGCGATCATGGCTCTCCACATCGAACGATCCCTTGCAGCGTCAATGATATCTCGCACACTTAGATCTGTTAGTTCTTTCACACTGTCCATATATTTTCTTCTTTGCCTTCCTCTTCCGTGTTTCCCAGGCATACGGCCTTGTAATGTAAGGCATTCTATTTCTCCCTTTCTGATGACATGGCCCAGGAATTTAAGTTTCTTCTCATTTAATGTTCTCATTAACGATCTTTTTGTATGTGCATATTGGAGTACTGTCTCATTAGTTATCCTATCTCTATATGATATTATCAGCATTTTTCTAAGAAACCACATTTCTGTTGCTTCTAAGTTTCTTTGGAGTTCTGGTGTTATAGTCCATGTTTTGGAACAGTCACCGTCCTCAGCCATGCATCACCATCGATGGCACTGTCCCGAAGAATATGGAGAGCTTCAAGCATCTAGGAAGCACCATCTCTTGGTTACTGATGTACAATTGACGACGGCTTATATTATCATCAATATTTACTGCCGCCGTTTGGTTCCAATATAAATTTTGAAGCAATTGTTGGTCCCTTCCGTCTATGTTTAGTTTAGCGAGAACTTGAAATAATTTTTCATGTTGCACTTTGTCGAATGCTTTAGCGAAATCAATAAAACATAAAAAGTCATCATTTTGATATTTAATTATCCTTTCTGAAAGCATTTGTAGTATGAAAATTGCGTTCCTAGTTCCTCTATCCTCAATAAACCCATATTGCAGTTTAGAAGTTTCTGGTTTTAACTTGTTTTTAATTCAACTCAGAACAATTCTCAACAAAATCTTTATTATGTGATGCATAAGACTGATTGTTATATAATTTTCGCAGTCAATAGTTCCAGGAATTTTTGGCACAGTTATAAATACTGATTTCAAGAGATCATCAGGCAATACACCAGACTCATATATGCCATTAAAAAGTTCAAAAAGAATACCTATGCCTAGATCTTCTAGGGCTTGTATCATTTCCACTGAAATTTCGTCAGGTCCAGTGGCTTTAACATGTTTCATGTTTCTCATTGCTTTAGTTATTCCTTCTTTGATAATAGGTGGGCCAGAATTAGGGTGTTTAATATCTGGGGGTTCCCCTCTATTATCTTCAAAAAGCTGCTCTATATACTGAATCCACCTCTCTCATACTTTATCTGGATCTGTTAGTATGGATCTGTCTGCTGATCTTATGCATCCTGTAGAGGAGGTTTTCTTAATTCCAGTAATTTCCTTAAGTTTCTTGTGCATTTCTTTGCTGTTGTTAATATGGCCTTCTACTTCATTGCATTTTTGATTCAGCCATTCCTCCTTTGCAATATTGCACAATTGTCTGGTCTATCTGTCTAGCTCTCTGTATTACACTTCATTATTCTTCACTAACCTTCTTTGTTCCATCAGATCTAGAATTTCTTTGGTTATCCACCCCTTGTTGGTGTGTTGGATTTCTTGTACTGGGATTATCTCCTCTGCTGTTTGCTGTATAGCATATTTAAATCTGTCCCAAATAAGTGTTGTTTTGTTTTCGTTCAGGTGTTCTTCTACAGCTGTTTTGAATTGTTGCTTAAGTATGCTATCATTTTAAGTTCTCCCAACATATACATCTTTCTCTTTTTTCCACATTTCAGTTTCTTTAATTTTGTTTTGATGGTAGCTATTACTGTATGGTGATCTGAACCACAGTCTGCTCCTGGGTAGCTTTAGAATTTGTGATATTATTTCTAAAGCGTTCATTGATGGTAATGAAAGCTATTTGATTCCTTGTTCTATCTCCAGGGCTAATCCAAGTACACAATCTACGTGGATGATTTTTATACCAAGTATTGGTGATCACTTGGTTGTTTCTGACACACCAATCAGTAATCCTTTCTCCATTTTCATTTTTCTCCCCTAATCCAAAAAGTCCTATGATATTATCAACCCTTTCCTGTCCTACTTTGGAGTTAAAATCTCCCATGACTAGTTTTATATCCTGAGATTTACATTGTTCACAAGCACTGTCGAGATCTTCATAAAACTTGTTGATATCCTCTTCACCTGCATCATTTGTTGGTGCATAGGCTTGGATTACGCTAATATTAAAAGGGTTACTCCTTAATTTAACTAAAAGCAGCCAGTCAGATATCACCCAAAATCCCATAAGACATTTTGATACTTATTTGTTTAAAATAATTCCAACTTCATACATATGCTGTTGACCTTCAGAATACATTATCAGAGAACTATTCTTAGTGAATTTGCCACTGTCGGTCCATCTAATTTCTGACAGGCCTAAGATATCAACTTCCAACCTTTTCGTTTCATTTAATGTATTGTCCAACCTTCCTTTCTGGTCAAGTGTATGGATGTTCCATGTTGCTACCCTTAGCCTTTCCCTGTTGCTTACAGTCTCTGGATGATGGTCTGGTGTCACCTGCAGCACCTACCGAGCCTCTGACTATCCACACAATCAATGCCTCTCGTCTTCTTATACACTTCTATCAGGTCACCTCTCATCCTTCGACGCTCCAAGGAGAAAAGGCCAAGTTCACTCAACCTATTCGTATTAGGCATGCTCCCCAATCCAGGCAACATCCTTGTAATTCTCCTCTGCACCCTTTCTGTAGTTTCCACATTCTTCCTGCAGTGAGGAGACCAGAACTGAGCACAGTACTCTAAGTGGGGTCTGACCAGGGTCCTATATAGTTGTAACATTACGTCTCAGCTCTTGAACTCAATCCCATGGTTGATGAAGGCTAATGTACCATATGCCTTCTTAACCACAGAGTCAATATGGTTAGCACCTTTGAGTGTCCTATGGACCCATCCTTTTTTGCACTGCGGACTGGTTTAATATTGACAATAATCTTGCGGACTGGCTAACGGGGGGGGGGGCGCGGGGGGGAGGTGTTCAAGTTCAACAGTGTGTGACAGGGAATGAGGAAAGGTGCAGCTGACTCATATCGTTTCATATCGCCAAATCATACCATTTCCTTGCGGCCCGGTAGCAGCACGCTCTGCGGCCCGGTGGTTGGGGACCACTCTCCTATGGACTCGGACCCCAAGATCCCTCTGATCCTCCACACTGCCAAGAGTCTTGCCATTAATACTATATTCTGCCATCATATTTGACCTACCAAAATGAACCACCTCACACTTATCTGGGTTGAATGCCATCTGCCACTTCTCAGCCCAGTTTTGCATCCTATCGATAGCCTGCTGTAACCTCTAACAGCCCTCCATACTATCCACAACACCCCCTTAGGCACATACACATCACTATGGAGCCCAAAACTTTTGCACAGTACTGTAGTAATTTTATATATTGCATTGTACTGCCGCCGTGAACAGAAAACAAATTTTGTGACATATATGAGTGATGATAAGACTGATTCTAATATGGGTCTCTACCATGAGTGGGAAGGCAGCAGGGAGAGGGAAATCATGGTTGGGAAAAGGGGAAGGGAGAGGGGAAGGAGCGGGAAGCACCAGGAATACATTCTGCAATAGTCAATAAACAAATTGATGGGAATCAAATTACCTTGACTGGTGCCTCAGGTGTGTCTGCATTCGTGCTAACACCGCCCCCTCCGGCCCCTAACACTTATCTCCATCTGTCCCACACCCCTCTCGTGGCACTCCAGCCTCACCATTCCCAACATCCTTTGCTCCTGCCAGATTTACAAACTCGCTCTCTGCTCCACGTTGACAAATACTGTACATGTGACAAGTAAGCTACTCTTTCAGCCTTGTCTTTCTCCAATCTCAACAGCATCCTGCTGATACAGAAGCTGCCTGTTGCTGTATATAACCCTCACCCTCGGGCAAATAATGGTAAGTAATATTAGTGGCTGTCCATATTATCAATAGCTAATTTACAATGAGAGAGTTTACCACCTAATTTTGATCCTCACTAAGTTCCCTACCATCAATATATTTAAAATTATATTGGAATTTCTCCCTGTGTAGACATCCTACAGCTTCTTTCTGAAAGATTCTAGGAGTTCAAAAGGTTGCCTCAACATCATCTTCTCAAAAACAATTATGGATGGATAATCACAAACACAAGAAAGTCTGCAGATGCTGGAAATCCAAAGCAACACAAACAAAATTTGTGACAAGGAGTCATAATGAATTCTGCCTTTTCCAATAATAATAAAAAAACTACAAATAATCAAATATTCACAGTCATTATGAGCCTGTTACTGTTATTTTTTCACAGTTCTTCTGCATAATTGATGACACAACACATCAGTGTGTAGAGCTTGTTTTAAGTTTACTTTTTCTCCCAGTAGTTCGCACAGTCAGTTGCATAGGGGGAGCAACATAAATAATACAATTTATGGAATGCTTAGAGACAATTCTTTGCATAGGAGTGCCAATAAATGGGGGGTAGTGGGTATATGGAATGAGATGCTGAAGGAAGCAGTAGAGGCATGTACAATTGCAGCATTTGGATAGGTACATTGATAAGAGATGCTTTAAAGGATATGGGCCGAATGCAAGCACATGGGACTAGCCTAGACTGGCATCTTCTTCAATAGCAGTAGCACATTAGAATTCCATGGCTCTAAAAATACCTTGCTGCATTAACTATTACAAGATATTTTGATCACAACACTGATGCACTGAAATTACCCGACTGGATAAATGTTTGAACAATCTGAAGACTGGCAATCAGAATGAAGATTTTGAGATTAACTATGCGTCTGAACTGAACTAATCAATATCCTTCATTCCAGTAGCACTTTACTTTAGAGCACTTGGTTAGAGTAGGGGAGGAATCATACTTCTGATTAATTGGCAGTGTCCAAAGCTAGGAATACTTTATATGTGAAGAGAGATTGGAGCTAGTATCTTTCCTGGAAAAACAGTTTTCCAATACACGAGGCTGAGGCTTGGAAATGAGAACCAGTAATTGAGCAAAGAATTGGAACAGATAATTAGGTAATTCAGATTCTGATTTATTTATCACATGTACATCAAACCACAGAATGAAATGTATCATTTATGTTAACAACCAAAACACCCAAGGGGACAGCCTGTAAGTGTCACCACACATTCTGGTGCCATCATGGCAGACCCATTGTGTTACACAGAACAACACAATCTACGACGACAACAATAACACAGCAGAACAAGATTACAACAGTAAACAAGCGGCTTTCCCAACTTCCCACTCCTCCACATACACACTGGCCTCCAAGACCAAGACAGGCCTCCGGGCCTCCAGCCCTTGGCTCCAGATCCTCAAACAATATTATTTAAACATGGGACAGCTCTCAAAGGATGGAAAGCCACACAATTTCCACCAATGACCACTTTCAACACAAAGTCTAATGACTAACAAATAAACACCAGAAATGCTAGAAATCTGAAATAAAAGCAGAAAATACAAGAAATGATGAGGGGTATAGGTAGGGTAAATCCAGTATGGTTGGGTGAAGAGTAGAAATAGAGGTCATGAGTTAAGGGTGAAAGGTGAAATGTTTGCGGGGGAGCAAGAGGGAGAATTTCTTCACTGAGAGGCTGGTGGGGGTGTGGAATGAGCTGCCAGTGGAAGTGGTGGAGTGGGTTGGTTTTCAACATTTGGATGTAGGTAGGATTTCAACATTTGAAATTTGGATAGGTATGTGGATGGGAGGAGTATGGAGTGCTATGGTCTGGGTGCAGGCTGATGGAATTAAGCAGACTAATATTTCAGCATGGTATAGATGGGCTGAAGGGCCTGCTTTTGTTTTATAATTTTATGACTCTATGACTCTAAATGAGGCCACCTGTGAAGGGAAGGAATCAATGTTTCGGGTCTAATTGGCTCCTCATAACATAATCAGCACATTATTGCAACATAATCACTTACCATCATTCAAGGATACCTCTGCCAATCCTGTCATTACTGAGGTTGCAAGAGTGAGCCAGGATAGGTCACACACTCTGCAGGGATGCTCTCAACACCGGGCTCCTCAAAGCTTTCCCATCACCTTCAAGGTTGAAGTCAGTGGTGTGGTGTGTGGCAGATTCCTCTCCCGTGCTCGGAGAGCAAACACAAAACACAAAACCCTCCGGGAAAGAGGAACTAGGTTGATTTGCAATCCACTCATCAGCCTAAAGACTCCTTCCTTCCATCATCAGCTGCTCCACTGCTTCAGTGTGCAGCATTTTCCACTGCTGGAGCATACAAAGTGTATTCAACAACAACCCAAGACTTCCACCATCTTCTCTATAAACTCATTGCCATGAACAGCTGTGGAGGCAAAGTAATTGGGTTGACATTAAAGGAGAGGTTGATAGGTTCTTGATTAGTAAGGACGTCAAAGGTTAAATCAAGAAGATGGGGTTGAGAGAGGTAATAAATCAGGCATGCTGGAATGGCGGGGCAGACTCGATGGGCTAAACGGCCTAATTTTGCTCCCGTATCTTATGGTCTTAAGGGAAAGGAGCATGTGGGAAACTCCACTTCTATCCTTTTCTGCCTCAAAGTTCAAAATAAATTTATTATCCATGAACACGTATGTCACCATATACAACCCTGAGACTCAGTTTCTTGCGGGCATACTCCATGAATCCATAATAAAACATAGGTTATATAATAAAACATGGTATATAATATAGTAGTCCATAATAGAACATATCCATAATACTGATGGGACATAGTTGAAGTTCCTTCATTGTCATTTGGTCTAAATGCTGGAAACCCCGAGTGTAAGTGCTAAGGTTCCTGCACACGACTTGCCATCACTTAGTTCAACGGTAATTAGTGATGGACGTTAAATGCTGGCCTTTTTTGCCTCACTTGCATTCCATGAATGAATATTTAAACAAAAATTGGAAGGGATTTTACTTTTTAAACTCTACTTTGATGGAATTAGTAATGCAAGTGTCACACCAATTATTCCACTTATTCACTGACATAAGTATTTCAAGCAGGTTACATTTTCCTGAACAATTCAAAACTTGACAAAAGCTCTTTTGAGAAGCAATTGTGGATGCTGGTGTGAAGTGGCTTGCAATTTAATTTCTATCTGTACATTAGCGAGACTGAGTGTGGGAGGGTGGTGTCAAACAGACCGGGTACTGAACAGACAGTGGAGCTGTGGATTTTATACGTCCTGCCCACCCATTGCCACTTCCTCTCAGGGTTACACAATGAAGCTGCTGCTAAATTCAAACTGGAGCCAGTGAAAATATTGAGAGAGTTGGTGCCATGTAACCACTCTGTTTCCTTTGGGTAAATTCTGATTTCAAATTTACAGTGACCTGGGGGTTGGCCATTTCCTGTTTCTGTGGTTAGTTGTCTATTTAACTGTATAAAGTGTACGTTGGTAATGCATCCAAGAAATTGTTGAACTGCTAGTATGGAAGATGAATTAACGATGGGTATGCCCTTTCAGCACATTATTAGGGTGAATGGAGCTTTCCAACCCAGTCACCTTGATTGCTCTTAGACTCTGAGTAATCTCTTTGATTAAATGAAGATCCCGCTGAGGACAATAGTAGTGAAAAAGTAACAATATTGTTGTGCTCCATTTGTTCGTTATGCGCCATATTCTATGATGTAGGCGATCATGGTTTTTCCATGACCATAGAACATAGAATAGTACAGCACAGTACAGGCCCTTCGGCCCACATTGTTGTGCCAACCCTCAAACCCTGCCTCCCATATAAACCCCACCTTAAATTCCTCCATATACCTGTCTAGTAGTCTCTTAATTTTCTTTAGTGTGTCTGCCTCCACCACTGACTCAGGCAGTGTATTCCACGCACCAACCACTCTCTGAGTAAAAAACCTTCCTCTAATATCCCCCTGAACTTCCCACCCCTTACCTTAAAGCCACGTCCCTTTGTATTGAGCAGTGGTGCCCTGGGGAAGAGGCACTGGCTATCCACTCTACCTATTCCTCTTAATATCTTGTATACCAAGATATACCATGATTGTTCTCGGGAAATTTTTCTATAGAAGTGGTTAGCCATTGCCTTCTTCTGGAAGTGTCTTTACAAGATGGGTGACCCCTGCCATTATCAATACTCTTCAGAAATTGTCTACCTGGTGTCAGTGGTCATATAGCCAGGACTTGTGATATGCACCAGCTGCTCATATGACCATCCACTGCCTGCTCCCATGGCTTCATGTGACCTTAATCAGGGGCTAAGCAGGTGCTACACCGTGCGTAAGGGTGACCTGCAGGCTAGCAGAAGGAAGAAGTGCGTTACACCTCCTTTGGTAAAGAGGTATCTCCGCTCTGCCACCCAGTTGTTGTAGTACCTTGTCAAATATACATTCCCAGTGTAAAAAGACATGACACCTCTTTACTTAGCCAAACAACCTCTTTATCTCTTTATACTTACACTCTGCTGAATCCCTGACTAACACTGAGGAAAGATGATTCTGACAGTAAGCTAACTAAAGGCTGATCTTCTACAAAAGCAGGAGCTATTTTTGTAACAAAGTTGGACGTTTAGAAATTGATAACTGGTTATACTATTGATGTCAACCCAGGCCCTCACCTTTAAGTCAGAAGTTTGTGTGTTCATGTCTCACTCCAGAAACTTCAGCAGTTGACACCACAGAATTATAAGTTCCGTTTTCCAGATCAGACGTTTACCCAAAGCCTCATCTCTCCCTGTTAAAAAGGCAGGGAAGATCAAAGTCAAACTGATAGTTGCTGACCAAATTTTGGATCCACCATTGGGCAACTAAAGCCAATTTTGTGCCCCTGGCATACATTAATATAACCATTCCAGAAGTCCCTTCTCTCTACCATTAATTCTGCTACACTCCGCGGCCATCTTATTAGCCACAGAAGGCCACGGAGTGTATTCCTGTAGGTTTGTGGTCTTGCACAGCTGTACCCATCTACCTCAGGGTTCGATGTGTTGTGTGTTCTGCGATGCTCTTCTGCACACCACCTTTGTGACGTGTAGTTATTTGAGTTACTGCCTCCCTTCCAGTCAGCTTGAAACATCTGGCTATTCTCCTTTGTTCTCTCTCATTAACAAAGCTTTTTCACCCACAGAACTGCCTCTCACTGGACGTCTTATGTTTTTCACATTATTCTCTGTAAACTCTGAAATTCTGCAATCGGTCAGAATGCTCTCCATGGTATATCTGTGGCAATTTGCAACAATCTTTGGCGACATACCAAATCTCTTCAAGTTCCTAATGAAGCTGCTTTGCCTTCTTCATGATTTCATCAACATGTTCAGCTGAAGGTAGACACTCTGAGGTGTTGATGCCCAGGAACTCGAAGCTGCTCATGCTTTCCATCGCTGACCCCTCAATAAGGACTGGCATGGGCTCTCCTGACCTCGCCTTCCTGAAGTTCACAATCAGTACCTTGGTCTTGCCGAGTTCGGGGCCATTGTTGCGGCATCACTCAGCTAGCTGATCTATCTCACTCCTGTACACCTCCTTATCACCATCTGAGATTCCATCAACAACAGTTAGGTCACTAGCGAATTTATAGATATCACTTGAGCTGTTATTAGCTAATTGTAGAGAGGGTGGAGCAGTGGGCTAAGCCTGCTTTCTTGAGGTACGGCTGTGTTGCTTTTCAGTGAGGAGATATTGTTTCTGATCTTCACTGACTGGTCCTCCAGTGACGAAGTCAAGGATGTAGAGGGGGGAACAGCCACCAATGTTTTGAAGCTTGTTAATTGTTTAGGGGTGATTGTGCTGAATACGAAGCTGTAATCAATAAAAAGCAGCCTGAGGTATGATTTGCTGTTGCAGTTACTCCAATACTGTAGACCTCTTATGGTTACAGGTAAATTGAAGTGGGTCCAGGTAATCCTTCAGTTAATTCTGGCCATGGCAAACCTTTCAAAAAACTTCATCATTGTTGACGTGCGTTCCAGCAGACAATCCCCATTCAGGCAGCTCATCCTGCTCTTCTTGAGCACTGGTTCAATTGATGCCCTTTTGAAGCAGTTGGGAAACTCCGATACTGCACTAGTTAGTGAGTGGTCGAAGATGTCCTTGAAGATTCCAGACAGCTAGTCAGCACAGGTTTTCAATACCCTGCCAGGAACGCCACCAGGAACGGACGGCTTGTGAGGATTCACCCTCTTCAAGAATGTCCTGACATCAACCCCCAAGAAAGAGATCATAGGCTCACCAGTTGCTGTGGGGATTTGAACAGGCGTAATATTATTCTCTCTTTCAAAGCATGCGTTTTTTCAAACTTATAAATAAAACCTGCCTATCGTTTATAAAACAGGATTTTGTTGGTGATATTTGAGAACTGTTGGTGCTCTAATTGACTGTGAGATTTATGTGTCATTGTTATTTCTCAGCAAAGCAAAGGGAGACAGGTGAGGGAAAACAACAGACGAAAGGCAATACGGACCAAAAAGAAGGTACTGCAGATGCTGGAAATCTGAAGTGAAACAAATGCTGCAAATCCTCAGCAGACTGCTAAATATATTGGTAAATTGGTTTATTATTGTCACATGTGCCCCCAAGGTGCAGTGAGAGACTTGCCTTGTGTACTGTTCATGCAGATCAATTCATTACATAGTTTATTGAGGTAGTACAAGGTAAAACAATAACAGAGTGCAGAATATAGTATTACAAAGTTACAAAGTTAAAGTTAAAAGTAAATTTATTGTTAACCCTGAGATTCATTTTCTTGCGGGCATACTCAGTAAATCCAAGAGCCATAATAGAATCAATGAAAGACTGGATCCATCGGTATAAGGGAAATAGATGCAGGTAGACATTAGGATGCAAGATCACAATCAGGTAAATTGTGAGATCAAATGTCCACCTTATTGTACTGGGGAACCATCAAATGGTCTGATTAAAGCAGGATAGAAGCTGTTGCCCCTGGTGATACACACTTTCTGGTCTATGTCTCTTCTGCCTGATTAGAGAGGGAGAAAGGAGAGTGCCTGGTTGGTTGAGGTCTTTACGCTAGCTGCTTTATTGAGGTGGTGAGAAGGGTGAACAGGATGTATGGAGGGGTGGTTGGTTTCTGTGAAGCACTTGGCTGTGTGCAGAATTCTTGGGGACATGGGCACAGCAGTTCCTGTACCAAGCTGCAATGCTTCAGGATAGGATCCAATCTCTGGTACACTGATAAAAATTGGTGAGGGTTAAAAGGAACATGCCGAATCTCTTTGCCTTCTGAAGAAGTTGAGGTGCTGGTGATCTTTCTTGGCCATGGCATCAACATGCTTGGACCAGGACAGGCTATAGGTGATAGTCACTCCTAGGAAATTGAAACTGTCAACCTTCTCGACCTCAGCACCATTGATATAAATGCGAGCAGGTGTACTGTCTTCCTTCCTTAAGACCGTAAGACACAGGAGCAGAATTAGGCCATTTGGCCCATCATGTCTGCTCTGCCATTCCATCTTGGCTGTGTTATTTTCCCTTTCAACCACATTCTCCTGTCTTTCCCCATAATCTTCAACATTCTTACTGTCCTGCTAAGTCAGTATGTATGGAGAAAGGAACAGCATGAAGGTTCTATGTTGGTGACCCTTTGTTTAAGGAACATAAACTCATCAATGTAAAAACAAATGGAAACTGCAAGGGATTTTCACATGGTCTTGGAAATGATGATTTATTATATACCCTTCCTTGTGAATGCGCTAAACCCTGGGGTTAAAAGGTAGCAAACATAATCTAACCAACATTTCTAAATGTCATAAAAGCAAGATTTCTATTTGCTACACTTGCACGCAAATATGAATTGTTACAATGAGAACTGCAATAGAACAAATTTATCACATTTTACACTCAGTGGTCACTTTATTAGGTACACCTGCACTCCTCTTTGTTAATGCACATATGTAAACAGCCATATGTGACAGGAGCTCCTTGCATAAAAGCATGCAGACATGGTCAAAAGGTTCAGTTGTTGTTCAGACCAAACATCAGGAGAAATATGATCTAAGTGACTTTGACCATGGAATGATTGTTGGTACCAGACAAGGTGGTTTGAGTATCTCAGAAACTGCTGATCTCTTGGGATTTTCATGTACAATAGTCTCTAGAGTGTACAGAGAATGGTGCGAAAAACAAAAAAAAAGATCCAATGAGTAGCAATACTGTGGGCAAGAATATCAGGTTCATGAGAGAAGTCAAAGGAGAATGGGAGACTAGTTCAAACTGACAGGAAGGTGACAGTAACTCAAATAAACACGTGTAACGACAGTAGTGTGCAGAACAGCATCACTGAATGGACAACATGTTGAACTTTGAAGTAGATGGGTTATAGGCACAGAAGACCATGAACTACAGAAATATGCCCTGTGGCCTTTATTAGTTATCTCCTATACCTAAGAAAGTGGCCACCAAGTGCATTTTTGTAACTTACAGTAATTTTATGTCTTGCATTGTATTGCTGCTCCAAGCAACCAATTTCAAGATGTATGTCAATATTTTGATTCTGGTTCTGATTCTGATATTTGTAGGCTGGATTTAACAATACTGTTTTAAAGATGCTGTGAGTAAGATCTCAGCTTGTGGCTGTAGTGTGTCAGAGCCGGCCTATCCGATGATTAAATTTCTTGGTCAGTATACAGAAAATGATCATAATTTATGGGGCATAAGTTAGCTATCATATTTTGTGTCTTGATCTGTTTCTTTCAAACTTCAATTATAAGACTTCTGTTTTCTTTTTTTAATGTTTTTGATTTTATTTCCAAATGAAAGAGTCCATAAAACTTCCCTCTTTCAGAATTCATTAATTCATCACTCTGAAGGTTAATCCAACTGGGACAAGGGTTCTTACTACATTCTTTCTGGGTCACAGATGTTACATGTTTGAATCCCTGTCTTATCTGTATGAGAGAATGTTATTGGTTTTGTTGTTTGTCTGCTGTTGATCTGGCAGCTTGTCATGGCCTTCGAAGGAGCAGCTCCCACCAACAATGAAATCCCACCCTCATAGGCAAAGTTTTATGAATAGTTTTACCCAGACTTTTTCACTGTTTCTTGTTTTATTTTTCTTGAAAAGAAACCTCCATTTTACTGGAACTGAGAATGATGTTCGGATGAGGGGAGATGATGTTTCTCCCTCTGAGTCTCATTGCTGCCGTGAAAAATGTCCGAACATACACGAAAGCTACTTCCTGCAACCTGCAGAGTCATTGAGATCCAGCACAGAAATCATCTCTTCAGCCCACCAAATCATTGCTGGTCATCTAATTTCTGGTAATTACACCTTCTCCCCTTTTCATTTCCCCATTCTGGTCCCCTTCTTAACCCTTCTTTTCTCCTCACCTGCCCATCGCCTCCCTCTGGTGTCTCTCCTCCCTCCCTTTCTCCCATGGTCCACTGTCCTCTCCTGTCAGATTCCCTCTTTTTCAGTCCTTTACTTCCTCTACCTCCCAGTTCCATACTTCATCCTGTCCCCACCCACCCACCTTCCCCCTCACCTGGTTACACCCATCATCTGCAAATCGTATTCTTCTTCTCACAACTTCTTACCTTCTTACTCTGGCTTCTTAATCCTTTACTTTCAGTCCTGACGAAGGGACTCAGCACAAAACATGGACTGTTTATTCTTCTCTATAGATACTGCCTGACCTGCTGAGTTCCTCCAGCTCCGTGTGTGTGTGAATCCCATGTTTCACACTCCCCACATTCTCGTGAACTCAATAGACAATAGACAATAGATAATAGGTGCAGGAGTAGGCCATTCGGCCCTTCAAGCCAGCACCACCATTCACTGTGATCATGGCTGATCATCCACTATCAGTATCCAGTTCCTGCCTTATCCCCATAACCTTTGATTCCGCTATCTCTAAGAGCTCTATCCATCTCTTTTTTGAAAGCATCCAGAGACTTGGCCTCCACAGCCTTCTGGGGCAGAGCATTCCATATATCCACCACTCTCTGGGTGAAAAAGTTTTTCCTCAACTCCGTTCTAAATGGCCTACCCCTAATTCTTAAACTGTGGCCTCTGGTTCTGGACTCACCCATCAGCGGGAACATGCTTCCTGCCTGCAGCGTGTCCAATCCCGTGATAATCTTATATGTTTCAATAAGATCCCCTCTCAGCCTTCTAAATTCCAGAGTATACAAGCCCAGTCGCTCCAATCTTTCGACATATGACAGTCCCGCCATCCCGGGAATTAACCTTGTGAACCTACGCTGCACTCCCTCAGTAGCAAGAATGTCCTTCCTCAAATTTGGAGACCAAAACTGCACACAGTGCTCCAGGTGTGGTCTCACCAGGGCCCTGTACAGCTGCAGAAGGACCTCTTTGCTCTTATACTCAATTCCCCTTGTTATGAAGGCCAGCATGCCATTAGCTTTCTTCATTGCCTGCTGTACCTGCATGCTTGCTTTCAGTGACTGATGTACAAGAACACCTAGATCTCGTTGTGCTTCCCCTTTTCCTAACTTGACTCCATTTAGATAATAATCTGCCTTCCCGTTCTTACCACCAAAGTGGATAACCTCACATTTATCCACATTAAACTGCATCTGCCATGCATCTGCCCACTCACCCAGCCTGTCCAAGTCACCTGCATTCTCATAACATCCTCCTCACATTTCACACTGCCACCCAGCTTTGTGTCATCAGCAAATTTGCTAATGTTACTTTTAATTCTCTCATCTAAATCATTAATATATATTGTAAACAGCTGCGGTCCCAGCACTGAACCCTGCGGTACCCCACTGGTCACCGCATGCCATTCCGAAAGGGACCCGTTAATCGCTACTCTTTGTTTTCTATCAGTCAGCCAATTTTCAATCCATGTCAGTACTCTTCCCCCAATACCACGTGCCCTAATTTTGCCCACTAATCTCCTATGTGGGACTTTATCAAAGGCTTTCTGAAAGTCCAGGTACACTACATCCACTGGCTCTCCCTTGTCCATTTTCATAGTTACATCCTCAAAAAATTCCAGAAGATTAGTCAAGCATGATTTCCCCTTCATAAATCCATGCTGACTTGGACCAATCCTGTTACTACTATCCAGATGTGTCGTAATTTCATCTTTTATAATTGACTCCAGCATCTTTCTCACCACCGACGTCAGGCTAACCGGTCTATAATTCCCTGTTTTCTCTCTTCCTCCCTTCTTGAAGAGAGGGACAACATTAGCCACCCTCCAATCCACAGGAACTGATCCTGAATCTATAGAACATTGGAAAATGATTACCAATGCGTCCATGATTTCTAAAGCCATCTGCTTAAGTACCCTGGGATGCAGACCATCAAGTCCCGGGGACTTATCAGCCTTCAGACCCAACAGCCTATCCAACACCATTTACTGCCTAATATAAATTTCCTTCAATTCATCCATTACCCTAGGTCCTTTGGCCACTATTATATCTGGGAGAGTGTTTGTGTCTTCCCTAGTGAAGACAGATCTAAAGTACTTGTTCAACTCATCTGCCATTTCCTTGTTCCCCATAATAAATTCACCCGCTTCTGTCTTCAAGGGCCCAGTTTTGGTCTTAACTATTTTTTTCCTTTTCACATACCTAAAGAAGCTTTTACTATCCTCCTTTATATTGGCTAGTTTACCTTCGTACCTCATTTTTTCTCCGCGTATTGCCTTTTTAGTTACCTTCTGTTGCTCTTTAAAAGTTTCCCAATCCTCCGGCTTGGGAAATAACTCCTCCCATATTCTACCACTCACCATATACCAAGGTCGATTTACATTGGCCAGTTAACCTACTAACCTGCATCCCTTTGGCATGAAACCAGAGAACACAAAGGAAACCCACACAGTCACAGGGGAGTATCCATGGTCACGGTTGAACCTGGCCCCTGGCACTGTGAAACAACAATCCTACTAGCTTTAACACCGTGCTGTCATTTTCCTGTTCCACTAATCATTTGGTTTTAAGTCAAATAGTTGTGTAGAAAATCATCGTCTACCACATCTGTGAAATGAGCACTATCAAGATAAATTCTGGTTCAGGGTCCGAGTTACAGAAGTGGAATGTAATGTATGGTGCCTCTGACAACTGCCCTCAGTTCTACAGTTTGACGATAACTTTCCCATCCACTGCCTTGTTTTCTTTGGGTTTTTTTTTCAGAAAGATTCCTACACCGTAAATCTGTTACAACATGTTTTTAGTTCTCATTGTAAGGCGTCGGCCACTTACCTGTTAAACCGCTGCATTTTGTGTGTTGTAGATATTCTCACCTTGATGTTGAGGGAGGGTTTTGATGCTGTGATGGGGAGAGTATGGAGAACATTGTATCACACTAGTGCTGCAGTCCAGAAGGAAGGTATGGGGGGGTGGGGACATGTCAGAGGTAAGAGTTTTTACAGAGAGAGTACTGGGTGTATGGAATGCCCTGTCAGGGTCATGGTAGAGGCAGAGACTTTAGGGATATTTAAGAATTTTAGTTGGGCACATGAATGCTAGAAAAATGGAGGGCTATTTAGGAGGGAAGGGTTAGGTTGATCTTAGAGTGGTTTAAAATATTGGCACATCATCATGAGCCAAACCGATGTTTGTAGAGCAATCCAGGTACTGCCACTAATCCACTCCTTTTCCCCTGTGTCAATGTGGATGATTTTTCCTGCTCAGCCCATTCAATTCCCTTTTGTTATGTTACTGCTTTTGGGACCATTGAGAAGGAATTCAATTAGAACAGGAGAATGAAACATTGCTAATGTTAATAATTGGTGAAACAAGAGCCTATTACATTTACCCTGGCAGCTGAAGAAGTTGTTGTGGGTGATATGTGAGTCACTATTGCATTTTGAAGCAATTTTGCCTCCTATGCTTCCACAATCATGGGACAAAAAGAAATCTGATTGACATATTGGTAGGATTCGTTGGAGGAAAAAAGGCTTGTGATGTTTGGGACATCTAGGACTAGAGAATACAGACTGACATCTTACCTCTTCTCACCTGCCTATCATAATTCCTCCTGGGTCCCCCTCTCCTTTCCTTTCTCCCATTGCCCACTGTCCTTTTCTATCAAATTCCTTTCTCTCCAGCCCTTTACCTTTCCCCCCCACCTGGCTTCACCTGTCACTTTCTCATTAGCTTCCTTCACCTCCACCCACCTTTTTATTCTGATGTCTTCCTCTTTCCTTTCCAGTCCTGAAGAAGGGTCTCAGCCCGAACCGTCAGCCTTATTCATTCCCATAGATGCTGCCTGACCTGCTGAGTTCCACCAGCACTTTATGTGTGTTGCTTCGGATCTCCAGCATCTGCAGAATTTTTCATATTTGTAAAAGTTAAAGCTTCGAATCAGGAGTTTGTTTAGGGGGAGGTAAGCATTTAAACATCGAAAATAGAACATTACAGCACAGTACAGGCCTTTAGCCAACCATGTTGTGCCGAACTTCTAACCTCCTCTGTGATCATTCTAACCTTTCCCTCAAAATACTCTTCTATATTTCTATCTTCCATGTGCCTATCTGAGAGTTTCTTAAATGTCCCTAGTGTATCTGCCTCTACTACCAAGCTGGCAGGGGGTTCCGTTCATCTAGCACTCTGTAAAAAAAACCTACATCTGTCAATCCCCACCTATACTTCCCACCAACCACCTCAAAATGATTCTCCTTTATGTTAGTCATTTCCCTGCATGTCCACTCGATCTGTGACTCCAAAGGGATCTGGAATTCTTTTTTGCAAAGAGTAATTGACTGCAGTGAGATTAATGATTATTGATAGATTTTTCATTAATTGAAAGATATTTGGAGATGTGGGGAGAGGTATAAATTGGAGCTCAGTCATTGTTAGCCATGATCTTATTGATCACTGGCGCTTGCTCGAGAGGTGAGGTGTTGAATCTACTTCTAAAGCCAGGCACGTTGTCACCTCATTTTGACCTGGGCTGCCTTTACCACTGTTTTAGTGTTGGCTTCATTAAAATAAGAGAAGTTCACCTGAAGGTATAAAAAAATTTAGCTGTTAATTATACCAAAGATTATTTTTAGGATTGGCGTCACTGCAACAATGACATTAGATAACAAAGGCTTGTTTCTAAAATTGGCACTGTTCCGATGATTAAGCCAGAACCAAACAAATAAAGTAAGGGAGCAAAGTGCCTGGTCAGAACCTTGTCCCGCGACAGGCAGTACTTTGTGCACAGGACATCCGCCAGTAAGCAGCACAAAATCTGCCGGAGGAACTCAGCCAGTCAAGCGGCATTTGTGTGGGGATGAAAGGAATTGTCTATGCTTAGGGCTAAAACTTCCTCACCCCCCCCCACCCCAGATTTTGTTAGGCCTGCTCAGCTCCTCTGGTGAAATGGAGACACAAGGGACTGCTGGATATCTGGAGCAACAGACTTATCCATCAGATCTTGTGTTGCTCCAGATTCCTTTATCCGCAGTCTCTTGTGTCTCCATTTTACTCAGCCTGTGAAATAGGCTGTATTGCCCTCAGCCAGTTTGTTCAATGCCAATGAAGTAGGGTGGAGTATTACTTAATGAATCTTGCTATTATAGTTAACTTCTTACCCCTATCCCACACAACAGGATACTACAACAAAGTCCGTGACCAAGAATCTGGTCACAGAGGAATGAGTGTGGAGAAGAGCCAGTGGTTTCTGCAATATTTCCTCATTATCAGGACCGTTAGAAGTTGAACTGCAACTGTGATTTTTGGAGCCATTTTACTTTTTTTGGCAATGTTCCCAAAAATGAGATTTATTATTAACCATTAAAATTAGTTGAGCTGGAATGACGATGGATTATAATCAGAGATAAAATTAATTCACTGTGGAGGCTTGGTAAAGGAGATGGGAGAGTAGGATAGGAGGAAGTGGGGAAACAATGAGGATATCTTCAGGAGGAATATGGAGAGATTGGTAGAGTAGGAGAAAAGGGGTTTAATATGGTAGGATGCTCAACTCAGTAAACTTCAAGGATCAGGACCAAAGATTTTCCTATGAAAATTGGGTAAGATTTAAACTGGGCAGTTGATTTACACTCAGTGGTTGCTTTATTAGGTTCCTCCTGTACCTAATAAAGTGGCCACTGGGTGTATGTTTGCGGTCTTCTGCTGCTGTAACCCATCCACTTCAAGGTTCAACGTGTTGTGCGTTCAGAGATATTCTTCTGCACACCTCTGCTGTAACGTGCGGTTAATTGAGTTACCGTCACCTTCCTGTCAGCTTGAACCAGTCTGGCCATTCTCCTCTGACCTCTCTCTTTAACAAGGCGTTTCCACTCACAGAACTGCCCTTCACTGGATGCTTTTTTGTCTTTTACACTATCTTCTGTAACCTCTCAAGACTGTTGTGAGTGAAAATTCCAGGAGATCAGCCGTTTCTGAGATATTCATATCACCCTATCGGGCACCGTCAATCATTCCACAGTCAAGGTCACTTAGATCATTCACATTTCTTCCCCATTCTGATGTCTGATCTGAACTACTGAACCTCTTGACCATGTCTGCATGCTCTTATGTATTGAGTTGCCGCCACATGATTGGCTGATTAGATATTTGCATTGATGAGCGGGTGTACAGGTATATGTAATAAAGTGGACGAGTGTATATTACCTCTTCACTGCTACTGGCCCTTATTTCCTACTCATTTGTGCAATGCTTAACCTTCACTGCTACTCAGCCTGTTTTGCTGATAATTTTTTCAGGTATCCTCGGGCTGCCTTTACCACTATTTCAATGTTGGCTTCATTAAAACAAGTGAAACACGTCTGAAGATGTGAAGCATTTCGCTGTTATTTCTACCCAAGGTTATTTTTAGATTGCGTGGCTCAGTTCATTCTATTCAAATTACACGGAAATAGATAGGGGCTCTAATCAATCCGAGCAACGCACACAAGATGCTGGCGGAGCTCAGCAGGCCAGGCAGCATCTATGGAAAAGAGAGCATTCGACGTTTCAGGCTGAGACACTTCGGTAGGACTGGAGAAAAAAAGGACAATCAATCCGTTTGGCTTTAAGCTTCACACAAGCCTCATCTCATTGTTCCTCACCAACTCCATCAGTGTGTTTCATCCTGCTTCCTCTCAAATGCCTTTGTGATTTACTGCAACTACTTGCCGTGGCATTGGGTTGCATATTCTCACTGAGTGATAAAGACATTCCTGTGGAGTTCCTTTTTCTGTGATGGTCATTTATATTTCTCTACAACTGGAAGTATGTCCTACACTTACTCCACACAGGCCTCTCAGTATTTTAAAGGCCTCCTTAACTATTTTAAAGACATCACCGCCGGGTACGGGAAGTCCATTGAGCAGGAACAGATGAGGCAACAGAGAGTGGTGGCCGGCCAGTTTCAACATGAGTACTGCTCTACCCGCCAACAAGGACATCTACAAGAGGTGATGTCTTAGGAAGGCAGTGTCTATTATTAGGGTCCCCCGCCATGGGGACTATGTCCTGGTCTCGAGGCTGGCACCGGGCAGGAGGTAAAGGAACTTGAACATTCACATCTGAGGGCTGATCAACCGCTTCTTCCTCAAATGCCATCAAGTTCGTGAACCCAGCTGAAAATCCCGACTGCACCTCAAACTATCTTTCCCTCAACTAACATTAATATTATTTTTTGTTTATTTTGTCATCCAAGTTATATATAATTTATTTTAATTTAAGTTTATGTAATTCAAATGTGTCATGTTGGCAATGTAATTGGCTACCACTGCAAAAAAAGCTAATTTCCATTGCATTTATACTCTAGGTATGTGTCCCCAAGACAGTTAATTTGAACTACTGAAGATAAGAGACACCTGGCATCCTTATGCTCTCATGCTGGAGTAACAACCTAGCAGTTTTGATATCTTCCTTGTGGTTCCCAGTGCTTCCACATCCTTTTTGTATTGTGGTGACCAGAACACTATGCAGCATCCCAAGTGTGGTCTTTCCAAGGTTTGCTTCATGTTCATCATTACGTCTCTACTTTTCAATTGAATCCCTCTAGGAATGACACAAGTGCTTGGTTTGTTTTCAATATGGTCTTCTTGACCTGTGTTGCAACTTTTAGAGACTTGTATATTTGCACTCCTACATCCTGTTGGTCTTGTGTCAATATTTCAAGACTCAATAAAAATGATGTATGTTTGTGACAGACCTTTCAAGTTGAGTTAGTATTTTAACCATAAATACACACTTGCATCAAGCACATTGGAGCTCAATAGACTCCACTGAGCATTGTATCATTGTATGACTCTGTTACAACCATTTGGCAGTTTCATCTTGTGATTCCTCCTGGCTTATTATTTCAAGATTCAAATTTATTTATCAAGTGTATGTCGAAGTGTACAGTGAAATGCATCCTTTCCATCTTTGTATTAACAACCAACACACCTGAGAATGTGCTGGGGTCAGGCCGCAAGTGTTGCCACACACTCCAACACCAGCCTAGCATGTCGACAATGTTCGGCGGAACAGCGCAGAACACAAAAAATAACAGAACAAAAACAGCAAATCAAGCCCTGTATTTCCCTTCCACCCTCCCACTGCACACACAGACATTGTCCTCCAACCCCAGGACAAGTTGCCTTCAGCTTTCAGCCTCAGTGGACTCAGATTCAGACTCACAGATATTGGGCCTTCAAACTCGCCAACAGACCTGCAGAGGTTTGCAGAGTTGGTGCTCTGGTCAATGGGCCCTGACTTCCGATCAAGCCTTGGGCCTCAGCCTCAATCCCAGGATCTGCTGATCACTGAACACTAGGCCTTGAACTTCAAGCTATTATTTCATATTTCCTTCTGACAAAGAAGGAGGCTTTTTCAGTTTGTTGAGGCTGGGCTGACTCTCAGAGCAATCTCATTCCACCACATATTTTCCTTGTAATCTATTCTCTCCACACTTCCGTCAACTCCTCATCACATGGGTGGAACAGTAGTGCAGTGGCTAGCATAACAGTTGACAGTGCCAGTGACCAGGGTTCAATTCCCACCCCTGTCTGTATGTTCTCCCCATGCCTGCATGGGTTTTCTCATGCTGCTCTGGTTTCCTCATACATTCCACAGTGTACAGGTTAGTAATGTTCAGTAAGTTATTGGCATGCTATGTTGGTGCCGGAACTCACTGAGGTGCGTGCCTAGGTGGACAGAAGTGAGGCCCTTACTGAAGACAGAACGTTCTGCCTCAAAGAGGGGAAGGTTGGAGGGAATGGTGAAGACATGGCAAGGATTAGAGTTCAGATCAACTGCTCTATCTCGGATTCCTCCCTTCTCTTTCTTGATATCTCCGTCTCCATCTCCGAAGACAAACTCTTAACCGCCATATTTTATAAACCTACTGATTCCCACAGTTATCTCAACTATACCTCTTCCCACCATATCTACTGTAAAACTGTTATTCTCTTTTCCAAGATGTCCCCTGTCTTTAAGGAACAGGATTTCCCTCCCTCCACTATAGATGCTGCCCTCATGCCCATCCCCTTCATTTCCTGTATCTCTGCACTCAGCATATTTTCCTGCCACCTTAACGCTGATAGAACTCGTCTTTACCGACCGCCGCATCAGCCTCCGCATCCAGCACATCATTCACCGTAGCTTCCACTATCTCCAAATGGATCCTACCATTGAACACATCATTACCACCCTGTCCCCTCTCTGCTTTCCACAGGGGTCGCTCCCTCTATGATTCTGTTGTCCATTCATCCCTCCTCACTAACCTCCCCTCCCGGCACATTGGTGACACTGCCGCTTGAAACAGTTGATCAAATGTTCCATTATGTCTTAGTCTTGATGACCTATCACCTCTGTTCTGATAAAGAATTGAAACACACTCTTTGGTAGTTGTGCTTTCAAGGATGTGGGTATCACTTGTTTCAGTTATAAAATCAGAAAAGTTTGGAAACTCTGAGCTGGTCAGGCACATCTGTACAAAGTCCCAATGTTTCAAATTGAAAACCTTTCCTCACAACTGATACCCTTATCTGAGTGATGTTTTTATACTTAGCAATTATGTCTGTATATGCAGTTATCTCTGATTTTGCCTGATATTTTTTTTCCTCAAGGTCAGCAAGATTTGTTCCTTAGAAAATTAGGAGAGGGTTCAAGTTTCAGTCTGAATATCTTCATGGTTGTCATACTTGCTCCCTTTGGTTCATCGTTGGTTCTTCAGTAATGCAGGAAGATCCAAATGCAAATATGTGTGTTGGAGGGTGTGTAGATAGATGAATAGAAGTAGAAGAAGAAGAAAGCCCTTAACTCCGAGTAGAGTCATCAGGACGCCATCGTGATGGTGTTTTTTTTTAGCAGGATTTCTTATTTTTATGAAGTCGAGTTGCTAGCTCGACGCTCAACCCAGCACGGATGGAAAGCATGCAAGGGAGCCGGCTGGATTCGAATTCGGGAGCCTTCATTCTGAAGTCCAGCACTGATGCCACTACACTACCAGCCAGTGAGGTAGATAAATGTATTGAGATATTTGAAGGGAGAATCCATGGAATGATACGAATGAAGGAGGTCCTGGCTGAACTGGGTGCATTTCCTTATGAGATTGAGAATAAAACAATTCAGTAATTCGGTGGCACCTTCCCTAAACTTTAACTTGCAGGTTGAGGCAATAGTAAGCAAAGCAAATGCAATGTTAACATTTATTTCAAGAGGACTAGAATATAAAAGCAAGGACATAATGCTGATGCTTTATAAGGCATCATTAGGCAAGGTTATCGGATCACATTTGGAGTGCTGTGAGCAGTTTTGGACACCTTTATCTAAGAAAGGATGTGCTGAAATTGGTGAGGATCCAGTGGAGGTTCACCAGAATGATCCTAGGAATGAAAGGGTTAATGTATGAAGCGTACTTGATAGCTCTGTGCCTCAACTTGCTGGAGTTCAGAAGAATGAGTGGGGGTTGTGGAATCTTGTTGAAACCTATCAAATATTAAAAGATCTACATAGAGTGGAGGTTGAGAGGATGTTTCAAATAGTTGGGGAGTGTAGGACAAGAGAGCCTGCCTCAGAGTAGAGGATGTCCCATTAGAAAAGAGATGAGGATGAACCACTATAGCCAGAGGGTGGTGAATCGGTGGAGTTAACTGCAACAGACAGCTATGGAGGCCAAGTCATTGGGTATACCTAAAATGGAGATTCTTCACTAGTAACAGCATCAAATGTTACATGAAGAAGACAGGGGAATAGAGTTGAGGATAATAAATCAGCCATGATTGAATTGCAGAGCAGATCCAAGGGGCTGAATGATCTTATTCTGCTCCTACATCATATGGTCTTGTGCTTCAGTATTCCTCTCACTTGGGTGAGTCGCTAAGTTTCATCTCAAGATGATACCCATCTCGTGTCTCCTTCCACTAATGAACATGATTCCTTGGGATTGCTTCATTCTCAGGGACCTACATTCCTGATCCTTACCACAGTTCAACCATGGCCGACATTCAGACAGCAGTACACTGTGCAATCAGAGTATTGATGGGGTTACATCACTCTTTATGATGTTTTCCATCCTGAGGCAGCGTACAGTTTCCTACCACCCAGCTTGAAGCTTTGCAACAGCTGCAGCTCTCCCTAATTGTTCAGATAACCACGACTCCAGAAATTACGGCAAGGCCAAAGCTCATCACATTGGCCAGATGGCATTCCTGTCACATTGGAGAATCTATGTCAGTGGGACAGAATTTTGATTTCCTGGTGTAGTGGGGACTGGGCATGGGCCCAGCAGCACACAGGAAGTTGAAAAATGCACTGGCCTTTCAACTTCTTGGGAGCTGTCGAACTTATGCTTTGGGGGGAAAGCCAATGATAGACAAGAGAGAGTCAGAATCAGGTTTAATATTACCGATATTTGTTCTGAAATTTGATGTTTTGTGGCAGCAGTACAGTGCAATACATGAAAAAATACTATAGATTACACTGAGAAATATACAGTATATAAAAATTAAATTAAATAAGTGCAAAATGAGTACAAAAATAGTGAGGTTTATGGTTTGGTTCATTGTCTGCTTAGAAATCTGATGGTGTTGGGGAAGAAGTTGTTCCTAGAACATTCAGTCTGTGTCTTCAGGCTCCTGTACCTCCTTTCTGATGGGGGTAATAAGAAGAGGGCATGTTCTGGCTGATGAGTGTCCTTAATGGTGGATGCCCCCTTTTTGAAGCCTCACCTTTTTGTTGACATTGCGTCATCGGAACCAGGTTAGGAAATTCACTGCACAACTTGTAATTAATCGAAGCTCGTGCTTTATTGTCTCTGCACAAACAACAACATAACTACGTTGACTCCAGGCCAACAGCTTAGAACATGAATTCTACTCATCCCTCTGTACCAATAATCACTCAGACCACTTTTCCAATTTATTTACCAGAATAGGGGATCTCTGTTGGCCAGATGATCAATACTTTCTTCTCTCAGCCCCTGGTGTGGGAGTTCTTCCCTGTGATGGAGGGTCTCTTGGGAGAGTGATCACTGATAGCTCACTCAAAGTGTCTGTTTTCATATTTGTTCCTTGCCAATTCAAAAATTGCATTCCAGTGCTATTGGCTGCAGGTCATCTGATTGACCTTTAACACCGTTTTATTGGCTCTGACCAGCATCCATTCATTGTCCTCTTCCCAGCAATAAACAGTCAGTAATTTATGGCTGTTTGTTCTGTTCAGTAACCAGCTCAAATCACTCCAGGCAGGCACCAGCCTCAACATTCACAAACCTCAATGTTATGTTGTATCAAAGAACACCTCGCAAATAACTTCCTCTTTGGAAATGATCTCCAGCCCAGCAGATTATCTGAAACATCATTGTGTCTACTTTAAGACACAGAAAGCAAAGCAACTCCATCTCACAAAATGGAGGACATAAAACAGTTCCACAAAATGGCAGCCTCAATCTCTAAGCACCTGGCAGTAACAAAGACAATTGATCTGTCTGCTTCCACTGTCCATGACACATTCGTGTTCAATATTGTCTTCCATATTTTAAATCCGCCAAAGCCAACATTTTGAAGATGTTTCTGATGTTGGTGAGGTTAATGCTGAATGTAGAGCAGGCTGAGTTTGCAACCCTCTGCAGATCTTTCCGGTCCTGTACAGTGGCCCCCTGCATACCAGACTGTGATGCAACCAGTTAGAATGCTTTCCACAGTATGTCTGTAGAAATTTGCTTGAGTCTGTAGTGACATACCAATTCAACTCAAACTCCTACTGAAATATATTCACTAGTGAGGCTTCTTTGTAATCACATCATACATCGGGCCCAGGAGCAATCTTCAGAGATGTTGGCGTCCAGGAACTTGAAACTGTTTCCCCTTTCAATTGCTGATCCTTTGATAAGAACTGGTGTGTGTTCCTTTGACTTCCTCTTCCTGTAGTCCGCAATCAATTCATTGAAGTCATTGTCTATCAAAGGCTTTCCCTGGCCACAGCATCCTTCTAACCAATTAACATCAGCAGAAGTGATGATGACTCACACACACAAACTCCAACTTCGGTCTTTCAAT
This sequence comes from Mobula hypostoma, assembly GCF_963921235.1. NCBI lineage: Eukaryota > Metazoa > Chordata > Chondrichthyes > Myliobatiformes > Myliobatidae > Mobula > Mobula hypostoma. The sequence goes on along the minus strand of NC_086106.1, from coordinate 115,282,499 downwards.
GGACAATCCAGGCAATCATATCAATCACAATCAGCTGGAGTTGCCTAGGACTGAGAGAACCACAGATATGAGGGTTGGGACAGGCAAAGGCTGCAACTCACTATAGTGTTTTCAGGTGACTCTGGAAACTTCAGGGGTACAAAGGGGAACTACGCCCCACTAAGGGGAAAGCCTTTGATTAGAACTGTGGCTGGAGGTTGCTGGATGGTATCACATGTCTGAATTCAGTATTGAATATGGACTAATGCCTTGAGTAGAGTAAGAGATCTTAACAGAGTGACCTATTCTCCACATCTGAGACATCTAAGAACCTCTCGGTCTGTTATGTGAAGCTTATTCCAGGAACCCTTCCTCACAACAACGACTGTACCAGAGGTATGCTCAGTATTCCCAACCTAAACACAGCCTCAAATCTTTGTGCATCTGTCGAGCACTGGCACACTCTCATTGAACAGGATGGCATGATAGTGTAGTGGTTAGCACAATTTTATTACAGTGCCAGCAACCATATAACAATTACAGCATGGAAACAGGCCAGCTCGGCCCTTCTAGTCCATGCTGAACTCCTACTCTTACTTAGTTCCACCGACCTGCACTCAGCCCATAACCCTCCATCCCTTTCCTGTCCATACAGCTGTCCAATTTAACTTTAAATGTCAACATCCAACCTGCCTCAACCACTTCTGCTGGAAGCTCGTTCCACACAGCTACCACTCTCTGAGTAAAGAAGTTCCCCCTCATGTTACCCCTAAACTTTTACCCTTTAACTCTCAACTCATGTCCTCTTGTTTGAATCTCCCCCACTCTCAATGGAAAATGCCTATCCACGTCAACTCTATCTATCTCCCTCATAATTTTAAATACCTCTATCAAGTCCCCCCTCAACCTTCTATGCTCCAAAGAATAAAGACCCAACTTGTTCAACCTTTCTCTGTAACTTAGGAGATGAAGCCCAGGTAACATTCTAGTAAATCTTCTCTGTACTCTCTCAATTTTGTTGACATCTCTCCTATAATTTGGTGACCAGAACTGTACACAATACTCCAAATTTGGCCTCACCAATGCCTTGTACAATTTCAACATTACATCCCAACTCCTATACTCAATGCTCTGATTTATAAAGGCCAGCATACCAAAAGCTTTCTTCACCACCCTATCCACATGAGATTCCACCTTCAGGGAACTATGCACCATTATTCCTAGATCCCTCTGTTCTACAACATTCTTCACTGCCCTACCATTTACTATGTATGTCCTATTTTGATTAGTCCTACCAAAATGTAACACCTCACATCTATCAGTATTAAACTCCATCTGCCATCTTTCAGCCTACTCTTCTAACTGGCCTAAATCTCTCTGCAAGCTTTGAAAACCTACTTCATTATCTACAACTCCACCTATCTTAGTATCATCAGAATACTTACTAATCCAATTTACCACCCCATCATCCAGATCATTAATATATATGACAAACAACATTGGACCCAGTGCAGATCCCTGAGGCACACCACTAGTCACCAGGCTCCAATCTGACAAACAGTTATCCACCACTACTCTCTGGCGACTCCCATCCAGCCACTGCTGAATCTATTTTACTACTTCAATATTAATACCTAATGATTGTACCTTCCTAACTAACCTTCCATGTGGAACCTTGTCAAAGGCCTTACTGAAGTCCATATAGACAACATCCACCGCTTTACCCTCGTCAACTTTCCTAGTAACTTCATAAAATTCAGTAAGATTTGTCAAACATGACTTTCCATGCACAAATCCATGTTGACTGTTCCTAATCAAACCCTGTCTCTCCAGATAATTATATATACCGTCTCTAAGAATACTTTCCATCAATTTACTCACCACTGATGTCAAACTCACAGGCTGATAATTGCTAGGTTTACTCTTAGAATTCTTTTTAAACAATGGAACAACATGAGCAATATGCCAATCCTCCGGCACCATCCCTGTTTCTAATGACATCTGAAATATTTCAGTCAGAGCCCCTACTATTTCCACACTAACTTCTCTCAAGGTCCGAGGGAGACTTATCCACTTTTATGTTCCTTAAAAGTGCCAGTACTTCCTCTTCTTTAATCATCATAGTTCCCTGGGTTCATCTCTCACCACTGTCTGTAGGAAGTTTGTAAATTCTCCCAATGATAGTATGGGTTTCCTCTGGGTGCTCCAGTTTCCTTCCACATTCCAAAGTGGTGGATTAATTGGCCTCATGGGTGTTATTGGGTGGCACAGGCTTGTTGGGCTGGAAAGGCCAATTTCTGTGCAGTATCTCAAAATAAAAATATTGATTGCGGTCTACCATGGATGCTGCGTCCCAGCTGTCTACATGATACGCAAACCAGGGCAATACAATTTGGAAAGAAAGATGTTGTCCATGTAGCATGCATCCCCTCTCGACACAGCTGATGAATCCGATGAATTGGAAGAGACCCATACAGTTTGGCACCAGCACTGTTGCATTAATTGCCAATCAACTTTGAACGCAATACAGAATGGCCTTGGGGGCACCACATCTGGGTTTTCCCTTGGGGTTTACTCCTGAAGCCTTCCCCATGTGTGGGTATATCTGTAAGGCAGTGAAGGTTTGAGATCAGAGTTTCCCTTCTCCGAGATGAGCTGCTAACCAACGGCTGATGAGCCCTATCTACCCAAAGTGACTGGTTTTAAGATGCCAACAACCCAACTTTGCCATTTCTCCTGCAGTAGAAATGGTTCCATTGGGTGTAGTAGCTAAACTGTATATGAAGGCCAGGAGCTATTTGAGATTTACACCACTGGGAGCATTTAACAAATAGTGGGAGATTATCCCCACCACTCCCTCCACCTCCAGCTACAACAACCTTATAGAATTATATAAAATATATAAATACAGTAATGCAATGTTTTGATCCCTTTAACTACCTTCCATTAAAGCATCCTTTCATAGTGTTCTTCTAAATCAAGCTATTCTTTGCCTCATTGGTCACAGAAAGAACTCATTGATCAGCAGAGAGATGTAGAAACCAAAATCATCCTCTTGTCATTGCACAATCTTGTCATCTCAGCAGAAGAGATGGGGTTTCAGTTTTCTTGGCTGTGGGAGTGGATAAAACTCAAAGCTACTCGGAAACAGAATTAAATATCATCCAGCAACATGGGAATGTGACAATCTTCATGCAATTTAAAGTCAACAGTGAGCAAAGTGTGATTATCGGCATAATGATAACTTAAAGCATCTGCCTTAAGGATTTGATTGCATAGTGCAATATTTATTGTTCAAAGTTCAAAGTAAATTCATTATCAAAGTGCGCATGTATATGTCACCTTATACTACCTTGCAAGCATTTTCTTGCAGGCATTCACAGAAGAACAAAAAAAATCATCAGAATCAATGAAAAACTACACACAAGAACTGACAATCACAGCGCTTAAAGGAAAAGTACAGACTGCAAATTTCAGCAACAGTAGATCAAAAGAAGTATATCATGTAGTTTTGCGAGCTGCCCTCAAAATATCGGTGTGTATCAGCAGTACCATCTTGGATGTGCTGTTTAATTCAACTTCAATAAACAAACCAATCCCAAACGAATTAACAAACCTCATTAACAACCATAACTGTTTTGTTGATTAATGATAACACAAAAATAAAAAATGCAAAAAGGAATTATATATTTGCAAAACCTGTTTACTTGGAAGAAATTTTCTTACAAGAGTTTGCTTAGTAATTGGACAATATGATGGTGCAATTTTCTGCATACTCAACTAAAACGAAACATCATTCACAAATTCACAAAGAAGAAATGATGGCAATGCTGCCAGTTTTGCAATGCTCAGTAATCTTCATTTTGGATCTCTTTAAATATGATAATTTTGCTTTCACTGCATGGTTTAATGTACATGTGATTAAAAAAGTTCAAGATTGAAGATTGTTTAATGTCATTTTCAATAAGCAGGTGTAAAGGAGATGAATTAATCTTTACCCCCAATCCAATGCGGCACAAAAAATACGTAATAAGATAGAGAGTACAGTATAGATTTAGCACTGATTCTCCAAAATGCTTGGTGCTGGAAGTGTTTCCAATCTTAGATTTTTTTCAGATTTTGGAATATTTGCATCTATATAATGGGATACCTTGGGGATGGGACCCAAGTTTAAACACAAAATTCATTTACATTACATATAGAGCTTATATGTATACTCCGAAGGTAATTCTATGTCATATTTTAATAGGTTTGTGCATGAAACAATAGTTTATATATTGAGCCATCAGAAAGGTAAGCTATCACTATCTCAGCCACCCAGGTGGACATTCAGTAGCTGTTTGGCATTCATCACTCCCAACTCTGAATTTATTTGCTACCAGTAAGCAGTCTTTGTCTTACACTTGTTCATCACATGTTCAGCCATTCAGTGGGTCAGATTTTCATCAGTGATGACCTTGATGAACTCATCAATGAATTTTTCTGCTGCTTTGTGATCAGCAAACACCTTATCACCTCATCTTTAAAAGGATAATGTTGCACCTTTTCTTAAATTCTACCTCCAAATTTCAGTTTATCGTGATAGATCTTTGCTTGTTTCATGATCAGCATGAAGTTAAGTGGCATGTATTCACATGAATACTGACAAATCCACTCTATCAATACACATTTGAAATCTTCATTTCTCACTTTATGCAGTGCTTTTCTAATTTTCATTAAGTTCTGTTCATTACGTATGTGAGTTAACTTCTCAGAATTTTGTGGCGCGCAGAGACCTCTGTACAACCAGGAAACCTTCCTAGTCCTTCGTGGAATTTTCTATTTATGACATCATTTCAGTGCTCAAAAATTTTTGGATTTTAGGGATTTTCAGATTTTGAAATTTTGGATAAGGAGTGATCAACCTGTAATAATATTTTTAAAACATAATAAATATAAATACATACGGTAGCTTATATACTTAGTTTGATGTAAGGCACAGAAGTGTCTGTACATAGGTTGACTAACAGGAAATTATAAAACAGTGGAGGTTGGGTTGTGGAGGGGTAGGTTAATGATAGAGCCTTTCCGCTTGGGGAAAGTAACTGTTTTTGAGTCTGATGGTCCTAGCTTGGATGCTACATAGCCTCCTCCTTGATGAGAGTGGGACAAACAGTCCATGAGCAGGGTGGGTGGGATCCTTCATGATATTACTGGCCCTTTCCTTGAATCTTGAATCTTGATATTTGAATGCTCAGAGGACCAGCAAACACAGTCTCCAGTCTGTGACTGAAGACCACTCTTACAATTAGTTGCCCTCTGACAGTCGCTTCTCAATGCACCACATTTGAAACTATTTAGTCCTTAACTGGCTCTGTTGGTAAAATATAAAATCAAATCCTTAGAAAGAGGTGAGTTAGAACTGGATGATGTAGAATCCTTGCAGGTAAAGTTAAGAAACTGCAAGGGTAAAAAGACTCTGATGCATGTTATACACAAGCTTCTGAACAGCAGCTTGGAGGTGGGATATAAAATTACAATGGGAGATTCAAAAAAAGGCATCACAAAAGGGCAAAAGGGATTTCAATATGCAGATAGATTTGGAAAATCATATTTTTGCTAGATCCCAAGAGAGGAAATTCGTAGAATGCATACAAGATAGCTTTTCAGAGCAGCTCATGGTTGAATCTACTAGGAGAAAGGCAATTCTGCATTGGGTATTTGATTGGGAAGCTTAAGGTAAAGGAACCCTTGGGAGACAGTGATCATAATATAATAGAATTCACCCTACAGTTTGAGAAGAAGATAAAGTTGGATGTATTAGCATTACAGTGGAATAAAGGAAATTACAGAGGAATGAGAGAGTAGCTGGCCAAAGTTTGAAGGAAGGGAGACTATCAGGGATAACAGTAGAACAGCAATGGCTGGAGTTTTTTGAGGCAATTTGGAATGTGCAGGATAGACATATCCCAAAGATGACGAAGCATTCTAAAGGAAGGATGAGGCAACCATGATTGACAAAGGAAGTCAAAGTATCACGGTCCTGATCGGTTATTAGCCCGGGTCCCTTTAAATCTACTTTGTGTCACAAACAGGACCGTTGACTCCTTGTTTTCCTTAATTCATTGTTTCCCCGTGTTTCTTGGGCTCTGTAATTAAAGGCACTTGAGTCTCAGCTGAATGAGTAGTATTTAGTGTCGGGCTTACAGCTACTCGGTGCGAGATCGTCATTGGACGTCACCGAAGTAAATGCGAGCAAGTCACTCTGCCGGAACAAGCCAAGTTATATCACCGGAACTACTCGAGTCTTCTCCCCAAAGCGAGTGCCAGTAAGTCGTCTCTCCTCGCTGGAGCCAGCCTGTTAAGTTACCGTGCCTGATCGAGCCGCTAAGCTACCTGACCGGGGCGGGGCCGTCAAGTTAACCTGCTGGAGTAAGACTAGAGCCGCTGTCTGTAGTTCCTGGGCCGAGTCAAGGGCTTGCCACTACTTGGAGCCATTTCGTGCCAAGGTATGAACTGTCTATTGTTGTGTGGTACTGTCTCTTCGTGTCTTCGTCTCCACTGAGTAGGTCCGGCCGTTTTGCTGCTACTCTGAGTTAGGAACTGTCTCTTCATGTCCACGTCTCCGCTGGGTAAATCCAGCCATTTGCTGCTACCCTGAGTGGGGAACTGTCTCTTTGTGCTCTCATCTCCACTAAGTAGGTCCGGCCGTTTGCTGCTACTCTGAGTTGTGGGATCCTGTCTCTCAGTGTTCTGCATCCTGTTTCTAAAGAAGAGTTTCGGCTCTATGTCCTGTATCCAAAGAGGAGCCCTGGCTCAGTGTTCCATGTCCTGTGTCTAGAAAGGTCCAGGCTTCTGATGTTTCGAGTTCCAAGTCGAGGCTTCTGATGTTCCGAGTTCCAAGTCGAGGCTTCTGATGTTCCGAGTTCCAAGTCCAGGCTTCTAATGTTCCGAGTTCCAAGTCCAGGCTTCTGATGTTCCGAGTTCCAAGTCCAGGCTTCTGATGTTCCGAGTTCCAAGTCCAGGCTCTGATGTTCTGAGCTCTAAGTCTGGGTGCCGAGTTCCAAGTCTGCGTCCCGAGTTCCAAGTTCCGAGTTCCATGTCCGGGTCCCGAGGTCCAAGTCCAAGTCCGAGTCTAGCCACGCTTATTCCTGCTTCTGCTTTGGTCACTCCTTGATCTCCCTGTGAACAATCCTTGCTTCCCTGCTTTCCTAGTAATGATTAATAAACTCTATTCTTGTTAACGCTACAAAACGTGTTTGTGTCCTGCTTTTGGGCCCAACCGTGCTCCGCACTTATAACACAAAGATAGCATAAAATCAAAAGAGAGGGCATATAATATTGCAAAAACTTGTGGGCGGTCACAGGTTTGGGAACCAACTAAAAAGCCACAAGGAGCGAGAAGATGAAATATGAAAGTAAGTTAGGTAATAATATAAAAGAGAAACCGAAAGTTTTTTCAGTTATGTAAAGAGTAAAAGAGATGTGTGATAGAATATTGGACCATTGGAAAATGACACTGGAGAGGTAACAATGGAGAACAAAGAAACAGCAAACAAACTTAATAAATATTTTGCATCAGTTTTAACTGTGGAGGACTCTAGCAGTATATCAGAAATTCAAGAGTGTCAGGGGCAGAAGTGAGTGTAGTTGCTATTACTAAGGAGAAACTGCTTGGGAAGCTAAAAGCTCTGAAGGTAGATAAATCACGTGGACCAGATGGGCTAAACCCCAGGGTTCTGAAAAAGATATCTGAAGAGATTGTGGAGGCATTAGTAATGACCTTTCAAGAATTACTAGATTCTGGAATGGTTCTGGAGTACTGGAAAATTGCGAAAATCACTCCACTCTTTAAGAATGGATGCAAATGACGGAAGAAAGGAAATAAGGAAATGATGGACCTGCTAGCCTGTGGTACTTGGAGGCGCATGATAAAATATGCCAAAGTCAGCATAGTTTCCTGAAGGGGTAATCTTGCCTGATGAATCTTTTGGAATTCTTTGGGGAAATAATAAGCAGGATAGACAAAGGAGAGTAAATGGATGTTGTTTACTGGGATTTTCAGAAAGCCTTCAACAAGGTGTCGCATATGAAGCTGCTTAATAAGATAGAAGCCCATGATATTACTGGAGGGCTACTAGCACGAATAGAAGTTTGGCTGGTTGGCAGGAGGGAAAGCGTGGGAATAAGTGGGAACTATTGTGATTGGTTACTTGTGACTAGTGGTTTTCTACAAGGGTAGGTGCTGGGACGGCTTCTTTTCAGATTATATGTCACTCATTTGGATGAATGAATTCATGATCTTGTGGCCAAGTCTGCAGATGGTACAAAGATAGGAGCAGGGGCAGGTAGTGTTGAAGAAAAGGTCTGAAAAAGGACTTAAACAGCTTAGGAGAATGGACAAAGAAGTGTCAGATAGAATATAGTGTAGGGATTTGTATAGTCAAACACTTTAGTAGAAGGAACAAAGGAACAGAATATTTTCTAAATGGGGAGAAAATTCAAAAATTTTCTCCCCATTTAGAAAAGGTGCAAAGGGAGTTGGGAGTCCTCATGCAGGATCTAAAGGTTGACTTGCAGCTTGAGTCGGTGATAAGGAAGGCAAATGCTGAGGCTTTATAAGGCATTAGTCAGACTGCACTTGGAGTAATGTGAGCAGTTTTGGCCCCCTTATCAAATAAAAGATGTGCTGGCATTGAAGCGGGTTCAGAGGAGGTTCATGAGAATGATTCCGAGAATGGAAGGGATAACGTAGGAGATGGGTTTGATGGCTCTGGGCCTGTACTCGCTGGAGTTTAGAAGAATGAGGAGGGATTGCATTAAAATTTATTGATTGTTGAAAGGCCTAGATAGACGTAGGGAGGATGTTTCCTACAGTGTGTGAGTCTAGGACCAGAGGACACAGCTTCAGAAGAGAGGGACATCCATTTATAACAGAGACGAGGAGAAATTTCTGTAGCCAGAGGTGGTGAATCTGTGGAACTCATTGCCAGGGACGATTGTGGAGGCCAAGTCATCGAATATACTTAAAGCAGAGGTTAATAGGTTCTTATTTGTAAAGGCATCAAAGGATACAGGGAGAAGGCAGGAGAATAGAGTTGGGAGGGATAATAAGTCAGCCATGATTGAATGATGACATAGACTTGATGGGCCAAATACCCTAGTTCTGCTTCTATGCCTTATGGTCTTATTGGTGCCTGGAACAAACTGTCAGGGGTAATGGTGGAAGCAGAAACAATAATGGTTTGTAAGAGGTTGTTAGACACATGAATATGCAAGTAATGGAGGGATACGGATCATGTAGAAGCAGGACAGCTTTAACTTAAATCTGTATTGTATTTGTTCCAGATTTTGTTGTCTGAAGGGGCTGTTTTGTCCTATATTCTATTGAAGGCCTATTTTCCACTGTATGGTACCTTGGGCCTTGTGCATTTCTGACCCTTGCAGTAAGAGTCTCCTGTGCAGAATATGAGCTGAGATTTGTGCTCTGCCTTGTTAATGCCCTATTAGAGGCATCATACACTTTATGGGTGGCAGGTTTGCCCAGCACAATATCAGATTGGTGAGTCAATATTTCAAGCCGTTGTGGTGCCCTCCATCTATGGCCCTAATCATGCCTGGGGTCTGGGGGCTCTAACATGCATGGGGGGAAAAGACTTTAACTCATCTGTGTACCGTCCATTGACCTTATGCAACTGGAAGGTCAAGGTCATCTGAAGAAGAAGCAGGTATAGAACAGGGACAAGAGTGAGAGCCCCATTGCCTAAATGAAAACAAATAATCATGTTATTAAAATAAAGAAAACACTATAATAGTAAATGTTCAAGAGCATGTGGCCAGAGGCATTTCACCTCATTAGACACAGCTGCTGTTTCAAAGATAAGCCAGAGATTTGGAAACTCCCTCTGTGCAGGATTCTTTCCTTGATAATGTTGACCTTTTTGAAGCAGTCCAAAGAAATGGGGATCAGATCCATAAGACATGGGAGTAGAATTAGGCCATTCAGACTATTGAGTCTATTCCTCCATTCCACTGTGGCTGATTTATTTTCCCTCTCAACCCCATTCTCTTGTCTTTGTCCCATGACATTTGACACCCTTACTAATAAAGAAACTATCAACCTCCACTATTTGTTTTTTGATTACCCAATCACTTGGCCTCCACAGTCATCTGTGGCAATGAATTCCTCCGGTTCACCGCCCTCTGGCTAAAGAAATTCCTCTTCATCTCTGTTCTAAAGGGACATCCTTCTATTCTGAGGTTGTCCCCTCTGCTTATACACTATAGGGTTCATCTTTTCCACATCCACCCTAATTAGCACTTACAATGTTTACTATATTTCAATGAGAACCTATGTCATTCTTCTAAATTCCAGCAAATATAGGCCTAGAACCACAGATTTGAGCAAAGGACTTGAGAATCTCTGCACTCTTCCTGGTCGCTGACCAGATGTGGGTCAAGTCTCAGTGGCTTTTCATCATTGGTTGGCTGGCGAGATTGATTCTTGGTTGCAGATTTACCTGCTCTGGAATTGTATGCATAGAATTTCCACTAAATTAAATCATGTTTGAACATTGCAGCATCTGGAAGAAAGCAGAGGTAAGCATTTCCGTCAGAATTTAGTATTATGTTTGTAACATTATGCCTTATAACTTTTCCTCCCATTGAAAATAATTATGGTTGTAGATTAATGATTATTGCCCACATTGCTGAGTGCTAATGTTTTCCAAATAAATTTTATCAGTATGATAGCTTTGCTTAGAAAAAGCGTATTTTCAAATTGTCCTTGTGAATCTTAATAGGTATGACAAACAATTTCATGTGCTGAATTTTGAAAACTAGTAATTTCCAGCTGCATTCTGCATTAAAATGTAAAAGAAAGCAAGAACTTCAGAATGAGAAAAAAGCTTTTATGAGCCATATGTTTTGAGGAACTCTTCGTGAGCCATTTGCCAAGCTAACTACTTCTGGGCTCAGACTTGCTTTTCTATGGTTTGTGATAGTCAAATATCTGCCTACCAGTCTGTATATCTATCTGTCTGTCAATTTATCTATTCATCTATCTACGTATCTAATGTCTGACAGACTGTCTGTCTTTCTATCTGTCTATTGTATCTGTCTATCTATCTGTCTGCCTACCTACCTATCTGTCATTCTACGTATCTATCTATTTATATTTGGAGATACTGCATAGTTGCAGGCCCTTCTGGCCCAACAAGACTGTGCCACCGAATTATACCCATGTGACAAATTAACCTACTATCCTGAATGTCTTTTGAATATGGGAGGAAACTGGAGCACTCGGAGGAAACCCACATGATCATGGAGAGAAAATCGACAAATTCTTTACAGACGGTGGTGGGAATTGAACCCAGGCCACTGGTACTGTAATATTGTTATGCTAACCACTACTCTACCAATCCACTCAGTTACTTCTGCTTTCTTTAGTGCAGAAAAAAATGTAACAAAACATTATTAATCTTTTTTCCAGTGCACAGGGTATAGAAGTGTACCTCAACTCTCAAACAATGAAAGAAAAGATGCACCAATTAGCCATGAATTGTAGTCACTAAAACAAGTGAAATATTATTGGGCTGGTAAAACTTATATACAATCTGAGCAAAACTATAAAATGGAATCATATAGAATGAAAAGAAATTATCCAACCCTTGATAACTTTGCTGGCTTTTTGAAAGAGTCACTCAGGTACAACATTGAATGTGTCCATAATTCTTTAGAATTATTCAATATCATAACTTGCTCCCTTAATAAGAAAATACTCCATTGGATAGAAATCCATTACTGTACAGGTGACAGGGGCTTGACTTTGCTTCAGTCTATACCAACAGAAAAAGTGATGAAACTGTAATAGCAAAGACAAAGATTTTGACTAAGAAGCTCTGTTGAGGAGTGGATGTGGGGGGTGGGGGAATGTGAAAGGGAATTGTAAGCTTCACCAGTGATATGGATTCTACTGGGAGTTCATCTACAAGTCAGGCATTTGCAGAGCTGAGGTAACACCACACTGGTCATTAGTGAGGAAGAGCTTTGGATGGTAAACACTGGGAATTTAATTTTTCTTTGTTTTCGAAGAGTGAATGAAAATATAGCAGATAACTTGAATGATAATACATAACCCTACTAGAAAATAAAGACTAACACAAACAAAATGCTGGAGGAAGTCAGGAGGTCAGGCAGCAACTATGGAAAGGAATAAATGATGAAGTTTTGGGCAGAGATCCTTCATCAGGACTGGAAAGGAAGGGGGAAGAAGCCAGAATAAGAAGGTGGAAGGAGGAGTAGGAACAGGCAGGTGAAAGGTGAGACCAGCTGAGGGGGAAGGAGGGTGGATGGGGGTGGGGAGATGAAGTAAGAAGTTGGGAGGTGATAGGTGGAGGAGGTAAAAGGCTGAAGAAGAAGCAATCTGATAGGCAAGGACAGTAGAGCATGAGAGAAAGGGAAAGAAGAGGAACATCAGAGGAAGGAGATGGGCAGGTCATGAGGACGGGGGAGAAGAGAAGGGAGAAGTGTAACAAGATTGGGGAATAGAAAAACAAAGAGGGAAGGGGGAGAGGGAGAAATTACCAAAAATTAGAGTAATTGATATTCATGCCATCAAGTTGGAGGCTACCCAGAGGGCACATAAGGTGCTGCTCCTTCGACCTGCGTGTGTCCTCATCATGGCTGTAGAGCAGGCTCTGGATTGACATGTCAGAATGGGAATGGGAAGTTGAACTGAAATAGGTAGCCACCGGGAAATGTTGCATTTGATGGCAGACAGAGCGAAGGTACTCAACAAAGCGATCCCCCAATCTTCGTCATGTCTCGTCTATGTAGAGGAGGCCACACTGGGAACACCAGATATCCTTGATGATCCACGAGAGACTTGCAGATGAAGTGACGCCTCACCTGGAAGGACTGTTTGGGGCTCTGAAAGGCAATGAGGGAGCAGGTGAAGGGGCAAATTTAGCACTTCCGCCACTTAGAGGGATGTGTCAGGGGAGAGATCAGTAAAATAAAGATAGGGAGACTGAAATGACATGCTGGAAATACACGCTCAATGGCCACTTTATTAGATGCACCTGTACACCTGCTCATTAATGCAAATATCTAACCAGCCAATCATGTGGCAACAACTCAGTGCATAAAAGCATGCGGGCACGATCAAAAGGTTCAGTTGTTGTTCAGACCAAACATCAGAACGGGGAAGAAATGTGATCTAAGTGACTTTGACCATGTAATAATAGTTGATGCTGGACGGTGTGGTCTGTGTATCTCAGAAACTGCTGATCTTCTGGGATCTTCACACACAACAGTCTCTCGTGTTTACAGAGAATGGTGTGAAAACCAAAAAAAAAATCCAGTGAACAGCAGTTCTGTGGGTGAAAACACCTCGTTATGAGGGAGGTGAGAGTAGAGTGGCCAAACTGGTTCGGGATGACAGGAAGGAGGCATTAATTCCGATCACCCATGAGTTATACAGTGGTGTGCAAAACAGCATCTCTGAACGCACAACACATCGAATCTCGAGTGGATGGGCTACAACAGCAGAAGACCAGGAACATACACTGAGTGGCCACTTGATTAATTATTATAGAGGCGCCAAGGCATTGTAGAGGCTAGTGCAACGCCATCACAGCTCAGGGCATCTGAATTCAGTGTTCAGTTTCGGCATCCTCTGCAAGTCCTCCCTGTGAACCTGTAGGTTTGCTGCAAGTGCTCTGGTTTCCTCCCACAATCCGAAACCTACTAGTTAGTAGGTAAATAGGCCATTGAAAATTGTCCTGTGATTAGGCTAGTGTTAAATAGGTGGGTTGAGTTATTCTGCACTGTATTGCTAAAATAAAATATAAATAAAAATAAATTAAATGGCCACTGAGGGTAGCGGGATATCAAATTGGAATCATTTAGTTCATATTTATTAGGGTTCATTATATTTAAGAGTGTATGGGCGGGGGGAGTAGCACCTCTGGTGAAGGGGCTTGTCATATCCATTCCGCGGCAGCTCACTCCTTTGGTCCCCACCGGACACTCAGCTCTCAACTGTGGCTCCAAATAGCTGTTTGCATGTGACAACAGCCACAACCCTGGTAAGCTGCTTTGATGGACGGACTAAACCAGGTAAAGGTAGCTGATGGCCTCATACCTCAGTGAGACAGGGACATGCCTGTCCTAGCGAAGTCAGCTCCAGCGGACTGGGCAGATGAGATCTACAGTGAGATCCAACGGACAGGAAGGTAGTTATGCAGTTCTCCGTGGAGAATGAAGGGCATGACAAGGCACAGAAGGCACTATGGTCCTCCACTGCAAACAAGGAGGACCCCAGCTTGTGATGCTTGCTCATCCCAATAGATCCGGACTTCTGAGGTCGAGAGAGTGGAACAGCCCCAAAGCAATGGCTTTTCCACTTTAAAAGCTCTCCCGCACAGGTTTCCTGCCATCGTCGGACAGGATGGATAACTACCATACTTAAGATGTTGTATTGATGCTGTAAATCTCCTTAAGCTGGAAGTACACACAAGAAATCTGGGAACTGCTCTCCAGCATTGTTAACAAGAATTCAGCAGTTTAGATGGTATCGGTGGAAAGAGAAACAGTTAATGTTTCAGATCAACAACCCTTCATCGGTTCTGGAATGAAATGTTAACTCTTTTCCTCTTTCCGTAGATATTGTTCGACCAGTTGAGTACCTTCAGCATCTTTTGTTTTAATTTCAGACTTCCAGAACCTACAGTTTGTTTTTCCATTTCCCTCCCGCAATTTTAGTCTATTAAATTTAGTCAGCTAAAATCCCCAAGACCTGTACTGAAAGTACATGGGTACCCTTGAATTGTAAATGTATCCTAAGCACAAAGATTTAAAAGAAACATTCTGTGCCTGAGTTATTTTATTGGAGTGTCAAATCTGGATATTTCAGATTTACTCCATCATTTCTTTCAGCAGCGAACCTCAAATGATTAGTTGAGAAGGCTTTATTTCATGTGTACTTAGGATAATTACATCCCTCGTAAAAGTGTGTTGTTGACTTATTTTACACAAAAATGACTTACCAACCACTGTATGAGCATTCTTAGCAAGAGACTGAGTACTTAATAAGCATACTTTGGAGGAGGTGTTCCTGAAATGACTGCAGTTAGCCCTGCAGTGCACCCCTATGGTAACTCACGAGGCTATGCAGTTGTAAGCCTTGGTAATAGATCAGTCGACTTATACCAGGTCTTCGCAGGTGTTTCTGGAGGTCCCGCGGTTTCCTTTTGCACAGAACTTTGTAAGCCCCCAAGATTCTTCACCGCATTAGAGGGAGTGATGGGGAGGTGCGCAGGTGGAGGAAGCAATGGTCAGAGATCCGAGCGCTGCTTAGAGCTTGAGGTCCGATGTCAAAGATTCAACAGGCAGAAACAGCAAGCACGAGGTATATTGGTCATTACCATGGATGATTGGCTTAAGATAGCGGTCTGCGCCAAGGAAGCAACTTTAACCCATTGATAAACAGAAGGGATTCTGCGGATGCTAGAAAGCCAGAGGAACGCACAAAATTCTGGAGGAACTCAGAAGGTCGGGTAGCATCTACGGACAGGAATAAACAGTTAACATTTCTTGCCAATACCCTTCATCAGGACTGGAAAGGAAGTGGGAAGAAGCCAGAATAAGAAGGTGGGGGGGGGGTGGAGGGGTGGAATACAAGATGGCAGGTGATAGTTGAGACCAGGTGAGGGGGTAGGTGGGTGGATGCAAGGGGGCAGGAGGATGAAGAAAGAAGCTGGGATGTGATAGATGGCAAAGGTAAAGGCTGAAGACGAAGGAATCTGACAGGAGAGGACAGTGGACAGCGTGAGAAAAGGAAGGAGAAGAGACAGCAGAGGAAGGCGATAGCTGAGGCAAAGAGAAGGTGCAAATGGGGAAAGCAAAAAAGAGAAGGGAAAGGGGAAGAAGATACTGGAAGTTAGAGAAATCATTGTACCTGCTGTAGGTTGAAAGCTACTCAGAATATGATGTGTTGCTCTTCCAATCTGAGAGTGGCAGTAGAGGAGGCCATGGACCAACACGTCAGAATGGGAAGTCAAACCAAAATGCATAACTACGAGGAAATTTCACTTGTTGGGATGAGATCCTCTGATGGTTTTACTGATGTGTAGACTCTTACGAAGAGGGGTTGCTTGGTGCTGAACTGGAACCTATTGGATATGGTTCCGATGGCTGGAAGTTTGGGAGCAGCCAGCCAGATCCCACTTAGTTTGAAAAGTTTTATTTCTTGTATGTCAGTGGCTGATCTATTTGTTTCTACTTCATCTTCTGAAATTTTACTTTGTATCAGGACCATCGCAGAGGCTGCTGAGCAAACCTCCAGAAGGCTTTGGATCAAGAGGTGTGACCCATAGACCAAAGCTGCTGGGACACAAGCCAGGACCTGATCAACCCTGGCTAGGTTGCCTGGGTGGGTGTGTCTGATGCTGAAAGACCTGAAACACCCAATGACCCCAGGTTACATTACTGATGATGCATCCAGCGCATCCTCGGATATACAGTTTCTCAGCACCCTACAGCCTGAATGCTAACTGGCAATCTGCTAACTCAGTGCAGCTCACAATGCGGGCATGGGATTGACCTCTGATCTCAACATTGCATTTCTGTATTGCAGGGTGCATACTAAGTGAACTGGGGATTAGCTGACTAAATAGTAGTTCTTACAGCCAATATGAGGAGTAGAACAAGGAGCAATTTCCACATATCGCTTCTGTCTATTGATATCACTAATTACAAAGGAGGCCTTTGTGTCAGCAAATGAATTGGCTTTACTCACAGTTGTAGGAATGACTTGTAAGAGTCAGAGTCTTTTTTAAAATTATACTGCAACATCCACCAGGTATCTGTTTCTGTGATCTGGAGTATCACATCATCTTGCCTTTTGCTGTCATTGTTCTCTTGCCCCAACCATCACTGGAATTAGATTTCAAAGATCAAACAACCAATCTACGGAAGACAAACAGTGCAAATAAAACATAATATTCTGAACATGGGCTGTAAAGGGCTCTTGAAGGTGAGTCTGAATGTAGAATCAGTTCAGAGTGGTGGTGAATGAATTTATCCATGCTGGTTCAGGGTCCTGATGGTTGTAGGGTAATAACTATTCCTGATCCTGATGGTGTGGGACCTAAGGCTCCTGCCGCTCTTGTCTGATGATGGTGGTGAGAAGAGGACATGGTCTAGATGGTGGGGTCTTTGAGGATGGATGGTACTTTTTGTGGCAACTCCATGTGAACGTACTCAGTGGTACTCAATGGTCTTGCCAATGCTGGACTGGGCTGTATTCGCCACTGTCTGTAAACTTTTCTGTTTCTGTGCATTAGTGCAGTGGTCCCCAACCACCAGGCCGCACAGCATGTGCTACTGGGCCGCGAGGAAACGATATGAGTCAGCTGCACCTTTCCACATTCCCTGTCACGTACTGTTGAAATTGAACATAGGGTTGCCAACTGTCCCGTATTTGCCGGGACATCCAGTATCTCAGGCTGAATTGGTTTGTCCCATACGGGACCACTCTTGTTCCGTATTTCCCCGGCTAAGGTAGAACGTTCCTATGAAACCGTTCGTGCCGAAATGGCGTAAAGCAAAGAAGCAATTACTATTAATTTATATGAGAAAAATGTTTGAGCGTTCCCAGACCCAAAAAGTTACCTACCAAATCATACCAAATAACACATAAAACCAAAAATAACCCTAACATATAGTAAAAGCAGGAATGATATGATAAATACACAGCCTATATGAAGTAGAAATAATGTATGTACAGTGTAGTCGGGAAGATTAAGCCAAAATCGATTTGTGGAAAAAAACTGGCACGTACACGCATGCGCACGTCACATATGCGCAAGTCACGCATGCGCACACAGGTGCCCGTGCAAGGCTTCATGGTCATGGTAGTCTTTCGGGGTAAACTCAAGTGTCCGGTCAACACACACAAAAAATGCTGGTGAACGCAGCAGACCAGGCAGCATCTATAGGAAGAGGTACAGTCAACGTTTCGGGTCGGGACCCTTCGTCAGGATTTGACCGCTACTTTTGTCCCTTATTTGGGGAGTGAGAAAGTTGGCAACCTTAACTGTAAAAGACATGTTGAGGTGAGTTTAACCCTACTGGAACCCCCCCCCCCACCCCCCCACCACCACGGTCGGCTGCTCCGCAAGAATATTGTCAATATTAAACCGGTCCGCGGTGCAAAATAGGTTGGGGACCCCTGCATTAGTGTACCATGCCAGGCGGTGATGCTCTCCACTATGTGCATCTATAGAAGGTTGTCAAAGATTTTTTTGTATCCACTTTTCAGATAACCAAAATTGAAAAACGCGGGGAGCTAAGTGGGCAGAACTACATTTAGTGATCTTTCTGAGTGCTCCTGACAATTGATTTTACTGAAGTTAGTGAAACTGAAAATCAGGTGGAGCTTCTAGTAAGAGATCAATGCAATTACATCTGATCCTATTCAATTCTGTCAGACAGAAATGATGCGTCACACACCGACTTCACATTTATAGGCTTACTGAATGTGCTTACTGGGCGTGGAGGACAGCAGGTCAGGGCACTACAGCAAAGTAGGAAAATTGCACAACGTCACTGATACAGGCAAGTGTCACAGGTTTTGACCTCTGGGTCTGGATGACAACTAAACATCCAGGAATTCGGGCCAAAATGTCGACTGTTTATTTCCCTCTATAGATGCTGTCTAATCTGCCTAACGTCCAGCATTTTATGTGTGTGTAATGCGCTGTAAGGTTTCACTGCTAATGTAATGGCTTTTTTTTGTAATGTTCACTGCTGAAGTAACGGTTGCTCTGTAGCAGCAATGTTTGGGTTATGGCTGGAGATACCAGGACTGTGCTCGCATGTTAGCCAATCAGGATTTTGTTGCCCTATCTTGTGAAGCAGTTGATTTTGTGGGGGGAGAGCGGGAGAAAAAGTGATGAAAGAGACATACATACGGGGTGGACTCAGAGTGAGCGTCTGAAGGGCAGCGACGATCGGAGGAGGTCGATGGGGACCGATCGGCCTATGAGTGAGCTCCAACTTTGTGCACAGAATGTTTAATAAGATTTGGGCCCTTTTTTTAATTTCATTTCTCTACTAACCATATAGTCAAAGTAAGAGTTATAAAGCTTAATCGTTTAATCGCACATTGTGTACAGTTTGTTATTTCAGGGTACTGATTTGTAACAGGGGACACATCGCGTAGCATTCACCCAAACAAGATTTCTTAAATTTGGCCGGGCAGGGGGTTATCACCCCCTATATTAAGCCGCTAGGCAAAGCTAGTGTTACATGTGTTATCCAGGAATCTCATTGTGATATTAAAACAGGCTATGCTTAAGATTAATGATAAGCATTTTCAAACTGAAATATCCTTTCTGCATTTTTAGAAGCTCATATCACTTTACCATGGCCAGGTATCTTGAAGTGTAGCTTTACTCATTCTGACTTTTTATTGGATAAATCGGCATACCATGCCAGCCAGAGATAGCTTCACTGTAAATCTTTCATTTGCTTTCACCACTTGTGCCAAAAGTCTTTTCTGACATTCTCACAGTGGAGGGGTGACCAGTTCTATAGTGTGATGCATCAGCTTGGTGCTCACCTCCACTATGAAACCTTGGTGAACACAAGGTCCTATAGACACAGTCATAGGCAGGAAGAGGGATGAGGTCCTGAAGTGTGAGTTTCGGGAACTGGGCAGAAGGCTGTACAAGAGAACCTCAAGGGTGGTATTCTCAGGATTGCTGCCAGTGCTACGTGACAGTGATTGTAAGAATTGGAGGAGATGGCAGTTGAATGCGTGGCTGAGGAGTTGGTGCAGGCAGCAGGGATTTAGATTTTTGGACCTTTGGGATCTCTTCTGGGGAAGGTGGGACCTGTACAGATTGGATGGGTTGCACCTGAACTCCAGGGGGAGCAATATCATTGCAGGTATGTTTGCTAGCATGGCTCGGGAGGGTTTAAACTAATTTGCAAAGGGGATGGGACCCAGAGCGATAGAGCAGTGAAAGAAGTGCATGGAGTAAAGCCAGATCTAACATATAGAGAGGCTTTGAGGAAAGAGAAGCAGAATAAACGGTCTAAAGGCAGTAAGGTAGAAGGGCTGAAGTGTGTGCACCTCAATGCAAGAAGCATCAGGAACAAAGGTGATGAACTGAGAGCTTGGATACATACATGGAATTATGATGTAATGGCCATTACAGAGACTTGGCTGGCACCAGGGCAGGAATGGATTCTCAATATTCCTGGATTTCAGTGCATTAAAAGGGATGGGGGGGGGGAAAGGGGAGGAGGGGTGGCATTACTGGTCAGGGATACTATTACAGCTACAGAAAGGGTGGGTAATGTAGCAGGATCCTCTTTTGAGTCGGTATGGGTGGAAGTCAGGAAAAAGAAGGGAGCAGTTACTCTATTGGGGGTATTCTATAGGCCCCCTAGTAGCAGCAGAGATACAGAGGAGCAGATTGGGAGGCAGATTTTGGAAAGGTGCAAAAATAACAGTGTTGTTATCATGGATGACTTTAACTTCCCTAATATTGATTGGCACCTGATTAGTTCCAAGGGTTTAGATGGGGCAGAGTTTGTTAAGTGTGTCCAGGACGGATTCCTGTCACAGTATGTGGACAGGCCGACAAGGGGGAATGCCATTCTAGATCTAGTACTAGGTAATGAACCAGGTCAGGTCACAGATCTCTCAGTGGGTGAGCATCTGGGGGACAGTGACCGCCGCTCCTTGGCCTTTAGCATTATCATAGAAAAGGACAGAATCAGAGAGGACAGGAAAATTTTTAATTGGGGAAGGGCAATTTATGAGGCTATACGGCTAGAACTTGCGGGTGTAAATTGGGATGATATTTTTGCAGGAAAATGTACTATGGACATGTGGTCGATGTTTAGAGATCTCTTGCAGGATGTTAGGGATAAATTTGTCCCGGTGAGGAAGATAAAGAATGGCAGGGTGAAGGAACCATGGGTGACAAGTGAGGTGGAAAATCTAGTCAGGTGGAAGAAGGCAGCATACATGAGGTTTAGGAAGCAAGGATCAGATGGGTCTATTGAGGAATATAGGGAAGCAAGAAAGGAGCTTAAGAAGGGGGCATGAGAAGGCCTTGGCGAGTAGGGTAAAGGAAAACCCCAAGGCATTCTTCAATTATGTGAAGAAAAACAGGATGACAGGAGTGAAGGTAGGTCCGATTAGAGATAAAGGTGGGAAGATGTGCCTGGAGGCTGTGGAAGTGAGCGAGGTCCTCAATGAATACCTCTTCGGTATTCACCAATGAGCGGGAACTTGATGATGGTGAGGACAATATGAGTGAGGTTGATGTTCTGGAGCATGTTGATATTAAGGGAGAGGAGGTGTTGGAGTTGTTAAAATACATTAGGACAGATAAGTCCCCGGGGCCTGATGGAATATTCCCCAGGCTGCTCCACGAGGTGAGAGAAGAGATTGCTGAGCCTCTGGCTAGGATCTTTATGTCCTCGTTGTCCACGGGAATGGTACCGGAGGATTGGAGGGAGGCGAATGTTGTCCCCTTGTTCCAAAAAGGAAGTAGGGATAGTCCGGGTAATTATAGACCAGTGAGCCTTACGTCTGTGGTGGGAAAGCTGTTGGAAAAGATTCTTGGAGATGGGATCTATAGGCATTTAGAGAATTATGGTCTGATCAGGGACAGTCAACATGGCTTTGTGAAGGGCATATCATGTCTAACAAGCCTGATAGAGTTCTTTGAGGAGGTGACCAGGCACATAGATGAGGGTAGTGCAGTGGATGTGATCTATATGGATTTTAGTAAGGCATTTAACAAGGTTCCACACGGTAGGCTTATACAGAAAGTCAGAAGGCATGGGATCCAGGGAAGTTTGGTCAGGTGGATTCAGAATTGGCTTGCCTGCAGAAGGCAGAGGGTCATGGTGGAGGGAGTACATTCGGATTGGAGGATTGTGACTAGTGGTGTGCCACAAGGATCTGTTCTGGGACCTCAACTTTTCGTGATTTTTTATTAACGACTTGGATGTGGGGGTAGAAGGGTGGGTTGACAAGTTTGCAGACGACACAAAGGTTGGTGGTGTTGTAGATAGTGTAGAGGATTGTCAAAGATTGCAGAGAGACATTGATAGGATGCAGAAGTGGGCTGAGAAGTGGCAGATGGTTCAACCCGGAGACGTGTGAGGTGGTACACTTTGGAAGGACAAACTCCAAGGCAGAGTACAAAGTAAATGGGAGGATACTTGGTAGTGTGGAGGAGCAGAGGGATCTGGGGGTACATGTCCACAGATCCCTGAAAGTTGCCTCACTGGTGGATAGGGTAGTTAAGAAAGCTTATGGGGTGTTAGCTTTCATAAGTCGAGGGATAGAGTTTAAGAGTCGCGATGTAATGATGCAGCTCTATAAAACTCTGGTTAGGCCACACTTGGAGTACTGTGTCCAGTTCTGGTCGCCTCACTGTAGGAAGGATGTGGAAGAATTGGAAAGGGTACAGAAGAGATTTACCAGGATGCTGCCTGGTTTAGAGAGTATGCATTATGATCAGAGATTAAGGGAGCTAGGGCTTTACTCTTTGGAGAGAAGAAGGATGAGAGGAGACATGATAGAGGTGTACAAGATAATAAGAGGAATAGATAGAGTGGGTAGCCAGCGCCTCTTCCCCAGGGCACCACTGCTCAATACAAGAGGACGTGGCTTTAAGCTAAGGGGTGGGAAGTTCAAGGGGAATATTAGAGGAAGGTTTTTTACTCAGAGTGTTTGGTGCATGGAATGCACTGCCTGAGTCAGTGGTGGAGGCAGATAGTTGAAGTTTAAGAGACTACTAGACAGGTATATGGAGGAATTTAAGGTGGGGGGTTATATGGGAGGCAGGGTCTGAGGGTCGGCACAACATTGTGGGCCGAAGGGCCTGTACTGTGCTGTACTATTCTATGTTCTATGTTCTATAGGTGCAGACAAGGCATACAAAAAACTTTATTCTATCTGAGATGTAGAGTCGGATCCAATACAGTTTTCCTTTCTCTCTGTTCACTGAGTGAGAGAGAGATTGAGAAAGAGGGAGAAAGACAGAGAGTGAGAAAGAAAGAGAATATGTGTGTGTGTGCATGAGAGAGCAAGAGAGAGTCTGTGTATGTGTGCATGATAGAGAGAACGAGTGAGAATTTCTGTGTGTGTGAGAGTGAGAAAGTGAGAGAAAGAGTGTGTGTTTGAGTAAGAGATCAAGTGAATATGTGTGACAGAGAGTAAAAGTGGTGTGTGTGAGAGAGAGAGATTATAGAGTTCTGCCATACCGAAAGCCCTTCAGACCACCATGTTCATGCCAGCCATTGTACCTGCCTACACTATTCCCATGAACCCACAGAATGGCACAGTGGGCAAAATGCTGGAGGAACTGAACAAATCAAGCAGCAGCTATGGAGAAGAATGAACCGTCAACATTTCAGACTAAGACAATTTATCAGTACGACCTGAACCATTGAATGTTTATTGCTCTCCATAAATGCTGCCTGGCCTGCTGAGTTCCCCTGGCATTTTGTGTGTGTTGCTCCAGTTTTCCAGCAAGTGCAGAATCTCTTATGTTTATGATGATAAAGTGAAGTCCAGAAATCAGTGTTCATCCCAGTCATAATGACTTGTAGGTGAAGTTTCTACATGTGGTGGATACCAGGCCATCCTAACCCTGCCATGATTCTGTGACCTGAGCAGAGACATGAGGCAAATGATAAATTAAAACAAGGTTACAGAACTTACAGTATTTGTATTATTTATTGTATTTATTTTTATTTCTTACATCCAAGGGAGTAAAAGTCTTTACATTGCGTCTCTATTGCAATGTACAAGCAATAAAGAGGGAAAATGTGGGAGGACATTGCCCAAACACTAAGATTGTATACAGGATTGTTTTGTATACATGATATGCAATCAGATCAATGTATATTGACAAATTTGATGGCCTGGTGAAAGAAGCTGTCCTGGAATCTGTTGGTTTTGGCCTTCGTGCTGCAGTACCGTTTGCCAGGTGGTAGCAGCTGAAACAGTTTGCGAGTGAGGTGGCTGGAGTCCCTGATGATCCTCCGGGCCCTTTTGACACACCTGCTGCTGTAAGTGTCCTGAACAGAGGAAAGTTCACATCCACAGGTGCGCTGGGCTGTCCGCACCACTCTGTGCAATGCCCCGCGTTTGAGAGCAGTACAGTTCCCGTACCAGGCGGAGATACAGCCAGTCAGGATGCTCTTGATGATGCCCCTGTAGAAAGTCCTGAGGATTTGAGAATTCATCCTCAGCCATCTGAGGTGAAAGAGGCTCTGTTGTGTTTAATTCACCCCACAGCCAGTATGTACAGTCCAGGTGAGATCTTCGGTGTATACCGAAGAACTTGAAACTACTCACCCTCTCATCTACAGTCCTACTGATGTCACTGTTCCTCTTGTAATCCATGTTCAGTTTTTGATACTGAGGTTAGGGTTGTTTTCTTGGCACCACTGTGTCAGGATGTTGACTTCTCCTTTGCAGGCTGTCTTTGGAAATAAGGCCTATCAGTGTCATGTCATCTGCAAATTTGATCAGCAGATTGGAGCTGTGCATGGCAACACAGTCAGTGTATAGGGAGTAGAGGAGGGGCTCAGGATACAGCCCCGGGGGCTCCGGTGTTGAGGGTTAGAAGGACAGAGGTGAGGGAGCCCATCCTTGCTACCTGCTGGCAATCCCATAGTGAGTCCAGGATCCAGTTGCACAAGGAGCAGTGTGGGCTGAGGTCTCCGAGCTTCTTGTTGAGTCTGGGGGGAATTATGGTGTTGAATGCTGAACTATAGTCCAAGAACAGCATTCTCACATAAGCATCCTTCTTCTCCAGGTGAGTGTGAATGGCGTGTAGAGCTGTGGCTATGGCATTGTCTGTTGATTGGTTGTGTCGGAAGGTGAATAGTAGGGGGTCCAGTGTGGGTGGTAGCATGCAGCAGATGTAGTCTTTAACCAGCCTATAAAAGCATTTGTTTACAATTGAGTTGAGTTTAACAGGATGCCAATCGCTCAGACATGTTATTTTGGATTTCTTTGGTACAGGGACAATGGTGGATGTTTTGAAGCAAGAGGGCACTCTACACTGGGAGAGGGAGAAATTAAAAATGTCTGTAAACACACCAGCCAGCTGTGCTATGCACAATTTGAGTGCTCGCCCTGGGATGCCATCTGGCCCCCCTGTCTCGCGGCTGTTGGTGAGCTGGAATGACCTACGTACTTCAGCCCCGGAGATGACCAAGGTGCAGGTATGGTACTGATTACAGTATAGTCCGTTGCAAATCTTTATGCAGAGAACAAAAGTGTTGCCATGCACAGCTCCAATCTGCAGATCAAATTTGCAGATGACACGACATCTGTTCAAAAGAAGGAATGATTATTTAGTCTAGGGGATGAGGAAATGGGTAATCTCTGAAGAAAAGCTGCAGGAGGGTTGACTCATGTGGTGTAGATTTTGTTTCCTGGATCGGAGTTGAGTGGGTGCCCTGAAGATGACTTTATTTTTATATTCAAAGCCTCAGAAATGTTGCCAAAGATTTAAAGTTTGTTTACTTAAGTCAACTGAACCATAAACATTGTTATTAGCCCAATGGAGCAATAAAATTTTTTATTTCATGCCAACAGGGCATAATGCATAGACATTATTAGGCTAATGGAGCCATGGACGGTTTTTATTGGGCGAATGGGGCCAGAAACATTGAAACTGTTATTAAGGCAACATGTCAACATAGTATTTTTTTGAAGTACAAAGTGGAGGCCAGAAACCCTAGTTTTTAGTAGGCCAGCTGGGCCAATATTTATTGAAGCGGATATGATGGCAATGGAATTAATTGAGTTTTAAAATGCTTTATAAAGGCAGCACCTAAAGGATTCTATTACACATTGTAATTTACCTTTAGCTATGGCTAGTCATGGGTTTCAGTCTGGGTATTACCAGCCTTACTGCTTTGTCACCTTGGGCCATACTCGACTCTCTTGCACAAGCCTTGACCTGCCTTAAACTCATTCACGAACCTTGGCAAGCCACAGTCACCTCACATTCTGGTGGTTCAGGTTTAAAAGTGCTTTCATCATTTTGAAGTTGGCATACTTGCACCTTGGGTCAGATATGGACCCTCCTCCCCATAAGCCCCTGCCAACGATCTAGCTCAACCTCCCCTTTTTTTGTCTGTAGTTCTGGCAATGGAGACCTCCGTTGGCTGGAATTTGGCCTTTGGAATTTCACTTTTCAATAACACAAGAGACTCTGCAGATGCTGGAAATCCAGAGCAACACACACAGATGCTGGAAGAACTCAATAGGTCAGACAGCGTCTATGGGGACAAATAAATAGTCGATGTTTCAGGCTGAGACCCTTCATCAAGTCCTGCTGTGTTCCTCCAGCATTTTGTGTGTTCACTTTCCAATGGCTCATCTCCCTAAACACTCACCTTTCAAATGATCACATTTGAATGCAACACACAAAAAGCTAGATGAGCTGAAGGAGTAAGGAAGCATCTATGGAGGGAAATGGACTGTGATGGTTTTGGGTCCAAACCCTTCATCAGCAATCCTCTATCGATGCTGCCAGATCTACTGAGTTCCTCCCACTTTATGTGTATGCTCCAAATTTCTGACATTTGCAGTTTCTTGTATGTGTGATCACTCTAATTGTTCTTTTCCTATCAGCAATCTCTTCTCCAGATGTCTTCAATGAACCTCTTAGAGAATTTGAGTTTTAGGATTTAAGGCCCTATCTAACTAATGTCCTTGCTTTGTTCAAATCTGTGACTTCAGAAAGTATAATGTTGTGGCTATTGTGTTTGGATTTTTGATATTGAATTTTGAAGGCCAAGACATTATTCAACACAATCTAACCCTAATAGAAGAATCGGTCTTCTATAAACTGAGTTATTTTCATATCCATTGATATTTGTCTTTAGTTACATACAAAACATGGATAAAACATAGAACAGTACAGGCCCTCAGTGCTGTGCCAAACTTTTAACTTACTCTGTGATCAATCTAATGCTTCCATCCACATTGCCCTGCATTTTTCTTTCATCCATGTACGTATCTAAGAATCTCTTAAATGTCCCAGTATATCTGCCTCTCCCACCACTCCTGCCAGCACATTCCACTCTCCATATAAAAATTTACCTTTGACACCCCCTATACTTTCCTCCAATCACCTTAAAACTATATCCACTCAGATTAGCTTTTTGCACCTTGGGGAAATGTCTGTGACTGTCCACTATACCGATACCTCTTATCATTTTATACACCTCTATCATATAGAGGATTGAAGACAAATGAACTTAGAATTGAATTTTAGTAACAGAGTACATCATACTGCTTGCTTAGTGGAACTGACTAAGGATGATTTTGTAGAAAAATATATTTCAGTGACATTTATTGGAGGGTAATGAAGTTATCTACTTCATTGCAGAAAACTGGTAATTGGTGAGATGTTCACTTGAGAGCTTTCATTTTTACTTGGGTGGGTAGCTGTGATCTCATATCACCTCATGAAAGCTTGAGGAGTGAGAAATGTAGAATTCACAACGTGAGGACCAAAGAGCTGCTAAGGAAAATTTGAGAAGGCCATTTGGCCCAATGGTTTCCATTAAAACAATCTCATTCCCCCTCCTCTTATTAATTTATTGAGATACAGTACAAAATAGGTCCTTCCAGCCCTTTGAACTGCGCTGTCCATCAACTCCTGATTTAATTCTGGAGACAATTTACAATGACTAATTAACCAATGTCTTTGGACTGTGGGAGGAAACCAGAGCACCCGGAGGAAACCCACACAATCACGGTGAGAACGTACAAAGTCCTTACAGGCAGTGGTGGGAATTGAACCTGGGTCACTTGTACAACAAAGCGTTGTGCTAACCACTAGGCTATTGTGCCACCCTATAGCCCAACAAATTATTCTCTCTCACATACATATCAATTCTGGTTTGATGTTTTTTTCCCATTCAGCTACAGTTTGAGGTAATTTACAACTATCAATTAATGATTCTTGAATAATTCCCTAACCTGTATGTCTTTGGGATGGGGAGAAAAACAGAGCATCCAGAGAAAGCTCACACAACAATAAGGAGATTACGCCAAATCTACATCGATAGTACTCAAGGACAGGCTTGAACTGGGGTCACGAGTCCCTGGGGCTGTGAAGCTACCAGACATGCCACTGAGTATCTGTGATTTTAAGTAACACACACAAAATGCTGGAGGAACTCAGTAGCTCCAGCAACAAATATGAAAAGGAACTGACAGTCAACATTTCAGGCTGAGGCCTTCCATCAGGACTGGAAAGGAAGGAGGAAGATGCCAGAATAAGAAGGTGTTGGGGGGGAGGGAGGGAAAGGAGTACAAGCTAGAAAATGATAGCTGTGGCAGACTGAGGGGGAAGATAGGTGGGTGGGGGAGAGGGAATGAAGTGAAAAGCTGGGAGATGATAGGTGGTAAAGATGGTGAAGAAGAAAGAATCTGATAGGTGAGGAGGATGGACCATGGGAGAAAATGAAGGAGGAGGAGCTCCAGAGGGAGGTGATAAGGAAGAGGTAGGAGGGGAGTAACAATGGGGAATGGATACAAAGGAAGGAGGCAGAAGAATGTTCGAAAAATCAATGTTCATGCCATCAAAGGGAGGAGGAGAAGCTGGCGGCACGATGCAGCACACGCGGCCTATCTGGTGATGAATATCTGTAATCTGTCAAGTAGGGGCCGTGCACAATTCTGATTTTATGGAGACAGACGTGAGAGCACGGAGGAACATCTGGTGAAACTTCTGAAATGCCTGCTTCACTGCCGCTGCTACGACTGTGTGGTCCGAAATCTCCGGAGGGGAAGGCCCCGAATCCTCGGCTCTGCCTGTTGCTTGGCGGCCGAGGTCGGGGTCGAAGTGCTCGGCGCAGATGGTGCTCGGTGCTCGATGTTGGAGGGCTGGTCAGACGCTCGAAGTTTTCAGACGGACTCAGAGTCAGACTGTGGTCAGGTGCTTCCAGGATGCTGCATCAGCAAGTTTGCGGCGCTGGAAGCTCAAGGCAGGGAGAGTTTCTTCCTTCTCCCGCAGACTTTTTTTCACCATGCCCATGGTTTGATCTTATCAAATTACGGTATTACTTTGTACTGTTGTAACTATATGTTATAATTATGTGGTTTTTGTCAGTTTTAGTCTTCATCTGTCTTGTGTTTCTGTGATATCATACCGGAGGAACATTGTATCATTTTTTAATGCATGGATTTCTAAATGACAATAAACGAGGACTGTGTCCTCCTAATCTAATAGTCTAATCTAATCAGATTGGAGGCTACCCAGATGGAATATGAGGCGTTGCTTCTCCAACCTGAGAGTGGCCTCAGCATTGTGCAAGAGGAGGTCATGGACTGACATGTCGGAATAGGAATGGGGGTTGGAGTTAAAATGGCTGGCCACCAAAATTTGTGATTTTGTGTCTTTTTTTGGAAGGTAACACAAAAAAACTCAAACAAGAGAAAATCTGCAGATGCCAGAAATCCAAGCAACACACACACACAAAATGCTGGAGGAACTCCGCAGGCCAGGCAGCATCTATGGAAAAAAGTACAGTCGACATTTTGGGCCCAGACCATTCGGCAGGACTGGAGAAAAAAAAAGCTGAGGAGTAGATTTAAAATTTAGGGGGAGAGGAGAGAGAAACACTAAGTGAACCTGAAGGGGGAGGGATGAAGTAAAGAGCTGGGAAGTTGATTAGTGAAAGGGATACAGGGCTGGAGAAGAGCACATCGGATAGAAGAGGACAGAAGGACATGGAAGAAAGAAAAGGGGGGAGGAGCACCTGAGAGAGGCAAGGGGCGGGCAAGGAGATAGGTGAGAGAGGGAAATGGGAATGGGGAATGATGAAGTGGGGGCATTACTGGAAGTTCGAGAAATCGATGTTCATGCCATCAGGTTGGAGTCTACCCAGATGGAATATAAGGTGTTGCTCCTCCAACCTGAGTGTGGCCTCATCACAATAGTATACAGTGGATAAAAAAAACTCACAAATGTAAATGTATGGATAAGGTGGATAGGAGATAATGAAAAAGAATGTGAATTCATCTTCATTTGTAGAAAAACACTAAAAACACAAGGTAATTTTAATTAATGAGATGGTAAAAGATGTTGATGTCCAGCAGGATCTGGACAAGACTTATTGAAAGTTTACATGCTGAAATAGATATGTTGACTTTTGCTGCCACAGTTAATGCTGTTAGTGCAAGAGTAAAATTATTGCCATTATGTAGATACAACATTTGGAACATTCTGTACAACTCTAATATCCCCCATCTTATTTAGGGCATACTTGTTCTGGTGGGAATTCAGAGAAGATTCAGTAAATTAGTTCTTGGTATGATTGTTAAAGGAGCAGAGAATGAAGGGACAAGGGCCATATTTTTAGACAGTCTTGTCTGCACATCCACTTAAATGGCAGCTATGTTGTTTTAATGGGGATAATAACATTTACTGTTGTGTATTATTTTATGACAGTAATTGTAAATCAATGAATTTTCTTGCTAATTACCATCCAGATGCAAAAATCCCAGATGGTAAATGCACCACCTGATGAACTTTTCAGATCGTTAAATTTGATCTTTTACCTTAGTACCTCTTAACTGGAGCAGAAATTGTGGTATATTATGTTAATTTGAAGTGTAAGTGTTGGTTTAGAGTCACAGAGTTGTGCTGTAGAGAAACAGGCCCTTCTATACTGACTACCATGCCTATGCATACTAATCCCACTTGCCTACACATACTCCATACTCTGCTTTACACTGTTTATTCAAATATCCATACAGATGCCTCTTAAATGTTATTACTGTTCCATAATACCACAAGACCATAGAACATAGGAGCAGAATTCCATCTTTCGGCCCTTTGAGTCTGCTCCATTATTCCATCATGGCAGATTTATTATCCCTCTGAAACCAATTCTTTTGCCTTCTCCACGTAACCTTTGACACTTTCACTAATCAAGAACCTATCAACCTCTGCTTTAAATACAACCAATGCCTTGGCCTTCACAACCTTCTGCGGCAATGAATTCCACAGATTCGCCAACTTCTGGCTGCAGAAATGCCTCCACTAACTCCTCTGACAGCTTCTTCAAGGTACCAGCTTCTCTTCATGTGACAAAATTACCTCTCAACTCACCTTTAAAACTTATTCCTTTCACCTCAAACCTATAAGTAGCGTAGGAAGCAGATATTGTCTAACTACCCTACCTATGTGTCCCATAGTTTTATATGCCTCTATTGTGTCACATGTCAGTCTCCTTTGCTCCAGGGAAACAGACGCAGCCTATCCAATCTGTCCTCAAGCCCTCCAATCAAAGAACATACTTGTGATTTTTTTTCTGCGTCATCTCTAGCTAAGTCGTATTCTTGCTAAAGTGTGGCAACCTGAACTGCACACAATATTCCAAGTATGGCCAAGCCAATGTTTTCTACACACAAGGGACTCTGCAGGTGCAGGAACCCCTGACAAACATACTGAAAATGCTGCATGACCTCAGCAAGTCAGGCAGCATCTATGGAGGGGGGAGGAAACGGTTAACATTTCATCCCGATGAAGGGTCTCAGCCTGAAATATCCAGTATTTACTACAACTGTTTTTGTTTTATACAGCGCAATATCCCAATTCTTATCATCAGGGTCTTGGCCATTGAAGGCAGGTATGTCATATGCCTTCCTCACCACTCTGCTTATCTGCGTTCCCGTTTTCAGGGAACTATGTATTTACTGTGTACTGCAAGGCAATGTCTCTCTGTTCAATAGCACTGCCCAAGGCCTTGAAATTCACTTTGTATATCTTACCCTGGTTTAACTTCTCAAAATACATCACTTCACATTTGTCTGAATTAAATTCCACCTTGGCTAGTTTCCAACTGCACCCTTAAAATTTAGATTGTTATGACCTTAGACGTACGTCAGAGGGCTCTGTATTGAAAGCTTAATTACATCACAACATACATTCAGTTGCGTATGAATTGCTGCAATGAGTAGGTGTGTTTCGTTGGTGTGTGATCTTAGTTAGTGATGGAATAACCCACAGAATAAGCACAAGAAGTAGCAGGTCCTGTGGTTTTGTTCAGGAAAGCAAGCAGAATTAACTTCAGCAGGGTACCTTATCGGTTATAGGCACAAGAGATGGCAGATGGTGCGAGCTGGAGTAATGAACAATCTGCTGGAAGAACTCAGCTGGTTGAGTGGCATTTGTTGGGGGAAAGGAATTGTTGACATTACAGGTTGAAACTCTGAATGAGAGTTTCAGATCTCTGAATTGAGATCCACCCACTGATTGTTTGCTGCCTTATCATTTGGGAGGGAAATTCAAATGGGTATTGCCATTGGAAAGAAGCTCAGTCACTGGAAAAAGACACTGAGGACCTAACTTGGTCCCAACATATCAATGCACTTATAAAGAAGGAAAGACAGCTTGGAGTTTGAAGAGATCTGGTATGTCAACAAATACGCTCAAAAACTTTACCATGGAGAGCATTCTGACAGGCTGCATTGCTGTCTGGTATGGAGGGGGGGGGGAGAGTGGGGGGCTTCTGCACAGGACCAAAAGGGCTGCAGATTGTTGTAAGTTTAGTCGGCTCCGTCTTGAGTACCAGCCTACAAAGTACCCAGGAGATCTTCAAGGAGAGGTGTCTCAGAAAGGCAGCGTCTATTATTAAGGACCTCCAGCACCCAGGGCATGCCCTTTTCCCACTGTTACCATCGGGTAGGAGGTACAGAAGCCTGAAGGCACACACTCAGTGATTCAGTCACAGTAGTCATAGTTATAGTCATACTTTATTGATCTTGGGGGAAATTGGTTTTCATTACAGTGGCATCATAAATAATTAAATAGTAATAAAACCATAAATAATTAAATAGTAATATGTAAATTATGCCAGGAAATAAGTCCAGGACCAGCCCATTGGCTCAGGGTGTCTGACCCTCCAAGGGAGGAGTTGTAAAGTTTGGTGGCCACAGGCAGGAATGACTTCCTATGACACTCTGTGGAGGAATGAGTCTCTGGCTGAATGTACTCCTGTGCCCACCCAGTACATTATGTAGTGGATGGGAGACATTGACCAAGATGGCATGCAACTTAGACAGCATCCTCTTTTCAGACACCACCGTCAGAGAGTCCAGTTCCATCCCCACAACGTCACTGGCCTTACGAAAGAGTTTGTTGATTCTGTTGGTGTCTGCTACCCTCAGCCTGCTGCCCCAGCACACAACAGCAAACATGATAGCACTGGCCACCACAGACTCACAGAACATCCTCAGCATCGTCTGACAGATGCTAAAGGACCTCAGTCTCCTCAGGAAATACAGACGGCTCTGACCCTTCTTGTGGACAGCCTCAGTGACTAGTCCAGTTTATTGTCAATTCGTATCCCCAGGTATTTGTAATCCTCCACCATGTCCACACTGACCCCCTGGATGGAAGCAGGGGTCACCGGTGCCTTAGCTCTCCTCAGGTCTACCACCAGCTCCTTAGACTTTTTCACATTAAGCTGCAGATAATTCTGCTCACACCATGTGACAAAGTTTCCTACCATAGCCCTGTACTCGACCTCATCTCCCTTACTGATGCATCCAACTATGGCAGAGTCATCAGAAAACTTCTGAAGATGACAAGACTCTGTGCAGTATTTGAAGTCTGAGGTGTAAATGGTGAAGAGAAAAGGAGACAAGACAGTCCCCTGTGGAGCCCCAGTGATGCTGATCACTCTGTCGGACACACAGTGTTGCAAGCACACGTACTGTGGTCTGCCAGTCAGGGAATCAAGAATCCATGACACCAGGAAAGCATCCACTTGCATCGCTGTCAGCTTCTCCCCCCATAGAGAAGGGCGGATGGTGTTGAACGCACTGGAGAAGTCAAAAAACATGACCCTTACAGTGCTTGCTGGCTTGTCCAGGTGGGCGTAGACATGGTTCAGCAGGAAGATGATGGTATTCAGGAACAGCTTCTTCTCCTCTGCCATCTGATTCTTAAATGGATATTGAACCTATGAACACTACCTCACTTTTTTAATATATATTATTCCAAGGCAGAGTACAAGTGAATGGCAGGATACTTGGTAGTGTGGAGGAGCAAAGGGGTCTGGGGGTACATCTCCACAGATCCCTGAAAGTTGCCTCGCAGGTAGATAGGGTAGTTGAGAAAGCTTATGTGGTGTTAGCTTTCATAAGTCAAGGGATAGTGTTTAGGAGTCGCGATGTAATGATGCAGCTGTATAAAACTCTGGTTAGGCCACACTTGGAGTACTGTGTCCAGTTCTGGTCACCTCACTATAGGAAGGATGTGGAAGCATTGGAAAGGGTACAGAGGAGATCTACCAGGATGCTGCTTGGTTTAGAGAGTATGGATTATGATCAGAGATTAAGGGAGCTAGGGCTTTACTCTTTGGAGAGAAGGTGGATGAGAGGAGACATGATAGAGGTATACAAGATATTAAGAGGAATAGATAGAGTGGATAGCCAGCGCCTCTTCTCCAGGGCACCACTGCTCAATACAAGAGGACATGGCTTTAAGGTAAGGGGTGGGAAGTTCAAGGGGGATATTAGAGAGTGGTTGGTGCGTGGAATGCACTGCCTGAGTCAGTGGTGGAGGCAGATACACTAGTGAAGTTTAAGAGACTACTAGACAGGTATATGGAGGAATTTAAGGTGGGGGGTTATATGGGAGGCAGGGTTTGAGGGTCGGCACAACATTGTGGGCCGTAGGGCCTGTACTGTGCTGTACTATTCTATGTTATGTTCTATGTTCTGTTTTCTGCACAATTTTAAATCTATTTAATATACGTATACAGTACTGGAGTTGATTTACTTATTTATTTATTATCTTTTTTCCTTCTTCTTCTTCTATATTATGTATTGCATTGAACTGCTGCTGCTAAGTTAACAATTTCCTCGACACATGCCGGTGATAATAAACCTGATTCTGATTCTCATTCTCATTCTTCACTCTTAGGAGGATACAAAGAGCCCAATGCTGATTTGGGAGAACATTGAAATTCTTCCCACGGTTCTAACTAATGTTTATCCCAAGACCAGGAGTTTCCAACCTGGGGTCCATGGATCCCTTGCTTAATGGCATTGGTTTTTGACCATAAATAAAGGTTGTGAACTCCTGTTCTACACAAGTAGTCCAAGCAAAGGAACTGCATTGCCTGTAAACATTTGTTGCACAAAATATTCAGTACAGAGTATCAGATTAACCTCTTTACACTTCCCCTATCTGACACTAGCGGCATGGCCGTCTATTCTATAAGAGGCTTTTGATGGTTCTAGGTTTGTACTTGCTGGAGTTTAAAAGAATGAAGGGGGGGCTCTCATTGAAACCTATTGAATATTGAAAGGCCTAGATGGAGTGGACATGGAGAAGATGCTTCCTATGGTGGGGGCTCCGAGATCAGAGGTCACAGCTTCAGAATACAAGGACATCCATTTGAAATAGAGATGAAGAAGAATTTATTTAGCCAATAGGTGGTGAATCTGTGGAATTCATTGCCACAGACAGCTGCGCAGTCCAAGGTATCGGGTCCATTTGTAGAGGAGGTTGATAGGAGGGCATCAAAGGTTGTGGAGAGAAGACAGGAGAATTGGGTTGAGAGAGATAATAAATCAGCCAAGATGGAACGGCAGAACAGAATTGATGGGCTGAATGGCATAATTCTGCTCTGATGTCTTATTGTCTTATACCATTCTCCTTTGTGTGTTTAACTTGTTTACTTTAAAAGGATTCAATCAGAAGTGTGAGAGGGAAGGGTTAGACTGATGTTGGAGTAGGTTAAAAGATGGGCACAATATCATGGGCCAAAGAACCTGTACGGTGCAGCACTGTTCTATGTTCTATACATTTCTCTGAGGATTGTCACTTTGTCATGGTGGAAAGGCTTGTGAGATCCTGAGATCCAGAGAGCTGTCCGGAGCTTGGCTTCTGGTACAATCAGCCATAGAGGTGAGGTCAATGGGGAGGTTCCAGACTAGGAGCAATCTAACCTAGACTTCGACAGTGGAGCTAGATGAGGGTGATGACACTTTACAACAGCAGGGACAGGAATCCTGATATCATCTGTAAACAGTCTGTACATTCTTCCCGAGGAATGCGTGCATTTTCTCCGGGTGCTCTAGTTTCCTCCCACAGTTCAAAGACACACCAGTTAGTAGGTTAATTAGTCATTGTAAATGATCTCATGATTGGCCTTGGGTTAAATTAGGCGTTGCTGGGAGGTGTGGTTCAAAAAGCCAGAAGGTCCTCGTCTGCGATGAATCTCAATAATTAAAAGGGTCACTTGCTGCCATGGCATTGGCCCCTGACGCCAATTTGTCAAGAAATGTGATGTACATCAGCCTCCCCACTTTAAACAATGTCACGCCAGTGTCCTCCATTAAGGGAATAACCCCTTGGGAGAACATCATACTGGACTCAAGTGATCAAATTAATACTGCAACGTTCTATATTCTTCCCTTGACTCCTATATCAATGAAACATCTATTCAGCATTCCATTTGTTTCAATGCAAACACTTCTCACTCCTTCAGTCTCCAGGGAGTTTATTAGTAATTGGTTTATTATTGTCACATGTACTGAGATACAGTGAAAAGTTTCAGTTTGTGTGCCATCCAAGCAGATTATTCCATACACAAGCACATTGAGGTAGTAGAAAAGTAAAGTACAATATGAAATATAGTGTTACCGTTATAGAGAAGTTCCAGTGTGGGTAGACAAATAAAGTGCAAGGGCCGTGAGAAGGTGGATTGAGGAATCAAGAGTTCACCTTTATTGTATAACAGGTCTGTTCAGGAATCTTATTAGGGTAAAATAGAAGCTGCTCCTAAGCCTCCTGGTACCAATTCCTTAACTTCCTCATCAGGAGACCACAGTCAGGCAAATCAGTAATAACATCTCCTCCTGAATGACTATCAACATAGTTATTGACCATAAGACCATAAGACAAAGGAACAGAAGTAGGCCATTCGGCCCATCGAGTCTGCTCCGCCATTTTATCATGAGCTGATCCATTTTATCCTATTTAGTCCCACTCCCCCGCCTTCTCACCATAACCTTTGATGCCCTGGCTACTCAGATACCTATCAATCTCTGCCTTAAATACACCCAATCACTTGGCCTCCACTGCTGCCCGTGGCAACAAATTCCATAGATTCACCACCCTCTGACTAAAAAATTTTTTCGCATTTCTGTTCTGAAAGGGCGCCCTTCAATCCTGAAGTCATGCCTTCTCGTACTAGACTCCCCCATCATGGGAAACAACTTTGCCACATCCACTCTGTCCATGCCTTTTAACATTTGAAATGTTTCTATGAGGTCTCCCCTCATTCTTCTAAACTCCAAGGAATACAGTCCAAGAGCGGACAAACGTTCCTCATATGTTAACCCTCTCATTCCCGGAATCATTCTAGTGAATCTTCTCTGTACCCTCTCCAACGTCAGCACATCCTTTCTTAAATAAGGAGACCAAAACTGCCCACAGTACTCCAAGTGAGGTCTCACCAGCGCCTTATAGAGCCTCAACATCACATTCCTGCTCCTATACTCTATTCCTCTAGAAATGAATGCCAACATTGCATTCACCTTCTTCACTACCGACTCAACCTGGAGGTTAACTTTAAGGGAATTCTGTACGAGGACTCTCAAGTCCCATTGCATCTCAGAACTTTGAATGCTTTCCCCATTTAAATAATAGTCTGCCCATTTATTTTTTCTTCCAAAGTGCATAACCATACACTTTCCAACATTGTACTTCATTTGCCACTTCTCTGCCCATTCTTCCAATCTATCCAAGTCTCTCTGCAGACTCTCCGTTTCCTCAGCACTACCGGCCCCTCCACCTATCTTCGTATCATCAACAAACTTAGCCACAAAGCCATCTATTCCATAATCCAAATCGTTGATGTACAATGTAAAAAGAAGCGGCCCCAACACTGATCCCTGTGGAACACCACTGGTAACCGGCAGCCAACCAGAATAGGATCCCTTTATTCCCACTCTCTGTTTCCTGCCAATCAGCCAACGCTCTATCCACGTATGTAACTTTCCTGTAATTCCATGGGCTCTTATCTTGTTAAGCAGCCTCATGTGTGGCACCTTGTCAAAGGCCTTCTGAAAATCCAAATATACAACGTCCACTGCATCTCCCTTGTCTAGCCTGCTGGTAATTTCTTCAAAAAATTGTAATAGGTTTGTCAGGCAGGATTTTCCTTTAAGGAATCCATGCTGAGTTCTGCCTATCTTGTCATATGCCTCCAGGTACTCTGTAACCTCATCCTTGACAATCGACTCCAACAACTTCCCAACCACTGACGTCAAGCTAACAGGTCTATAATTTCCTTTTTGCTTCCTTGCCCCCTTCTTAAATAGCGGAGTGACATTTGCAATCTTCCAGTCTTCCGGAACCATGCCAGAATCTATCGACTTTTGAAAGATCATCGCTAATGCCTCCGCAATCTCCACAGATACTTCCTTCAGAACACGAGGGTGCATTCCATCTGGTCCAGGAGATTTATCGACCTTTAGCCTATTCAGCTTCCTGAGTACTTTCTCTGTCGTAATTGTGACTGCACACACTTCTCTTCCCTGCCACCCTTGAGTGTCCGGTATACTGCTGATGTCTTCCTCAGTGAAGACTGATGCAAAATACTTGTTCAGTTCCTCTGCCATCTCCTCATCTCCCATTACAATTTCTCCAGTATCATTTTCTATCGGTCCTATATCTACTCTCACCTGTCTTTTACTCTTTATATACTTGAAAAAGCTTTTAGTATCCTCTTTGATATTATTTGCTAGCTTCCTTTCATAGTTAATCTTTTCTCTCTTAATGACCTTCTTGGTTTCCTTTTGTAAGCTTTTAAAGACTTCCCAATCCTCTGTCTTCCCACTAATTTTTGCTTCCTTGTATGCCCTCTCCTTTGCTTTTACTTTGGCTCTGACTTCTCTTGTCAACCACGGTTGCATCCTTTTTCCACTTGAAAATTTCTTCTTTTTTGGAATATACCTGTCTTGCACATTCCTCACTTCTCGCATAAACTCCAGCCACTGCTGCTCTGCTGTCTTTCCCGCCAGTGTCCCTTTCCAGTCAACTTTGGCCAGTTCCTCTCTCATGCCACTGTAGTTTCCTTTACTCCACTGAAACACCGACACATCAGATTTTGGCGTCTCTTTTTCTAATTTCACAGTGAACTCAATCATGTTATGATCACTGCCTTCTAAGGGTTCCTTCAGTTCAATCTCTCCAATCACCTCCGGTTCATTACACAATACCCAGTCTAGTACAGCCGATCCCCTAGTGGGCTCAACAACAAGCTGTTCTAAAAAGCCATCTCGCAGACATTCTACAAATTCTCTCTCTTGAGATCCAGTGCCGACCTGATTTTTCCAATCTACTCACATGTTAAAATCCCCCACAATTATCATAACACTGCCCTTCTGACAAGCCTTTTCTATTTCCAGTTGTAATCTGTAGTCCACATCCCTGCAGCTGTTTGGAGACCTATAAATAACTGCCATCAGGGTCCTTTTACCCCTGCTATTCCTTAGCTCAACCCATAAAGATTCTGCACCTTCTGATCCTATATCACCTCTTTCTAATGATTTAATATCATTTCTTACCAATAAAGCCACGCCTCCCACTCTGCCAACCTTCCTATCCTTCCGATACACCGTGTATCCTTGGACGTTCAGCTCCCAGAGACATGCATCCTTTAGCCAGGTCTCAGTGATGGCCACAATATCATACCTGCCAATCTGTAGCTGGTGGAATCTCAGATGGTGATGAGAAGGATTATAAATTGGTTGTTTGAACAGTGTCACAACAACAACCTCACACTCATAGCAACATCAGCAAAGACTAAGGAACTAATTGTGGACTTCGGGAAAGGGGGGTTGGGAGAGCGCACACCGGTCTGCATTGAGGGGTCAGCAGAGGAAAGGATGAGCAGCTTCAAGTTCCTGGGCGTCATCATCGTGGAAGGTCTATCCTGGGCCCAATGCATTAATGCAATTATGGAGAAGGCATTCCAGCGGCCCTGCTTTGTTGGGAGCTTGAGCAAATTTGGCATATCACCAAAGGCTCTTGCAAATTTCTATAGATGTACAGTGGAGAGCATTCTGACTGGTTGCATCATTGCCTGGTATGGAGGCTCCTCCAAAGCACAGGACTCCAATAGGCTGAAAAGTGTTAGAGACACAGCCAGCTTCATCGCAGGCTCTACCCTCCTTGTTATTGAGGATATCTTCCAGAGCTGGTGCCTCGAGAAGGTAGCATTCATTATTAAAGGCCCTCATCATCCAAAACATGCCCACTTTTCATTACTACCATCAGGGAGGAGTCACAGGAGCCTGAAGGCATCTTCCACTCTGCCATCAGATTTCTGAACAGTCCTTGCACCCATGAACACAATCTTGTTATTCCTTTCTTTGCACTATTTATTTATTTTTAAATTTATAGTAATTTTATGTCTTTGTACTGTACTGCTTCTACAAAACAGCAAATTTCATGTCATGTGTCAGTGATAATGAATCTAATTCTGATTCCTGATCTGCGAATGCCTCACTTTAGTTACTGCCGGCCTTGGACAATAGCTAATTACAAATAAATATTTTAGAGAAGTTTTTATGTTCAAGACTTTTTCCCCAAAATAAGTTGCCCAGTACAGATGTGTAACACTAATCTCCATAGTAACAGACTGCTTTGCAAAGTATGAGCAGATATGGACATTGACGGCACAGCTGGACTTAGTTTCAAATTGTTTACCACTGTAACCAAGGGCAGCTGGTGTCCCCTGAGATGAAATCACACATATATATGCCATAAAATTTATTTGTACTGCAACAGGACAGGAGTTTGTACTGCTTTTCTGCGTTAAGATTACTTCCAGGTAGGATATATGATCAGAAGCCATAACTGAAATGATATTTTGTTCATTCGGACAACACAGTCCATTCCATTACAGTCAAAGCCCTCCCCAGCACTGAAAACAAGGAGTGCCACCACAAAAAGGCAGCATCTATCACCAAAGACACCCATCATCCAGGCCATACTCTCTTCTTGCTACAACTATCAAGCATGAAGCACAGCAGTCCAACATCACCAGGTTCCGGAACAGTTATTACCCTTCAAACATCAGGCTCCTGAACCATTGTGGATAACTTCACTCACCTCAACACTGAAATGATTTCACAAACTGTAGCAACACACTTGAAAGTTGCTGGTGAACGCAGCAGGCCAGGCAGCATCTCTAGGAAGAGTTCACCAGCAACTTTTAAGTGTGTTGCTTGAAATTCCAGCATCTGCAGATTTCCTCGTGTTTGCGTTTCTAAATTCACAACCTGTAGACTCACTTTCAAGGACTCTAAACTCGCGTTCTCAGTTTTATTTATTTATTTGTTTATTTTTGCATGATTTGTCTTCTTTTACACATTGGTTGTTTGTCAGTCTTTGTTAAGTATAGTTTTTCATAAATTCTATTGTATTTCGCTATTTTACTACTGATACCTGCAAGAAAATTAATCTCAACATAGTATATGGTTACATATATGTTTAATAGTAAATGCACTATGAACTTTGATCTATGTTACTGAAGCATCCACGATGTGGTGTGAAGAAACACACTACTTCAGCTTCAATTAGTTACAGTAAATCAGTTTTTCATTGCTTTTAGAGGATGTCAATTGGTTTAAGCACAGCCCAATTGTCAATTGTTAGAAAACTTAAAATATTTAAAATCGAGGATTAACCATATATGTATCAGGAATTTGCTGTGGTGTATTGGCACAACATGCAACAAAAAAAATCAACAATTATAATAAATAAATAAATAAATAAAATTAAAGTTAAAAATAGGGATTTTGAATAAAATGGGCACAAATACAGGCATGTATTTTCAATGTAAACAGCATTAGAAAAAGTGGTTTAAAATGTTTACGGTACAGTATCCTCTGAGGTACCAAGTCATCTTCAAGGAGTGGTGCCTTTGGAAGGTGGTGTCCATCCTTAAGGACCTCCACTACCCAAAACATGCCGTCTACTCATTGTTACCATTGGGAAGGAGGTACAGAAACCTAAAGCCACACCCTCAGCAATTCAGCAACAGCTTCTTCCCCTCTGCCATCTGATTTCTAAATGGACATTGAATCCATGAACACTACCTCACTATTATTTTCGCACTACTTATTTTAAATTAACTATTTAAAAGACACTCTACTTATTGAAATTCAGGTATTTTTCCTCCATATTTATTTATCATGTAGTTCATTATGAAGTTAACAAATTTCACAATACATGCCACTGATATTAACCCTGATTCTGATTCTGGTTCAAAGGTAACAGAAAAATTATCCTGAACCCCATTCCTGTAAGTCAAACCTGTACAGATGTTTTGACACAGGTTGGTAAATATAGGGAGTTATCGAGAAAGGTTGAAAGGATTCGGACTTTATTCCAATACAAAGTTATGTAGATAGGGTAAATGCCAGCAGGATTTTTCCACTCAGGTTCGGATGAGACAAGACTAGAGGTCATGTGATAAACTGGAAAAGGTGAAGTGTTTAAGGGGAACATGAGGGGAAACTGTTTCACTCAGAGGGTGGTGAGAGTGTGGAATGGGCTGCCAGCAGAAGTGGAGGATGTGGGGTTGATTTCAACATTTCAGAAAAAATTGGATAGGTACAAAGATAGGAGAGGTATAGAGGATTATGATCCAGGTGAAGGTTGAAGGGACTAGGTAGATTAATAGTTCAGCGCAGACTAGATGGGCTGAAGGGCTTCTTTCTATGCTGTAGTGCTCTATCACTCTATGACTCTGCTTATACACTGGCCCAGCTAACATAAGGCCGACAGTGGAAGCAAAGGGAAGCTGGCCTCACTCTGAGCAGCTCACAGTCCAACCATTGGCTGGCTCTGTGATTAAATGTACTAGCAACTGTGCTTCAGCATGCATCAGCCTTCCATGTTTGACCTCAAAAACCTGGAAGTCCAAGATGTTATAAGATATGAAAGGCTGATAGCCAGTGGTGCCCTACAGATACCAAGCCATCAGGCAGTATGACTATCCTGAAGAACACCAGATTTAATCTGGGCTGAGTGAACTGATTTGTCTTCTAGCTGCTTACTTTGGTCTCAGTGTTCTGGGTTAAAGTGGTCCCACTTTTGACTGATGTCCAACAGTCCCTTTGATATTTACAAGTTTGTGGATAGCTGTTGAGGGCAGATGGTATTTCTTGGCCAAAGCTCACATGTGTAAAACAGATAATCAAGAGTAGTTGCACGATTTCTATATAAAAATGAGTTACAATCACTAATATAATTATGGGGTTGAAATAGATGAAAGACAGAATAATGAGCATGTGCTGTGATGAATAATTGTTCCCTCTTAGATCCCAGTAGCTGCAGTTTGGCTTCACAGATACTGGCAGCCCCAGTGCATCTTCAGAGTAAACATTCAAGTGTGAGAACGATTGAAGGTTGCCAGTCTCATGACTGAAGATCCACTGGGGGCCCAGAACCCGAGATGGAAAGGCCTTTATTCCGTCTTGCTCAATACAAGCATCATGTGAGGAAGATCAAAACACTCTGTGTTTCATTCATCTTCACGTACATAACAGATAACTGACATTTCTTGAAATGTGATTGTGACAATTTTAGAACACAGAGCATTGAACATACCAGCATAGCACAGGTCCATTGGCTGACGATGTTGTGTTGACTTTTTAACTTTCATTCTAAAACTTCCCTGCTACACAGCCCTCCAATTTTTCTGCCATCCATGTGTCTATCGAAGAGTTTCTTCAATGCCCCTAATGTATCTGCCTCTGCCACCATCCCTGGAGGGCATTCCATGTACCCACCACTCTCTGTGTAAAAAATTCTCTGACATCCCCCCTATACTTTCCAATCACTTTCAAATTATGCTCCCTTGTATTAGACATTTCTGGCTTGGGGAAAAAAGAAGTCTCCGGCTATCCTCTCCTCCTATGCATCTTATCATCTTGTACACCTCTATCAAGTCATGTCTCATCCACCTCCACTCCAAAGAGAAAAGACCTAGCTCACTTAACCTACCTTCATAAGACATACTCTTTAGTCCAGACAGCCTCCTGGTAAATTTCCTCTGCACCCTCTCTAAAGATTCCACATCCCTCCAATAGCGATATGACCAGAACTGAACACAATATTCCAGGTGTGGTTTAACTAAGGTTTACAGAGCTGTAGCATTACCTTGCA
Organism: Mobula hypostoma; assembly: GCF_963921235.1. NCBI lineage: Eukaryota > Metazoa > Chordata > Chondrichthyes > Myliobatiformes > Myliobatidae > Mobula > Mobula hypostoma. Next base: position 115,238,259 of record NC_086106.1, on the reverse strand, counting down.
GCTCTTGAGCTCAATGCCCTGACTAATGAAGGCCAATAAACCACACAACTTCTTACCAACTCTATCAACTTTCACAGCAATTGTGAGAGACCTATAGACAAGGTTCTCTGTTCCTCTACACTTCTAAGAATCCTGCCATTAACCCTGTACACTAAATTCAAATTCAGCTTTCCAAAATGAATCACTTCACACTTTTCTGGGTTGAACTCCATCTGCCACTTCTCAGCCCAGCTCAGCATTTTGTCAATGTCCCAGTGCAACCCACAACAACCCTCCACACTACCCACAACTCAACCAATCTTTGTGTCATCTGACTGACATACTGACATCCCCCTCCATTTCCTCATCTAAGTCATTTATGAAAATCGCAGAGAGCAGGAGTCGCAGAACAGATCCCTGCGGAAAATCGCTGGTCACGGACCTCCAGATAGAATATTTCCTATCTAGTACTACCCTCTGTCTTCTATGGGAAGATAACTCTGTAACCACACAGCCAAGCTTCCTTGGTTCTCATACCTCCTGATTTTATGAATGAGGCTACCATCGGGAAAGTTATCAAACATCTTACCAAAATCCATATATAGCATTTCCACTGCTTGACAAAAACCTTCATCAATGTGTTTTGTCATATCCTCAAGGAATTCAATTCCTTGTGAGACGACACACCTGACTGCTGTCTGGGACCTCCCATGGTCCAATACGTAAGTTTGAGACAAATAACATTTGTTGATCAAGGAATTTTTCTCTAAAATGTTCAGTGGTTCCAATGTCCAACCCATTCGTCTATCATTTCCCTCTATTGATGGCTAATTGCTTGTGGCATGTTGCCCAAATGCATTAAATTTTAACCATTCGAGGCCTCTTAGCCAGAGCCCTGAGTCTGCAAATCTCTACCGTTCCGCAGGGAAAGTCAAAGCCCAATGTCTATGAGCCCAAGTTCAAGTCCACCGGAGGCAAGAAGCCAAAGAAGTTGTCCCTGTCTAGGGTTTAGAAGATTGTGTAATGTGTGGGTGAGAGGGAGGAATGGGGTTTGTTTTGTTCTTGTTGTTTGTTGCTTGTTGTGTTCCCTGTTGTTCTGCTGAACATTGTGGGCTTGCTATATTGGCGCTGGAATGAGTGAAGACATGTGTGAATGTGGCCTTGGGTGTGTTAGTTGTTAATACAAATGAAACATTTTGCTGTATGTTTTGATGTACATGTGATAAACAGACTTGAATCTTGAATTATCAACAGTAATTTTTAACACGTGTTATTCTTTGACCTTGTCACTTTCTCCTTTGGGAAATAAAAATGGTTACATGGCAAGCAAGAATGTGCAATTTGCAGAATTTACATGGAAAGTCCTATATAATCTTCATGTGCTGTCTCTAATCTTAAAGTCTTTCCTACTGCTGACAATTCTGTATGGATATTAATCATTCTAAACAAAACTATTGAGTGATATTACATACACTGGTTCTATTTTGATTTTGATTTGTGTTCAATAGATGAAAAGTTGTTTCAGAATGTGTTCCTCTCATCTGATTGATCTTGATAAACACATTCCTGCTTGCAACCCTTCTGATTGATTTCTATTGACATCCACCACAGGGTGTAGTTGAAGTGAATAACATACATTAGACACACTTAAGGAAGACTGCACAGGTATTCGCGTGTGGAGTGAATGACGAATAGATTTATTGGATCTTGTTACTTTTGCGATCCAAGGGATCCAAGAAAATGACATAGTACTTGTTTATAGCCATTTTATTAGGTATCACCCAAATGAAAAAATGAACATGAGAGAAGAGCTGAGAGAACAAAGAAAAGAAAAAGGAAAAAGGAGTCATGGTCTTATCATACTTAGTCTAGAGATAACAAAATTCCTGTGTTGACAATTAACCTTACAAAGGTTTTAGTGATTACAAATAACCTACAGTATACAATAGCTAGATTCAAATAGTGTGACACCTGCTATTTGTTTAATTCTTGGATTAGACTGTTTAATTTTTATTCTCTTTGCAGTTTAGCAATTAATTATCTGCTTGTATTTTATATAATTACTTACATACAAGTAGTGCTTTCTATGATTCCTGGTGGCTATAAAATGTACATAACAGTTTAGAATGCCTCTAGTGGTTATAAACAGTATAATTCTATCAGCTTTTTTGTTCTGCATTAAGTGAATAAGAGTTATTTCATTGGTTATTTTTTACTGCAGTATTGAATAAGTACTTTCTAATTGGTTAATTATTATCTATAGATTTGAATGGAATTTTTCTTATCTCTATGAGTATAAAATAGCTAAACATAAAGCACTGCAATCATAATCTTAGCTTTCCCTGTCATTATCTGTTCAGTTATTAAACTACCTTTTCTATCAACTCCTATTAAAACAATCATCTAGCAACAAGCAAGCATAGGAAAGTTAAACTACCAGAAAAATAACAATTCTACACCCCAATGCAACAAACCATTAATGTCAGCATGGACTGGTTGGGCTGACTGGCCATTTCCTTTGCCCTTTATCTATATACTACTAAAATTCTCATGTTCTGATTGTCTGTTTGTGACCTCCAATTAGCCCAAACGGTGCATTATAGCGGCACTATTTTTGACTAAATCGACTTAAAGTGGGCTAACTTACAGAATGCATGCAAAGTTCAGGGTTATATATTCGTATAAAATTGCTCACTCGTCAATCAACAGGCCCCACTTTCCACAACCCGAGCCGATTCCACCTTTCATGGAAACCGCAACGTGACACCACGACGCATGCACACGGCCAGCCTCAGCAGCGCCTCATGATGCTCACAGAGCCGATTCCACCTTTCATGATTCAAAATACCCCTCACAGTCAGTGAAGATGCCCTTTGTAACATCGATAAAAACACCAATACTGCAAATTTACTCCAAAATGCAAGACTTATTGTCTGGGATGAGTGCCCATGATTAGGAGGTTAGAACTTTGAAGCTGTGGACCGGACTATTCGTGATGTATGCAGCAAGAATGAGGCCTTCGGGGGTATTTTAACCATTTGCTGTGGCGATTTCAATCAGCTTCTAGCAGTTGTGAAACGCGGAAATGATGCTGATGTGGAGAATTCATGAATAAAAAATCCTACTTATGGAGAAGCTTAATCAAGTTTCGACTGAAGAGAAACATGTGACTGAGTGAGGGAGAAGGATGATATTCTGAGTTCTTATTGGATGTTGGAGAAGACAAGATTGTAAAAATGAAAACGATGAAATCGAATTACTTGAAGATATGATTCTGCCAGCAAAAACTATGGAAGAATGCATTGATTTCATCTACTCGATATTCGACAATCCTGCAGAACTGTTCTCGAGGAATTCTATCTTGGTTCCTCTCAATGAAATGGTGCAAAAAGTAAACTTCCCTTTTATTAGACGCTCCCCTGGAATCATGAAAGAATACTGTTCCTTCAATGTCGTAAGTGAAGGAGCTAACGCCACTCATTTTCCAACAGAATTCCTTGATTTGGTCAAACTCTCTGGATTTCCAGCACATAAACTGGAATTGAAGAGGGGATCTCCCATCATTTCAATGAGGAACTTGGATCCACCAAGGCTTTGCAATGGAACGCGAATGATGGTGGAAGGACTGCACAACAATCTCATCGTAGCAAAGATAAACATTGGTGCATTCAAAAATGACATTGCCATGATCCCAAGAATTACTCTCAATTTATCAGAAGGGGAAGATGTCCCTCTTCAGCGGAGCCAGTTCCCGATACAGTCATGCTTTGCTATGACTATACATAAGGTGCAAGGCCAAACCATGGAGAATGTGTTGATTTATTTGGGGAAACCGGTATTCTAGCATGATCAGCTGTATGTGGCTTTAAGCCGGGGAAAAAGAAATGAAAATGTTAGAGTATTCTTGAAGGATGGCAGATCAGCCAGAAATGCTGTCATCAAAAGTGTCCTTTGTTAAACGAGGAGGAGCTATATTTGTCTTGCTACACGTCTTTCTTCTTTAATAAACTGAGTTTTTCTTCTCTAATTTCCAAAGCACATCACATTAGACTGCACTACCTTTCTCTCAAAGGGTGCCCCAACGGATCACCGTGTTGTCTAGTCCTACCTAATCCTTTTTGAGCCTCTATTACTGTGCTAAAAGCCCATTTTCCGATGAAATGTTAAAAGCCTGAGCTGAAAATTTGCCAAATGTTTAAAAAGCTAATGACAAACTTAACCATAATTACAGCTAGTTATGTAAGTAATTACCTGGATAAAAAAAAGGAAGACAGTTGATAATTCTCTGTGTGTAACCAGAATGAGATTGGTTCTTCAGTGGGCCAGAGAGGTACTTCATAACAAAAGTGGCTTCACAAATAATGCTCAGACCCAAGAGGATTAAGAATATTTTTCAAAAGTATTATTTCCCAAAGTGTTTTCCTTTTTATTCTTAACCTTATAAAATTCAGACCATCCACTTAAATGATCGTCCTTACCATCAACTGAGAGATTACAGAATTGATAGTCTGGCATAAACATTATAATTGCTGAATGTCACATGTCATGCGAACACACCACAGTGAGGTCCTAATACATGTAAATGTATACAGCAAATAAAATTAATCCATCTGTTATTTATTTATATATACACATTGTTTTTCTCTCTCTCTCTCCTTTTTCTCCCTCTGTCCCTCTCACTATACCCCTTGCCCATCCTCTGGGCTTTCCCCCCCTCCCCCTTTCTTTCTCCCTGGGCCTCCTGTCCCATGATCCTCTCATATCCCTTTTGCCTATCACCTGTCCAGCTCTTGGCTCCATTCCTCCCCCTCCCGTCTTCTCCTATCATTTCGGATCTCCCCCTCCCCTCCCCACTTTCAAATCTCGTACTAGCTCTTCTTTCAGTTAGTCCTGACGAAGGGTCTCGGCCTGAAATGTCGACAGTACCTCTTCCTAGAGATGCTGCCTGGCGTGCTGTGTTCACCAGCAACTTTTATGTGTGTTGCTTGAAATTCCAGCATCTGCAGATTTCCTCGTGTTTGCGTTTTTAAATCCTTAATTCCTGATCCATTGTCAATCTGAAGTTGTAGGAGCAACTCGTAGAGTGACAGAGTTAAAAAAAGAGATGACATTATCAAATAAATCCTTTGGAGATTAAGCAAAATGTTGTGATGGGCTGGCTTGTAGTAGTAAAGAGGAAATGGGTCTTTGGAGTCTTTTAGGACAGTCTAAGAGTATTAAACAGTAACTTTCTAAAGATAAGTACTGAACAATATGTGGAATTATGAAAGAAAATGGGACAAATTCAACCTCAACCCTAATGCTCAAAATAGCTGTCAAAGTCAGAATAGTTCTGGTCTCTATCTGTGCTGACTGATCTCATGATTCAGTTCAATAAACTTTCGAGGTGAGACATTTGGAGTGAAGCCCCCTTCTAGATGTATTCTGTTGGATGAGCAGTCAGTGTCTGACCTATCTTGCACTGCATTTTTGTGCTCTTCCTAATTCATTTTCAAGCAACAAATAAAACTGAATGGAAAATCAGGAGTTAATGAGCAATGCAAGAGCTGGATCATTTTCCTTCTGGGCCATGTGTGCATCTGATGGGATGACCCCACCTCCAGGGAACTTATAAACTTTTTCACAGACGACGTCCTATTCCCATCCAATAGTCTGCTGAACCTACCCAATCACTTCCTGCTGAGCTGAACTGATTTTAACCCCACCTACTTGCTGAATGTTTAAAGATTAAAAGATTAGAGTTATTTGTCAAACAACAGGAATTCTGCAGATGCTGGAAATTCAAGCAACGCACATCAAAGTTGCTGGTGAACGCAGCAGGCCAGGCAGCATCTGTAGGAAGAGGTGCAGTCGACGTTTCAGGCCGAGACCCTTCGTCAGGACTAACTGAAGGAAGAGTGAGTAAGGGATTTGAAAGCTGGAGGGGGAGGGGGAGATGCAAAATGATAGGAGAAGACAGGAGGGGGAAGGATGGAGCCGAGAGCTGGACAGGTGATTGGCAAAAGGGCAAAAATTGGCAAGAATGTGTGCATAAAAATAAGTAACAGATGGGGTACGAGGGGGAGGTGGGGCCTTAGCGGAAGTTAGAGAAGTCGATGTTCATGCCATCAGGTTGGAGGCTACCCAGACGGAATATAAGGTGTGGTTCCTCCAACCTGAGTGTGGCTTCATCTTTACAGTAGAGGAGGCCGTGGATAGACATGTCAGAATGGGAATGGGATGTGGAATTAAAATGTGTGGCCACTGGGAGATCCTGCTTTCTCTGGCGGACAGAGCGTAGATGTTCAGCAAAGCGGTCTCCCAGTCTGCGTCGGGTCTCGCCAATATATAAAAGGCCACATCGGGAGCACCGGACGCAGTATATCACCCCAGTCGACTCACAGGTGAAGTGTTGCCTCACCTGGAAGGACTGTTTGGGGCCCTGAATGGTGGTAAGGGAGGAAGTGTAAGGGCATGTGTAGCACTTGTTCCGCTTACACGGATAAGTGCCAGGAGGGAGATCAGTGGGGAGGGATGGGGGGGGATGAATGGACAAGGGAGTTGTGTAGGGAGCGATCCCTGCGGAATGCAGAGAGAGTGGGGGAGGGAAAGATGTGAGTGGTGGGATCCCGTTGGAGGTGGCAGAAGTTACGGAGAATAATATGTTGGACCCGGAGGCTGGTGGGGTGGTAGGTGAGGACCAGGGGAACCCTATTCCTAGTGGGGTGGCGGGAGGATGGAGTGAGAGCAGATGTATGTGAAATGGGGGAGATGCGTTTAAGAGCAGAGTTGATAGTGGGGGAAGGGAAGCCCCTTTCTTTAAAAAATGAAGACATCTCCCTCGTCCTAGAATGAAAAGCCTCATCCTGAGAGCAGATGCGGCGGAGACGGAGGAATTGCGCGAAGGGGATGGTGTTTTTGCAAGAGACAGGGTGAGAAGAGGAATAGTCCAGAAAGCTGTGAGAGTCAGTAGGCTTATAGTAGACATGCTGTGAGAGTCAGTAGGCTTATAGTAGACATATTATTTGTCACATGTCTACTGAAACATACAGTGAAATGGGTAGTCTGCATAAACGACCAACAGAGCTTGAGGGTGTGCTGGAGGCAGCCCACAAGTGTAGGTATGCTTCTGGCACCAACATAGAATGTCCACAATTTACTAACCCTAACCCGTACGTCTTTGGAATGTGCGAAGAATCCAGAGCAGCCAAAGGCAACTCATGGGTCACAGGGAGAACCTACAGGGAGTAGTGTGCATTGATTTTTGATTACTTTCTAAACACAATTTCCCTACTAGAGACTTTGCCAGCTACTGGTTATCACTCCCAATTACAGGTCCTTGCCCCAGCTATTGATCTCTTTGCAACATCATGTGCAATTTCCAACCAACCCCATTTCCAACTATCATGATTGTCAAAATATCCCACCAATCTATCTGAACTAAGTCCAAGGAGTTTTCCTCCCTGGATTTAGTTGATCTCCATGTGTCCAACTGAATTCCCCATCAACTAATCATCAAGAGTAGCATTGATTGGCCTGCTGTGGGCCCCTGTTGGTTAATGCACCTCAACAGGTACTTTTCAATTTGTATTCGAAAGTGTCTGAAAATCAAAATCAGGTTTTTTATCATTGACATATGTCACAAAATGTATTGTTTTGAGGCAGCAGTACAGAGCAATAATAAAAAATACCGTAAATTAAATAAGTATTGCAACAAGAGAGCAAAAATAGTGAGGTAGTGTTCATTGGTTAGTTCATTGTCCTCTCAGTAATCTGATGGTAGTGGAGAAGAAGCTGATCGTAAAACTTTGAGTGTATGCCTTTTGGCTCTTTTACCTTATCTCCAATGGTAGTAGTAAGAAGAGGGCACATCAAGGGTGATGCAGGTCCTTAATGATGGATACTGTCAAAAAGAGGTATCATCTTCTGAAGATGTCCTTGAGGGTGGGGAAGACCAAAGCCCATGACGGAGCTGGGTGAGTTTACAACCCTCTGCAGCCTTTTCTTATCCTGTGTAGTGGCCCCTCCAAACGACATTGATGCAACCAGTTAGAAGGATCTCCATGGTATATCATTAGAAATTTACTACAGTCTTTGGTGACTTACCAAATCTTCTCAAACTCCTCATGAAATATAGCGTCTGTGTTCCTTCTTTGTAATTTCATCAATATGTTGGGTCCAAGGTAGATCTTCAGGAACGTTGACAACCAGCAACACTTCACTTGACCCATCACTGTTCCTACAACTCATGGATTTGCTTTCAAGGATGCTTCATCTCATTTATTTTCTTTCTTTCTTCCTTTCCTCCTTTCTTCCTTCCTTCCTTCCATCCATCCATCCATCTTCTTGGTGCCGGCTTTCGTTGATTCCATTATGTTTCTTGAATTTACTGAGTATGCCTGCAAGAAAAGGAATCTCAGGATTGTATGTGGTGACATATACGTACTTTGATAATGAAGTTCCTTTATACTTTTAACTTGAAACTGTTCCTGATTGCAGTTTCAAAAATGTTCTGGCCATCTTCTAGCGCCTCTGCCAAGTGCCATTTTCATGGGCAAGTACAGGGACATTGGCAGGCTACAGCTGCAAGCAGAATCCCAGTTGTGGGTAACATTCCCTCACTAATATGCAAACTCACATTTTAAAATTCGAGTCACTGAAAGACAATTGAAAACTAAGGTGAATTCCCCCGCCCCCAAAGATCAATAATTGTCCCCTTGTGGGTTTGGATTTGATGAGTCATCTCTACCCAGCCATGTTCATCTTTGGTACCAGCAACGAACAGGACACAAGGAACTGCAAATAGGAATGCACCATTGGGGGAATACAATTGCAAGGTCTCTGTTTCATTTTCTGAGTGCTTAACTCTTAATTTTATGAAAAAAACAGCAAAGCGCTAAGAGGTGTGAAAAATCCCACTTACATAGACTGGAATGACAGAAATCTACAGAACTGTTTGGAGAAGTGGGTTTCATCTCGTTTTTTTTATATTGAAAAGAACTTTCCTAATTGCAATCTCAAAATATGACAAACCCTTTCAAGTACAATGAATTGCTTTGGAGATGTTCTCACTGCGGGCAAAAAAAATGTGGCAGTCAAATGGCAAAAGGAAGATCCCGTAAAAAAGCAGTTTACAGTGCTGTTGGAAGGTGGGACATTGACATGGTCACCACCCTGAAAGGGCATCCTGCTTTTTTATTGGTACCGTGGGACCCCTCGCATCGGTCAGACATAGTCTTAAAGGGAAAAGCAGCCTTTTCTAAAAAGGGGCCTGTAATGTTGTAAGGGTTATCTCTGACACTGGCCAATCAGTATCCTTATTTGGGTATGCCGCTTCAAGTGAAAAGGCGTTGTCACGGAGCTGAGGTTTTATGGGAAGGTTGAGTTCCTGGAATGTTCAGCTGCAGAGCTTACACTATAAAAATTTCCATAAGAGCCACAAGGGAACAGTTCACACTCGTCAAGATACTTGATCTGTTGCAGTGTGGCTGCCCCGATCACAGGAAGCATCCATAGTTCACTTCCATTAAAGCAGGGGAGATAAAAAATGCAAACCATTGCGGGTGCTTTTGTTAGGGAGTGTTGCAGGTAGGGGATGCTTGTCAACTGTAAACCTTGGTGATATAATGCATGGTTGCTGTGATGGTCCGTATTGACATGCATTTTACAGCTTCATCCAAATCTTCACAAACGCAATTAAATCTCCTGAACATATGTGCCCTTTTATTTTTAATTTGAGACTGTGTTCTGATTAATTCCTGTCCAAGAAACTCAAATGAATATCCAAGAAAGTGAGGCAGAGAAATGGAAGGCATTTTAACAGATAAGAAAATAAACCGTCAGGATAGTTGAATAATTTAAAATAATTATTGAGGTAATATTTCTGTGTGTTTGGAAGTAGCCGAGACCTGATTAAGAAAAATCTTTTATTCAGATACCTTGGTGTAACTGCAGAATGTTTGCTATAATTATTTCTCCTGACGTCATCATAAGCATTTTCAGAATTCGAAAAGCTAGTTTGATCCCACAAGCCCCATTAAGGACTGATATACAGTATTCTCTATCAAACTAAAGCTGCAATCAAATCAGAAATGATCAGTTACATTTCTGTTTATATCTATCAATATTTCCTCTTCAAACTGAGAAGCCATTGGCGACAAATTATCGTTAACGGCCTTGACATATACTCACTCATTTTTAAAATAATAACAAGCAACTCGTCAAGCAAATGGTTTAGAAATATTATCATGTAGCCAACGTGTAAGGTTGTTATGCCAAAGAATTTCATGAGATAAATAACTGTGATTTGTGACTTTCCATGATCATCATTTACTGTGTGGTTTTCTTTCCGAATCTTTCTTTTTGTATGATGTGAGAATGCGTAGAGGCAGTTGGACATGACAAGATATTTCTGTCCCACACATCTGGATCTATTTCCACAAATGTAGTTCATGTGGCCTGCAGAAGTCATGAGCCATTCTTGCAGAGCGGTCATTCACAATGCAAGTCAGGGTTGTTTTGGTAAATATTAAAGGGAATCTGCATTTTTGGAGTCAGACAGAAGGAACATACTTTCAGGATGGCCCACTTTAAGTGTTTCTCATGGTGCTTCTTGCTTGGACTCCCACCACTGGGCTACCACAAACTCCTCCAATTACACCCTCACCCCTAGAAGCTGATCGTAATCAGTGAGCCGCTATGTCCCTACTTTTTGTCCCACAAAATGTAACCTGAATTTGTCCTGACTCCCCACCTCTCTCAAATTTCACTTGAATTTGTTTTAACCAACTCTCTACTTCTCCCAAAACTCACTTGAATTTGTCCTAACTATTTAAGCGCCGGTCTACATAGACTGGAAGCCCAAGTATTAGGTACAGAGATGAGAGTCAGGCTGATTTCGCTTGCTCTCCCGCAAATGTTTATTCCTTTCTCCTTGGCACCGAGGCTGTGAACTGATCAGACTGCTGTGCGGTTCTGCCCCGCTGGTGTGATGAACTGGTGACTGAGGGTTTGGGCCTACTCTGGCCGATCCAGGAACAGATCTGGGACTCACTCTGGTTTGGGATGCTGTTGGCTTGCTTCTGTTGTTTGCAAGATGTGTGAGGTTTTCTCTCTCTCCTTCTCTGCACAGTAGCTTCTGGTCTTTTTCTAATTGGGTTATTCAAGTCTCTTGTGTTGTGGCTACCTGTAAGCAGACAACTTTCAAGGTGCATACTTCATACATTCTTTGATAATTAATGTGCTTTGAAACTATTTCGCTACCTCTCCCAAAACTCACCTGATTTCCTGTTTTCATTTTGCATTGGCGGAGAGAATGGAGGAAGGGGGCAACAAATGTGATAATGGTATAAAGTCCGTTCTGTATACACTTGCAAACACTCAGTTGTTGGCTTTTAATAAATTGCATGTTTGAAGTGTCCTCCAGCCAAGAAATTCCTAACCTGTGATCTTGCTGTATTCGGCAACCTCCTACACACATATTACTGTAGATCCAATGAAGAGCTACTTCATTGATGGAAGACTGAGATACTTGAAGTTTAAGAAATATACTGCAGAATGTATCTTCCTTCCCCCATCAACTAAACCATTGAGGGAGGACATAAAAAGTACTGTGGTATGGGAGATGTAGAGAAGGTGTTCCAACCTTTTCCATGCCATGGACCAATGCCATTAAGCAAGGGGTCCGAGGACCCCAGGTTTGGAACCTCTGTAAAGGAAAAGTTTACACTCATTAAGTTGTGGAAGGTCTGTTTTAATTACACATGATACCTCAGCATAGCCTTCCAAAGTTACTGAAATTTATGTTCCTCAACATAAACTCAAAGGAAAGCACCTCATCTTTCAACCAGACACTTCTGAATCAGAATTAGGTTTATTATCACTGAGGTGTCATGAAGTTTGTTGTTTTTGTGGTGCTTGTTCTTGCAGAAAAAAATCTACAGGTCATGACACTTAGGTACGGGTTGTATTATATTTTTGTGACTGTATGTTTTGCTGCTATCGTAATTATATGTGCTATTTCTGCCTTGTGTTGTGCGTGGCTGTTGGTACTGTGTTTTGCATCTCGGCCCGGGAAGAACGCCGTTTTGTTTGGCTGTATTTGTATGTATAGTTGAATAACAATTAAACTTAAACGTGAACTTGAACCCAGTTTCCACAAAATTATCAGCATCACTGTTTCTCATTCAACAGATGCTATCTGACCTACAGAGTATGTCTAATAGCTTCTTTTAATTTATATGTGAAAAAATATGACAATCTGAAACAGCTTGACGGAAATCTGTTAACTATTCACATATAACAGGCTGCTTCTCTCCTACATATGCTCTTCTAGCGGTGTTAGCCAAAGAATTGCTAGTACTTCTTTACTCATCATATTAGTGAATATAATTAAAAAGCTTGTAACAATGAAGCACAGTAGCATAGTGGTTAGCGTAACACTATTGCAGTGCCAGGTCACTGGTCAGTTGTACCACTGTATTCAGGGATTTATCTTTGAATCTGAATAAGCATGCTGCAGTTGGTACCAACTTCACGAAAACCTGTGTGGATGAGTGTGTGCCCACGAAAACTCGCTGTACGTTCCCAAACTAAAAGCCGTGGATGTCATTGTCTGCTGAGTGGCATTTCTGTCTGGCGACCCAGGCCTGCACAAAACGAGGTATGACCAGAGGAGGGCTATTTCAAGAGCGTAGAAACAATTCTGAGCAAGGTTGGAGGTGACATTGGGTGCACATCAACTCTGGCAGGGTTAGCAGGACATTACTTTCTACAAAGTGAAACCTAATAGCGTGAATAGTAACGATATTTCGCTACCAGGTGAGCTCAATGCCTTTTACGCCTGCTTTGAAAGAGAGAATATAACTACAGCTGTGAAGATCCCTGTTGCACCTGGTGACCCTGTGATCTCTGTCTTGGAGGGTGATGTCAGGATGTCTTTCAGAGGGGTGAACCCTCGTAAGGTGCCAGGGCCTGATGGTGGACCTGGTAAGGCTCTGAAAACTTGTGCCAACCAACTAGCAGCAGTATTCAGGACATTTTCAACCTTTCACTGCTACAGTCAAACGTTCCCACCTGCTTCAAAAGGGCAAGAATTATACCAGTGCCCTCGAAGAGTAGTGTGAACTGTCTTAATGACTATTGGCTAGTAGCACTCACATCTACAGTGATGAAATGCTTTGCGAAGTTGGTCATGGCCAGAATCAACTCCTGCCTCAGCAAGGACGTGGACCAACTGCAATTTGCCTATCACCACAATAGGTCTACGGCAGATGCAACCTCAGTAGCTCTTCACACGGCCATAGATCACCTGGACAATACAAACAACTGTGTGATGCTGTTCGTTAACTGTAGCTCAACGTTTAACACTATCATTCCTGCAGTCCAAACTTGGGTCTCTGTGCCTCCCTCTGCAATTGGATCCTTGACTTCTTAACTGGAAGACCACACTCTGTGTAGATTGGTATTGATAACTCACCCTTGCTGACAATCATCACCGGCGTACCTCAGAGATGTGTGCTTAGCCCACTGCTCCACTCTCCCTATACCCACGACTGTGTGGCTAGGTATAGCTCATGCTATCTTTAAATTTGCTGACGATGAAACCATTGTTGACAGAATCTCAGATGGAGACGAGCGTGCATAGAGGAGTGAGATATACCAGCTAGTTCAGTGGTGCTTCAGCAACAACCTTGCACTCAACCAAAGGGTTGATTGTGGACTTCAGAAATAGTAGGACAAGGGATCATGAACCAAACCTCATAGAGGGACCAGAAGTAGAGAGAGTGAGCAAGCTTCATGTTCCTAGGTGTCAAGATCTCCAAGGATCTAACCTGGAAGACATTGCTGTTTCTCTAAAAATAATTGCTCAAGCTTTTCAATTTAATACAGTGATTCCTGCTCATCTTGAGCTTTTTTTCAACATTGTGGAAATAGAATGCCATTGGGACATAGCTTTATGGAGCACCTTCGTTAAGTTCATCAGTGTGACCACAGTAGTACAATCACTCAAGTTGAATATGATATTCTCCCAAACAAGGGGTAATTCCCTGAAGTGCTACAGAAAAAATGCGGTGCAGGTAGACAATAATGTGGAAGGCCACAATGATGTATGACGAGAACCCATCTTATCATACCAGGGGAAAACACAATACTCTTACAACAGCAAGATAGAAGCTGGTCTTGAGCCTGGTGGTATGTGCTTCCACGCTTTTGTACCTTCTGCATGATGGAAGAAGGGAGGGGAGAGAATGGTTGGGGTGGCCGGCGTCTTTGATTATTTTGGCTGCTTTTTCGAGGCAACCAGAAGTTTAGACAGAGACCATGGAGAAGAGGTTGATTTCCATGATGAGCTGAACTGTGTGCACAAATCTGTAGTTTTTTGTAGTCATGTGCAGAGCATTTGCCATACCAAGCCATTATGCATCCCGATAGGATGCTTTTTATGTTGTATAAAAATATTGTTGAGGTTCGAAGAGGACATGACAAATTTGTTTAGCCTCTTGAAGAGGTAGAGGTGCTAGTGAGCTTTCTTGGCTCTGGCAACTACATGGTTGGAACAGGACAGGCTATCGGACATGTTCACTTGCAGGAACTTGGAGCTCTCAGCTTAAGCATGATTGATGTAAACAGGAGTATGTGCACAACACCCCTCTCCAGCCTCCTGAAATCAATGATCAGCTCCTTTGTTTTACTAACGTTGAGGGAAAGGTTGTTGTCATGTCACCACATCCCTAGACTCTCTAAATCTGTCCAAAACACCCATGATTGGGGCAAATGATTCGTTTTTTTATTTGCTGGAGTGTCTTATGATTTTATGACTACCTCCCCTACTGTGTAGTCAGAGAATACACAGAAATCTCCAAGTGGGAGTGCTTTTGGTGGGAAGACTTAGATCTTTAGATGAATGCAAGCAGGTACTAGATTCCTGTAGGTGGCTTTGTTGCCTGAGCTTTCCTTCTCTTGGTAATCCATCAATTCTCAGAAGGAATTTGTATTGCACACTTGGTTCCCACTAATGAGACAGCTGCTATCAACCACACAGTGACAGCATGTAATACAGGCAGACATGTGTTCTATCGAAAGCAAAGGCCCAGACCGCAAAAGTTGGAGATAATCTTCAACAGTATGCACACTCAGGAAACCAAATCCTGAATGTTGGGAATTCTCAATACAAAACAGAAAGTACTTAGAAGGTCGTCTTCAGAAAGACAAAATAAATCTTCAATGACTTCAGTGACTTCAAAGGTCAATGCCTCTTCATCAGAATTAGGAAAGGTCAAAGATAAAGAAGTTTTCAACTAAAGAAAAAAGAAGGGGGGAGAAAGATTAAATGTGGAAGGCCTGTAATTGGGTGATAAACCGGAGAGACTAAACAGGCAAAACAGTGCAAGTGACAGAGAACAACACACACAAACTGCTGTAGGGACTCAGCAGGTCAGGCAAAAAGTTCAAAGTTCAAAGTAAAATTTATTATCAGAATATATATCTGTCACCATATACAACCCTGAGATTCTTTTTCCTGCAGGCATACTCAGCAAATCCTTAGAACTGTGACTGTAGACAGTTTCAATGAACATCAAACTGTGCACATGCAAATATAAATAAATAGCAATAAATAACGAGCATGAAATAACAGGAAATGAAAGAGCATAACAAGATAAAGAGCCCTTATAGTAAGATCATTGGTTGTGAGAACACCAGAAATAGAATGACTGTAGTTATCCCTTTTTGTTCAAGAGCCTGATGGTTGAGGGGTAGAAACTGTTCTTCAACCTGCTGGTGCAAGCTCTCAGGCTCCTGAACTTTCTATCTGATGGCAGTGGGGAGAAAGGAGCATGGCCTGGGTGGTGAGGATCTTTGATGATGGATGCTGCTTTTCTACAGCAATGTTTTATGCGGATGTGCTCAATGGTTGGCAGGGTTTTACCCATGATATACTGGGCTGAATCCATTACCTTTTGTAGAATTGCAGCAGTGATAAAAATAAATAAACCATCAATGTTTCGGGTCAAGACCCTTCACCAGGCCAAGAAAGGCAGAGGGATGACACTCCAATAAAGTGGTGGGGCAGGGGAAGAAGGACAAGCTAGGTGATAGGTGATGAGCAGACACATGGCTGAAGAGTTGGAGAGCAGCAGAGATCACAGAGGGCAATCAGTGAGAGTCTCCCGATGAAGGGACTTAAACTTCTTGAAGAAATTTCACGGTGAAGAAGATTCACCTTCTACCTTGTCCTCCTTCCCCTTCACCCACCTTTTTATTCTGGCGTCTTTCCCATTTCCTCTCCAATCCTGAAGAAGGGTCTCGGCCCGAAATGTCAAGTGTTCATTCATTTATGCAGGCGCTGCCTGACTTGCTAAGTTCCTCCAGCACTGTTTATGTGTTGCTCTGGATTTCCAGCATCTTCAGAATCTCTTCTGTTTATGAAAGAGAGAAAGAGGTGTTTTGAAAGATTTGTAGCTTTCTTTTTGCTGCTCTGCAATGGCAAAGTACTGGAAGGAGTGAGTGTTTATGCTATTCAGTAGTGGAATTAGCCTCAGGCATTACATAACTTGCAACAGCAGGACCAAGGTTATTGTCATGTTCCTTTTAGCAAGACTCTGCTGATCAATAAATTTCTAAGCTGTTAACTTCAAACCCAGATAGAGTTATTTCTTAACATTTAATTTCCACTACAAAGAATGTTGGAACAAATTCAATACAAGCATATCATCTTGAATGTACTGATATGGCACCAGCTCATTGATTAATGTTGCAACAGCATTCAAGAACTTTGGCATCATCCAGATCATTTGATTAATCCTCTCACTACATCAACTCAAGGAAGTCACTTCAAAAGCTCACAGTCTTTCAGTCTCTACTACCTAGGAAGTCAGAAGCTATATCATCCTAAAAGCGCTGTTAAGTTTGCATTCTTTTCAAGTTTACACATTGCCTTGTCTTGTCACTCCTTCATGGTTACTGAGTCAAAAACTGAGAGGTATCTTACCTTATTGAATGAGCACCACTTCCACCAGAGGCACAGGTGACCAAGACAAGGCAAAACATGGTAACTATTTCCTACTTGTCATTTATGCATATGCAATAAATGTGGCCATACCAGCATTGCCCACATTCCAAGAACAAGTGAAATGGTAAGAAATCAACATAACCTATCATAATTATATTGGTGAAGAGAGGATGGTTAATGTTAAGTTTTGTAATTCCAGAAATGAATCAAAAGAGAAAAACATGAGAGGCCCGGAAAATGTCTACTTTATTTTACTTTGGTGAGGTGTTTGCTTATGACGTGATGATGTAATGACGTATGCTATTCACGTACTTCTACATATGACATGTAATGAATTACATAAACAAGCAAAGAATGCTGAATCAAATAATAAATTTACAATATTACTCAAACATTACTGTAATATTAAATACACAGCACTCCTTCCTGCTTAGCTATAAACTCCAACTCCATATAGAATGCATCTCAAACCAAATATGTAATGCATTGCTTTCTAGTCATCTAATAATATGTACACAATACTGTAGTAATTTTACGTACTGAACTGTACTGCTGCCGCAAAAAAACAGATTTCATGACATACAGGAAATGAATTTGTAAAGAGATCACAGACTGTTGTAAGAAATGTAATAGATGATTTTAACTTCCCACATATTGACTGGGAATCCCATACTATAAAAGGACTAGATGAGCTGTTTGTTGTGCATGGGTGATTAGATATTTGCATTAACAGGCAGGTGCACAGATGTACCTAATATAATGGCCACTGAGTAAGTATTTCTGTTTGAAATTTCAGTTGGGAAAATAGACCACTTGCAGAGATTTGCATGTTCTGACAGTCACTATATCCAGTCATCCTAAAACCAATCTCCCAAAGCCACCACCTGAAAAATGTTGTCTTCCTCACCAGTTTCAGGAATGAGCTTTAAATTCCTCCTGCTTTTGAAATGACGTACCTGGACTACTGACAGACCTCTCTACCTGATGCTGCTTGTGAACAATCAGTTGTGTTACTTTGTATAAAGTGATACAACTCAGGCACCATGGTTGCATTAACAGAAATCAGCTTCCCTCAGCAGCTTCCTCAATGGAGTGGTAGAAGGACTGAATATCCCAGTCAGGTGCTGACTTACAGGCATTTAATCAATGACCTTTCCCACTACCACCTCCCAGTATCTTAATTCATCCCACCTCCCCCCACCCACCTTCCTTCCCTTCTCACTTGGCTTCACCAGTGTGTATTCCTCCCCCTCCCCCACCTTCTTATTCTGTCTCTTCCCTCTCCCTTTTCAATTCTAATGGGGTCTCAGCCTAAAACAACCCTTTACCCCTTTGCAAAGATGATGCCTGACCTGCTGAGTTCCTCCAGCATTTTGCATGTGTTACTTTGAACTTCCAGTATCTGCAGAATCCCTTGTGTTTAATAAATGCACTGTGTTTGATTGTTATCTCACTCACAATTTTTCCTTATTAAAACAGTGATTATGATCACAAAATTAACTTATTTGCCTATGGTATTTCTTTATTATTATTATTATTATGAGTTTTACTTTTGTATTTGTACAGCTTCTTTTATTTTGCACATTGATTGTCTGTCTTTCGCTGTGTGTAGTTTTAACTCTCAGATACCTCCTCTTACTTACCCCTCAAACAGGATCCCACTAAGGAGCACCAGGCCATTGTCACCTGCACCATCACTAACCTTAGTAACTCTGGGGAGCTCCCATTCACTGCCACCAACCTTATAGTTCTCTTACCCTGCACCTCCGGTTTCTACCTGCTACCCGATATCCACAAATCTCTCTTTCCAGGAGACCCATTGTTACTGCTTGTTCCTGGCCGACTGAACTTACATCTGCATACCTCAACTCTGTTTTACCCCCCTGGTTCGGTCCCTTCTTACCTACATCAGTGACACTTCACACACTCTGGATCTTTACAATGACTTCAAGTTCCTTGGCCCTCATTGTTTCATTTTCACCATGGACATCCAGTCCCTATACACCTCCATCTCCCATCAGGAGGGCAGTAAAAGCTCTCTACTTCTTTCTAAATGGGCCCAAACTATTCCCTCCATCACCGCTCTCCACAGTCTGGGGGAACTGGCCCTCACTCTCTATACTTTCTCCTTCAGCTCCTCCCAAACCAAATGTATAGCCATGGGCACTCGCATGGGTCCCAGCTACACCTGACTTTTTGTCAGCTATGGGGAACAGTCTATGTTCCAAACCTACACTGTTATCACTTCCCAGCTTTTCCTATGCTACATTGACAACTGCATTGGTGGTGTTTCTGACACCCACGCTGAGCTCGCCGACTTCATCAACTTTGCCTCCAACTTCCACCCTGCACTCAAATTTTATCTGGCCCATTTTCTGATACCTCCTTCCCCTTTCTCAATCTCTCCGTCTCTGTCTCTGGAGAGAGTTTATCTTATGATATCTTTTACAAACCCACTGACTCTCACAGCTACCTGAAGTACACCTCTCCAACACTGTCACATGTACAAATGCTATCCCCTTCTCTCAGTTCCTCTGTTTCTGCTGCACGTCCTTTCAGGATGAGGCTTCTCATTCCAGAACTAATGCGATGTCCTTCTTCCTCCACCATCAACGCTGCTCTCAACGGCATCTCTTCCATTTCATGCATGTCTACTCTTACCCCAACCTCCTGCCACGCTACCAATCCTCTTGTCCTCATTAACCACACCTCTTGGCTCCACACCCAGCACATAATTCTCCATAACTTCTGTTCTCTCCAACAGGATCCCACCACAGGGATTGCTTCCTACATGACTTCCTTGTCCATTTGTCCCTCCCCATTGATCTCCCTCCTGGTACTTATCCTTGCAAACGGATACACCTTACACCTCCTACCTTACTACTATGCAGGGCCCCAAACAGTCCTTCTAGGTGAGGCGGCACTTCACCTATGAGTCTATTGGGGGTCATCCACTGTATCCGGTGCTCCCGGTGTGGCCTCCTGTATATCAGTGAGACCGAAAGAAGATTGGGAGACTGCTTCACTGAGCACCTATGGAGCGCCCGCCAGAAGAAGTGGGATCTTCTGGTGGCCATCCACGTCAATTGTACTTCCCATTCATATTCCAGCATGTCAACCCATGGTCTCCTCGACTGCTGCAATGAGGCAACACTCGGATTGGAGCAGGAACACCTTATATTCCTTCTGGGTAGCCTCTACCTGATAGCATAAACATCGATTTCCCAAGCTTCTGGTAACGCCCCCCCCCACCCCTTCTCTATTCCCCATCCCATTTTCCCTTTCTCATCGTATCTCTTTTCCTGCCCGTCACTTCCTTCTGGTGTGCTTCCCCCATCCCTTCATTCCATAGTCTTCTACCCTCTCCTATCAGAATACCCCTTCTTCAGCCCTGTACCTCTTCCACCAAACAACTTCCCAGCTCTTTACTTTTCCCCTCCCTCTCTGGTTTCTACCTACCACCTTGCACTTCTTCCTCCCCTCCCCCCCACCTTCTTGTTCTGACTTATCTCTTTTTCCAGTCCTGATGAAGGGTCTGGGCCTGAAACGTTGACTGTTTACTCTTTTCCACAGATGCTGGCTGGCCTGCTGAGTTCCTTCAGCATTTTGTGTGTGTTGCGTAGATCCTGATTGATTCTATTGTGCTTCTTTGTGTTTACTGTGAATCCCTGCAAGAAAATTAATCCCAGGGTGGTATAGGATGACACATTTACTTTGGACTAACTCTTTAAGATCCATGCCTATTACAGGTGGTCTGGAAATTTAGGAACTGAATAAGGTGAACAGTGATGCAGAAATTGAGAAGGATCGAGGGAAAACTACAGGCAGGTGGTACTAGTTCAAGAAGGCAACCTGACTGGCTTTTTACATCTTGAAATTCATTGCGGCAACCACCAGTTTTAACAGGTTGACAAGCTTGATGGTATTTTGGTCACGATTTGTTGTATATTGTAAATCAAAAGCATTACTGAGCAGAAGCAACAAGATTTATAATAGATTAAAACTGTGATTTCACTCTAGTGCATTTTCCTTCTCTAGAACTTCATTTTTTTTTGCTAAGCGCTTAATGTGGGGAAAATCATGGAATACAGCGATGGAGTTGTGACGTCGAATTTGCTTCTGTAGAGGTGATGGAAACAAAGTCAATCAGAGTCTTCAAAAAGGAATTAGGCAGTGGCTTGAGGTTAAATAATTTTCAGTGGCGTGGGAAAATTGTGAGGAAAGGGGACTAATCACCTCAACACTTTCAGGGACTCTACTGCTCATCTTCTCAGTAGGTGTGTATTTATTTATTAGTTTGTTTATTTGTACTTATATTTGCGCAGTTTGTCTTATCCACATTGGTTGCTTGTGAAAATGAATCTTAGGGTAATATATGATAACACATACATACTTTGATAATAAATTTTCTTTGAATGTTGAACTTTAATCGGGTTGCACTACTCAGAGCCCACATGGGCTCAAAGGCTCAATGGCTCCATTGTGTTCTGTAACAATTCAAAGCAATTGGGAAGCAAAATGTTGAATCTGTGCCCAAAGATTCAGCAAAATACAAAAGAAATTAATACAATGCTTTTCAAAGAGTTATCTCCTATCTTCAATTGGAAACGTTCCTTGATATGTTCTTTATCACACTTGCTGTTTTCTTATTTTTTCTGGGCAGTCATGATCCCTGTTATTTTTCCACAGAAAAAGGATTCTACGTGATTCATGTCTATCTAATTATTTGTCTTTTAGATTCTCTTTTTTAACTCATTTCTCTTCTGAATCCAACACTTACATTTCCTAATCTTCCTTATCTCCTGTCTAAAGTTGTCTTGGCCTTGGGCTAGCTTTCTCACACAGGTACATCTAAATTAATTCCAACATTCCAGGTGCTATAATGTCTACAATTCCAACAGCAGAATTTTAGAGACACAATAAACTTCCTGTACAGAAATGTAAAATGTACTATTATTATTGAAGATACCGACAGTTGATTCCAACTCAATTTTTAACCTCAGCTGTTGACAAGTTCTTGGGAACTCTCTCAGTAGTAGGCAGAGAGAGTTCAATAATAATTACTTACAGGTTTCATAAAAGGGGGAGAAAATGACTTTTCTTAATTTGTTTTGGCAGAGTTTAATGTGAGACTTTTTTCTATGAAAGAAATGGAAGTCAAAACAAAATTAAAATGTATATTGTTGAGATTCTTATCAGCCAAAAGAAGGGCTAAATGCAGCCTTGACTACAAATACCAGAGAATAGCATCATCAGCACTTGTTTCTGGTTTTTGTTTCTGACGGGATTTTGAGTTTTGTGAATTATTCAGCATAGGAAGTGATAGCTGGAGCAGAGAAGTTAGGGACAGACAGTAACACACTTGGAAAATGCATTGTAGTTGCACTTTGTCATAAAATTGAATGCCTGGTGCATTTCATCCTCAACTTACTTTACCCAACCTCAAATGAATGACTTACTATTTCACCGAGGCTCTACCCTACAATTATACACCTCCTAATTCTATACATTCTCTTGTATGCCACAATGTAACTATTCTATCTCATTCTAGCATCCCTCTATTAGGATGTAGCTTAACCATTCACACCACTGAGTCTGATTACCCTTGTCTTGAACACAAGTTATTATTTTCACATTTGCTTCAGTACAATTGGAGCCCGTCATGTTAAAAATCAAGTATTCTAACTGGTTGCATCACCGTCTCATATGGAGGGGCCACTGCAGAGGATTGAAAAAAGCTGCAGAGGGTTGCAAATTCAGGCAGCTCCATCATGGGCACTAGCCTCCCCAGCACTGAGGACATCTTCAAAAGGTGATGCCTTAAAAAGTCGGTGCCCATTTTTAAGAAACCCCACCACCCAGGATATACCCTCTGCTCTATTTTACGTGTGTGTGTATGTGTGTGTGTGTGTATATATATATACTTCCTATTCCTATACCTAATAAAATGGCCACTGAGTGTATGATGTTTGTGGTCTTCTGCTGCTCTAGCCCACCCACTTCAAGGTCTGGCGTGTTGTGCATTCACAGATCCACTCCTGCACACCACTGTTGTAAGGTGTGGTTATTTGAGCTACTGTTGCCTTCCTGTCAAATTGAACTAGTATGGCCATGCTTCTCTGGTCTCTCTCATTAACAAGGCATTTTCACCCACTGAACTGCTGCTCACTGGATTTTTTTTTCAGGTTTTTTTGCACCATTCTCTGTAAACTCTAGGGATTGTGCGGTAAAATCCCTGTGGATCGTCAGTTCCTGGGAGAGTCATAGAGAAGTACAACACAAAAACAGGCCCTTCAGCCTGTCTAATCCATGCTGAAACCATTTAAACTGCCTACTCCCAATGACCTGCACCAGTACCATAGTCCTCCATATCCCTACTATCCATGTACATATCCAAACTTTTCTTAAACATTGAAATTGAGTTTATAAGGACCACTTGTGCTGGCAGCTTGTTCCACACTCTCACGACCCTCTGAGTGAAACGTTTCCCTTCATGTTCCCCTTAAACTTTTCACCTTTCACCCTTAAGCCATGACCACTGGTTGTAGTCCCACTCAATCTCAGTGGAAAAAGCGTGCTTGCATTCACCCTATCTATAGCCCTCATAATTTTGTATGCCTCTTACCAAATCTCCTTCTAGCGGAAGGTATGATTTGATACCTTCTGGCACAAAGAATCATTCCATGGACAAGCTCACTTAGATTACATTTCTTCCCCATTCTGATGTTTGGTCTAAACAACAACTGAACCTTGTGACCAATGTTTTTTGCATTAAATTGCTGCCACATGATTGGCTGATTTGGTATTTGCATTAAGGAACTGGTAGTTCTTTATGTATGGGCTGTACTGCTGCTGTAAGGCAACACACTTTACAACATATATCAGTGATAATAAGCATGATGCTGATACTGAACAATTATGTTTAAACTCTGATGTTTCTTGGTCTCCACAAAATTTCTCTTCATTGTTTGAAAATTAGGCCATCATTTTTAAGGCTGTTATCAAGCAAGACTTGTTAATTAGCAATGAATAGTTTATAATTCAAGCAAACTATATGGTCATATAATTATAGCCAAACTAATTAAACACTGAATTTGTAAGAACTTAACAACTCCCTTTGAAACTACTTTTAAGTACCAACTAGTAACAAGAACCTGGGGAGTGAAGATAATTGTTGCAATAACTGCCAATATGCCCACATCCCTTCAGACATAATGCCTCGGGCATTTAACACTTCTGCTTTATTTCTTTAGAGACACCGAGTAAGATTGCCCAGAAACAGGTCCTTCGGCCCAACTTGTTCATGCTGACCATGATAGCCATTTACGTTAGTCTCATTTGCTTGCTTTTGGTCCATAACTCTCTAATCCATGTATCTATCCAGAGTCTTTTTAATGTTGTTCTTAAGAGCATAAGACATAGGACCAGAATTAGGCCATTCAGCCCACTGAGTCTGCTCTGTCATTCCACCATGGCCAAATTAATATCCCTCTCAACATCATTCTCCTGCCTTCTCCCCATAACCTTTAAAAACAAGAGAAATTCTGCAGATGCTGGAAATCCAAGCAGCACACACAAAATACTGGAGGCACTTAGCAGGCCAGGCAGCATCTATGGAAAAAAGTACATTTCTCGACTGTACCTTTTTCCATAGATTCTGCCTGGCTTGCTGAGTTCCTCCAGCATTTTGTGTGTGTTGCCTGTAACTTTTGATGCCCTTACTAATAAAGAACCTATCAACTTGGCCTCCATCCACATCTGTGGCAATAATTTTCACAGATATATCACCTTCTGGCTTAAGAAATTCCTCCTTATTTCTGTTCTAAAGGGCCGCCCTTCTATTCTGAGGCTGTGCACTCTGGTCCCAGAAACCCCACTACAGGAAACATCCTCTCCACTTCCTCTCTATCTAGGCCTTTCAATGTTTGATAGGTTTCAATAAGATACATGCTCATTCTTCTAAACTGCAGTGAGTTCAGGCTCAGAGCCATCGAATGATCCTCAACTCTTTTATGCCCGGGATCACTGTATCACATTCTCCGGCATCCTGTTACACCTTGGCCAGTCTAGGACTCCTGCTCAAGCTTGAGGAAGGTGGATGAAGGTAGGAAAATACAACAATAGCTGGATTAAATTATTAGGATTGGGTGATTATTCAGGACTGTGTTGGGGATAGGCGTCTGTACCAGAAGTGGGAGAGGCACTAAGTACCTCTGTAACGTTAAGGAAATGTGAACATAGTCTTCCCCAAGACTAGATCTTTGCTGCCACCAGTTTTAATCGTTTGGGCCTTCTAGACTCAGGGGTGTAGACTAAGAATAAAGAGCTGAACAATGAAAAATGAAATGAGAAGCAATTTATTCCCTCAGAGGTCTGAGTTTTTGGAATTCTCTACCATCGGAGGATGACTCGTATAATATTTTCAAAGTTGACACTATCTTTGCTTTCTTTTTGCACTACTTATTATTGTTACTTATTTAATTTCTCTTAATTTATTTTATTATTTACGTACTGTTATTTAATTATTAATACTAAATTATTTTATGTATATTTCTTGCCATTTATAGTATATTTTACGTCTTGCGCCATGCTGTTGCCCTTAAACAATGAATATCATGACACACAATAGGTCAATAATAATATACTTGATTCTGATCCTGATTCAGAACAGCTCAGGATTGTGGAGACCAGAAGGAAGTGGATTGAACCCACAGATTTAGCACGTCATAACCTTATCCAGTGGTGGAACAAGTATGAGGAATTGGTCCATTTATTCCTGCTTCCATTTCTTATGTTATAATAAGCCAGGGATTGGTTTTTTTTCTGTGGAAATAGCTATCATTTAAATAATGTGCACATCTGAGAATGTCACAGATGATGATACTGTCATTAGTTTGGCCTGAAGATGTGTGTGGTGGAAATACTATGATACGACCTCTGTCCTCGATATTTAACTCCTCCTGGCTGTATCTTTCCTACTAGGCAGCAAAATTGTGATTAATTACTTCTCTTCCCACTCAGCCCCAAGGAAATCAGTATCCCTTTTGAGAATTTTGGATAACCTCCTTATTTTATTAAGATTTCAGAACTGACCCCCTCATAGCATTTTATACAAGCCAACAGTATTTTCAACTGAACAGCCTCTTATCTCATGGAATATTGCCACTTTTGAAAATAAATTGAGCTGATGGTTGGATACAAACTAATCCAATCATAACGTGTGTGTATATTTAAAAGCTCTCTGTTAAAGTTTCTTACAAGCTTGTTACCAGGGAGCACATACTAATAAACTTTACAACTTTTTTTAGGGCAGACTCGGTAAAAGACGTTGACTGTTAATAAAGAGAGCTAAAATTAGGAAAATATGTTAGTATTGCATTACATCATTAAGAAAAAAAAAAGCAATTTGGCTCAGTCATGGCACATGTGGAAGAATTGCACCAACACTACATCAGACATAGAGCACAGAAACCTGCCCTTTGAACCATTGAATCTGTAATGGCCATCAAACATCGATTGACATTAATCCCATTTTATTCTCTCTATATTCCCATCCACTCCAACCTCTTCCCCCATAGTCTGCCACTCACTAACACACTGGGGCCAGAGAACCTACCAACCCACACATCTCTGGGATATGGGAAGAAATCCACGCAATCACAGGAAGTCCATGCAATGACAGGGAGAACATGCAAACTCTGCAAAGACAGTATTGTGGGTAAGGATTGAGCGATCACTACTGGAATGGTATAATAGAGGCATTATAATCTGCCCCAATGTGCCACCCAAAGGCCGTGCCTATTAATGACTCCTGATGCATCAGAATGTATTTGACATTTAAGTATTTAAATAAGCCACTTAGATCAAATGCAACTATGGTTAGAAAACAAATTCTGATATCTTATCCCTTGAATACATTTAAAACAAGACCTTATCAATAACCAGACATATAACTCGTCATGGGTAATAAAAAGCTATCTTCATTTATCTTCACTTCGAACTATCTTTGTCAAGAGAAAATAAGATTCCACTGTGCCTTACTATGGCGATCCAGACCCTGTGATCTGGGGTTTGTGGTTTCCTCTTACAACTCCTACAGATCTTTATTGGTCTCTTGAGCCCAATTTAAAACTTTTATTTAAAAGTAATCCTAATAAAGTAAAAATCCAAGAATTCTTTGCCTGAGGCCAAGTAATTTCATTAGGAATTCTGCAGCATTACTGCTCCACCCAGTTCCTTCATTTTTCCAATTAAACATTGCAGACTCATTTGACATGTCGGTATATTGCCAGTGACAGATCTGACCCCTCTCAACCTATAGATGGAGGGCTGCTTTGAAATCAGAGAGAGAACTGCACTTTCAGTTCAGTAAGAAGACTGATCATTATTTGCCCTTCAGCCACCACTACTATGAATAGAATATTCTGATTATTTTTGTGGAGATTTGACAAAATTCATTGTATTTTCTGCATTATAACAGCAACCTGCCTCAGGTGGACTTCATTGTCCATAATCTTTTGCAAAATATTGATGTGTTCAGAAGGCAAACATGTAAATATAAGAGTTAGACTTTACTGGTGGCCATCCATTTTAATTCTACTTCCCACTCCCAGTCCGACATGTTAGTCCATGGCCTCCTCAGGCCAGGCCTCTCTCTGGTTGGAGGAGCAACAGCTCTGGGTAGCCTCCAACCTGATGGCATGAACATTGATTTCTCTAACCTGGTAATTTCTCCTCCCTCGCCCTTCTCTCTTTTTCCATTCCCCATTCTGCCTCTCCTCTTACTCCTTCCCTTCTCCTCACCTGCTTGTTACCTCCCTCTGGTGTCCATCCTCCTTCCTTTCTCCTATGGTCCACTGTCTTCTCCTATCAGATTCCTTCTTCTTCAGCCCTTTACCTCTAACACTGTCACCTCCCAGATTCTTACTTCATAACCCCCCTCCTCCACATATCTACAATTCCCCTCATCTGGTTTCACATATCATCTTCCCTTTCCCTTCCCTAACATTATTATTCTGATTTCTTCCCCTTCCTTTCCAGTCCTGAAGAGCTGCAACCTGAAAAGTGGACCGTTGATTCCTCTTCATAGATGCTGCCTGACCTGCTGAGCTCCTCTATCATTTTGTGTTTGTTGTTTAAATACAAGTCCTCCTTTCTAAAGGATGCATCAAAATATGTAGTATATACTCAATGGAGACTCTATTAGGTACACCTGTATACCTGCAAGTTAATGCAAATATCTAATCAGCCAATCATGTGGCAGCATCTCAATGCATAAAAGCATGCAGGCATGGTCAAGAGGTTCACGTGTTGTTCAGATCAAACATCATAATGGGGAAGAGAAGTGATCTCAGTGACTTTGACTGTGGAATGATTGTTGGTGCCAGACAGGGTGGTTTGAGTATCTCAGAAACTGCTGACCTCCTGAGATTTTCATGCTCAACGGTCTTTAGAGTTTACAGAGAATGGTGAACAAAATTTTTTTTAAAATCCATTGAGCGGCAGTTCTGTGGGCAAAAATGCCTTGTTAATGAGAGAGGTCAGAGGAGAATGGTCAGACTGGTTCAAGCTGACAGGAAGGTGTCAGTTACACAAATAACCACGTGTTACAACAGTGGTGTGCAGAAGAGCATCTCTGAAGCACAACACGTCAAACCTTGAAATGGACAGGCTACTGCAGCAGAAGACCATGAACATACACTCTCTGGCCAGGGGTACCTTATAAAGTGGCCACTGAGTGTGGTTATATGTTTCTGGCTATCAAGAAACCATGTCCCTCAACAGACCCACTGAGGTACACAAATAAAGATTAACTTATTTAATTTAATAAGTGGCAAAATAATGTTATTAAAATAGATTTAGTTATATGTAATAGCATTATCTTGGTTTGTCCTCTGCCTGTTTTTCAGTAACATGTTGAATCCACCTCCCAGAGAACTAGGTTGGGAAAAAAATTGCTGGCACATTTCCATTAATTGTTAGGCAAGAGACAGAATCACAGTGAAACAGTTGTTTCTCCGTAAACTACACAGTGATGACACACGATACAGGGATCCGGGGCATTGTTTAAAAGCTATTTGTTGAACAACTAGTTATTGAGTGCATGTCTCCTGCTGACTTTTACAGGGCCATCACTGCTGATTACTATTTCTTATCAATGCCAGAGCACCGTTCATTGTGCAACAAATCAATGTTTTAATTCTTCGCAAATCTACAGCCAGCAGTGAACAGGTTACATTCGCTGGCACTTCATGGCTTCCTTGACAAGACTGTAATAGTAGTCTTAATATTTATATCTCTGTAGACCTCTCATCTTTGATTTACATTAATTATCTTACAGATGACTTGGTGACAGAGTGGTTACATTTCCAGGTTAGTAATCCAGAGCCATTATCTGTTAATCCTGTAATAGTGGTACAACTCCCTCCATCTGCAGCTTGGGATTTGGAATTCAAGTTTGCTCTTATTATAGCCAAATGAGTAATTAGCAGATTGTTGTAAAAAAAACCCATCTGCTTCACTTTAGGGACAGAAATCTGCTTTCCTTAATCAGATTTCTTTAAGGCAGGGAATGAGAGGGAGAGGGAGAGGGTGATAACGGGAGAGGAGGGAGAGGGTGGATGAAGAGGGACAGGGGGAGAGAGGGGTAGAGAGAGAGGGGGAAAGGAGGGGGAAAAGAGAGAGGGGGAAGAAGGAGAGGGGAGTTGGAAAAGGGAGAGGGAAAAGGAGAGGGAGAAGGGGAGAAGGAGTAAGAGAGGCCAGGTGAGGGAAAAGATGAGAGAGAGGGAGAGAAGGGGAGAGATGTGGAGAGGGAGAGATGGGGGGAAAGGGAGAGAGAAAAAATCTTAGAAGTTAATCAAAATAGAAAGTGTACCTGTCCTTGAGGAAAGATAGTGAGTGCATTGGAACTTCATGGCATAGACTACTAGACAGGTATATGGGAGGCAGGGTTTGAGGGTCGGCACAACAATGTGGGCCGAAGGGCCTGTACTGTGCTGTAGTATTCTATGTTCTATGTTCCATGTATCTCTGGCCATTTTGCAGTCTGGCATGGAAGAGATATACCTCATTGTCATCAGGTTTGTGAATCTGGGCACCCACATCCTCACCCATACACCTTCATCTCCATCCATCTGTTGCCATCATGGTCGTAGGTCAGGCGCTTTAGTGCCCTTCACATTTTTAATGAACAATGGAAATAATTTCTCAGAATGGAGACACAATAGACTGCAGATGCTGGAGTCTGGTGAAATAACCGTGATGCTGGAGGAACTCAGTGGGTCTGTGAAGGGACGTGGACAATGTTTTGGACTGAGACCCTTCATCAGTGCAAACCTGAAATGTCGACTGTCCTTTTCCCTCCGTAGATGCCGCCTGACCTGCTGAGTTCCTCCAGCATTTCGTTTGTTGCTCGTTTTTTGAAATGTTATTTATAAGTTTGCACCAAAAATAAAATCCATGGTTATCACAGAAGTTTTCTGTAAAGTCAAAAATAGTTACTGTATCAGTGTGAAGGACAGCATATGTTTATGAACTAAGCAGGACTTAAAGCTATTAACCTTGTGAAAACATAACTGTAACAATTTAAAGCAACTTTCTAATTTTCTTTCTAATTATCTTTTTCTTATGTTTATTTGTATTAAATGACATGAGAAATTCGGATTCATTTTTAAGGCAAACTGGGGTTATTGCACTGTTTTGGGAATTTGTGACACTGTGTAACTGCTTGGAAGCTTGGACACATTTTAAAGGACAACCTTCCACTCAGATACTGGAGAACAGCCCTGTAAAATGGCTGGTTTTTGTCACATGGTCTTTGACACACATTGATTGTCTCATAGGTATTGGGAATATAAGAAATATTGGGCAAAGGTGAGAGGACCGCTGAGATATACAAATTAAATATACCAAGACCACCATGTTAAGGAGAATCAGGAGAGCTCCATCTTGCAAAGGAAAATATTCCAAAAATTCATCCTCTGATTTGTTTCCATTTCACCTTCTGGTGTTATCCTCCTCGATTCTATTGATTCAAGAGGTTTGATTCTGAGAGGAAGGAAGTGCAAAGTAATGACTAGTCACCATTTGGAAGCAATAGAATGAGGATGGCAGGGTCGCGTAGCGGTTCACGCAGTGCTTTACAGCATCAGCGAACGGAAGATTTGGCTTCAATTCTCACTGCTGTCCGTAAGGAGTTTGTACATTTTCTCTGTGGCCACGTGGGTTTCTTCCCACATTCAAAAGAAGTATGGGGTAGGGTTAGTAAGTTGTGAGCATGCTGCGTTAGTGTTGGAAGCCTGGTAACACTTGTAGGCTACCCCCAGCTTGTCGTTGGATTATATAGGTCATTGATGCAAATAATGCATTTCACTGTATGGTCTAATGTACATTTCACAATGTGAAAGTCAAAGTAAATTTATTATCAAAAAATTATTTGTATATGTTACCATTCATTTTCTTGTCAGGCATTTACAGGAAAATAAAGAAATACCACAGAATTTATGAAAAACTATACAAAACGAAGATTGACAAACATCCAATGTGCAACAGAGGACAAATTGTGCAAATAATAAATAATACTGAGAGCATGAGTCGCAGAGCCCTTGAATGTGAGTCTGTAGGTTGTGGAGTCAGTTCAGTGTTCAGGTGAGTGAAGTTATCCGTCTGGTTCAGGAGCCGAATGGTTTCATGGTAAAAACTGTTCCAGAACCTGGTGGTGTTGAACTTAAGGTTCCTGTACACACTGCCTGATGACAGTAGCAAGAAGAGAATATTTCCTGGATGATGGGGGTCCTTGGTGTGTCCTGATGGAACTCACCAAGACTGGATAGGAAAGATGCTGCTTTCTTGTGGCTGTGCTCCTTGTAAGTATGCTCAATGATGGGGAAGACTTTGCCTGTGATCAATAGGGCCATATCCAGCACTTTCTGTAGACCTTTCTCTTCCTCTCCTTTAATCCTTATTTCAGGGGGGAATCGGTAAGCCCTAACATTCTAGACTGTTTGGTCCTGATAGATTTGATGTTACGTTGCTATGATTGGCAATAAATTGCATTAGTCTTTGTGCACAATATGCACTTCACTTCACAGTGAAAAGGATGACAAGATATTAGCTGACCACAGTTACTTACTGGCTGCCTACACTTGTCTTTTATGGATGTGAAGATCTGAAGCAACTGACCCTCAATACCTGACATACTAGACTTATATAAAAAATGACTTACCCCTATAGTCACTCAGATGTCTGTATGTGTCCTATCCAACATATTATCGAGAAAATCCCAAACTGCATTATTTCATTACATTTATATTGAATCACCCAATATTATGGCAGTTACGATTGCATTCAGGAAGCTCTTAATTACTAATTTAGAAATGCTCATGGTTATAATTAGCAGGAACATTCAAAGAGTGAACTAAATACCTCTATTCTCTTTTTCTGGTCGAGCTGTTAATATTTCTCCAACCAAAGCAAACATGTCTCTGCTGTACACAATTCATTAAACCAGCTCCTGATGGGAAAGATGGAGCAGTCATGCATTAATCTTTATGTATATTAAACTTTAAGAGTTCAGTGTTTAGAACATCAACAATAGCACTAATATCCTGCAAAAACATCAGGAGACTGTTTGTTCACTAGGTTGGTTACCTTCAATGAGAAAGACTTTTTCATCTCTTGTCTTATCTAAACAATAATGTTCCCTGCCTTCAGGAGTTCAATATTCTTTAATTAAGACTTCAGTCTCACAGATGGCGCTTCTCTTATCCCTCGTATCATTGGATAGTTTAGTTTTGCATACCTTAATAGTTTGAGTTCTTTTTCTACCCCTGGTTTCAGAGCAAAATCCCGTTTTCCATGATTAATGGGCAACAGCAATTGGTGATCTTGAATCATGCTATCTTCTTCAATGAGCTAACAACTTACGCTTCTTTCTGGGGCATCATTTAAACTAGATTCTGTTAACGTTAGTGAAATTGAATGCTAAGCTCTTTCTGCACAATTATTAGATTTAACAGTAGAGAACATGTCATGAATTCATACTTGAAACAACAAGGGAAGAAGCTATTTAATGCATCGTGTACCTTTCAGGTCTTTGAAGTAGCTCCACTCTCCTGTACTTTTTCCAAAAACTTGAATATTTCTCCTTCTGTAACATTTATCTAATATCATGATGGGAAATTGCTATCAAATCTACTTTCAACATGATTTCAAGGGGTGAGTCCTAGAATCATAAGAAGAAAATTCTCTTCTCATCCCTATTGCCTTAAATCTGTTTCCTCTGCTCTCTTTTTGCACAATGTATTTAATTAATTTTATATATGTATATCTTATATTTGTATAATTTTTATATATGTCAATTTATGTATATAACTTCACAGAATTTTTAATGCATTTCATTATATTGTTGCTGCAATATGACAAATTTCACTACATATGCCAGTGATATCAAACCTGATTCTGTTTTAATTACCAATTCTTCTGTGGCTGCAACAACAATGTTCTGATTATTTAATCTCATCATAAAGTTCTACATGATTTTGGACATCTCTTAAAACTTCTACTACTCAAAGAGAATAACTGGAATTTATTCTGAACAAGAAATTCATCTTTGAGTGCCTGAAAAGATTACTGGTCACCAGTTGTAATCACCTCAGCACAGCTAGTTCCATTTGAAACTCACTGTGTAGAGGTGAGGTTATAGCACTGAAGGCCTATATTCTCAGACCCATTATCCAAAGAAAATTTCTTTGCTGATATGTTTTTGCTTGTGATTTCACCCATGCTTGTCAACAACGTCCATTTAACCACTCTGTAATGGAATCATTGTCTCATTTTCCAACACAATGGAACCATTATTACTTCTGTACATATGTTAATATTTCTGGCTCCTGGAAAACCCACTGCTGTGCCATGTCAAAACGTTTGTAGCATTTGCTTAATGTTTTAATAAGATTTAGAAAGAACGAGAGAGAGGAGGATAAAGAGAAATGGAATCTCACAAATAAAGATCCTCTAATCTGCACATGAAAAACTGCATTAAATCTTCTAAAGCCTCCCTCAATATTGATCCCTTTGTATTCAACCTCTTCACACACAAGGGACATTCTCATGCCCTTGGTTCTCTCAAAACTGCACCAAAATTACGGACAGTACCTATATTTTAGTCTTGCATCAGGTACCTTTCCTGACATTTTTAATTAATGATGATGTAGGCTCTGTTGATCTGGCCTCATTTATTGCTTATCTCTTCTGACACTGAAGAGATGATCACAAGCTTTCTTTTTTTTCCCTAGGGAACACCTAAACCTGGATGTTCCCTGAAAATAAGCTTATTATGGAAAGTTTTGATGCTGCAAAGGATAATGTGGGATTGACGGACATTGTGCGATTAAGTTGCGTCTTCAGAGGTATTGATCAGGTGGAGGTCGGATATGGATCTGATGGCTGTAGTGTGATCTGGATTTTATTGCTATGGAGCAGGTGCAAATCTGATTTGAATCTAATGGTGATGCTTCAGTTGGAGATCCAATGGTTGTAACCCTATATTCCATTCCAGCTATTTCTTTTATTTTGTGCTAGCTATATGAGGGATGACTAACCTATCACCATCAACTGAAGACCAAAATCACCCCAAGCGCACATCATCTAAAGCCTTTAGAAAACTGTTAATAATTGCTGTTTGTGGACTACAGCTCAGCTTTTAATACAGTCATCCCCTACAAACTGGTGCAGAAATTGAGCAACCTGGGCCTTGGCAGCTCACTGTGCTCAGGGATACTGGATTTTCTGAGTAACAGACCCCAAAGTGTCAGGATGGGAGAACACACGTCATCTACTCTCATCCTGAACACCGGTACACCACAGGGGTGTGTTCTCAGCCCCATCCTCTATTCTCTTTTCACCCATGACTGCTCTACCATTCACTCCACCAACACCATTGTCAAATTTGCAGATGATACCACCCTAATAGGTATCATATCAGACTGTGATGAGACAGCCTATAGGGAGGAGGTAAAGCATTTGACAGAATGGTGTTGTCATAATAACCTGGACTTGAACATCACAAAAACCAAGGAGCTGATAGTAGACTTCAGGAAATCAAAGTGCATTGAGCACTCTGCTCTGCACCTATACGGGAAAGAGGTGGAGAGAGTAGAGAGTTTCAAGTTCCTCGGTGTCCACATCTCGGCTGACCTCACCTGGACTGCCCATATCTCTTATCAGGTGGGGAAGGCCCAACAGAGGCTCTACTTCCTAAGGAAGCTAAAGCACGCTCTCCTTCCTCATCACCTGCTGATCAACTTCTATCGGACAACAATAGAGAACCTCCTGACGTATTGGTGTGCAGTGTGGTTTGCCAGCTGCACAGAACAGAACAGGAAGGACTTGCAGCGGGTTATTGGCACAACATTATCCTCCCTCAGAGAGATTTATACTGGCAGATTTCAAAAGAAGGCTACTTGTATTTCAAAGGATCCCACTCATCCTGGACATCACCTGTTTTCCCCTCTACCTTCTGGGAAGAGATACAGAGCATTAAGGGCGAGAACAAAGAGACTCCTTAACAGCTTCTACCCACAAGCAGTGAAATGTATAACACCCCCTTCCCTTCTCCTGCCCCCCTCCTAAGACGGCGGCAGCTAAATGCATCACACTTCCAGGAATGGCAGGTGTGCAAAAGTCCTACCCCCCCCATCCATATATTATTAATTTTGGACTCCAATCCTGAGGTTTTAGAGTTTATTTCATGTATATATTCTTTGTCATGCTGCAAAACATTGAGCTGCTAAACTGTGTTTCATTGCTCCACAACAATGACAATAGAGATATTCTAACATGTTCTAACATTCTAACATAAAATTACAGCTATACAAAGTGACACACATACTTCAGAGTTTGTTTGTTTGTTTGTACTTGTATATCAATGGTGTGAATGTGGAATTCAACTTTTGTCATGCGAGGGGGCTAGTTTACTTGTCGGCCGAAAGCTACTTTTGCCGTGCTGGTTATCAATTGGCCCGTTCAAAGGATGCAGCAGTTCTTTCCCATTGGTTGCCATCTGTGCCATAGCAGTTGTGTCTGGTTTCAGACACTTAGTGCTTTCCTTTGTCCCCAGGCACTCATCCTCACTCTGAGGTTGCAACCAGTGCTGAAGAGCCATTGGGAAAGCGTACTACAGATTTACGAGGCCCACACGCACTATGAGCCAAGTGTTCCTGTTTGCTGAATGTTAGTTTTGTACTTTTGTAACTTGAGGGGGACTCAGATGCTTGGTTGAAGGTTCCACTGTTTGTAAATAGATGATTAATGTGCTTATTCATAATCAGTGTCTTCTGTCTCATTTACAAAGCTCGTGAACCTGCTTCCTCATAACTACTACCTATAATTAAGGATGACATTGTGGGTCTTAATAAAATATGAGTCTTACAGTTTATAAATGTAACATTTTATCTTCTGATCACCTCATTTTCTGAGCCCCAATTGAAGCATTATTATTGTTACTTACTTCTAACCTCGTCTAAGATTTCCTGCAGCGAGGAGTTGCCACGAAGGAGCCCCGGTCAGCCTAAACTTCCCGTGCATTGGGAAAACCAGCTATTCTTATTTTATCTGGACACAGCAGAGTTAGCCTTGCAAATTCATAGGATTTTATTATGAATTGGGAAGATACAATGAAAACAGGCCCCTGTTTTAGCAAATTTTACAAAATGTTATGATGGGCTAGAGAACATATGAAGAGTTTCGAGATACAGGCTAATGACAACATCGTGAATGAAGTTCAAAGCATCAGCCTCCAGCCAGGTCTACTCATATAGCCATTTTAATTCCACCCCCTCCCCCTTTGGTATTCCAACATGTCAGTCTCCTCTACTCCCATGATGAGGCATCTCTCAGGTTGGAAGAGCAACACCTATATTCTGTCTGAGTAGCCTCTAACATGATAGCATGAACAGTGATTTCTCTAACTTCCAGTAATTTCTCCACCACCCCCTTCCCTCTTCTTCCATTCCCTATTCTGACTCCCATCTTACCTCTTTTCTTCTCACCTAACTATCACTCCCCTCCAGGGCTTCTCATCCTTCCCTTGCCCCCATGGTCCATTCTCCTCTCCTATCAGATTCCTTCTTCCTCAACCCTTTACCCTTTCTACCTATCACCTTCCAGCTTCTCACTTCATTCCCCCCTCCCCTGGCTTCACCTATCACCTTCCTCACCACCCCTCCACCTTCTTATTCTGGCTTCTCCCCCCTTCCTTTCCAGTTCCGTTGAAGGGTCACAGCCTGAACTGTCAACTCTTTTTTTTACTTTCCATAGATAGTGTCTGACTGGTTGAGTACCGCCAGCATTTTATTGTATTTACATTCAGAGATACAGGGCAGAATAGGCCCTCCTGTCCCTTCCAACCACACTGCCCAGCAGCCCCTGACAACCCCAAATTAACCCTAGCCTAATCACAGGACAAGTTACAATGACTGAGTAACCTACCACTGCATCTTTGGACTGTAGGAAGAAAGCAGAGGACCTGGAGAAAACCCATGCATTCCATGAAGTGGAAGTACTTATATTCCTTATAGAGGATGCCGGGATGAACTCAGAATTTCGACGCCCTGAGCTGTAGTAACGCTACATAGCCATGGCACCCGTGTGTGTGTGTTGCTCTGGATTTTCAACATCTACAGAATCTCTTGTGGTTTTTATTCATACCACATGCCATCAAGAAACTGGATACAACAGAAGGTGTTGGGGACAATAGCCCAGCTGAAGTACTGAAGACCCGGGGTCCAGAACTAGGTGCCTCTCTAACCAATCTGTCCTGGTACAGTTGTAACTCCGGCATCCGCCAATAATGTGGAATATTAACAAATTTGCTAACAGCAGGATGAATACAATCCAGTTAATTAGAGTGTCATGAGTCGACACCCAATTATCAACAGGGTGGTGGATGCTGTCATCAACGGTGCTTTAAAAGTGGAAATTGTTTAACAAGGATCTACTCACCAATTTTTGTATTTACAGAAATGAGAAACATCCTAACGAACAAGAAAATAGCAATTGACATCCGCCTTAGAACTCTCAGTTGCTACATTCTTCCCATATTGATGTATGGCTGCGAGTCATGGACCATTACAAATGCAATGGAAAAAAGAATCAATGCAGCAGAGATGTGGTTCCTCAGAAGAATGCTATGCATATCGTATACGGACAGGATAACCAACAAAGAAGTTCTACAGAGAACAAAAACAAAACGTTCGTTACTTTAAAAAATCAGAAAACAGCAATCAAAATTCTTTGGACACATCATGCGAAGAGAGACATTAGAACATTTAGTTAAGGGAGCTAGGGCTTTACTCTTTGGAGAGAAGGAGAATGAGAAGAGATATGATAGGGGTATACAAGATATTAAGAGGAATAGATAGAGTGGATAGCCAGCACCTCTTCCTCAGGGCACCACTGCTCAATACAAGGAGACATGGCTTTAAGGTAAGGGGTGGGAAGTTCAAGAGGGATATTAGGGGAAGGTTTTTTACTCAGAGAGTGGTTGGTGCGTGGAATACACTGTCTGAGTCAGTGGTGGAGGCAGGTACATTAGTGAAATTTAAGAGACTACTAGACAGGTACAGGTTTCCCCCGCCATCCGAAGGTAGAGTGTTCCTGTGAAACGGTTCGTAAGCCGAAATGTCGTAAAGCGAAGATTTATATGGGAAAATTTTATGAGCGTTCGCAGACCCAAAAATAACCTACCAAATCATGCCAAATAACACATAAAATGTAAAATAACTGTAACATATAGTAAAAGCAGGAATGATATGATAAATACACAGCCTATATAAAGTAGAAATACTTTTCCACAATCATTACTGAACTGTTCTCCGTAGTGAAAATCTCATGTAAGTGCTGTCGGCAGAAAATCTCACACAAGCGCTGTTGGCAAAAACACGGCGCAAGCGCTCTCCAGTAACCTTTAAGCTATGAAGCTGCCAAATCATACCAAATAACACATAAAAATACACAGCCGATATGAAGTAGAAATAATGTATGTACAGTGTAGTATCACTTACTGGAATTGGGAAGACAGCGCAGAGCACACTGATGATGGTGTGTTAGGCTGAGTCGTCGCAGGTTGGCTGGTGCAGTGGCCCCCACCCTTCAGGCTGCCGACCGATACATTG
The DNA here is from genome assembly GCF_963921235.1 of Mobula hypostoma. NCBI lineage: Eukaryota > Metazoa > Chordata > Chondrichthyes > Myliobatiformes > Myliobatidae > Mobula > Mobula hypostoma. The sequence continues at coordinate 115,199,118 of NC_086106.1, read as the reverse complement.
CCGCGAAGCACGCAGGGGTCCAGCGGTAGCCGGGAGGCACACAGCATATCTTTAAGAAAAAAGCCGAAATAAACATGCTAATTAATTCGGTGCCGCCCGACACGTAATTGTCGGCCCAGATCAGTGCTGATTTCCGACTGCGTCGTCTCTGATCTGGGCCGACAATTACGTGCCGGGCGGCACCAAATTAATTAGCATGTTTATTTCGGCTTTTTTCTTAAAGATGTGCTGTGTGCCTCCCGGCCACTGCTGCATTCTCCACGAATCGGTATCTGTCCGTGGCCCGGGGGTTGGGGTGGTGGGACGCAGGGGTGTCATCTCGTTGTCTGTTTCCATTAGGGCAGGCAGCTCATCTTCTCCTATGACGGCCTGCGTCGATGTCGAAGGTCGAGGTTTGTCGTCTGCTGTGACTGACGTGGAAGGCTTGCTTGACTGCTGAGCCTCGCGCATTTTTCTATCATACAGTTCTTTGTAAGGACGCAAGCCATCTTGCAAATATCCCCTAAACCGATGTACCCTTTCAAAATTAAAGTCGTACTTTATCATTGCAGGGAAAATCTCACGCAGTTGCTTCACGTTCATTTCGCTACTGCATTCGGTTTCGATTGTTAACCTTTCCTCTTCCAATTGCATCAGCTCTTCATCTATCAGTTCTTGGTCATGGGATGCCAAAACCTCTTCAACATCATCTTCATAAGCTTCCACAAGCCAAACTCACTTTGTCCTTGCTTTGTTCACCACGATCGAAATGCTTAATTATGTCTAGTTTTACGCTAAGTGTAACACCCTTACGAGCTCTTTTAGGCTTTTCCGACACCTTAGAACTCATCTTGCAAACGACTGCTCACAGACACGTGTTTAAGCAATGCCGGCAAGAATGCCGTTCTGAATCTGGGGGAGAGCGGCTCCTCGGGGTGCACGCTGATTTTTTTTTCACGCTGCCTTTTATCGCACGCTGATTTTTCTCGCACGCTGCTTTTTTTTCATAACAGTGAAAACACCTTCTGAAAGCGAAAACAGGGTACTAATGTAGGTCCTTTGTAACAGTGAGGTATTGTAAAGCGAACGTTCGAAAAGCGGGGGACATCTATATATGGAGGAATTTAAGGTGGGGGGTTATATGGGAGGCAGGGTTTGAGGGTCAGCACAACAATGTGGGCCGAAGGGCCTGTACTGTGCTGTACTATTCTATGTTCTATGTTAAAACTGGAAAGCTGGCAGGGAAAAGACGCAGAGGCAGACAGAGAATGAAAATGATAGATGGAATAACATCATGGCTAGAAACAGGGGAGGCAACAACTACAATTCAGAGGGTCAGGGACTGTGATGGATGGAGGGACATGATCGTCCACGCCAAACGGCAAGGCACCTGAATGAATGACTCACCAGTGTCCATTTTAGGTTTTGCCAGGTCCAGTGGCCCCAGAGTTCATTATGGCCTTGGAGAGCTGAATTGCAGAAGTGAGGTGACGGTGATTATGCTGATGGTACTCAACCAGTCAACCAGTCAGTCAAGAAGCACATGACTAACTGTGACATCAAGGTACCCTGATAAAACTGATCACAGTGCATATTAAAGGGAAATAATACAGCAGTTGGAGTCTTGAGGACATAAGTGGAAAAGTGTCAGAAACTGTCGAGAAATAATAACTTTCTGTCGTTTCTGTTGATCTTCTGTAAGATTACATAAGCTGACAGGAAATCATCTCATTATGATGTGCTTTGCTGTGCTACACTTTGAATTCCATCATTAAGGACTCTCACCATCCAGGGCATGCTTTTTCCTTGCTGCTGCCATTGGGAAAGACGGGCAGGACCCTTAGGTCCCACACCACCACATTTCTGGAACAATTATTAACCTTGAACCATCAGGGTTCTGAACCAGAGTGGATAACTTCACTCACTGAACTGGTTCCACAACCTATGGACTCACTTTCCAGGACTCCACAATTCATGTTCTCACTATTTTCTGTCTATCTATTTATTTATCTATTATTTAACACTTTTTGGATGTTGGTTGGTTGTCTTTATGTTCAATTTTTCATTGATTCTATTGCTTTTCTTTCTATCCACTGTGATTGCCCACAAGAAAATGAATTTCAAGGGAACATATGGTGACATATATGTACTTTGATAATAAGTTTCCTTTGAACTTTGATTTCTGTGGCTTTCCAGTCATGGAGCCACAGAAATGCACAACAGGTCATAGGGTCCTCTGACTATCAAGCAGCTGTTAAAAGGCAATGCTTGAAAGGTCTGACGTGATTGTTGTGGGCTCATTGATGTCTATGTCCTTGTATCAGGACAACAGCCAGCAACACATAACAACAAAGGAAACAGAGACTCACTCATCATGAGTACGGTCAACCTCCTCTCCTGCTGCACAGCTGTTCACGGGATTACCAAAACATGGGCGCCCTGTTTCTGTGTAAACAGATGCAAGAATTGAAATACAAGGCTACTGAGATTGGAGGAAGATCATCTCCCATTTCTCTTGTTAGATAAACATCCATTTTGTTGAGATAATGTACTGGCTGCTTTCATTTGAAGCTCTCGGGAACAGAATGGTGCAACAGTTAGCATGACACTGTTACTTGTCAGGGAGTTTGGAGTTCAGTCCCTGTGTGGTTAGTAACGGGTGTGTAGATTCTCTCAGTAAACTGTGTGGGTTTCCTCTGGGTGCTCTGGTTTCCCTCCACTGTCCAAACTTAGTAGATTAACTGGTCATTGTCATTTGACCTGTGATTAGGCTACTGTGCTCGAAGGACAGGAAGGGCCTTTGCACGCTGCATTGCTAAATGAAATAAATACACTATGACAGTATGGGGGTGGGGATGTGGAGAACATAGTGTCTAAACATCTGCAGAATGCTATCTCCATTCACTATGCCCTCTAGTGTTTGCTTGTGCAGGTGCAATGCACTCTCCCATCTTATTTTCTTGCGATTCCATGTGGCAGGGCTCCCCAAAACCCAACAATTGGAAAATTGCACTCACATCATCAAAATAGGAAGATCAGTGATGAGTGATAAACTGGAAAATCAAAAGCACAAGAGATTCTGCAGATGCTGAAAATCTTGAGCAATCCACACAAGATGCTAGAGTAACTCAGCAGGTCAGGCAGCATCCATGAAGCAATAAACACCTAATGGTTCTGGCCAAGACTCTTCATCATAAGTGGAAAGGAAGGGTGAAGAAGCCACAGTAAGAAGGTAGGACGAGGAGAAGGAGTGTAAGGTGACAGATGGTAGGTGAGACCACGTGAGGGGGAAGTTGTGTGGGTGGGTGAGGAGGACTGAAGAAAGAAGCTGGAAGGTGATGGGTGGAAGAGGTGAAAGAATGAAGAGTCTATACAAAGTGGAGAGTGGACCTTGATAGAACGGGAAGAAGGAGGGGAATCAAAGGGAGGTGATTGCAGGAGAGGAGAATTCTGAGAAAATGTGCTTGCTAGATTAACTTTTGGTCAGCCAGGAGGAATATCAGAACTGGAACAGATCTGAGAGACATCAAAGACTGCAAAGGCTGGAATCTGGGGCAACAAAATGTTGGAAGAACTCGGTAGGTCAGGCAACATCTATGGAGGGAAATGATCATGATCGAGAATCTGATTGATGGTCATAAGGAAAGAAGCAATCTCCACAGGATTAAAACTAGACTCCAAACCTGTTCCTCCTGCAGTACATTCTTGCTTCTAGTGGACTGATGGAGAGAAGAACCTGAGGATTTAGCAACTCTACAGGGCCTCCATCACATGCACAGTGTTATCAACCCATTTTGATTACTCACGAACAAAGGAAAACAGGCCTTTTATTTGCCTCTCATGGTTAATGGGTCAAGGAGAAAACTGCTTTACACCCCATTCATAAAAAACATTTGATCTATAATCACTGTGAAGAAGAAATGTCATCTTAGTAGCAGGTGTCATGCCTTCAGGACTTCAGCATGTGTGCTGTTTGATGGCATTTCCACATGGTATAAAGAAACTAATCATACTGGCTTGGATTTTTTCCTTCCTGTGATTCACATAAATTTCCATCTGATGGATTCCACACCTTAATCTTAATCTAGGTATTTAACCTCACTTTAATTGGATACACAAGCATATCCCTACCCACCCACCAACCATTTTTCCCGTTTCTGCCCCACTCTACATGCTGTCCTTCTGTGAATTGAATGAGGAACTCAGACAAGGCGAGAAGGGAAGATTATGCAATGAGAGTACAGTACTGGATTCAGAATCCGATTCACAACTAGCTTCGTTATCATTGACATAAGACATGAAATGTGTTTTTTTGTGGCAGCACTACAGTGCAAAAAGTAAAATTGCCATAATTTAAAAAAAAAATAAATATTTCAGAAGAAAGGAATAACAGGATGGTGTTCATAAGTTCATGGACCATTTGAAAATCTAATGGTGGAGGGACAAGTTATATATGAATAGTTGAGAATTCATCTTTAAGCTCGGGTACTTCAAACTTATTGGTAGTGATGAGAAATGAGCATTTCCTGGACAGTGAGGACCTTAGTAATGGATGTTGCCTTTTGAGGCACTGCCTCGAGAAAACATCCTCAACGGTAGGGAGGGTTATGCCCGTGGTGAAGCTGGCTGGGCCTACAAGCCTCTGCAGCCTCTTGCAATCCTGTGCCTTGGAGCCTCCATATTAGGTTGTGATGCAACCAGTCAGAATGCTCTCCACTGCAGATTTATGGAAATTTGTAAGAATCTTCTCAAACTCCTAATGAAGTAGAGCCTCTAGTGTACCTTTTTTTCAATTGTAGGAATGTTTTGGGCCTAGGATAGATCTGCTGAGACATTGATGCCCAGCAACTTGAAGCTGCTCACTCTTTCCAGCAATGACCCCTCAATGAGGACTGGTCTGTGTTCTCTCAACTTCCCCTTCCTAAAGTCCACAATGAATTCCTTGGTCTTGCTGATACTGAGTAGGTTATTATTGTGACACCAGTCTATCTCAATCCTGTATGCGTCTTCATCGCCACCTGAGATTTTATCAACACCAGTTAATTCATTGGTGAATTTATGGATGACATTTGATTTGTGCCTAGCCATGCAGTCACGGGTGTAGAGAGAGGAGAACCATGGGCTGAGTACATATCACTGAGGTGTGCCTGTGTTGATCATTAATGAAGAAGAAATAGGAGCAGATTGGTGGGACTGGGCAGTGCAAATGGTTTAGCACCAATTAGATGGACTGAAGGGCTTGTTTCTTTGTTGTCCTTTTTTGTGGCTATATGACTCTATGTTATTACTGATCTTCACTGGCTGTGATGTTCTGATAAAGAAGTCAAGGATCCAGTTGCAGAGTGAGATGCAGAGGCTTAAGTTTCAAAGCTTAGTGATTAATACTGGAGGGATAAAGAACGATTAACTCTACCTCCGTGTTGCAGAGCCGCTCCATTTTGAAATCCTTCAATTACAATATAACTCATTATTCTTAAAACATTGCTTCCTGGCAAAAACCAACAGTTAAATCAGCATCGCCACCTAGCATTGATGTGACATTACCTGGAATTTGTACAATGTATGATGTGAATCCAACAAATTTGAAATTAAAGAAAAGTCATGGAATGATAAATGTTGCTGTCTTTCAGTAATATTCCAGGAAAGAATGAGCAATATCCTGGACCCAAAATATCAAAGCAGGTATAAAGAAGGCATGACAGTGCCTGTATTTCATTCGGACTGTGAGAAGATTTGGTATGTTGACAAAAATACTTGTAAATTTCTACAGATGTACTGTGGAGAGTATCCTTGCAGACTGCATCACTATCTGGTATGGGGGGGGGGGGGTTGCTATTGTACAGGATCAAAGTAAGCTGCAGAGAATTGTAAAATTAGTCAGCTCCATCATGGGCACAAGCCTCCGTGGTATCCACAACATCTTCAAGGAGTGGTGCCTTGAAAAGGCAACATCCATCATTAAGGGCCCGCCTCGCCAAGGTCATGCCCTCTTCTCTTTGCTACATTCAGGAAGGAGATACAGGAGCCTGAAGGCACAAACTCAGCGATTCAGGAACAACTTCTTCCCCTCTGTCATCCGATTTCTGAATGGATATTGAACCCATGAATACTACATCATTACTTTTTTTTTCTATTTTTGCCCTACTTATTTAATTTAACTATTTACTATACTTACAGTAATTCACAGATTTTTCCTCGCTGTTATTATGCATCGCATCGTACTGCTATCACAAAATTAACAAATTTCACAACATAACCTGATTCTGATTCTGAAATATGCAAATCTACACTCTCAGGGCACAATCAATATTTGATTTTATTGAGGAATATTTAATGACTCTTGACATGTTAGATTTCTGGCAATACTTATATTACCCATTCATTGACACATTGCAGTATAGTCGTTTATAAGTTTGTCTCACCAACACCCATTTCAGCTAAACTCCACTCATTTGTTTTTTGATAAGTTTTTGTCCAGTGTGACTTTAACTCACATCTTCAAAACTCTATGAAGTGTATACAGAATGGTGTAAGCTGTTCGTTCTCTGATGTTGAAAATCTGATTTCAATTTTAGCTTCATGTATCAGTGGTGAGATCCCACGTGCTTGTTGAGGAGTTAAAAGGCCTTATTAGCAGTGGGGGCACACTTTCATTTTGATTTTCAAACTCAGTCCGCGCAAAGGTGTTGGAAACAATCTCCATGTCAAAGTCAAGGTAAATTTATTATTCAAAGTAAATATATGTTACCATATACTACCATGTGATTCATTTTGTTACAGCCATTTATACAAAAATAAAAAAAACTAGAATTTATGAGAAACTATGCATAAATGAAGACTGACAAACAGCCCATGTGCAAAAGAAAAACAATGTGTAAATAAAAAATAATAATATTGAGAACGTAAGTTGTAGAATCTTTGAAAGTGAGTCTGTAGGTTGTGAAATCAGTTCGGAGTTGAGGTGAGTTAAGTTATCCACACTGGTTCAGGGTGCTGATGGTGTATGGTAATAGCTGTGTAGAAACTAAGGCTCCTGTTCCTCCTGTCTGATGAGAGTAATGAGAAGAGAGCATGGCTTGGAGAGTGGTGGTCCTTGACGATGGATGCTGCTTTGTTGTGGCAGTGCTCCTTGCAAATATGCTCAATAGTGTTGTGGGCTTTGCCCATGATGCACTGGGCTGTATCCATCACTTTCTGCTGACTCTTCCGTTCCTGTGTATTGACGATTCCATACTGGGCAGTGATGCAGCCAGTTAGGAAACTCAGCCCTATGCATTCATAGAAGCTTGCCAAACTCAGTGAGGGAATTGAATTAAGGCTTGGGAAATTAGAAAGACAATTGAGAAAAAAAATATGATGGGATTTTGAAAGAATAAGGAATAGGACTGAATCGATGAGTTAGCATTGACAAAATGGGCCAAATGGCCTTATTAGTTCCATAATGACTTAATGGTCCTGTGATTGTGCTCATAACCTGGAAAGGCCTTATTTGATTAGTTTGTGGCATTTTGATGCTAATTTCTGCAGCACTGCTTCAAGCTAATACATTTGATTCTATTGACCGTTGTATTTGGAAACATACAGCAGTACAGCACAGAAACATATCCTTTCACCCATCTGGTGTGTGTCAAACTATTATTCTGCCTACTTCCATTGACTTGCACCTGTACCATAGCCCTCCATTCCCCTCCCATCCATGTACTTATCCAAATTTCTCTTAAATGCTAAGTTCAAACCCACATCTACCACTTACGCTGTCAGCTTGTTCCACACTCTCACCACCCTCTGAGTGAAGAAGTTCCCCTCTTAAATATTCCAGCTTTCATCCCTAACCTATGATCTCTAGTTCCAGTCTCAACCATCTTCAGTGGGAGGATGCATTTACCCTTTCTTACCCACATAAATGTGTATACCTTGATGAAATCTCACTGTGTTCTGCTACACTCTAGGAAATAAATTCCCTGCAACATCCTTGTAAATTTTCTCCATACTCTTTCAACCTTATTGATATCTTTCCTGGAGGTTGGTGACCAGAACAATAATTATTTTGCAGGTTCACCTAGAGAAACCTTGTTACTCCCTCTGGATAGATAGTTCCTCTAGTTCAGGGGTTCTTAACCTTTTAGTACTATGGACCCCTTTGGCAGTCTGGTGAAGTCTCTCTCAGAATAATGTGAATAAATGTATAAAATAAACAGATTACAAAATAGTCATAGTCATACTTTATTGATCCCGGGGGAAATTGGTTTTCGTTACAGTTGCACCATAAATAAATAGTAATAAAACCATAAATAGTTAAATAGTAATATGTAAATTATGCCAGGAAATAAGTCCAGGACCAGCCTATTGGCTCAGGGTGTCTGACCCTCCAAGGGAGGAGTTGTAAAGTTTGATGGCCACAGGCAGGAATGACTTCCTATGACACTCTGTGTTGCATCTCGGTGGAATGAGTCTCTGGCTGAATGTACTCCTGTGCCCACCCAGTACATTATGTAGTGGATGGGAGACATTGACCAAGATGGCATGCAACTTAGACAGCATCCTCTTTTCAGACACCACCGTCAGAGAGTCCAGTTCCATCCCCACAACATCACTGGCCTTACGAATGAACCAAATATATTGAAATACAGTAACCAAAATATTAAAAAAACAAATGTGTGATATAGAAGTTAGTGAAAATAAAGACATAATTTTTTCCGATTTCACGGACCCCCTGGGTGGCTGGGGTGAAAATAAATGATGTTAAAAGTTCAAGCAAATCCGCTAATAGAAAGGTTGTGAGTGGTGGTAAAAATCTTCTGAGGTGTATATATTTCAATGCTGGGAGTATTGCGGGTAAGGCGGATGAGTTGAGGACGTGGATTGACACGTGGAATTATGACCTTATAGCAATTAGTGAAACTTGGCTACAGGAGGGGCAGGACTGGCAGCTTAATATTCCAGGGTTCCGATGTTTTAGATGTGATCGAGGCAGAGGAATGAAAGGTGGGGGAGTAGCATTGCTTGTTAGGGAAAATATTACAGCAGTGCTCAGGCCGGGTAGATTAGAGGGCTTGTCTACTGAGTCCTTATGGGTGGAGCTGAGAAACAGGAAGGATAAGGCCACATTAGTGGGATTATATTACAGACCACCCAATAGTCAATGAGAATTGGAAGAGCAAATCTGCAGAGAGATAGCAGGCAACTGCAGGAAACATAAAGTTGTGGTGGTAGGGGATTTTAATTTTCCATATATTGATTGGGACTCCCACACTGTTAGGGGTCTAGATGGTTTAGAGTTTGTAAAATATGTTCAGGAAAGTTTTCTTAATCAATATATAGAGGGACCAACTAGAGGGGATGCAATATTGGATCTCCTGTTAGGAAACGAGTTAGGACAAGTGACAGAAGTCTGTGTAGGGGAGCACTTCGCTTCCAGTGATCATAACACCATTAGTTTCAATTTGATCGTGGACAAGGATAGATCTGGTCCTAGGATTGATGTTCTTAACTGGAAGAAGGCCAAATTTGAAGAAATGAGAAAGGATCTAAAAAGCGTGGATTGGGACAGGTTGTTCTCTGGCAAGGATGTGATGGGTAGGTGGGAAGCCTTCAAAGGAGAAATTTTGAGAGTGCAGAATTTGTATGTTCCTGTCAGGATTAAAGGCAAAGTGAATAGGAATAAGGAACCTTGGTTCTCAAGGGATATTGCAACTCTGATAAAGAAGAAGAGGGAGTTGTATGACATGTATAGGAAGCAGGGAGTAAATAAGGTGCTTGAGGAGTATAAGAAGTGCAAGAAAATACTTAAGAAAGAAATCAGAAGGGCTAAAAGAAGACATGAGGTTGACTTGGCAGTCAAAGTGAAGGATAATCCAAAGAGTTTTTACAGGTATATTAAGAGCAAAAGGATTGTAAGGGATAAAATTGGTCCTCTTGAAGATCAGAGTGGTCGGCTATGTGCAGAACCAAAGGAAATGGGGGAGATCTTAAATAGGTTTTTTGCGTCTGTACTTACTAAGGAAACTGGCATGAAGTCTATGGAATTAAGGGAAACAAGTAGTGAGATCATGGAAACTGTAAAGATCGAAAAGGAGGAGGTTCTCGCTGTCTTGAGGAAAATTAAAGTGGATAAATCCCCGGGACCTCACGGGGTGTTCTCTCGGACCTTGAAGGAGAATAGTGTTGAAATTGCAGGGGCCCTGGCAGAAATATTTAAAATGTCGCTGTCTACAGGTGAGGTGCCGGAGGATTGGAGAGTGGCTCATGTTGTTCTGTTGTTTAAAAAAGGGTAGAAAAGTAATCTGGGAAATTATAGGCCAGTAAGTTTAACGTCAGTAGTAGGTAAGTTATTGGAGGGAGTACTAAGAGACAGAATCTACAAGCATTTGGATAGACAGAGACTTATTAGGGAGAGTCAACATGGCTTTGTGCATGGTAGGTCAAGTTTGACCAATCTATTGGAGTTTTTCGAGGAGGTTACCAGGAAAGTGGATGAAGGGAAGGCAGTGGATATTGTCTACATGGACTTCAGTAAGGCCTTTGACAAGGTCCCGCATGGGAGGTCAGTTAGTAAAATTCAGTTGCTAGGTATACATGGAGAGGTGGTAAATTGGATTAGACATTGGCTCAATGGAAGAAGCCAAAGAGTGGTAGTAGAGAATTGCTTCTCCGAGTGGAGGCCTGTGACTAGTGGTGTGCCACAGGGATCAGTGCTGGGTCCATTGTTATTTGTCATCTATATCAATGATCTGGATGATAATGTGGTAAATTGGATCAGCAAATTTGCTGATGATACAAAGATTGGAGGTGTAGTAGACAGTGAGGAAGATTTTCAGAGCCTGCAGAGGGACTTGAACCAGCTGGAAAAATGGGCTGAAAAATGGCAGATGGAGTTTAATACAGACAAGTGTGAGGTATTGCACGTTGGAAGGACAAACCAAGGTAGAACATACAGGGTTAATGGTAAGGCACCGAGGAGTGCAGTGGAACAGAGGGATCTTGGGAATACAGATACAAAATTCCCTAAAAGTAGCATCACAGGTAGATGGGGTTGTAAAGAGAGCTTTTGGTACATTGGCCTGTATTAATCAAAGTATTGAGTATAAGAGCTGGAATGTTATGATGAGGTTGTATAAGGCATTGGTGAGGCCGAATCTGGAGTATTATGTTCACTTTTGGTCACCAAATTACAGGAAGGATATTAATAAGGTTGAAAGAGTGCAGAGAAGGTTTACAAGGATGTTGCCGGTACTTGAGAAACTCAGTTACAGGGGAAGGTTGAATAGGTTAGGACTTTATTCCCTGGAGCGTAGAAGAATGAGGGGAGATTTGATAGAGGTATATAAAATTATGATGGGTAGAGATAGAGTGAATGCAAGCAGGCTTTTTCCACTGAGGCAAGGGGAGAAAAAAACCAGAGGACATGGGTTAAGGGTGAGGGGGGAAAAGTTTAAAGGGAATATTAGCGGGGGCTTCTTCACACAGAGAGTGGTGGGAGTATGGAATGAGCTGTCAGATGAGGTGATAAATGCGGGTTCTTTTTTAACATTTAAGAATAAATTGGACAGATACATGGATGGGAGGTGTATGGAGAGATATGGTCCATGTGCAGGCCAGTGGGACTAGGCAGAAAATGGTTCGGCACAGCCAAGAAGGGCCAAATGGCCTTTTTCTGTGCTGTCATTTCTCTGGTTTCTATGGAATCTATCCACAGACCCGCGAGGTCACTGACTATGTCACTGAAGCAGGCCATCCCATTAGTCTTATTTGCCCTGTACCCTTGAAACTTATTCTCTCTTACATGATGGGTAATTCTCCTTTTATTATTTTACTACTTACCTACGTTAAGGACTAAATTAATGGTAGCTAATTAACATACCTGTGCACAAATGGGATTTGAGAGGAAACCAGAGCACTCTGCAGAAACCAACAGCCTCACACAAAATAACAAATTTCACGCAGACGAACACCCAGGGTCAGGGACGAACCCGGATCCCTGGATCTGTACCTTGCCATCTTAATGGTACTGAAAAACAGCCTATGTTGTAACAGGTCTGAATCTCCAAGATCTCTATTCTTCTGTGGGTATAATACCATCTCCAACAAGAGCAGTAAATAAATATCCACTCTGCAGAAGTACTTTTAACGGATAACTCCATTAGATTTAACCTGAATCCAATATGTCTGGGAGCATTTCAAATGGACTACAGATATCCTTGTTTCAAACAATGATGTTATCAGGATAAAACCAGCTAGCGTGCCAAGTGAAGGCTTTTATTGCTTGTTCCATAAAGTTCTCAGAAATTAATGGGGCAGTGTGAATTATGCAGCCCAAGTGCCTCACTATCAACTATTAAATAAAATTTCTGGTTGGGAAATCGTCTAGGCAAACTCAAGTAGCAAAATCCACCTGCAAATAATCACCGCATTAATAACAGTTCATTTCTGTATAAATAATTCAAGATATGATATGACACAATGAGTTAAATATAAACTGCACATTGTAGAATTCTGAAATAAAAGCATAACAGTTTGGATATTCACAATAGGCATTTAAAAGGGAACAATATATCCACATTTTAAGTGGCATTTTTAACCTGCACTGATATATTCTAGTTGGAAGAGATTTCCTACTTACAAGACTAACAATCAGAATCAGAATTAGAATCAGGTTTAATATCATTGGCATACAGTATGTCCTGGAATTTGTTGTTCTGCAACAGCTGTACATTGTAATACATAAAAAATTATAAATAAGAATAAGAAATATATATATATATATATACAGTATATACAAATTAAACTAAATGAATTATCTGCAGCTTAATATGAAAAAGACTAAGGAGCTGGTGGTAGACCTGAGGAGAGCTAAGGTACTGGTGACCCCTGTTTCCATCCAGGGGGTCAGTGTGGACATGGTGGAGGATTACAAATACCTGGGGAAACGAATTGACAATAAACTGGACTGGTCAAAGAACACTGAGGTTGCTACAAGAAGGGTCAGAGCCGTCTCTATTTCCTGAGGAGACTGAAGTGTCTGTACATGAGGTGACTCTGACAGGAAATGATAAAGTAGTGGTACTTGGGGGTGTGAGAGGTGGGTTAGTGGGTGGAGGTGTTGATCAGCTTTACTGCTTGGGACTCTACGAGTCTGTGGTGGCCAGTGCTATCATGTTTGCTGTTGTGTGCTGGGGCAGCAGGCTGAGGGTAGCAGACACCAACAGAATCAACAAACTCATTCGTAAGGTCAGTGATGTTGTGGGGATGGAACTGGACTCTCTGATGGTGGTGTCTGAAAAGAGGATGCTGTCTAAGTTGCATGCCATCTTGGTCAATGTCTTCCATCCACCAAATAATGGACTGGGTAGGCACAGGAGTACATTCAGCCAGAGACTCATTCCACCGAGATGCAGCACAGAGCGTCACAGGAAGTCATTCCTGCCTGTGGCCATCAAACTTTACAACTCCTACCTTGGAGGGTCAGACACCCTGAGCCAATAGGCTGGTCCTGGACTTATTTCATAATGTACTGGCATAATTTACATATTACTATTTAACTATTTATGGTTTTATTACTATTTAATTATTTATGGTGCGACTGTAACGAAAACCAATTTCCCCCGGGATCAATAAAGTATGACTATGACTATGACTATGACTATAAAAAAGCGAGTAAAAGAATAGTGAGGTTGCGTTTATGGGTTGGTTCATTGTCTGTTCAGAGATCTGATGAAATCAGGATATGTTTAAAGTGTAAGCTCTTGGAGGACCTCCAAATTTCCAGTTTAAGGCCAAACTGATGAAGCAGAGTGAACATTAACTGTCACATTATACATCTATGGCTGTCTAGTTCTTACAGTGGGCCCTCATTACTTCATTTCTGTCTTGTCCCACACTTATAAATTCATTTGCTATAGCCCTAATTTTAAACAGAACCCACCTACAAAACTGAGGGTTATTTCTGGTGTTGCTTATGTGATGTTTTAGAACATGTTACCTACAGACTGAAACATTAGACTGGTGTCCAGGGCCCACCATATCATTCCGAGGAATTTAGATTCATGATGTTATAATGATCTGATATTAAACTAGTGAAGCAGGTATTCAGATTCAGGTGTTATTTATCACATGTACATCGAAACACAGTGAAGTACAGTATGCCATTTGCATGAACAGCCAACACACCCAAGGATGTGCTGGGGGCAGCTCACAGGTGTTGCTACATATTCCAGTGCCAAGATGGCATGTCCTCAACGTTTAGATTATGAGAACACTCAGTCCTCTTTTATTGTCATTTAGAAATGCATACATGCATTAAGAAATGATACAATGTTTCTCCGGAGTGATATCACAGAAAACAGGACAAACCAAAGACTAACACTGACACAACCACATAATTATAAGATATAGTTACAGCAGTGCAAAGCAATACCATAATTTGATAATGAACAGACCATAGGCACAGTAAAAAAAAAGTCTCAAAGTCCCGAGTCAATTGACTCCCAAGTCCCCGATTGCAGGCTGCAAAAGGGAGAAACTCCCCGCCATAAACCTCCAGGCACTGTCAACTTGCCGATACCTTGGAAGCAGCTGACCCCGGCCAACCCTGAGCTCATCCATCCGAAAACTCCGAGCTTCCAAGCAGCTTCTCCGATACAGCCTCCCGAGCGCCATTCTCTGCCAAGCGTCTTCGACCTCTCCCCAACCGCTGAAACACGCAAAGCCGAGGATTTCGGGGCCTTCAGCTCCGGAGATTCCGGTTACCACACAGTAGCTGCGGTAGCAAAGCAGGTATTTCAGAAGTTTTCCAGATGTTCCACTGTGCTCTCACATCTATCTCCATCAAATCAGGATTGTGCACGGTCCCCTACTTGACAAATAACAGATATTCATCACCGAAGTGGCCGCGCGTTCGGTCGTCGCGCCGCCATCTTCTCCCCCACTCCCGGGAGGATTTAGCAAAACAACACAGGCAGCAAAAGCAGAACAGCAAAACGAGGCTCTTTCTCACCTGCCCTTCCTCACGCATACCGACCTCTAACCCCAGAACAGGCCTCCTCTGGGAGTCCTTGGCACCATATATGAGAGGCTGGGTGGCATACTCACGCCCCTACCTCTTACTTATTATACTTCCATACATGACCTCAGACCAATCAATACGTGAACCTTTAACTGCTCTATAAAATGGCCCAGGTAGCAATTAAGATAATTCATTTTGGGTTTGTCACTGATAACCATGCCCTTGAATGAAAGGCCTCCCTCAATATTATCTGCTTGTCTTTTGAGAGGACTAAAGCATTAAAGGAAAGATGTGCTGCTGAGGCTTTATAAGACATTGGTTAGATTTTATTTGGAATATAGTGAGCAATTTTGGACCCAGTAACTAAAGAAAGATGTGCTGGCCCTAGTGAGGGTCCAGAGAAGATCCCAGGAATGAATAGGCTTAACCGCAGACATCCCACCTCTTCTGGAAGTTCTGGGGGTCTCCCGCATAACCATAGTGGCTCCCTGACGCCCGGAAATTATATACAATATCCCGGAAATCATTTTTTTGAGAAAGAGAAGGAGAGGGAGAGTGAGGATCCTGATTGGTCTCTCTTTGTGCTAAGAGTGGTCCCCAACCACCGGGCCGTGAGGAAATGATATGATTTGGCGATATGAAACGATATGAGTCAGCTGCACCTTTCCTCATTCCCTGTCATGCCCACTGTTGAAGTTGAACGCACGTGAGGTCATGACGCATGTGTCATCCATGTCATCACGGGGAAGATCAACTCCTCGAGCTTGCAAATGACGGCAGGCTGAAAAGTATGTTTAACATAACATCTTTGCCAGCATTCTGGATCAAAGTCAAGGCTAAATATCCTGAGATAACCACGAAAGCACTGAAAATGTTGCTTCCATTTCCAACATACCTCTGCGAAGCAGGGTTTTCTGCAATGAATGCAACGAAAACAAAATTGTGGAATAGACTGGACATAAGGAACCCCCTTCGAGTATCGCTGTCTCCCATCACCCCTCGATGGCACCGTCTTGTTGCAGGAGAACAAGCCTAGGGCTCCCACTGATTCAGTGATATTGGTGTGTTGCAATGATTTTATATGTTCATACAAGGAAAATATGCGCTGTGTGTTTAATATCCAAATGTTACTTAAAATGTTATGATGATATTGACTTATAATTGATTTATCACTCTATTCATGCGAGGAAAATATGCACTATGTGTTTAATATTAAATTCGTTAGATAAACCCTTTTAGAAACGAAATTGAGTGTATTAGCCACTTATAAGTGACTTATAGTTGACTTATCACCTATATTCTGGTCATGATTAACACCACCCCACCCCCCGGTTGGCCGGTCCGCAAGAATATTGTCAATATTAAACCCGTCCGGGGTGCAAAAAAGGTTGGGGACACCTGCTAAGTAGACGGATCAGTTTTCTCTGTGGGCGGGCTTTACAGTCGACCTCAAAAATAATGACAGTGTTGCTCGCTGCTCTGTCTGCAACAGTAACTTTTCTACTGCCCATGGTGGGTTAAAATGTCAAAGGCATGTTGAGGTGAGTTTAACAGGTGTCATTCGTTCATTAGCATAGCTAATGTTATTTAAACTATGTAAACATGAGGAAATCTGCAGATGCTGGAATTTCAAGCAACACGCACAGGCTGGCTGCTACGCTATTGATGTCCTACGTGATGAGGCCAAACTCCCTGTAGACTTACTTAAAGTTGTAATAGAATAAACTTGATAATATAATATAATATGAGTACATATTTTAATGTCACATTTTCTGCACACACCCAGCTTGGTTTACAGATTAGACAAAATCACTAAACAAAGTATTACATACATCCTTGGAGGTCGACCGGGGTGGGGTGGGGGGGGGAATATGGGGTTGCGGGGGGTGGGGTGCTACCGCCCTGAAATGAGCTTTTGCAGGGTGGGAGGTCTGTAACCGGTTTGTGTCTTTGGGCCTGTTCATGATGGAGTTCAGGAAGAGGAGTGGGATCTCAGTGAAACATACTGGATACTGAAAAGCTTGGATAGAACAGACACGGAAAGAATGTTTCTCTTAGTGGGAGAATCTAGGATCTATGGGTGCACAAAATAAAGGGACCCTTCTGAAACTGAGTTGAAGAGTGTGGTTAATGTGTGGAATTCATTGCCACAGACGACTGTGGAGGAAAATTCAGTGGGTGTATCAAAGGCAGTAATTGATAGTTTCATGATTGGTAAGCGGGAGAAGACAGGAGAATGGGGTTTTAAAAACAAATATGAACACATAGCAGAGCAGACTCGATGGGCTGAATGGCTTAATTCTGCTCATAATCTTATGGCTTTATGGTGAAATTAGTACTGTGATTTAAATTCCCTTGGAGTAGATGATTGGTTAGATTATAATTTGGCATTAATATCTAGTGTCAACAAAATTCAAATTTCTGGACATGAAGCAAGTATGCAAATTACACCTGGGATACTGGCAAAAATTAATTCTTGTGTCTGGAAACAATGAAATATAGCTAAAGAACCTTCATATATCTGAACCCCTTGCAAACCACTGGAGATAAACTTCCTTCCGTTCCTGCAAGTGGACAGGATGGACAGCTAGCCATTTATAGAGCTGGAAGATATTTATCTGCAGATTGAGGTTGGTCTGCTCCATTAAACATTGGCTGCCTTCACCCATTTAAATCAAATGTTTATGTTTTAAATAAGCTCCATCATTTGATTTTGAGTTTGCCTGCCTGAGTGGAAATATATCAATGGCCTTTCACCTAGTTTGTGAGAGAGATCCTAATCAAGGATTCAAGCTTTTAGAAAGCTACTTTGTTCTACAAGAAAATATTTCTTTCACCCAGCTCACTACAAAAGGAATGCAAAAAAAAAAGGTAATATCTTGAAATTCTGGCAATCAAGTAAAGGGCTGCCAGGTATTCCCATGAGAAATAATTAGGCATTTTTTTGCAATTATTATGACTGCCTAGAAAAAAGGCCTTCAGAAATTAAATGTTCCACTGGGTGACTTAATGCAATTAATGTGAACATTATTGCTAAGTGCTCTACAGTAGTTTTGAAGTGACTTGTGGTGGAGTGATTTTAATAGTTTCAAAATGAAAACTACAGATATAAAGGAAAATCCCTCCTTTTGTCTTCTCCTTACCCTCTTGCTCATCTTTAGACTCAGTGTTGAAAATGAACAAGGGGTAGTAATCCAGAGCAACACACTTGGAAAGCTGAAGGAAATCAGCAGGCCAGGCAGCATCTATGGAGAGGAATGAACGGTCGATCTTTTGGGCTGAGACCCTTCATCAGTCAATGGAAAGGAAAGGGGTAGAGACCAGAATAAGAAGGTGGAAGGAGGAAGAGTACAAGCTGGCAGGTGATAGGTGAGGGGGAAGGGTAAATGATGGGATGTGAGAAGCTGGAAGGTGATAGATGGGAGAGGTAAAGGGTTGAAGAAAAAGGAATCTGATAGGAGAGGACAGTGGACTATGGGAGAAAGTGAGGGAAGAAGAGAACCAGAGGGAGCTGATGGGCAGGTGGGGAGAAGTGAAGAGGTAAGAGGGAAGCCAGAATGGAGAATAGGAAAAGAGAGAAGTGGGAGAGGGAGTAATTACTACAACTCAGAGAAATCGACGTTCATGCTATCAGGCTGGAGGCTACCCAGACAGAATATAAGTTGCCGATCCTCCAAATGCAGGGAAGTTTCATTCTGACGACAGAGGAGATCATGGGCCAACATGTCACATGTCAAGTTGTAAGGAATTTCTATGTTCTCGACAGGTGGGTTTCCTCTGGATGCTGTGATTTCCTTCCACATTCCAAATATATATGTGCTAGTAGGTTAATTAGACACATGGTGTAATTAGACAGCATGGGCTCGTTAGGCTGGAATTAAAAAAAACTCTCAAGATAGCTAGGTTTCAGATTCACCTCCAGTGAAGCACCTTGTGATGTTTTGTTATGTTAAAGGTAGTTGTTGATATTAATAGTTCACATTCACAAATGCTCTTTGGCTGAGAGCATTTCCTGATTCTAATTGGCAATATACGGCGGGAGGAGAAGATGGCGGCACGCCAGGTGTGCGCAGCCCTCCGGTGAAAAATAATATCGTATCTGTTAAATAGGGGCCGTGGACAATTCTGATTTGATGGAGAATGGACGTGAAAGCACAGAGGAACATCTGGAGAAATTTCTGAAACGCCCATTCGTTGGTGTCGTTACTGTGTGGTCGGGAATCTTTCGGAGGGTAGGCCTCAAAATCCCCGGCCTTGCCTGCTTTTGGAGACCGAGAAGGAGGTCGAATTGTTCGGACAGAGATGGTGCTCAACACTCGGTGTCGGAGAGCAGATCAGAGCTCGAAGTTTTCGGATGACTCAGAGTCGGATTGTGGTCAGCATGGCAGGGAGAGTTTTTCTTCCTTCTCCTGTCTGCGTGAGATGTGGGACATTTGAGAGACTTTGAACTTTACTGTGCTCATGGACTTCTTCATCAATTTATGGTATTGTTACACTGTTTGTAACTATGTTATAATTATGTGGTTTTGTCAGTTTTTTCAGCCTTGGTTTGTCCTGTGTTTTGTGATATCACACCGGAGGAAATAATGTATCATTTCTTAATGCATGCATTACTAAATGACAATAAGAGGACTACGTGTCTTCATAATCATCATCATCTTAACTGTTAGCAGCAGCTGTGGACTTTTCATTAAACTTTTGGCGCCTTGTCAACTTTCCGAGCAAGGAGAAAGAAGGGTGGAGGTTTTTTCCATTCCCCATTTACATTAAACAGTATCACATCAAAATAAGAGGAAGAACCTTATTGCCTGTTGAAATCCCATAAACCGAAAGGGGAAGAGGTTAGTTAGTGTGACAGCTCAGGGTGTCCTGGAGTTCAGAGTTCAATTCAGATGCTGTCTGTAAGGAGTTTGTACTTTCTTCCGACGAACACATGGGTTCCCTCCCATAGTCCAAACATGTCCAGGTTGATAGGCTAAGCATTTGTTGTAAATTGTCCTGTGATTAGGCTAGAGTTAAATAGGTGGTTGAGCTCGTTGGACCAGAAGGACCTGGTTTGTGCCGTATCGCAAAATAAATAATTTATATTAAACACTAGATATCCATTGGAAGGTTAACCTGTTAAGCAATGAGGGTCTGGAAAATGACAGGGCAGCTAATCCACACAAACATCTTTCAATATCGTAACAGAAAGGAAGCAGCAATAGCATTGTTGAAAACAGATGAACATAAAATAGTTTGTAACCAACCCTAAATGATTATTTCCTCCAAAGTATTCACAAGGGAAGGTAAGCTATCATCTCCAAACTATATATTAGGATAATATCAATTGCATCTCAAATGGCATTGAAAACACAAACAGGCTGAAAGGACTCAAAATAAAATCATCAGGCATAAATGCTTTTTATTGTGGAGGGACACTGGAGAGAGATGCTGTAAAGAACTTGCAATTATTATGATTGAGTCAATGGATTCTGTGGATAGCTAACATTAAATTTCTAAAAAGCTAAATGCTTAAGATCTAACAAACAGAAACAGGCAATGACAAACCCATTAGTCTAAATCCCACTCTGTAAAAATTAATTCTCTGAGTAAACCTAATGGCGTCTGTAATGCAGGAACTTAGATAATAATATTCATAGAAATATTGTATTGGCAAACTCCTCCTTTCATGAAGGGGCAATGGATTTTGTGACTTCCCATTGATTTTTGATGTTCCCCCACATAAGTTCTTTAATTGCTCTCAACTATGCAGTTTAAGAGTGAACCCAGAGGACCAATAAATAATCTGACTGAAACAGAGAGAAATATTTGCTCCAAAGCATTTCTGTGAGTTGCATTCCATGTGGATCAGGGAGGAAAGGACATGCCAGTGGTCATCGGTACAGGTATTGGAAGAAACATTTCTCTGGGTTCATCACATATATATCTGGTGTGAAGAAAACACAGAATGGGAACATCTTACTGTCAGGATGCTCAGAAATCTTATTGTAGTCATTTTAGATAAAGTGTTACATGCAGTGCATTAACTTGCTTATTCCCACACAGATTTGCTGTGGATTTGTTATTTTTGGCTGATATTATGAGCATTTATTTGACACAAGGCTTAGATTTTGAGAAGGAGAGAATGAGAAAGGTCAATATTCCACAGTTTCGGGTTCCTAAATTTGATATAGACTTTCTTTTCTTGAATCAATGGGTTTCCTCAATGCATCCAGTTTCCTCCAGTGGTGTGCTAGTTAGTTAAGTAGGAAACTATTCCTTAATGTAGTTTAACGTCAAAAAGAATCAAATGGAAATGAACAATTATGTGTGAGAAAGTAAGCTCCAGAGGAAGGGAGAAATGAAGAGGGTGTGTATGCGCCCAATGGGATTTCTCCCATTGGAGCTAGAATGGATCCAATGAACTAAATGGCCACTATCTGTATTGTTCTGAGTACATTAAAATGAGTTCTGTAAGGCTAGAGTGGAAGGAATCCTTGTCTGAACACAGTGAGGAAAAAAAGGAGGAAAATAGCATGTAGCAGCATAAAGCTGGAATTGAAGAAAACTGAAGGAGTGCAAGGGGAATGTCTCATTCACAGGAAGTGCTTTACATTATTGCATGAGAATAAGGAGATGGGAGATTCAACAAAACTGCAGGTACTTGAAATTCAAAGATTCAAAGTACATTTATTATTAAAGTATACATACAGCATACAATCCTGAAATTCGTTTTCCCACAGACAGCCATGAAACTAAGAAAACCATGGAACCTGTTCAAAGAAAATATCAAACTCCCAACATGCAAAAAAAAAGGACAAATTGCGCAAATGGCAAAAAAATGAATGAAAAACATAGAGCACAAAACACCAAATCGCAAACACATTGAAAGAGTTCAGGTATATTCAGTTCAGCTCAGTTCAATCTCTCGCTATCTGCAGTCTGCAGCGCTAGTCTGCTCTGATCAAAATAGTACAAAACAGCAACAAAAAAAAGGAATGACCAGAAACATATCATAATGTGAACTGCAGTGTCTAATCCACAAAATGCTTTGGTTAAATTTTGCCCAAGACCCATGGAGTCCGACAGCATCGAGGGAAATGAAAATAGAAAGTGCTGAAAGGAGTCACTCTGACTTCCTGTTGCTATATTGTGGATACTTGTGCTCAGTCCACAGGAGTAACCCTGAGATTTCTGCTATCTGCCACTTTGATTCTCCATCCCACTCTGACTCCAACCCATCAATATGCAGCCTCCAGCACAGGTACAGTGATGGCCAATCTGAGGTTGAGGAACAACAGCTCACGCTATGCCTGGGCATATTGCAGCCTTCCACACTCAATATTGGATATTAAACCTTAACATGGACTCAAGCCTCCCCACCATCGAGGACATTCTCAAAAGGCAATATCTCAAGAAGGCATCATCTATCCTTTACCATCCAGGACATGCTCTCTTCTCATTACTACCATCAAGGAGAAGGTACAGGAGACTGAAAGCCCTCATTCACCACTCTAGGAACAGCTCCCTCCCCTCCACCATCAGATTTCTGAATCCATGAACCCATGAACACTATCTCACTATTTTGTTCTATTGTTACACTACTTATTTGTTTTTTTATATTCCTTATTGTAACTTATAGTATTTTTTTCTGTATTGCACTGTACTGCTGCCACAAAGCAACAAATGTCATGGCATTGAAATTTGGTTTATTTTCACGTCAGTGACAATAAACCTGATTTTTAGTGTGATTGACCAAATAGTCTTGGTGCACATCGATGGGTGTAGGCAGTTTAACTGGTTCAGCGTGGACTAGATGGACCGATGGGCCTGTTTCTGTGCTGTACTCTATAACTCTATAGTGTTGCTTATAGTTTATCCCCAGTTGCAGTTTTACCGTGTGAGACATCCCTCCTCTTCCACTTTCCACGTAGTTCAACCAAGCTTCTTTCAGCTCCTTCCAATTTCGGACTGGGGTATTTGATCGGATACATTGACCGTTTCGCCTCCTATGTTGCACCCTGATGTACAAGTATTTCTAGTGTCTTCTATTTTGACTCTTGGAGACTTATTTACTCAGGCAGACCATGGTTGAGAGAGGAGAGACTGAGTGCTGAGATCTAGAGCAAAAAATACAAACTGCTGGAGGAATTCAGTGGGTCAACCAGCATTTGTGGGAGTGAAAGGAATCATCCGTGTTTCAGGTTGAGCTCCTGCATCAGAACTGAGAGTGGAGGGGGAAGGAGATAGCGCGTATAAAGAGGAGAGGGAGAGTGGTGCAAGAGGGTCTAGTCAGTGACAGGTGGATTAAGGGGGGGGAATGATGAGCAAGCGGAGGAGGATGGCGGAGAGGGAGGGATGGGGTTGAGACAGAGGCTGGTGGGTAATTGGGGAAAGCAGGCAAGGTAATAGACAGAGACAGCTGGAGCCTGCTGTGGGAGGGGAAGGTGAAGATGGACGCAGCTGCTGGAGGGTGATAAGGGGACTTGTAGGCTATCATTGCTGGAATATGATTAATAAGGAAGATGATAAAAGGACCATTGCTGATGTGAATATTCAGAGGTGAGGCTGCTCTCAAATTTGTAAATTCCATCTTTGGTGAAATACTCCTTGCATATTTTACAGATGTACAGTGGAGACTTCTTGCCCAGCTGGTATGGGGGCTCTAATGCATAGGATTGAAAGGGTTTCAGACTCTGCTAGCTGCTTCATGGCACCATCATTGCTTCAAGAAGGTGGCCTCCATCATTAAGGACCCTCACCACCCGGGACATGCCCCCTTCTTGTTACTATCATAAGGCGGGAGGTACAGGATCCTAAAGGCTCCCTCTCAGTGTTTAGTAATAGCTTCTTCCCCTCTGTCATCACATTTCTGAATGGTGCACGAACCTGTACACTACCTTGTTATTCCTCTTGTAGATTGTTTATTTATTTCTGTAACTTTATGTCTTACACTGAACTGCTGATGCAAAACAACACATTTCATGACATATATCTGTGATAATAAAGCTGATTCTGACATTAAGACTTCTTACTTAGCTCAGTGTTGTGAAGTGTTCAGGATACCAGTGTACTTCAGACATGGGAAAGCAACTAAAGAGGAAAGACAGATATAGTCAAAAGGAAATAGCAAATATCTTACTTACACTGAACCAGCCTCTCCAAACTGAAGTAAGGAGCACCTTCTCACATGGAGTTTATATGTGAAATTCTGTTAATTACAGTGCAAGTCAAACCATAAGACCGTAAGACCATATGACTTAGGAGCAGACTTAGGTCATTCAGGCCATTGAGTCTGCTCTGCCATTCCATTTATTATCCCTCCCAACCCTATTCTCCTGCTTTCTCCCTGTAAACTTTGACGCCCTTACTAATCAAGAACTTATCAACCTCCCCTTTCAATATACCCAATAATTTGGCCCCCACACCCATCTCTGGCAATGAATTCCACAGACTCACCACCGTCTGGCTAAACAAATTGATTCTCATTTCTGTTCTGAAGAGGCATCCTTGTACTCTGAGGATGCTTCCTCTGGTCCCACGCTCCCCCACAATTGGAACCATTCTCTCCATATCCACTCTATCTAGGCCTTTCAATATTCAATGTTTCAGTGAGAATCCCACCCCCCCCCATTCTTCTAAACCTCCAGCAAATAGAGGCCCAATGCTATCAAACTTTCCTCATAAATTAACCCTTTCATCCTCGGGATCATTCTCGTAAACCTCCTTTGGGCTGTCTCCAATACCAGCACATACTTTGTTAGATCATTTGTTTGTTATGTGCTGTTTCGTATGATGTAGGCAATCATGGTCTTTCTCTGACCATGATTGTTTTAGTAACCTTTTCTAACAGAAGTGGTTTGCCTTTGCTTCCTCTGGACAGTTCTTTTACAAGACAGATGACCCCAGCTATTATCGATATTCTTCAGAAATTGTCTGCCTGGCTGGCGTTAGTGGTCACATAACCAGGACTTGTGATATGAACCAGCCGCTCATACAACCATCCACCACCTGCTCCCGTGGCTTCACGTGACCCTGATCTGGGTGCTGAGCAGGTGCTCCGCCTTGCCCAAGGGTGACCTGCAGGCTAGCCGAGGGAAGGAGTGCCTTACACCTTCTTTGGTAGAGACGCATCTCCACCCCACCACCCATTTGTTAGATAAGGAATCCAAAACTGCTCACAAGACTCCAAGTGTGGTCTGACCAATGCCTTATAAAGCCTCAGCAATACATCTTTGCTTTTACTTTCTAGTCCTCTTGAAATGAATTCTAACATTGCATTTTCCTTCCTACCACTGACGCAACCTGCAAATGAATCCTGCACGAGCACTCCGAAGACTTTTTGCACCTCTGATTTCTGAACTTGGTCCCTGTTTAGAAAACAGTCCACGCCTTTATTCCTCCACCTGTCACAAGGAGGTGGCTGGGAACGGGCCCAAGTGCAAGACACAGACACTAAAGTACTAGGGACAGGACTAGGATACAGGGTGAGGGCTAGGACATAGATAAGAAAACCGGGAACCCGGAACAGAACTGGACAAGAGAGCTAGAAACCAGGGCTTGGACTCCGAGCCAGAGACTGGACAAGGACCCAGAATCTGGGTCTTGCCTCTGACTCGGACCTCAGAACTAGGCAAGGACGTGACTTAGCTGGCAGGCAGGATGAGGCTGGAGACTAGAGGCTTGAGACCAGAGGCTTGAAGCTTGGCTTGGGGCAAGGCGTGGCTGGAGACTTGAGGTGAGGCTTGGCTAGAGGCTTGGGGACTTGAAGCTCCTCCTGGGCAGGGTGTGGTACTCCACTCAACGGAGGCAAGGGACAGGAAGGGACAGAACCTACCACAGGATAAAGGCAATCTGGCCTAACTTACCCAACGGAGGGCAAGGGACAGGAAGGGACAGGACCCACCGCAGGGTAACGGCAATCTGGCCTGGCTTACACGACGGAGGCAAGGGACAGGACCCAGAACAGGGTAACAGCAATGTGGCCTGGCTTACCCGACAGAGGCAAGGGACAGGAAGGGAGCTAGGTACAGGATGGCTCCAAGACAAGACTACAGGCAAAGTGAGGCGAGGGTTACCGGCAAGACAAGGCAGGGCTTCAGGCAAGGAAACAGAAGGCAGGGGAAGGGATACAAGGAATAAGGACAAGAACAATCCAGCAGCCATGCCCTAGTCTCTAGAGGTATTTATGCAACCAACCCCAACCAGAATCAGCTGCCTCAATTAGAGCTCAACAGGAACAGAAACAGGGTAGACAGGAAAACCTGGAGCAAGGGTCGATGGACCGTACCGTGAACCGGAATGTGGACTTCACGGACCGGACCATGACACTACCAAAGTGCATGACCATCCAGTTCCCTGCACTGTCTTCCATCTGCCGCTTCTTTGCCCATTCTTCCCAAACTGTCGAACTCAAACATTGAATTGTCTCTTTCTATTAAATTTGAGTTGTAAATTTGTATAGGATTCGTGCTTCCATTAGATTCAATAATTACATTCTATTTCTCAAAAGATTCAAAGTATACTTATTATCAAAGTATGCATGCAGAACAAAATCCTGAGATTTGTCTTCCCCACAGACAGTCACAAAACAAAGAAAACCATGGAAGAATCATCAAAGATGAAGATATCAACACCCCCCCCCCATGTTCAAAAAACTAATCACAGAAACAACATCAAAAAAGAACGTGCAAAAATCACAGAATATATAACACAAGGTCGATAGTGTTCATGTTCAGACCAGTTCACTGTTCGTCATCTGCGGGCTGACCCGATTCAAAGTTGGCCAAAATAGCAATAGAAAAAGGGGTGACCAGAAACTAGAAACACAACATAATCTGAACTACAAACTGCAGACCCAGAATTTCAGCACCATCGTCCAACAGCATCGAGGGTGAAAGAGATCATTTTCCTGTGTTATAGCATTGGCGTCTTAACTTACGATATAGATTTGCTTAAGGATTGGTTAAGGTTGTTTATATAGCATAGTTGTGCTTCCAGAATTATTCTGGAAAGAACCATCCGGAGGAAAGAAATTGAAATGATACATTTGTTTCTGATTGGTCCCTAGGTTGATTCAAAGTGAAATGTTCAGTTAATAAAAACAGTCTATCACAACTTGAATTGCCGATCCATACATGCTGAGAGACTCCTTATTTCTTTCTTCGGTTCACTCTGCTTTGATTTAGAGTGCTGGGGAATATCTCCAAATAGACTCAGATTAGATTAGATTCAACTTCATTGTCATTGTGCCGAGTACAGATACAAAGCCAATGAAATGCAGTTAGCATCTAACCAGAAATGCAAAGAATAGCGTTATTTAAAAAATAACTGCGAATGAAAAGTAAGTGCTACAGCACACAAATATAAAAGTACTGAGACAGTACAATATGGGTGCAATACTGCTTAGTACTGTGATGTGAGGTTCAGCAGGGTCACAGCCTCAGGGTAGAAGCTCTTCCTGTGCCTGCTGGTGTGGGACCGGAGGCTCCTGTAGCGCCTACTGGATGGGAGGAGAGTAAAAAGTCCATGGTTAGGGTGAGATGCATCCCTGATAATGCTTTTCGCCCTGCCCAGGCAGCGTTTATGGTAGATGTTCTCAATGGTGGGCAATCGGGTGCCGATAATCTGCTGAGCAGTTTCACCACACGCTGGAGTGCTTTGCGGTCCGATACAGGACAATTGCCACACCACACTGAGATGCAGTTGGTGAGTATGCTCTCAATGGTACAGCGGTAAAAGTCTATCAGTATCCTGGTACAGAGGTGAGCTTTCTTGATGCTCTGCAGGAAATAAAGGAGCTGTTGTGCCTTCTTAATCAGGATGGAGGAGTTCAGGGACCAGGTGAGATCCTCGGAAATGTGGACACCAAGGAATTTGAAGCTTGATACATGCTCCGTTGATGTAGATGGGGACGTGAGTGTGGCTCCTAGCATGCCTGAAGTCCACAATGATCTCCATGGTCTTCTGGGTGTTAAGGGCCAGGTTGTTATCAACACATCACATGGCCAAGTGCTGGACCTTGTCCCTGTAGGCCATCTTGTCATCCCCTCTGATCAGGCCAACCACTGTGGTGTCATCTGCGAACTTGATTATGGAGTTAGAACCATGTACAGGAACACAGTCATAGGTGAAAAGGGAGTACAGAAGAGGGCTCAGCACACAGCCTTGAGGCATGCCGGTGTTCAGGGTGAGAGTGGAGGAGGAGAGGTTGTCTAACTTAACTGATTGGAGTCTGTAAGTGAGAAAGACCAAGGTCTAATTGCAGAGGGATGAGCTGATGCCAAGCTGGCGAAGTTTGGCGATCAGCTTGGAGGGGATCACAGTATTGAATACTGAACTAAAGTCAATGAACAGCATTCTGACGTAGGAGTTACATAGAAACATAGAAAACAGGTGCAGGAGTAGGCCATTTGGCCCTTCGAGCCTGCAGCGCCATTCAGTATGATCATGGCTGATCATCCAACTCAGAACCCTGTACCTGCCTTCCCTCCATACCCCCTGATCCCTTTAACCACAAGGGCCTTATCTAACTCCCTCTTAAATATAGCCAATGAACTGGCCTCAACCGTTTCCTGTGGCAGAGAATTCCACAGATTCACCACTCTCTGTGTGAAGAAGTTCTTCCTCATCTCGGTCCTAAAAGGCTTCCCCTTTATCCTTAAACTGTGACCCCTCGTTCTGGACTTCCCCAACATCGGGAACAATCTTCCTGATTGTTGGGGCTGTCCAGGTGGGTCAGGGCAGAGTGAAGTGCCTCAGCAGCCGAATGCTAATGTAGGAAGTGCGATGAGGCAAGGGTTATCATAATGTCCGGGCATGGATACATTTCAAATAGAGTGCAGACAGTCCAGGCAAGAAAAGTCTTTGAAGAGCATAGCTTCGCTTTGAAAGCAGTTTATGCTTACTAGAGATGAGATAAGAATATAACAAAAAGATGCAAAGCACACACACGATCGAACAGACAATCGTTTTACGAACTTGAAATTGTCATCAGTTGTTTCTATTGATTTTTAACACTTCCTATTGACAATGGTGATTGATCTTGTAAGTAAGGAATTCAAACATACACAGTTTACCAAATGGTTAATATCTGTAACTGCTAGTCAATTCTGTATAAAAATGACATTTCTCTGTTCAGACTTCAGAACAGTGTGGGTGAGAGGGGCTACGCTGCTCTCCTTGTGCACAAGTAAAATAAAGTCTAATTGAGCCGGAAATGTCCATGAGTCCAGTTATCAGCGATGACACTAAGAAGGGGATACTTAGATTCTCCCTCCTTATTGCTACACAGCAAGTTCCATTGTAGAGTGAAAGTAAAGGTTCTAACGAACTGCGATGACCACTGAGAGGAATCCACCTCTGACATTGACCGCACTCAGTGAGTCTGTATGAGTGGCAGATGGGCAGACTATTCTCTCATTTAACACTATTTGCCACCAGTGGCCAAAGATGAATCTTACTCTTTTATTCTCTAGGCTGCATTGGAACCAAAGGATGCCAACTTAGGGGAGGCCAACAAGCCCTGAGGCCTATGGACTCTAGGCCAAAATCTGCCAACACCTTTAGGAAATGATATGGGAAAATGGATAGGTAAACAAAAATGTAAATATAATCCTAACAGATATTTTATATCTGTTAAATAAAATAACAAATGTATTACAGTGTGATTCCAACATATGACACTTATCTGACTCCAAAAGACCCCTGAAAAGTGCTATGTCAGCTTTGCCAGTGATTGCCTTAAACATAATTACAGCTTTGATTCTCTTTTCTGTGTCTCATAAAATCTGTTTGAACCTATATATGCGCCTGAGGAATTATACTAGTATTGACCTTGAGGGATTTACATGGCAGTTCACGTTAATCCCATTTCCAGTATTTCTGGGACTCTAAGGAGTAAATTTGATTTTCATTTCCTCTATCCCATTACAGACTGGGAATGTGTTCAAGATCTGAACATGCCAGGCCCACATGGTAAGCATTTTAACACAAATGGGTCAATGCAAGCAGGAGCAAAAGCTGATAAACATAATGAAATATTCCCTCCCTGCTTTTCACCATTTAAGAACTTAGGACAGTAAAGCACTGTAGGAACACTTCGGCCCACAATATTGTGCCAATATTTTAACCTACTCTAAGATCAATCTAACCCTTCCCTCCCACATAGCCCTCCATTTTTTCATCTATGTGCCTTTCTAAGAGTCTGCTAAGTATCCCTAAGGTACCTTCCTCTATCATTATCCCTGGAAGCATGGTCCCCACACTGAGCACTCAGTGTAAAAAGATAACCTTAAACATCCCCTTATACTTTCCTCCAATTATTGTAAAATTATGCCCCCTCATATTAGTCATTTCTGTCCTGGCAAAAAGTCTCTGGCTAACCACACTATCTATGTGTCTTATCATCTTGTTCCAAAGAGAAATGCCCTAGCTTGCCTCATAGGAAAGAAATGAAATCTGGATAGATCATTGCTGAAGGAAAATCAGTCTCTTCCCTTGCTTCCCAAAGTATCCTGGGTTATATTCCATATGGCTCTAGGACTTATTATCCTATTTTTTTTTCAAATATTCCAGCACATTCTCTTTCTCAACTTCAAAATATTCCAGCATTTCAGCCTGTTTTACTCAGCCCTTGCATTCACCAAGGTCCCTCTTATTTGTAGATACTGGAACAAAATATTCATTAAGGACCTCCTCTACTCCTCCAATTCCATGCACACTTCCTCTTCTATCCCCAATTGGTTCTACCCACGTTATAATCATTCTCCTGTTCTTCATGTACATGTGCAATGCCTTTGGGTTTTCCTTAATCCCACTTGCTTTCTCATGCCTCCTTCTAGCTCTCCGAAGTCCATTCTTCAGTTCTTTCCTGACTACCTTGTAGTTCTCCAGAGCCTTTTCTGATCCTTGCTTCCTAAATCTTAAGTAAGCTTCTTTCTTCCTCTTGATTAGATGTTCCACATCTTTTGCCAACCCTGCCTCAATAGGACAAACCTATCCAGAACTCCCAGCAAGTGCTCCCTCAAGAATCTTCACATTTCTGTTGTGCCTTTCCCTGAATCATCTATTCTCAGCTTATCCTCCCAAGTTCCTGCCTAAGCATCATTCACCCTCCCCACGTAAATACTTTCCCATACTGGCTGCTCCTATCTCTCTCCAAGGCTATAGTAAAGGACAAAAGGTTGTGGTCACTTTCTCTGAAATGCTCTCCCACTGAGCGATCTGACTGACACCTGACCAGATTCATTCCCTGGCACCAGATCCAGATTGGCCTTTCTTCTAGTCAGCCAGTCTGCACAATGTATAAAGAATCTTTCCTGGACACGCGTAACATTCCACCCCATTTTTTCGCACTAAGGAGATGCCAATCAATATTTGGGAAGTTGACATCACCCTTCGACAGCAACCCGGTTATTTTTGCACCTTTCAAAAATCTGACTCTTGATCTGCGTCTTTGATGCTATTGGGGGGCTGGGGGTGTTCTATAGAATACTCCCAACAGAGTCATTGTTTCCTTCCTGTTTCTGACTTCACTCACACTGACTCAGTAGACAATCCCTCCACAACATCCCCCCTTTCTGCAGCTGCGATACTATCCCTGATTTGCAATGCCATCCTGCCTCCAACTCTTTCACCTCCCTCCCTCTCTTTCACCTCCCTCCCTGTCCCTTTTGAAACATACAGTATACACCCCAAAACATTAGCAGCTATCCCTGCCCTTGTGACAGCCGGGTCTCTGTAACGGCCATGGTATTGCAGTTCCATGCACTGACCCACGCTCTAAGCTCATCACTCTTGTTCCTGGTACGTCTTGCATTAAAATGGACGCACTTCAACCTGTCCAACTGACTGCAATTGCGCCCTATCGGTTACAATGCGTGGAGCAAGAACGACAACGGAGAATCAGGTTTAATAACATTGGCGTATGTTGTGAAATTTGTTGAATTTGCAGCAGCAGCAAAATGCAATACACAATAATCGAGAAAAAGATTGTGTATTACAATAAGTATATTAAATAGTTCAATTAAATACGAAAAAAAATATAGTGAGGTGACATTCATGGGTTCAATGTCCATTCAGAAATTGGACGGCAGTGGGGAAGAAGCTTTTCCTGAATCACACTGAGTGTGTGCTTTCACACTTCTGTACCTCCTTCCTGTTGTTAACAATGAGAACAAGGCATGACCTGGGTGACGATCTCCTTAATGATGGACGCCACCCTTTTCAGGCATTGCTCCTTGAAGATCTCCTGGATACTTCGGAGGCTAGAGCTCATTATGGAGCTCATTATGGAGCTGACTAAGATTCCAACGTTCTGCCGCTTCCTTCGATCTTGTGCACCCCCATGTTGCAGCCACTGAGAATGCTCTCCACGGTACACCTGTAAAAATTGTCGTTTTTTTTGAAAGATACCAAATCTTCTCAAACTCCTAATGAAATATAGCCACTGTCTTGCCTTCTTTGCAGCTGCATCAATATGTTGGGTCCGAGTAGATCCTCAGAGATATTGACACCCAAGAACTTGAAATTGCTCACTCTTTCCACTCCTGATCTCTCTGAGGACTGGTGTGTTTTCCCTCATCTTACCCTCTCTGAAGTCCACAATCAGTTCTTTGGTCTTACAGACATTGACTGCAAGGCTGTTGCTATGACACCACTCAATTAGCTGATATATCTCGCTCCTGTATACCCTTTCGTCACCATCTGAAATTTGGCTAATGATGATTGTATCATCAGCATATTTATAAAAGGGAATTGAGCTGTGCCTAGCCACACAGTCATGAGTGTAGAGAGAGTAGAGCAGTGGGCTAAGCGCACATCACTGAGATGTGCCAGTGTTGACTGGCAGTGAGAAGAAGATGTTGTCTTTGATCCGCAGAGATTGTGGTTTACTGGTTAGGAAGTTACGGATCCAGTTTCAGAGGGAGGTACAACAGTATGGTTAAATTTTTTTTACTGAGTCACATTAGTAACAATACACACTAGGCAATTTACAGCATGGGAACTATGAACACCCACACGAGAAGAGGGAGCCCACCGTGCGCAGGAGGCCCAATCAATTTACCACGCCATCACTCGGCCAAATACGCACTTGCTGTATTCTTGTAATTAATCGAATATGGTTCACTATCCACTTTCTCACAGTCTCTCTACATGCTGCATATAACTTTACCCCCAAATGCCCTTTCATTCAATCTGGTTCCATCTCTCTGCTAAACTAGTTTAAACCCTCCCAATAGCTCTAGCAAATTTGCCTGTAAATTCAGGTGTAACCTGAACCTTTTGTACAGTTCACACCTTTCTCAGAAGCGATCTCAGTTATCCACAAATCTGAAACCCTGCCCTTGCACCAATTCTTCAGACGCATATTCATCTGCCAAATTACCTTATTCTTAACCTTGCTGGTGGGTGGCACAAGCTTTTGGAGGTCCTGCTTTACAGCTTCCTACCCTATATTCTCTCTTCAGGGTCTCATCCCTTTTCCTACTTGGTACCAACATGTACCACAACTTCTGGCTGCTTACCCTCCACATTTAGAATGCTGTGGACCTGATCTGAGACATGACCCTGGCATCTGGGAGGCAACATACCATCTAGGAGTATCTTTCATCAATAAAATATCCCGTCTGTTCCCTTAACTACTCAATACTGTATCACCAGTGCTCTCTTCCCACCCCACCCCACCTTCCATCCTGAGCCACAGGTTCAGACTCAGTGCTAGAGATCATGTCACTGAGGCTTCCCCTTGATAGGAGGCATCCCCTTAACATTATCCACGATGGTATATACTTATTATTGAGGGGAACACCACAGGGGTACTCTGGACTATCTGCCTATTCCCTTTCCCTCACCTGAAAGTCACCCAGCTAACTACCTCCTGCAACCTAGATGTGACTACCTTATCTAACACCTCCTGATTCTCTTGCATGAGCCAAAGGCCATCCAGCTGCAGCTCCAATTCTCTAACATCTCGTCAAAGGAAATCCCAATATTTTAACCAGATCAGATGAGTTTGCCAGTCAAAGAGGACGATGTTTCCAATGTAAACTACAAGCATTTTGGCTACTTAATCAGTTGTTGATCATACCTTAATGCAATACACTTTCCTTTTTTATCTTTAACAAAATTCTAAAGCTCATAGTTACAGGAGATTGTTATTCTAAAAAGAAAGTATGCTTTCAATGTTTAAAAGCTCAGAGTATTTTGAATTGCAGTGTTAGTCTTCAAACTGCTCTAAATAAACATAGTGAAGACTTAGTCATGAGCTGAAAGCTGTTTCACCCACATATAATGCAGGGTGTTATCTTGGGAAAGCAGTTACAGCTGAAAGTGTCAAGGTCCGGTCCATGAAGTCCGGTTCATGGTCCGGTCCATTGATCCTTATTCCAGGTTTTCAGGTTTTCCGGTTTTTCCTTGTTTTGTTGGGGTGCCTCAATTGGGGCACCCGATTCTCAGTTTGGGCTGGCTACATAAATAGCTCCTGGGTTCAGCTTCATTTGCTGGACTGTTCCCTTTCTTCTGAAACCGTGGCTGCGTCCTCACCTGAAATGCCATCAAGTTCAACCACCAGAGCAAGACCGGGGCCTTGCTGTGTCAAGATAAGGAACAATCTGTCATTGTTTGGAAATGTCTCTTTGTGTCCTCGCCTTCGCTAGGTAGGTCCGGCCATTTGCTGCTACCTTTAATTGAGAACCGTCTCTGTGTCCTCACCTCTGCTGGGTAGGCCTGGCCGTTTGCCGCTACCCTGAATGGAGAACTGTCTCTTCGTGTTCAGTGTACTATGTATAGAAAGAGCCTCGCCCTTGGTCCTGTCCCCAAGGAGGGGGTCCTGGCTCTGTGTGCTGTGTACAAGTCCCGGCCCTATGTCCTGCTCCCAAGGAGGGGTCCCAGCTCTGTATTCCGTGGTTCCCATGCTCAAGTACGAGGCTGCATGAGTCCCGTGCTCAAGTCCAAGGCTCCGTGTTTTCCGTGCTCAAGTTCAAGGCTCCGAAGTTCCTGAGTTCTAAATCCAAGGCTCCGAGGTTCCTGAGTTCTAAGTCCAAGGCTCTGAGGTTCTTGAGTTCCAAGTCCAAGGCTCCAAGGTTCCTGGCTCCCAAGACTAAGTCAAGGCTTCGTGTTCTCATCCTGTCCCTGTGCTGGAGTTCCCTCGTCCTGTCCTGTAGCCATGTCTTGTCCTAGCCTAAACCGGGATTCTGGTTCTGAGTCAAGACCCAGGTTCCTAGTCCCAACCAAGACCCAGGTTCCGGGTCCTTGTCCAGGCTCTAGTTCCGGAGTCCCGTGTCCCTAGTCCAGGCTTATTGTTCCTAGTTCCTTGTCCGGGTTCCGTGTTTCTTGTCCATGTCCCGTGTTTCTTGCCCATGGCCTAGCCCAGGCCCTGCATCCTAGTCTCGTCCAGGGCCTGTGTCAATGTCCAGCGTCCTTTCTTCCCCACTTCCTTTGCTTTCTTGTCACACCGAGTCCTGTTCCTAGTACTTCAGAGTCTGGGTCTTGTATTTGGGTTCACCACCAATGCTCTCCTTATGACAGAAAGATTGTCGAGCAGCTGACTGTCCCTTAAACTGTCTTCTAGCATTTATTATCAAGGAATTTCATGGTTAGTCCTTGACCTGATGCCTGCTTGGCACGTCAACTAGCTGATTGTCAGTAAATTTAGCATTTCCAAGGATGGTAAGCATTCTTAAAGGTATATCATTTTTCTTCGTTTGCCTGTTGTTCCATGCCCATGAAGGGCTTCTGAAGCACATCAGGAACATTTCAGGAGCAGATTCTTAAGATTTCCCTGGCACTCTATGAAAAATGACTCAGGGAGCCCATATGAAAAGCAAGGACAATTTCTGACACTATGTCAAAACTCCAAAGGAGCCTTTTGTAGTATCTTAAGTTGAATTTTTGTACAGCATATCCTGGTTAAAACTAAATTCTGCACATAGGACAATAATCTTAGATCATTCAGGGGCAAATTGCCACATCAATTGCATGGGAAGGATAATCTCAGAAACACTACCCATGAAACTAAGGAATTGTCATAAATAATACATTTGGTCCATGGATGTCATTTGAGGCAAGTAATCTTTCAGTCTGGGCTATATGTGACTCCAGACCCAGTAGGATGTTAACTGCCTCTTCAATTTGGGGACTGGTTGGGATAAGGACAAATGCCGGCGTTGGTTATGCCCGCATCTCTGGAACAAATAAGTTCACAAAACGCTGGACTTCAGATGTTTTGTTTAGAATTACTCAACTGCATCTCATAGGAGTCACCAGAAAATGAAGACAGAAGACGGATGAAGAATGGAAGGAGATATATTCCAGAAAGTGGAGCATTGGCTGCAAAGGGAGGAATGGCCAGGCAGTTAAGAGTTTGTTCCTCCACAACAGAGCTCTCCTCTACCTCCCGTGATGCTCGTCACTGGATCTCTGAGCTACTGTGAAAGTCATGGAGTCATGAAGCACTACAGCACAGAAACAGGCCCTTCAGCACATCAAGTCCATGCCAAAAGACAAGACATTTTTCTTTTTCATTTGGAATGCTTCACACCTCTGGTGGAAGCACGTGAATGAAGCCAATGTGCAGTGCTCCAGATAACTGTGGTTAGTCATTAATTGAGAGGTACACCAAAAGATGTTTTGGCAAAGTTAAATCACGATTCGTTTCAGATGAAAATAGGTAATCAGATTGAAATATCACGTCTTTTTCTTAATCAACGCGATCTGCTACGTAATTCCATAATATTTCCAGTTTTATTTCCCGTTATGGAATCAGCAGCCAGACCAAATATGATTGTTTAAATCCAGATTTTTATCTGATGGGGATTTCCTTGCTCAGCATCTGTTCAGTGTCAAAATTGAAGTAAATTTAATACCGAAGTACACTTATGTCACCATATACTTCATTGAGATTCATTTTGTTATTATTTCTTTATTGAGCTACAGCCCAGAATAGATCCTTCCGGCCCTTTGAGCTGTGTTGCCCAGTAATCTCTCAATTTAACCCTAGCCTACAATGACCAATGAACCTACCAACAGGTATGTCTTTGGCCTGTGAGAGGAAACTGGAGCACCGGGAGGAAACCCATGTGCACGTGGGGAGAAGGTACAAACTCTTTACAGGCAGCAGTGGGAATTTATTGATTGATTGATTGATTGATTGATTGAGATACAGCATGGAACAGGCCCTTCCAGCCCTTCGAGCAATGCCGCCCAGTAACTCCCAGTTTAATCTTAATGTAATCATCGGACAATTTACAATGAGCAATTAAATTACCAACTGGTACATCTTTGGACTATGGGAGGTAGCCAGAGCACACAGAGGAAACCCACGCATTCACAGGGAGAACATACAAACTCCTTACAGGCAGTGGTGGGAATTGAACCCGGGTCGCTGGTACTGTAAAGTGCTGTGCTAACCATTACACTGCCATGCTGCCTCTTTTCTTTTCTTGCAAACATTTGCAGGAGAATAAAGAAATGCAATAGAATTTATAAAAACTAAACATGAATAAAGATGGACAAACAGCCAATTTGCCACGAAGACAATTTGAGCAAATAAAAAAATAATACTGAGAACATAAGCTGTGGAGCCCTTGAAAGTGAGTATGTAGGTTGTAGAATCAGTGGAGTTATCCAAACTATTTCAGGAGTCTGATGTTGTAGGGTAGTAACTTCTCTTAAAGGTGGTGGTGTGGGATCTGTTTTCACACTCTCACCAAAACAAGATCAACAGGAGCAAATCAAGGCCGAGTTAAATACCATTCAGTACTGCAGTTTGAGGTTTAGCTTGAATGTAGTTCACAAGTCTTTGGTGTGTGTCTTGGATACAACAGCTTCACAGGCAAGAGCGTTATCACCGATCAATGAAAATGTACTTTTGCATTTTCACACAAGTCAGCATCTTCAGAGAAACGGGGAGATTTCATAGGGAAACTAATGGTGTCAAGTTAATGACCTGGAAATCCCTTTTTATTTGCTGGTGCTAAATGGACATTAGATGTGTAGCTTTCTGATGCCCTTTGCTCCTAAATATTTGCACTTGCAAGGGGAAATCATGAGAATCTCAGAATCTGAATTGGAATTAGGTTTAATGTCACTGACATACATTGTGAAATTTGTTGTTTTGCAGCAGTATTAATACATTAAAAATCCTATAATTACGACTTACCAATACTGTATGTACACGTAAATTAAATTAAACAAGGGCAAAAAGAAAGCAAAACCAGTGAGGTAGTGTTCGTGGGCTGGTTCACCATCATTTCAGTTTAATGCTTGCATGCCAGGAGAAGTGCAATCTCTTTTGCACCAGAGAATAGAAGATGGTTGGGACAATTGAGCTCATTCAGTGTTATAGACAAAGATAATGTGTTATCCCTGTGCCTCCTCATTAAGTCTGCACATTGTGTCCTGATTTTAGAGGCTAACTATGGCTTGATCAATATTAAATGGTAGAGAAGAGTCAAACTTCAGAATTAATTAGAACTTCCATCAGCCAGTGTTGTACAATGCCATAATATTTCAGATAAGCTTGACAACGAGGAGAAAATAAACTAGAAAATGTTGGAAATCCTCAACAGAGCAGGCTGCATCTGTGGGAAGAGAAATGTTTCAGGTCAGCGATTCTTTGTTCTTTCTTAAAATTTACAGCATATGCAATTTCTTTTTGAATTTTCACTTTGATGTTTGCTTATTAATGTATTCCTAGTTGGGAGAGCTAAATGTTTTATAAATTAGCACTGTACTCTGGAATGAATTTCGGAAGCTAAGTACAATGAACTGGTGCTATTTAGCATGTTTCGTTTTACTGTCCTGGGATAAAGTTCGAGGAAAATATCTTCCCAATGTCCTTAATGGTTATCAATCAAAACTGGACGAAAAAAGTGTAGACCAGTATCTTTTGGAATCACTTGCCTAGCCACATGTGCGATAATGTAAAACCAACTTTACACATGTTGTTATTTCACTGTCCAAGTGAGGTCTCAAATGAAAGAAGTTAGAAGCATTAACTTCTGGATTTAAACTGAGAAATACACAATATTTATTCTGAAAGTACATACTTCAGCTGGCTGACAGAATCACAAAATAGCTGACTGAGATGGAGAGAATGCTTTAAACACTGGCAAGTTTATTTTTGCCCAATCCACCATTGATGTCCAAGACCCTCCTCTTCTACCTCAAAGAAAACCCAAGGCTTACTTTCTGAAGGCATTCCACCATTAACTTCAGAACAAGACCCAAGGAAACTGGAAAAAAAAACACATTGCTGTTATTTCTGTGGCACTTTCTCTAACTGGGCTAATGTTCTGGTAAACAAACTAGAGATCCTTTACAGAAATTCACTCCTTCAGTCTCTGTTCTCCACTTATAGTAATTATTGCTCTTTATACTGAGCCTACAAAATATACTTTACCGGCTTAAAAATATTTTGTGGGGATTTTATGTAAGCCTACAATAATTGGTGGACACAGCCCAGTTCATCACAGGACTATCCCTCCCCACCATTGAGCACATCTACAAGGAATACTGCCACAAGAAAGCAGTATCCATCTTCAAGGATCCCGCCATCTAGGTCATGCTTTCTTTTCGCTGCTGCCATGGGGATTAAGGTCTGAGAGCCTTTTGACTCACACTACCAGCATTCATGTACAGTTATTACCCTATAAACATGATGCTCCCGGACCAGCATAGATAACCTCACTCACCACAACACTGAACTGATTCCACAAGCTAGGAATTCACTTTCTTGGACTCTACAACTCATGTTACCAGTAATATTAATTTACTTATTTATTATTATTGTTTTTTTCTCAGCCCAAGCTGGTAAAACCTGAGGTACATGCATAGCCAAGCACATTCATTTCTCAATTGCGAGGAACTTTCAGACTATTCTGTGGCTTTCTGGAGATTTACATAAATATTGCTGTGTAGGCCTAAATTGTTTAATGCTATTATGTAGTGACTTTGGGATGATACTGGTTGTAGATATTACTATTGGGACAATGTACATCCTGTTCATATTCCATAGTCTTTCAATTTCCTTTTTTAGTTCAGCATACTTCTGGTGGTTTTCACTTGCTGTCTTTTGTATGTTATGTGTATTTGCAATAGCTATATCTATTAAGTAGTTTGTTCTTGCTTGTTTATCCTGTAATATTATATCCAGACTGTTACTATGGATTGCCCTATTTGTAATAATGGATGGGTCATAATATACAGTAATTTGTAGGAATCTGGCTCTAAAACTGGATTAGGCTTGTATTTTTAATAAGGTATGGTGTTTTTTTTTGAGTTTGTATTTTAAAGGTAGATTTTTATGAGTGATGTTTGCCACTTGATTTTGTCTGTGTAGGTAATCGTATTGAGTTGAACTGCTGCAGGATTTTGAAATGTGTGGATTGTTTCTGTTTTCTCTTGGCACTTACTGCATTTATTGCCTTTAATTTGTTGTGTTTTATTATGTATTTTGATATATTTTTTAATGCTAACTACCTGGTCCTGCATTGCCACAAGGAGCCCCTCTCCTTCTGGGAAGAAGTCTCCAACTCTGAGCCAGGGGTCCAACACTTCCTTGTCAACATCTAGCCTGCTCAGATCATGGGCAGGTTGTCCACGGAAGTTCAAGCTCTTCCATCGGTTACCTTTTTCTTCTGTAATGAGAATTTCTTCATTTTTCTGGGTTGTGCTTTCATTTAAAGTGGTGTGTACTTCCTATCGCCATTGCGTATACTCGTGTGGAATGCTGAATCCTGAGTTCATTGATGGAAATATATCCTTAGAAGCTTCATCTGACTCTTGTGTAAATCTTTTTAATGTCTGTTATTCCTCTTTTTGCTGTCCTAGGTAGTGTTAATATTAATCTAAGTCCATTTGAGTGTACATAGTGTTTTCTAAAATTTGTCATTTCAGTTCTTATTTTCCATGGTAAATTTTATGGATCAGTTTTGGACCAAGATATTTTGCCAAAAGAATATGTTAATATGGGTATAGCAAAAGTGTTTATTGCTTTTGTTATGTTTTTAGTATTGAACTCTGTTTGGCAGATTTTCTTAAACCCTGAAGTAAATTCTGTCGAACAATTTCCCTTTATTGCACTATGATCTATTTTTCATACCTGTTGATGTCCTAGATACTTACATGTTGCACATTCATCCATCAGTTGTATTGTATCCTGCTGCTCTGGTTTATATTCTACTAGTTCTATTGAACCTTATATTCTACTCACTTAATTTCATATTTTTTTTTATCTTTTTTATTTGTATTTGCTCAGCTTGTCCTCTTTTGCACATTGCTTGTTTGTCAGTCTTTGCGTGTAGGTTGATTTTATTGTATTTCTTTGTTCTACTGTGAACGTCTGCAAGAAAAGGAATCTCCGGGTAGTATATGGTGACAAATGCATATTTTTATAATAGATTTATTTGAACTTTGAGCATAGAGCAAGAATATTAAACAGTGACACAGATCAGCACATCACAGAGACCAGCTTCTCCTGTGTGGACTCTATCTACACTTCTTGCTGCCTCAGTAAAGCAGCCAGGCTGATCAAGGACTCCATCCACCCTGGACACTCATTCTTCTCTGCACTCCCACTGGGCAGAAAATGCAAAAGCCTGAAAGCACGTATCACCAGGCTCAAGGACATCTTCCATCCTGCTGTTCTCAGACTTTTGAACATTTCCCTTGTGCAATAAGATGGACCCCTGACCTCACAATCTATCTCATTATGACCTTGCACCTTATTGTCTGCCTGCACTGTATTTTCTCTGTAACTGTAACACTATATTCTGCATTTTGTTACAATATACTATATCAATGCACTGTTGTACGAATGGTATGCAAGACAAGTTTTTAACTGTATCTTGGTACTGTTAATATATCAGTTTACCAGTTTACCAATCTTTTTGTTCATTCTTTCAACAACACCCATTTTTGGTTTCAGCAATGTATAAGGAGTAATAGTAAGTGCGTTGGTATGGAATTGGTACTACATACCGATAAGAAACTGATTGTGCAATCAGTGCAATTGGGTCGACTTGACAATGTTGGCAATAAGAAGTTTGAGACTGGCATTAGTCCGATCTCCTTCCTTATATTCCGTGGTCAACGCTCCTATCAGACTCCTTCGCCTTCAGCCCTTTACCTCTTCCACCTATCACCCCCCAACCTCGTGCATCATTCCCTTTCATCCCCCCTCCTCCACTCTTCACCTGGACTAACCTATCTTCTCCTCCCCTTCCTCCACATTCTTATTCTGGCCTCTGCACCTTCTTTTCCAGTCCTGATGAAGGGGCCCAGCCCAAAACATCAACTGTTTATTTCCCTCCGTAGGTGCTACCTGACTTGCTGAGTTCCTCCAGCAGTTTGTGTGTGTGTTATTCAAGATTTCCAGCATCTGCAGAACCTCTTGTGTCTCCAACCAGCTCTCCGATATTTTCAGACACTTCTTGCCTTTTTATCCATGTTTGAGATCAGCTCTATAGATTCTGACCACCAACCCAGGATATTCCATTTTACAATCAATACTTTACAAATGGATTAGACTTGATGGGCCAAATGGCCTGTATACGATACTAGCACATATATTGTACAAGCCACTTAGCCCATGAAGTCTAATTCATTTGGTCCATTCTCAATAGTTTGGCAAATTATTTCTCCTCATATTTGTATGTTATTTCTATTTGAAAGTCAGGACAAACTGTTTGTATAATTAATGAGTTCCAGATTATAACTACTCTGTGTAGGATACAACCCCTTTTTATCTTTTATACATCACTTTCAGACTGGAGTTCCTACTGTTCACAATCATCAAAATTGATTTGTATGAAAGGAAAAAGTGTAATATACCCAAGTATGCTGATGGTAAAAGGTTGGGTGGCCGTATGGATTGTGAGAGAATGCGGGGAGGTCTCAGGCAAATATGGGTAGGCTAAAAGTTAGAGAATGTGGCAAAAGAAGATGTGAAGTCATCCATGCTCGTAGAAAGAAAAGTATATAAACACAGTATATTTTTAGTTGGTCAGAAACTAAAGGATGCAGATATGCAAAGAGAGCTGGTGTCCTGGAATACTTATTGCTGCAAGGTAATGAGCAGGTGTAGGATTTAAGAAGGTGCGTTAATATGTTCACCAGTGAAGGTTGTGTGAGACTAGAAGTAGAGGTCATGGGTTAAAGGTGAGAGGTAAAATATTTAAGTAGAACCTTAAGGAGAACTTCTTTACTAAGGGTGGTGAGAGTGTGGAATGAGCTGCTAATGAAATTGGTGGATACAGGGTCAATTGCAACATTTGAGAGAAGTTTGGGTAAGTGCATGGGTGAGAGGGGTATGGAGGGCTATGGTCCAGGTGCGGACCATTGGGACCAAATATAATAAAAGATTAGCATGGACTTGATGGGCCAAAGGGCCTGCTTCTGTACTGTAACATCTTATGACTCGATTACTGTAAGAAGATTTGAACTCAAGAGCAAAAGCAACTTGCGACAATTAAATAGGGCCTTGAACAGAACCATCCTTGATACTGTACACCAGTCTCACCTCCTGTAAATTGGATTGTTTCTGGAATGATGGGTTTATCTTATGAGAGAAATTCAGCAGACTGAGCCTTTGCTGAGCGCCTTCGCTCCATCCGCCTAAAGCCAATTATTTTAATTCCAAATCCCCTTCTGACATAGCGATCCACGGACTCCTCTTGTACCATGGTTAGTTCACCATCAGGGTGGAGAAGCAACATATTACATTTTGTCTGTGGAGCTCCAACATGACGGCATGAATATCGATTTCTCCTTTGGGGGAGAAAAACCTCCCCCTCCCTCCCCTCTTCCTCTATTCCCTATTCTAGCCTCTTACCTCTTCTCTCCTGCCTATCATCTCCCCTAGTGCCCCTTCTCTTTCTCTTTTTCCTATGGTTCGCTCTCCTCTCACATCAGATTACTTTCTATCCAGCCCTTTATTTTTCCCACCCACCTGGATTCGCCTACCATCTTCTAACTATGCTCCTTCCCCCCCCCCCACCTTTTTATTCTGGTGTCTCCCCCCTTCTATTCCAGTTCTGAAGAAGGGTCTTGGGTCAGCACGTTGAATGCTTGTTCATTTCCCTGGACTCCACCTGACTTCCTGAGTTCCTCCAGGTGGCCTCATTTTATGTATGATCTCCTTATGAGGCTAATGTTTCTCCAGGTTTGCATGTCTAGAACCTAGGATCACCTTATCATGGTAT
Source organism: Mobula hypostoma (assembly GCF_963921235.1). Classification (NCBI taxonomy): domain Eukaryota; kingdom Metazoa; phylum Chordata; class Chondrichthyes; order Myliobatiformes; family Myliobatidae; genus Mobula; species Mobula hypostoma. Next base: position 115,154,952 of record NC_086106.1, on the reverse strand, counting down.
CAGTTTGGTTTTCCAGAATGAGACAAGAAACCTCTTCAGTCTAAAGTTGATCTTTGGAATTCTCTACACAAGTGGGTGTGAAGTTTCTATCAGACATTTAAGGCAGATGAATAGATATTTTGCTAGAAGGGGATTTGAAAGATTTGGGATTAGTACAGAAAAGTGGCACTGTGGTAGAAGATAAGGTGTGATTTGTTGAATTATGGTAAGTAAATTGGTAAGTACGTTTATTATTGTCACTGAAGCCATGTACAGTGAAAAACTTTGTTTTTCATACCATCCGTACAGATGATTTCATCACGTCAGTAGATTGAGATAGAACAAGGGAAAACAATAATAGAATAAAGTGCAACGTAATCAGACAGTAAGATGAAAGGCATAGTGAGGCAGATTGTGATCTTATTCAAAAGTCTTATAAACCAGCGGTCCCCAACCACAGGGCTGGGGACTGGTACTGGGCCGCAGAGCATGCGCTACCAGGCCGCGAGGAAACGATATGATTTGGCGATATGAGTCAGCTGCACCTTTCCTCATTCCCTGTCACGCCTACTGTTGAGTTTGAATGCATGCGAGGTCATTACCCGCGCGTCATCCATGTCAGCGCGGGAAGGAGATCAACTCCTTAAGCTTGCAAATGACAGCGGGCTGAAAAGTATGTTTACATAACATCTCTGCCGGCATTCCGGATCAAAATCAAGGCTGAATATCCTGAGATAGCCACGAAAGCATTGAAAACGTTGCTTCCATTTCCAACATATCTCTGCAATGAATGCAACGAAAACTAAATTGCCGAATAGACTGGACATAAGGAACCCCCTTCGAGTATCGCTGTCTCCCATCACCCCTTGATAGGACCGTGTTGTTGCAGGAAAACAAGCCCAGGGCTCCCACTGATTCAGCGATATTGATGTGTTGCAATGATTTTATATGTTCATACGAGGAAAATATGTGCTGTGTGTTTAATATCCAAACGTTACTTAAAATGTTATGATGCTATTGACTGATAAGTGACTTATATAACCATATAACAATTACAGCACGGAAACAGGCCATCTCTGCCCTTCTAGTCCGTGCCGAACTCTTACTCTCACCTAGTCCCACCGACCTGCACTCAGCTCATAACCCTACATTCCTTTCCTGTCCATATACCCATCCAATTTTTCTTTAAATGATAATATCGAACCTACCTCTACCACTTCTACTGGAAGTTCGTTCAACACTTACTTCAAGCTCCCCTGATAATTGACTTATCACTATATTCATGCGAGGAAAATATGCGCTGTGTGTTTAATATTAAATTCTTTAGATAACGAAATTGAGTGTATTAGCCACTTATCACCTATATTCTGGTCGTGATTAACACCCCCCACCCCCCCGAACAGAATCGCCAAAAACGATTTGCAGAGAAAAAAATCGGCATGTACACGCATGCACACTGGTACCCGCGCAAGGCTTCATGGTCATTGTAGTCTTTCTCGGGGTAAACACAACGTATTTGACTGCTACTCTTGTCCGTTGGCAACGCTACACCCCCCACCCCCGGTCGGCCGGTCTGCAAGAATATTGTCAATATTAAACTGGTCTGCAGTGCAAAAAAGGTTGGGGACCCCCTTTATAAACGCTGCCCTTGAACCTGGTGATACATACTTAAATGCTGGAGGAACTCAGCAGGTCAGGCAGCATTGATGGATATGAATAGTTGACGATTCAGGCTCAGTCTTCTTTAGAACTGAGTCTGAATGCCTTCAGGATCTTTCATTATGTTTTCTACTTTACTGAGATAGTGAGAATCATATACTGTGTCAATGAAGGGAAAGCTGGTTTCTGTGATGCGCTGACCTGGTGTCCCCAACTCTCTCCAGTTTCTTATGGTTTTGAGTAGAGCAGTTGCCATACCAAGGCATGATGCATCCGGACAGGATGCTGGAGCAAAAGGCCAAATGGTCTACTCCACTTTCCTAATCCTATGTTCTTCGCTGTGTCCTGGTCCTTAAATCATGTACCAATGGGACCTGCTCAACCCCATTTACCCTCTCTAAACTTATAACAATCTTGACCACCTTTATCAAACCTCTTCTCCACTTCCTTTGCTCCAAGAATAGCCTCAGTTTCGCCTGGGAATTCTCTCTGCAGACCACATTGTAATAACTTGAATGGTTTAATTATTGTTCCCCTACTCCACACGTTTTTAAACAAACACTAAACGATGATTTCAGTGGGATGAACACTGTGCAGATGCACATCATGGGCATTCTGCTCTTTCATTTCTACTTACTTTCAGTTATTCCTTTGAAGTCTCAAGACCTATCTCTACAGTCTAATGAGCTTAAAACTAAGCTCATTATTATGATTTAACTCATCCTGTTTCCTAACCTTATCCCCTTATGCTGTCATCACCAATAACTAAGTAAAGTATCCCTACATGTTACGAAGCAGCATGTACCACTGAGCCACATAAGAGAATATTAGGGCAGGTATCCTTGAGCTAAATAAAATAGAAAGACCCTAGAGCTTGTTGGCTTGGACCCAGTGGAGACTAGATGACAACGCAACAGCCGACCAATCAGAGCAATCTGTCAGACCAATATAAATGCGAGCACTCAGCAGAAGCAACATTCAATTGTGCACTTATAATGTCACTTCAACTGGTGATGAAACGTTTGCGATCTAATCTCCAGGCTTGGCAACAACCCTACAAACTAGCAGCCAACCCAAGCTACCAATCTTCTGTTTAAATTCAGACCTTAGAGTCAAAGAGAGGAAAGGTAAGGACTCATCCCCTTGGCCCATTGAGTTCATGCCGATCCCAATATATGCTATTCCAATCTTTAGTCTCCATCAACTCCTCTCAGATTCTACACACTATTAGACCATAAGATATCAGAACGGACGTAGGCCATTCGGCCCATCGAGTCTGCTCCACCATTCAGTCATGGGCTGATCCAATTCTTCCAGTCATCCCCACTCCCCTGCCTTCTCCCCATACCATTTGATGCCCTGGCTAATCAAGAACCTATCTCTGCCTTAAATGCACCCAGTGACTTGACCTCCACAGCCGCTCATGGCAACAAATTCCACAGATTTACCACCCTCTGATGAAAGTAATTTCTCCACATCTCCGTTCTAAATGGATATCCTTCAATCCTGAAGTGGTGCCCTCTTGTCCTAGACTCCTTTGTACTAGCAAGGTTCATGACGGCCCCACAGAAAGAGCAGACCACTTCCCATATCTTGGGTCCCACCTCTTGGGGAAGACAGATATCAATGATAAAATTCACCACCACCTCAATGTGAGAGTTGTTAGATTCGGGTGTATAATTGATATTTTTCTGGTATTTTCATTGTAACTTAACTTTCCTCCACTTCCTTCCATTTCTTATATAATCACCTATTGGATATATGTGTAATTGTTCAGTAAGTTTTCAAGTATAGCTGATTCTGTACTTTTCTAGAAGTTCTCAGTTTTTTTGAAGCAGGTGTCACACCACTTGAAGTATGGCTGTTAAATACTGTACATTTAATGGGTTGATGAGAGCTGGACTATGCACATCTGTACTTAGTCATTTTACAAGTGCACAGTAGAGAATCCCCTAACAAGCTTCATCACTGCATGGTATGGAAACTGCACTGTGCTGGACAGAGAGGTTCTACAACTGGTAGTCAAAACTGCCCACTGCATCGCCAATACCCAGCATCAAGGACAAATATTCTGAAAGGTGCAAGGAAAGGGCCAGAAACATCGTGAAGGATGTGACCCACCCAGCTCATTGACCGTTTCACCCTCTCCCAACAAGGAAGAGGCAATGTAGCCTCTACACCAGGACCACCAGACTCAAAAATAGTTACTTTAGTCATAGTCATAGTCATACTTTATTGATCCCGGGGGAAATTGGTTTTCGTTACAGTTGCACCACAAATAATAAATAGTAATAGAACCATAAATAGTTAAATAGTAATATGTAAATTATGCCAGTAAATTATGAAATAAGTCCAGGACCAGCCTATCGACTCAGGATGTTTGACCCTCCAAGGGAGGAGTTGTGAAGTTTGATGGCCACAGGCAGGAATGACTTCCTATGACGCTCTGTGCTGCATCTCGGTGGAATGAGTCTCTGGCTGAATGTACTCCTGTGCCCACCCAGTACATTATTTAGTGGATGGAAGACATTGACCAAGATGGCATGCAACTTGGACAGCATCCTCTTTTCAGACACCACCGTGAGAGAATCCAGTTCCATCCCCACAACATCACTGGCCTTACGAATGAGTTTGTTGATTCTGTTGGTGTCTGCTACCCTCAGCCTATTGCCCCAGCACACAACAGCAAACATGATAGCACTGGCCACCACAGAGTCATAGAGTCCCAAGCAGTAAAGCTGATCAACACCTCCACCCACTAACCCACCTCTCACACCCCCAAGCACCACTACTTTATCATTTCCTGTCAGAGTCACCTCATGTACAGACACTCCTGTGCCTTGTGTCACTTTATAAACAATCAGTCTGTTTTAACTTATGTATTTACAAATATTTATTTGGTTTTTATTATTATTGTTTATCTTATTGTGTGTTTTCCTTGTGCTGCATCGGATCTGAAGTAACAATCATTTTGTTCTCCTTTACACTTGTGTACTGGAAATTACATTAAAGAATCTTGAATCTTAATTGTTATCACTGAAATATTGTTTATTTCTAGTGTGAGTAGGAGATGACCATGACTCACTTTTGTCTTCTTTGTTCAGTTTTTGGTCTTGTAACACTGAATAAACAGCTGTAAGCACCAAGTTTATATCTCATTCTTGATTTCCAAAGAACCCTCTGGAACAATATCACCAGATCCAACAATGTGTTACCTTTGGTCATTTGAAGCAAAGGGTACATAAAGATCAGGACCTCAGACCTGACCTAAACTCAAATGTCCATCTTTCTGTCATCTTCAATGCTTCTGAGAGCTGAACTATAGTACTTAAAGCAGTTTAACTTTGAGGAGCTTATGTGTTTTTTTGTCACAATATACTGGCATATATTAAGCTTGAATATGAGATAAACATTACAATTATTCAAGCTAAGAAAAGTGCATTAAATTAGTTTGGAAAGAGCAACAAACTATACTAATATTTTTGACAAAGAAAACTACTCTGGTCTCTACATCTCTCTTCATAAATCTAATTCTCTAGCCCTGGCAATGCCTTTGTAATTCTCTTTTGTACCTTCTTCAGTCCTGTCATGTCCTATAGTGCGATAGAGTGGCCACAACTCTACACAATGTTCTCGTTGTGGTCTGAGAGACCAAGGTCAGAGAGAAGAGATGCATCATCCTTGTTATCACCTGTACACAATGGCTGCCTTTGCCCTGAGTAGCCTTTTGATTGGAGCTGTTTTATATAATCCAGCTGCATTAAGTGTTTTGTTTTGGCATATGTGGATAAGGTGACAACTGATCTCTCTCTCTGAGCTGTTTTTTGTTCTGGTGATTGCTGATTGCACTTTTGATCGAGAAAGAGAGTGGCAATTCTGGGTGGAATTGATGGGAATACTAAACTAATGGGAAGATTAAATTGGGATTAAAAAGGCCTGGACAGAATGGACATGGGGAGGATGTTTCCTATATTGAGGAGGTCTAGGACCACAGGTCACAGCCTCAGAATACAAGGATGTCCCTTCAGAACAGAGATGAGGAGAAGCTTCTTTCGTCAGAGGGTAGTGAACCTGTGGAATTCATTGCTGTGGAGGCCAAGTCATCAGGTATATCAAAAAGGAGTTTGATATGTTGATTAGTAATGAGTCAGAAAGCAGAAGAGCAGAGATGAGGGGGATAATAAATCAGCCATGACAGAATGATGGAGCAGACTTGAAGAGCTGAATGGCCTAATTCTGCTCCTCGGTCTTATGGTCTTATTAGTCTAAGTGGGTGCTTCATGTTCAGTATGGCCTCAAAGGGCTGAATGGCCTGTTTCCATACTCTATACCTTGATATGGCAGTATAAAGAAAATCTTATTCTGCATCGTTACTACAGATGGCTTTTCAGTACATAATGGACACTGCAAACAGTGCTTTACTCTGTGCCTAATATGCATGAGTGTCTGGTGATGACAGTAGCCTAGAAATTACAATCCATTTACTAACTGAATGTTGTTTAAGCATCAAACTTATTAATCAATCATTTTGTCATTTACAGAAATGCAGTAAAACTTGTGCTTTTAATGTCACTCAGCAGACATCCAGTGAAAAATCCTATTTAATAGCTTAGATTTTAACTCCAGTTCTCCAATGCAAGTGAGAAGTAGCTGCCAGGAACTGAATTAACAGATGTCTGGCTGGCTGTTTAACCTGGAGGAACCTCTGGCTGTGGCTCCCAGGGCCACAACCAAGGAGACTCTACAACCTTGGAGTTAACTTTACCCCTTCAAGTTTATTATAAGGGATGGGATCCATCAGCAGGATTTTTCACATTAATGAAAGGAAGGTGGAAAGGTATTACACAAAAATAAGGGATATATAAATGACTCTGTTTTTATTGTAAGTATCATAGTTAAATTTTGCAAAATGATAAATGCGTCATGGCCATGAGGGGCAGTTTGATGAAGGAAGGTTCAAGACCGATTTAAATTGATGGGTATACTGTTGACAGTATTAGTTAGTATTATGGGCTGAAAGCCCTTGGATGGTGAGTGGTTGCAGTAGCAATTGGTAATATTGGAAACATACACTGCCACATAGCGGAAGCCAACATCTCATCAACAGCAGATGCATTTCTGAACACTTCTGCCACAGTTACAGGCTGAGGTCCTAAGGGGTCGAGGAATAAGTAATAAATATCCGAATGAGTTACAAGAGGGTGACTGAGCTGTACAGGAGTCTATGTTCAAGGCTGAATTGATAGGAAATTTCTCTCTTGTAGACAGAATCTCCCCTGAGTTGTGGAAGACTACACAAATACAAGAGATTCTGCAGATGCTGAAAACTCAAAGTAATGTACACAAAATGCTGGAGGATCTCCACAGGTCAGGCAGCATCTGTGGACAGGAATAAACAGTCAACATTTCTTGCCGATACCCTTCATCAGAACTGGAAAGGAAGGGGGAGAATGTTCAAACTTTTCAGGCCGATGCCCTTCATCAGGACTGAGTCTCAGTCCAACACCTCAACTGTTTATTCATCTCCATAGATGCTGCCTGACCTTCTGAGTTCATCCAGCATAATTTTTCCTTAAGATCTACTTTGCTCCAAGCGGAACCATCTTATTTTCTTGTCACTGAAACTCTTCTTTCTACTAAATCTTTTCTGCACCTTTTCTAGAATGTTCTCACCCTTTCCAAGGGCAGCACGGTAGTATAGCTGTTACCATAACTCTGTTACAGTGCCATCAACCAGGGTTCAATTCCTGTCACTGTCTATAAGGAGTTTGTGCAGTCTCCCCATGGCCACATGAGCTTCCTCCCACATAATAAAGACTTAATAACAACATACATCAAAGTTGCTGGTGAACGCAGCAGGCCAAGCAGCATCTATAGGAAGAGGCGCAGTCGACGTTTCAGGCCGAGACCCTTCCTCAGGACAGACTTAATAAAGCAGGTTAATAAGTCACATAGGTGTAATTGGGTAGCACAGGTTTGTTGGCCAGAAGGGCCTGTTCCTATGCTGTATCTCTATACCATGTTGAATAAAGAATAATAAAGATCTGTTTTCGGTTTCCTGCCTTTTTCTCTCGAGAATGTACATTAAAATATATGGAAAACACCACCAGTTTAAATGCCACCCATTAATCCATTACTGTTTTCTCAAGTTTTTGTTCTATTTATCCTGGCAAGTTCTGCTCAACTCTCTGAATTAGCTCTCAACCATTTAACAAGTGTTGCTTCAGATTTCTCCTTGATCTTATCCATTACTGGTCTAATCTTCACCAGAATCAGAATCGAGTATATTATCACTGACATACAGTATGTCCTGAAAATTATAATTTAGAAGTAACTACATAAATAGTGACAAACACGAGAAAACCAACCAAAGCTGGAAATCCAAAGCAACACCCACAAAATGCTGGAGGAACTGAGCGGGTCAGGCGGCATCTGTGGAAAAGGGTAAACAGTTGACATCTTGGGCTGAGACCCTTCATCAGGATGGAAGTAAATGAGGAGAAGAAGATGGGGGGAGGGGAGGAAGAAGTACAAAGTGGCAGGTGACGGGTGAAAACGGGAGGGAGTGTGAAGTAAAGAGCTGGGAAGTTGATTGGTGGAAGAGATAAAGGGCTGGAGGAGGGGGAATCTGATAGGAGAGGGAAGGAGGAGGAGCACCAGAGGGAGATGATGGGCAGGTAAGGAGATAAAGTGAGAGAGGGAAACTGTAATAGAGAATGGTGAAGGGGAGGGGAGAGGGCAATTACCAGAAGTTTGAGAGATCGCTATTTATGTCATCAGGTTGGAGAATACCCGGATGGAATATAATGTGCTGCTCCTCCAACCTGAGTGTGGCCTCATTGCCGCAGTAAGTAGAGGGGGCCATGGATAGACATGTCGGAATAGGAATAGGAAGTAGAATTGAAATGGGTGGCTACCAGGAAATCCTGCTTCTTCTGGTGGACGGAGCATAGATGCTCGGCAAAGCGGTCTCCCAATCTATGTCAACTCTCACCAATATACAGGAGGCCACACCGGGAGCACCAGATACAGTACATGACCCCAACAGACTCACAGGTGAAGTGTCGCCCTGATGGTAGTGAGGGAGGAAGCGTAGGCACAGGTTGGCACTTGCTCGGCTTGCAATAAATAAAGCAAATGAGGAATAGCTGGGTAGCGTTCACAGGTGGACGGACTGTTCAGAAATCTGATGCAGAGAGTAGGCGGCTGTTCCTGAAACATTGTGTGTGTGTTTTCAAGCTTCTGTACCACCTCCCTGATGGTGGTAATGAGAGGAATGCATGTCCTAGATTATGACAGCTCTTAATGATAGATGCCTCCTTGTTGAGGTACTTCCTTTTGAAGACATCCTCAGAGTTGGGGAGGGCTGTGCTGACTAAGTCTACAACCCCCATGCAGCCTCTTGTGATCCTGCACATTGGAACCTCCATACCAAGCAGTGAAGCAATCAATCGGAATGCTCTCCAACTTACAGGAATTTGCAGGAGTGGTTGGTGACAGACCAAATCTCCTCAAACTCCGAATGAAAGACAGGCGCTGGCACAGCTTCCTTGTGATTGTATTGTATCAATGTGTTGGGCCCAGGGCAGATCCCCTGGGATGCTGGATCCCAGGAACAGGAAAATGCTCACCCTTTCCACTGCTGATCCTCCGATCAGGACTGGTGTATGTACATTCAAATTCCCCTGCCGGAAGTCCACAAGCAATTCCTTAGTCTTGCTGACATTGGGTACAAGGTTGTTTGTGAGCCACCACTCAAAGAGCTGATCTACCTCACTTCTGTATACCTCTTCACCATCCAATTATCACTGCTCCTTTCAGTTCTTCATGGTCCTTTTGGCCCACTGCATAGTCTTGCAATACTTCCTGGGTACAGAGGAGTTCCTGGCGGTCAGGGCGATGACCTTGTGCAAATAGAGTTAGGAAAGTACCCCTTACCTCAAAATGGATCATTGACAAAATGCACCGCAGTTACTCATCTAGGTTACTCCTATAGCATCTCCCAATCTCACAACTCCTAGTATCAAGAGGGATTGTGCTTCAGTCACTTGGGAACATCACCTCTTGTGGATTCCCTTCCATGTCATACAAGATCTTGACCTGCAACTGTATCATCATTGTTTCTGAGTCTAAATCCTGGAATTTCCTACCCAATAACATTATTAGAACCACTGCTTTGGTTCAAGAAGATAGTTCACCATTTCACCCTCATCAGCAAATAGCAGAAAGACAGTAAGTAAACGCAAGGGGTTCTGCAGACGCTGGAAATCTACAGCAACACACACAAAATGCTGAAGGAACTCAGCAGGCGAGACAGCATCTATGGAAAAGAATAAATAGGTGACATTGCAGGTTGAGACGCTTAATCAGGACTGGAAAAGAAGGGGGCAGAAGTCAGAATATGAAAGTAGGTGGGGGAGAAGGAGTATAAGCTGGCAGGCGATAGGTGAAACCAGGTAAGGGGTATGGTGGGTTGGTGCAGGAGAGGGAATGAAGTAAGAAGCTGGGAGGTGATAGGTGGAAGAAGTGAAGGGCTGAAGAAGAAGGAATCTGATTGGAGCTGCCAGTGGACATGGAAAAAAAGGAAGGAAGAAGAGAACCAGAATGAGGTGATGGGCAGGTGAGGAGAAGAGAAGAGGTGAGACAATAACCAGAACAATAGGAAAAGAGAGAAGTGACTGGATAGAGAATTTCCAGGAGTTAGAGAAATCAATGTACTGTCATCAAGCTGGAGCCTACCCAGGCAGAATATAAGGTGATGCTCCTCCAACCCAACTGTGGCTTCTTCACGGCAATAGAGGAGGCTATGGACTGACATGGTAGAATGGGAATGGAAAGTCAAATTGAAGTGGGTGGCCACCAGGACAGCCCTCCTTTTGTTCTGGGTGGAGTAAAGGTGCTGGAGGAAGCTGGGCCAATTTCTGCTGGGTCAATGCTGTCCCAGTCTTCACTGCTCAGATCCCAAAATTGGACAATCAAAAAAAAGGAAATGGGAATCAAGCTATAATTGAAGGATACAAACAGAAGTGAAAAAGGAAAATAAGGCAGACAAAGAGTGGTGAAAAGCACAATATAAAATGGAATGCAGAAATCTTCTATAGGGTGTTCATTAAAGGAATGGGCCAATCAGAAAAATAAGTAAGTTATGGTAGGGCATGGCTAGGCTACTAAATGTGTACTCTCAAAGATCTTTACTAAGGTTTTGGCATGTTGCCAAAACATTAATAAGGGAAAATAATAATTAACATGGATAGGTTGAAAATTAATAAGGAATGAGCTCTGCAAGTGCTGGTTATGTTTAAAGTTAACAAGCCACTTGGTCCAGAAGGGATTCATCACAAATAATTGAAGTAAGAGGGGGTTGAAAAAGAAGAAGAATCAACTATAAGCTTTAGTTGTTTTCTGACTCTGCAAGTGGTGCCAAAGATCGAGAGAATGAGTAATTTTATGCCTTTGATCAAAGAAAGAGAAGAACATACCCTGGAAACTATTAGCTAGTCATTGTAACATCAGTGCTGGTGAACTTACAGAAAGAAAAATTATGGAAGAAGATAAATAGGCACTTGTAAGTAAAGTTTTAAAAAAAGGAGAGTTTAAAATACATCAGAACTGCAGGGTAAAATGAACAGAATATTTCATCTGCCTGGTTTATACCTGAACTTCTACACCAATCCGGATGAGTGTCTGGTAAGGATGACCCGGAGACACTGTCTGTTTTGCTCTGTTACTCTGAGTGAATTCATCTCCCTCAATGAAACTGAAGCAATTAAAGCTACTTTTGGAGAACATTAGACATACTTTTGATGAGAATGACTATAACAGATTTTGTTTAAAGTGGGTTCTGAAAGGGAGTTTTTTTCACAAAGGCAGGTTGAAATCTGGAATGCACTGCCTGACTAAGCGGGAGAGGTGGCACAGTTAATGTGTCGCTATTGTAAGATCACAAGACCATAAGATATATGAGCAAAGTTAGGCTATTTGGCCAATTGGGTCTGCTCCATTACATCATGGCTGTTTCAATTTTCTACTCAGCCCCAATATTGTGCCTTCTCTCTTCCCTTCATGCCCTGACCAATCAACAACATATCAACCCCTGCCTTAAATAATACATAAAGACTTGGCCTCCACAGCTGCCTGTGGCAACGATTTCACAGATTCACCACTTTCTGGCTAAAGAACTTCCTTTTTACCTCCGTTACAATAGGACGCCGCTCTATTCTGAGACTGTGTCCTCTGGTCTTCGACTCCCCCACCGTAGGAAAGCTCCACTCCACATCCACTGTATCAAGGCCATTCACCATTTGATAGGTTTCAATGAGGTCATCCTTCATTCTTCTCAATTCTAGTGAATACAGGACTACAGCCATCAAACAATCTTTGTATGATAAGCTAACCAATCCTGGAATCTTTTTCGTGAATCTCCTTTGAACCCTCTCCAGGTTTGGCACATCCTTTCTAAGATAAGGTGCCCAAATGTGCTCATAATACTCCAAGTGAGGTCTCACCAATGCTTTATATAACTTCAAAATTACATCCTTGCTTATATATTCTAGTCCTCTTGAAATGAATGCTAACATTGCATTTGCCTTCCTCACCACAGACTCAAACTGCAAATTATCCTTTAGGAAATCCTGCACAAGGACTCCCAAGTTCCTTTTCACCTCAGGTTTTTGTATTTTCTCTCCATTTAGAAAAAAGTCAACCCTTTCATTACTTCTACCAAAGTGCATGACCATACACTTCCCGATCTCTCTACTTCCACAAAACTACCTGCCCCTCCACCTATCTTTATATCATCTGCAAACTTTGCAACAAAGCCATCAATTCCATCATCCAAATCATTGACATATAACGTATAAAGAATCAGTCCCAATACAGACTCCTGTGGAACACCACTAGTCACCTGCAGCAGCCAGAAAAGGCTCCCTTTATTCCTATTCTTTGTCTCCTGCCAGTCAGCCACTGCTTTATCCATGCCAGAATCTTTCTTGTAATACCATGGGTTCATAGCTTGTTAAGCAGCCTCATGTTTGGCAACTTGTCAAAGGCCTTCTGAAAATGTAAATACACAACATCAACCAATTCTTCTTTGTCTATTCTGCTCGTTATTTCTTTACAGAATTCTAACTGATTTGTCAGACAAGACTTTCTCTTGAGGAAACCATACTGACTACAGCCTATTTTATCATGTGCCTTCAAGTACCCCGGGACCGCATCCTGAATAATCAACTCCAACATCTTTCCAACCACTGAGGTCAGACTAACTGACCTATAGTTTCCTTTCTTCTGCATCTCTCCCTTCTTGGAAGAGTGTAGTGACATTTGCAATTTTCCAGTCTTCAGGAACCATCTCATATTCTAGTGATTCTTTAAAGATCATTACTAATGCTTCCACAATCTCTTCAGTCACCTCTTTCAGAACTCTGGAGTGTACACCATCTGGTCCAGGTGACTTATCTACCTTCAAACCTTTCTTTTTCTCAAGAACCCTCTCTTTAGTTAGGGTAACTTCACACACTTCATGACTCCTGACACATGGAACTCCCACCATACTGCTAGTGTCTTCCACAGTGATGACGAATGGAAAATACTTATTCAGTTTGTCCACCATTTCATTGTTTCTCATTACTACCTTTCCAGCATCATTTACTAGCTGCCTGATATTCGCTCTCACCTTTCTTTTCCAGTTCATGTATCTGAAGAAACTTTTGGTATCCTCTTTAATTTTGTTGGCTAGCTTACTTCAGTATTTCATCTTTACTTTCTTAATGACTTTTTAGTTACCTTCTGTTGGTTTTTAAAAGCTTCCCAATCCTCTAACGTCCAACTAATATGCACTCTCTTTGGCTTTTATGTTGGCTTTGACTTCTTTTGTTAGGCATGGTTGTGTCATCTTGCCTTTAAAATATTTCTTCCTCTTCAGGATGTATATATCCTGTGCCTACCACATTGCTTCCAGAAATTCCAGCCATTGCTGCTCTGCTGTCATCCCTGCCAGTGTTCTTTACACATCAGTTCTGCCTAACTCCTCTCTCATGCCTCTGTAATTCCCTTTACTCCACTGTAATACTGATACATCCGTATTTAGCTTCTCCTTTTCAAGTTTCAGCGTGAATTTGATCATATTATGATCACTTGCCCCTAAGGGTTCTTTTACCTTAAGGTCTCTAACCAGTTCTGGTTCATTGCACAACACCCAATCCAGAGTGGCTGATCCTCTAGTGGGCTCAACCATGAGCTGCTCTAAAAAGCCATCTCGTCGGTACTCTCAAAATTCCCTTTCCTGTAATCCGGCAGCAATCTGATTTTCCCAATCTACTCACATTTTGAAGTCCCCCATGACTATTGTAACATTGCCCTCTTGGCTTGCATTTTCTGTCTTCCATTGTAATTTGTAGACCACATCCTTACTACTGTTAGGGGATCTGTATACGTTTGTACAACTCCCATAAGGGTCTTTTTACTCTTGCAGGTTCCTTAGCTCTATCCACAATGATTCAACACCTTCTGACCCTAAGCCACCTCTTATTAATAGTTTGAGTTCATTTTTTACCAATAGAGTAATGCTGCACCCTCTGCCTTCCTGCCTATCCTTCCAATACAATGTGCATCCTTGGACATTAGGCTCCCTGCTATAATCTTTCAGCTATGATTTATACTGGCCTACCTGCAACTGTGCTGCAAATTCATCTACTTTATTCTGTACACTGCGAGCATTCAGATGCATCACCTCCAGTCCTGTTTTCTCCCTTTTCGATTATGTCCATCTCCTACCTTGCATCTCATCCTTTGACTGCAATTGTGCACTATCAACAGCCTCTCCTCACTACAAATTGCCTCTGTTTGTAAACCAGCTATGTCACCTTCAGCACTCTTATCTGCCTTTACTATGCTACTTCTTGCATTGAAATACAGCCAGCTCAGGACATTAGTCGCACCGTGCTCAAGTTTTTGATTCCTAACTTATTCTGAGGTCTTTCCAACATATGCCTCCACAGCCTCTCCACTAACTGTTCTGGCATTCTGGCTCCTGCAGCTCTAGTCTAAATCCCACTGTGCCAGCGGTAGAGCTAGTAATCACCAACTAGGGATCAATTCCTGCCACTGTCTGTAAGGAGTATGGATGTTCTCCCCATGACCATGTAGGGTTCCTCTGGGTGCTCCGATTCCCTCCTACATTCCAAAAGCTGCTTGGATTCGGGCTAGTAAGCTGGGGTATGCTATGTTGGTGCCAGAAACTTGGTGATACTTGTGAACTGCCCTCAGCCTACATTTGAACTGTGTGGGCAAATAACACATTTCACTACAGGTTTCAATATTTTGATGTACGTGTGACAAATAAAGCTAGTCCAATCTCAATTGCCAAGGCACAGAGTGCTATGGACTAAATGAGGCAAATAGTAAAGTACAAAGAGAAGCAAAATGGTGGGACAAAGGGTCTGCTTCTAAATTGTGTACCTGAGAAATACCAACTTCGATGTCTAACTCACGTCTCCTCAAATGGACCCTTTACTCCCAGCTGAAGGAATGTCAGTGAGCCCCTGGTGCGCAAAGGAAACGCTTCAAAGATAACATCAAAATCAGCCTGAGGAAATTCAATATTACATCAAAAAACTGGGAAGACATTGCACTTAATTGATAAACTGAGAGGAAATCTGTTCAAAAGAGAGCTGTGCCTAATGAGAACAACGTCCCTTGTGTCACAGGGGACAAGCGGCAGCTGCAAAAGGAGAAAATGAACGACCAAAAGATCCAACCGTTAATACAGCTGCCACTTAAGGCTGATTTACACTTGTGCGTCAAATGTACACTGTAGGTACGGCATAGCCGCGTACCCTACGCTGTACTCTACGCCGAACCCTACACCGTAGCCTAACGCGCACCTCTCCCAAAATGTAACTACACGTCGCGGCGACGCAGACCGAAACTACTGTGATTGGTCCGCTTGGTAGCATCGCATTTTCTCCTACACTGCAATAGCTTCCCATTGGGCGACTGAAGGGCAGGGAAGGAACTCTGACTGCAATGCTTTCCATAAAACTTTACAGACCTCCGAAATTATGGAGGACCCTGTGCTTGACGACAGTTTGTAGCTAGCTGCTACAGCCTGTTGACTTCCACCTGAAGCTAAAACTCGAATGGTGATTGCCAGTCTCTGTGTGCACACTGATGCAAAATAAATGGTTGGAGACAATCAACCAAATCGTCAAATGTACCTGCCGACATCCGAAAATATTTGAAATGCATTTCCTCGTCCACGTCTCTCAGTGGCCGGACAAGCACAGAAAATTCACCCTCCTTCAGTTTCAGTTGCCATTGTTTGAATTTTGAGTTTCTTCGTGTTGAGTTTCAACATGAAGAAACTCAACACAGTGGCACAGAAACCCCACCGCCAACTAGCATTTTGGCGGTAAATTGCAGAGCGACGCAGACACACCAACGCACAAGTATAAATGCTCACAACGGCGTAGCCCACTTGCGTAGGCTACGGCGTAAGCCAGAACGCACAAGTATAAATCAGCCCACACTCTTGCCTGCATGGCCACAGAACATGTAGATCTCAGATTGGCCTCTACAGCCACCTGAGGATCCACCAATAGACAACCCTTTCGGAGAACATCTCACTGGACAAGTAATCTCTCTACTATACCTGTGAAAATGGAATGGAGAGTACTCTTCCATATAAGCTTGTAGAAAACCAACTGTCAATCACTTGTGCCTAATTTATGGTAGTCCAGCCAGCTGTTTGGAAACTGTAAGAAAAGATTAACTGTGAATATAATCTATGCTACCTAGTGTGTTTGATTAGACAGCATTGGAAATATCATTAACCTGGCATCTGAACCATGACTGACAGAAGATAAAAGAACTGTAGAGGGAAAATGGATCCCTTCCTCACCTTAACTTTGGTACCCTTCATTTCAATAGGATTAAAAGAAAATCTTGCACCAGGGATATAGGTAGAGACTAAATAGGTGGAGATTCATTGCAAATGGGTCCTTCACATCTGTCAGCCAGACTTTCATCCCATCAAGTCTGCAGTCTGGTCCCAGTGGCTTCAATGTTCCTTGAAACTGGATTAAAAAGCAAGGCTACAGAGTCGATCTGTGTGCCAGCATGCTTATGAATAAAAAAAAACAAATACACCAGTGGAGAAGGATGCATTACTCAAAGAAAGGAAAATTGTAGCTTAGTTAATGAGTATGTTTTAGATCTGTCCGCAAATGAGGGATATGCCAAAATCACTCAATGTGTGACATTCCTGCGAGGACTGAGCACCAAAGACACTCATGTCAGATGAACAAATCAATGTCAAGAGGGCAAAGTCTGGAGAATACTGCCAATTCTCCAGCACATTATGATGTGTTCAGTTGTCAAATAGTTTGGATTCCTGTCTTGTGTGTGCGCAAACTTCAGTGTAGAAATACTCACAAAGTTGGAAATTGAATCTGCCGAGATATGAGATTGAAAAACTCTCAGTTGGTTATTTCAGAAATTTGATTCTCTATTTGCATAAACAGCCAGAACTGATGGTAAAATGATACTTTCAAGTATAATCAAATGCATTTCAGACATTTAAAAGGACCGTTTACTTATGCAGATCTCATTGTCTATTTCAGAGGTGCTTATTAAACAGTCTCAGAGCAGCACGTCCTCTATAAAATGACAAAATATCCCATTGTTTCATTACCACTTCCAGTTAAATCAAATCTACCTTAATTTCTTTCTAGTAAGGTAAAAGTGTCCCAGAGCCAAATCAGAGGATCAGGCTTATTATCACTGAGACATACATTCAGTGGCCATTTTTATGAGGTACATTTGTACACCTGCTTGTTAATGCAAATATCTAATCAGCCAATCAAGAGGCAGCAAATCAATGCGTAAAAGCATGCAGATGTGGTCAAGAGGTTCAGTTGTTGTTCAGATCAACAACTGAGTGGTGAAGAAATGTGATCCAAGTGACTTTGACCGTGGAATGATTGTTGGTGCCAGAGTATCTCAGTGATCTCAGTCAACTACTCATCTCCTGGGATTTTCATGCACAACTGTCTCTAGAGTTTCGTGGCAGTAGTACAGTGCATGACAAAGAAGTTACTATAAGTTACGAATAAATAAATAAATCACGCAGAAGAGGACTAATGTTAATGGCTTCATAGACCGTTCAGAAATCTAATGACAGAGGGAACAAAACTGTTTCTAAGATGTTGATTGTGCGCTTTCAGGCTCCTATATCTCCTCCTTGATGGTACTAATGAGAAGAGGTCATCTTTCGTATGCTAATATATCCTCATCAACAGGCAGGGGGTGGGGGAGAGGGAGGGCATCAGAAACTGAAGACCCATTACAGTGTTCAATGTGGTTTATAAGATCCTATCAGAGAATCTTGCCAACGGGGTCAAATCTAATCTATCCTGACTAAACCTGTGCTGTACCTGGCAGGAAAATCTTTGACAGCCTTACGCTATTCAGGGATACATTGCTTATTGTGCAGGATAGAGAGATGGATGCCTGACTAGTCAGGTTGGACCAGGAGAAGGCCTTCAGCGGAATATCACACTCATGCAACAAATACATGGATGGTTCCATGCAGCCAATAAAGCTTCTTACTTCACCCCCCTTCCCCCACCCACCCACCTTTCCGTACCTGGTTTCACCCATCACCTTCTAGTTCCGACTTCTTCCCCCTTCCTTTCCAGTCCTGATGAAGAGTCTCAGCCTGAACTACCGACTAACTATTCTCCCCCATAGCTGCTGCCTCACCTTCTAAGTTCCTCCAGCATTTTGTGTGTGTTACTCTGGACTTCCAGCATCTGCAGAATCTCTTGTGTTTACAAGTTAAAACATTCCTGTGCATGTATGACCACAGTACACGTGCTTGCAACACTGTGTGTCTAACAGAGTGATCAGCAGCACTGGGGCTCCACAGGGGACTGTCTTGTCTCCCTTTCTCTTCACCATTTACACCTCGGACTTCAAATACTGCACAGAGTCTTGTCATCTTCAGAAGTTTTCGGATGACTCTGCCATAGTTGGATGCATCAGCAAGGGAGATGAGGTTGAGTACAGGTCTTGTCACATGGTGTGAGCAGAATTATCTGCAGCTTAATGTGAAAAAGACTAAGGAGCTGGTGGTAGACCTGAGGAGAGCTAAGGTGAAAAGTGACCCCTGTTTCCATTCAGGGGTCAGTGTGGACATGGTGGAGGATTACAAATACCTGGGGATACGAATTGACAACAAACTGGACTGGTCTAAGAACACTGAGGCTGTCTACAAGAAGGGTCAGAGCCGTCTCTATTTCCTGAGGAGACTGAGGTCCTTTAACATCTGTTGGACGATGCTGAGGATGTTCTACGAGTCTGTGGTGGCCAGTGCTATCATGTTTGCTGTTGTGTGCTGGGGCAGCAGGCCGAGGGTAGCAGACACCAACAGAATCAACAAACTCGTTCGTAAGGCCAGTGATGTTGTAGGGATGGAACCCAACTTTCTCACGGTGGTGTCTGAAAAGAGGATACTGTCTAAGTTGCATGCTATCTTGATCAATGTCTCCCATCCACTACATAATGTACTGGTTGGGCACAGGAATACATTCAGCCAGAGACTCATTCCTCGGAGATGCAACACAGAGCATCATAGGAAGTCATTCCTGCCTGTGGCCATCAAACTTTACAACTCCTCCCTTGGAGGGTCAGACATCCTGAGCCGATAGGCTGGTCCTGGAATATTTCATAATTTACTGGTATAATTTACATAATACTATTTAACTATTTATGGTTCTATTACTATTTACTATTTATGGTGCAACTGTAATGAAAACCAATTTCCCCCGGGATCAATAAAGTATGACTATGACTACTATGACTATGCACGATGGGTGTGCTTTGTGGAGGGAATTAGAAATTTGATCTAGCTTCCTTGCACAAATATCCATGGTGCAGTCTAGATCAACGGTGGGATACAGATTGCTTCCCCATCAAGTCTGGAGTCAGGCAGGGTTGTCCACTCTCCCCTGTTTTGTTTGTGTTAGATTGAAACCTATGCCAAATCTGTCAGTAAGGATAAAAGTATAAAAGGGGTGATATCGCCAGGAAATGGAGGTACAAAATTTGGGGAGTGTTACCAATGTAGACTTGGACCATAGACTGTTACACATAGCCAACAAATACATGGACGGTTCCATGCAGCCAATAAAGCTTCTTACTTCACCCTCCTTCCCCCACCCACCCACCTTTCCGTACCTGGTTTCATCCATCACCTTCTAGTTCTGACTTCTTCCCCCTTCCTTTCCAGTCCTGATGAAGAGTCTCAGCCTGAACTACCGACTGACTATTCTCCCCCATAGCTGCTGCCTCACCTTCTAAGTTCCTCCAGCATTTTGTGTGTGTTACTCTGGAGTTCCAGCATCTGCAGAATCTCTTGTGTTTACAAGTTAAAACATCCCTGTGCATGTATGATATACAATGTAAGTGCTGCTGTCTTCCATTTGGTTCCTTGGTAAATTCACAGATTGATCTGCATCTGTGACCAATTTGAGTTGGTATCGGGTGCCAGAGTCAACCACGGGAAGGGTAAAAACATACTTTTCAGCAACTGGCCCGACCAGACAAATGCTCCCTTCACCATCAGGCTCAATTACCTGAGTGTGCTGGGGATCTGGTTTAGAGTATCTGCTGTATGTAATAAAGATTGGCTGTGGTGGATTGGGAATGTCAAACAAACAATGGTTTAGTGGACACAGAGTTCCCTTTCAATAACATATTAATCAGGTCTGATATGCTCTCGGTGCTGCTGTATATAGCGCAGGTGTGGTCTTTTCCTTACTGTGCTACTTTGTTAGGAATTTGAAGAGATTTAGCACTCACCAAAGAGTTGCACATTTCTATTTACGTACATTGGAGACGATTGATACTGGTTGCATCACAGCTTGGCTTGGAGGCTTTGATGCACAGGATCTCAAGATGCAACAGAGGGTTGTTGATTATTCCAACTTCACAGAGGGCACAACCCTCCCCACCATTGAGAATACCTTCAAGAGGAAGCATCTCATGAAGATAGTGTCTATCACGAAAAGCCATCACATTCTGGACATAACCTCTTCTCAGGGAGGAGGTACAGGACCACGAAGGCCCACACTCAACAATTCAGGAATATTCTTGGGTGGCCCGGTAGTGTAGTCATTCGGGTAATACAATTACAGTGCCGGCAACTTGGATTCAATTCCGCCATGGTTGTAAGGAGTTTGTACAGTTTTCCCGTGACCGTTTAGGTTTCCTTACGGTGCTCCCATTTTCTCCCACTTTCCAAGGATGTACGGGTCCATAGATAAATTGGTCACACGGGTGTAACTGGGAGGCGTGGACTCACTGGCCAGAAGGACCTGTTACCGTGCTGTATCTTGAGATGAAAAACAAAAATAAAATTTGAGCTTCTTTCCCTCCATCATCAGATTTATGAACAATCCATGAACTCATGAACAATACCACATTATTTTCTGTGCTTTTTGTAATTTTTAAATTTATGGTAATTTTACATTTTTTGCACTGTACTGCTACCATAAAAACAACAAATTTCATGACATGTAAGACAGTGATAAGGAACCTTATTCAGCTCCCTCTGCCTCAGTACTCATCTCAGGTATTTTCCAGTTTATTTAGGGATACAATTTGGAACATGTCTGATGGGTCATGTTGTAAAAACCCCAGGCAATGGGGGCAAAAGTGCCCCCATCCTTTTTATCTGACAGCATCAAGTGATGTGTGGACTCAAGTTATATGGGCACCAAATATCACTGAGTGCCAAGTTTCTGTCCATTCCCAGTGTTGCAGAAGATAGGCCTGACCCCATTACTGCACAATATCCCAGCCAAATGGATGCTGTTGTGCTGCCTGTCCTTTGTGGAAGCGTACTACCAAGTGAACACCTTTGACCTCAGATCTATCAGGCAGTTGTCAGCAAGGAAACTCCTGCAGACACTGTGCGGCAAGGATTCTAAGGATTTTATGGGTTTGTTCCCTGAGTAAACGGTCCCAACCATCTGGCAAAGTGGCTCAGTAACTGTTGAGACCATGAGACATAGGAGCAGAATTAGGCCATTCGGCTCAGCATATCTTCTCCACCATTCCATCATGGCTGATTTACTATCCCACTCAACCACATTCTCCTGCCTTTTCCCCATAACCTTTCACATCCTGATTAATCAAGAACCTATCAACATCCACCTCAAATATACCAAATGACCTGGCCTGCACAATCGTATCTGGCAATGAATTCCACAGATTCACCACCCTCTGGCTAAAGAATATTTTCCTCATCTCTGTTCTAATTCTCATTCTCATGAACATCCTTTGGACCCTTTCCAATGCTAGCACATCCTTTCTTCGATAAGGGGCCCAAAACAGTTCACAATACTCAAAGCATTGTCTACCAATGGCTTATAAATTTTTAGATTATGAGGACACTCAGTCCTCATTTATTGTCATTTAGAAATGCATGCATTAAGAAATGATACAATGTTCCTCCAGTATGATATCACAGAACAACAGGACAGACCAAGACTAAAACTGACAAAAAACCACATAATTATAACATATAGTTACAACAATGTGAAGCAATATCATAATTTGATAAAGAGCAGACCATGGGCACAGTAAAAAAAAGTCTCAAAGTCCCGATAGACTCATCATCTCATGCAGACGGTAGAAGGGAGAAACTCTCCCTGCCATGAACCTCCAGCGCCGCAAACTTGCCGATGCAGCACTCTGGAAGCACCCGATCACAGCCGACTCTGAGTCCGTCCGAAAACTTCGAGCCTCCGACGTCCTCTGGTGGAGCACTGAGCACCATCTCTGCCGAGCGCTTCGACCTCACCCCGGCCGCCGAGCAACAAGTAAAGCCGAGGACTCGGGGCCTTCCCCTCCGGAGATTTCGGATCACACAGTAGCAGCGGCAGCGAAACAAGCATTTCAGAAGTTTCACCAGATGTTCCTCCGTGCTCTCATTTCTGTCTCCATCAAATCAGAATTGTGCACGGCACCCTACTTGACAGATAACAGATATGCATCACCGGAGTGGCTGCTGTGCACTGCGTCGCGCCGCCATCTTCTCCTCCTCAATTTTCAGTATTGTATTCTAGTCCTCTCCAAATGAATGCTCCCAAGTCCCTTGGCACCTCTGATATTTGAAATTTCCCCCCATTTAGAAAATAGTCTGTGCCTTTATTCCTTCTACCAAAGCACTGGCTCTTTTTAAACCTCACACTGTGTCACCAACAAACGATCTCTTGCACTGATTGCAGCCCACTGAAAAGACCCGAAGGTACCTGAGTTATATTAAACCTTGAGCTGTGTCACCAATGAATGACCTATCACACTGATGGCGCCTACCCCTTTGCAGACTGTGGATTTGCTAAGAGTGTATGGAGAAGAATATAAAGGTCCATGTCCCAATTCATCACCAGTAGCTACGTACTCTCTGATCTATGGGTTTTCCAAAGATACACAGCAAGACAGACATCAGATAGAAGGTCTTCAACTCAGTGAACATTGTCTTTTGGTCTACTGGAAACCTATGATTCTTCTCACAGAGCGAGATGTCCATAAGGGTATGCTACTGACTACTGCAGTCTAGTATGTGCTGGAGGATGAACTAAAGCTCGACGCAGGCAATACAAAGGTTCTGTGGACAAAACAACAGTGTAGGGTCCATCCGCTATTGCACATGGACAGATCGAATTGCGTGGGGATGCCCCTCAAACAATGAAAAGGGAATATCACCACATATCACCTCAGGAGACCATATGAGTGGCAATGGTGCTGTTTGTTTTTCTTTTAAAAAGAACTTTGCACTACTGTAATGTAATAACTCTAAGTGTAAAAGAACTTTTTGCACTGTTCCTTCCTTTGCACACATTTTTGTTATGAACAAAGCATATTTTTGAAGTACTTCTCACCTTTAGTTTAGCCAAATTTATTTTGAAAACATCTTCACCGTAATACTCACAAAGAACGAGACAGTGAGAAGCTCGGAGAGCAACTGCAACATAACCCTGAAAGTTATTACTACATGTGATGCTATGATTGGTGCTCCACACTAATGGCCCTCTCCAATTTAATGGGTTTATGTGTCTATTAAAACATTAGACTGAAATAAAAATAACATAAGGCTCTGAAACATCCAAACAAACATCAGTGAGATAAAACTGAAACAAAACAGCTAAGACTAATGTAAATGAAAATCAAAAATACCCTGCAGATAAAGTCATAGAGCACTACAGCACAGAAACAGGCTCTTTGGCCCATCTAGTCCATGCCAACCTATTAATCTGCCTGGTCCCATCAACCTGCACCCAGACCATAGCCCTCCACACCCCTCCCATCTATGTACCTATCCAAATTTCTCTTAAATGTTGAAATCAAACCCACATCCATCACTTCTGCTGGCAACTCACTCCACAGACACAAGTAAAGAAATTCCCCCTCATGTTCCTCTTAAACGTTTCACCTTTCACCCTCAACCCATGTCCTCTAGTTCTAGTCTCACCCAACCCCAGTGGAAAAAGCCTGCTTGCATTTATCCTATCTATACCCCTCATAATTTTGTATACCTCTATCAAATCTCCCCTCATTCTCCTACACTCTAGGGAATGAAGTCTCAGATAACTGTGAGATGGTTCATTTTGGTAGGTTAAATATGATGCAGAATATAGTATTAATGGTAAGACTCTTGGCAGTGTGGAGGATCAGAGGGATCTTGGGGTCTGAGTCCATAGGACACTCAAAGCTGCTACGCAGGTTGACTCTGTGGTTAAGAAAACATACGGTGCATTGGCCTTCATCAATTGTGGAATTGAGTTCAAGAGCTGAAAGGTAATGTTACAGATATATAGGACCCTGGTCAGACCCCACTTGGAGTACTGTGTTCAGTTCTGGTCAACTCACTACAGGAAGGAAGTGGAAACTATAGAAAGAGTGCAGAGGAGATTTACAAGGATGTTGCCTGGATTGGGGAGCATGCCTTATGAGAATATGTTGATTGAACTCGGCCCTTTCTCCTTGGAGCGGCGGAAGATGAGAGGTGACCTGATAGAGGTGTATAAGATGATGAGGGACATTGATCGTGTGGATAGTCAGAGGCTTTTTCCCAGGGCTGAAATTGCTAACATGAGACGGCACAGTTTTAAGGTGCTTGGAAGTAGGTACAGAGGAGATGTCAAGGGTAAGTTTTTACGCAGAGAGTGCTGAGTGCGTGGAATGTGCTGTCAGCAACGGTGGTGGAGGCGGATACGACAGGGTCTTTTAAGAGACTCCCTGATAGGTACATGGAACTTAGAAAAATAGAGGGCTATGTGTAACCCTAGGTAATTTCTAAAGTAAGTACATGTTCGGCACAGCTTTGTGGGCCGAAGGGCCTGTATTGTGCTGTAGGTTTTCTACGTTTCTATGTATTCAGCCTTACCCTTTACACCAAGTCCTCAAGTCCTGGCAACATCATTGTAAATTTTCTCTGCACTCTTTCAATCTTGCTGACTACTTTCCTGTAGGTTAGATGACCAAAACTACACATAATGCTACAACTTAGGCTTCAGCAAATTCTTATACAAGTTCAACATAACACCCCATCTCCCATATTTAATACTTTAATTTCTGAAGGCCAATGTGCCAAAAGCTTTCTTTATGATACTACCTACCTGTGATGCCACTTTCAAGGATTTCAGGATCTGTATTCCCAGATCCCTCTGTTCTACTGCTCACCATGTAAGACCTAACCTGGTTTGTCCTCCCAAAATGCAACATCTCATACTTGCCTGCATTAAATACCATCTGCCATATTTCAGACCATTTTTCCAACTGGTTCAGATTTTGCTGCAAGCTTTGTTAGTCTTCCTCACTGTCCACTTATCCCCAATCTTGGTGTCATCTGCAAATTATTCGATCCAGTTTACCACATTATCATCCAGATCATTGCTGGAGATGATAAACAACAATGTGGCACATCACTAGTCACAGGCCTTCAGCCAGAGACGCAACCATCTATTACCACTCTCTGGTTTCCCTCACAAAGCCAATGTCTGATCCAAATTATTACCTTGTCTTGGATGCCAAATAATTGAACCTTCTTGACCAACCTCCCATGCAGGGCTTTGTCAAAGGTTTTGCTAAAGTCCATGTAGACAACATCTACTGCCTTGTCTTCATCAACCTTTCTGGCAACTTCCTTGAAAGACTCTGTAAGTTTGGTTAGACATGATGACTCTCCTTAATCAGTCCCTATCTATTCAAATACTTATATATCCGGTCCCTTAGAATACCTTCCAATAATTTACCCACTTCTGATGTCAGGCCTATAATTTCCTGATTTATGCTTAGAGTCTTTCCTAAACAATGGAGCAATGTTAGCTGTCCTTCAATCCTCTGGCACCTAACCCATGGCTAAGGATGTTTTAAATGTCTCTGCTAAGGCCTCTGCAGTTTCTGCACTTGCCTCCCACAGGGTCTGAGGGAACACCTTGTCAGACTCTGGGAATTTATCCACTCTAATTTGCTTTGAGACAGAGAACTCTTCCCCAGCCTCCGTAATCTGCAAATGGTACATGACCTCACTGTAATCTGCATATGGTCCATGACCTCACTTTAATCTGCATATGGTCCATGACCTCACTGCTGCTTTGAATCACATCTATAGACTCTGTGTCTGTCTCTCAAGTAAATACAGATTCAAAAAATCAATTTACAATCTTTCCCATCTCCTTTGGCTCCATGCATAGATGTCCACTTTGATCTTCCAAAGGAGCAGTTTGCTATGCTTTTTCTGTAATAGTCCTCTGGATTTTCCTTCACCTTGTCTACTATAGCAACCGCGTGTCTCTTTTTGCCTTCCTGATCTCTTTCTTATGTGTTCTCGGCATTTCTTGTACTCCTCAAGCACTTTGTTTGCTCCTTCCTGTCTACAGATGCTATGCACCTCCTTTTTCTCAACCAGGCTTCAATAACTTGAAGACTGAGGTTCCCTAAAACTGGTATCCTTGCCTTTTATTCTGACAAGAAGATACAAACTCTGTATTGTCAGAATGTCACGTTTGAAAAGCGCCCACTAACCAGAAAACAAGCTGTCCCAATCCACCTATGCCAGATACTTTCTGATAGCATCACAGTTGGCCTTTGTCCAATTAAGAGTCTCAATCTGAGGATTAGACATATCCTTCTCCATAATTAACTTGAAACTAATGGCATTATGATCACCAGATGCAAAGTATTCCCCTACACAAACACCAGTCACCTACCCTATCACATTCCCTAATATTGCATCCTCTCTAATTGGAAGGTCTTTGCATTCTTTAAGAAAACTTTCCTGAATGCACTTGACAAATTCTAACCCATCCAGCCCTTTTACAGGAGTCCGAATCAATATGTAGAAAGTTACAATCACCTATGTTTTTGCAACAGACTGCAATCTCTTTACAAATATGCTCCTCTAAATCCTGCAGACTGTTGTGTGGTCTATAAAATAATCCCATTAATATGTTCATCCTTTTCTTATTCCACAATTCCACCTCTATATGATCAGTAGACATGCTCTCTAATCTATCCTGTCTGAGCACTGCCATGACATTTTCCCTGAGAAGTAATGCTAGCACACCCCTTTTAATCCCTGCCGCTCTCTCGAGTCAAAAACAACGGAACACTGGAACACAGAACTGCTAGTCCTACCCCTCCTGCAACCAAGTCTCACTGATGGCTATAATGTCATAATTCCACATGATATTCCATGTCCTGAGCTCATCTGCCTTTGCTACAGTATTGCTTGCATTGAAATATACACAACTCAGAACATTAGTCCCACCATATTCAACCTTCTAATTCCTTTTGTTCTATGTAGGATTAACAACACCTTTTGCCACAACCACTCCACTATCTGCTTTGAAGCTTTGGCTCAACCCTAGTTTAAGACCCCTGTGCAGCACTACCAAACCTTCCCGCAGGTGCAAAAAGTCCTTTCTGTACAGGTCGCGCTTTCCTGGAAGACAGTCCAATGATCCAAAAAGCTGATATGCTCCCTCCTGCACCATTTGATCTAACTTGTCCCTGAAGCTGACACCTGGAAGGCAGCATACCATCCGGAATCTTGTTCTTGTCCACAAAAGCTCCTAGCTGTTCCCCTAACCAATTAATTCTCTATCATTATTGCTCACCTTTTCTTCCCCCTTCCCTTCTGAGTCACACAGCCAGGCACAGTGCCAGAGACCGGACCACGGTGACTTTACCCTGCTAAGTTATTCCCCACAATGGTAACCAAAGCAGTATACATGTTGCTGAGGGGAATGGCCACACTTCTTGCGGGTGTCGTTCAGAGGACACTGGAGACCTCCCTGCCTTCCCACATCCCACAAGAGGAGCATTCTGCTTTCCTACCTGGCATCTCCACTGCTCTAGCTGTGCAATAAGATAAAAAGGAACAAAAATTAAATGAAAAGAAAATGAATCTACACTCTTTGCCTCGCCATAGTCTGAACCACCACACCCACTCAAATGCTAGCCCAATATCACAATGGCCTCTCCGCTTAAACCAAACTTCTTTTTATTGGACCTTGCCAAGTGCCCAACTATGCACAATGAAACATCTCTTTGGGTACTGTGACTTGCAGAATGTCTTGACTGACTCTGCTCGCTTCCTTAGAACTCTCTCTCCCAATACTCAATCCAACATCTCCTCAGGAACTGGGGCACACAGAACTTCTTTAAGTATTTAAAACACAGGTCATACAATTTATTGCTCATTTTTCCAATGTAGAAGAAAAAAGCTCAATAAGAGTTATATGGTTTCTGATAAATATTAAACCTCAGGTATCAAAACTCTGGTGTCAGAAGCTATTATAGGCCCAAGCAACTTCTTCCGGTTCATCCTTGAAACAACTTTTTCTTCTTTCTCATGTCTTCCTTTTCTTTTCATGGTGTGTGGGGTCCTGTCAAAGTCCGTGATCTACAGCTGTAGCACAGATTATGGTTCTCCACGAGTGGTGGGTTCTCAGACTGCCTGTACGACTGACGTTTCGGTATCTGCAGGAGCGGCCTGGAAGACATGCACTGTCGGGGTGAGACCCCCGAAGACAACCCGGTTCTTCACCGATGTGGCCGACTGAAGCATTATGAGAGACTGAAACACTGAGACAGCAGGCGGTGTGTGATACTTTTGGAAGAAGGACCCCGTGCTTGAGAGATCCTTTCTCTTTCTGATGCTGTGTGAGAGACTGTCAGTCCTCGAATTGGTGGGGTGGGTGCTCGGAGAAGCAATACAGAATATTGTAATATCAGAGCATTGAGCTGCTGGTACCCTGCTCTCGTTATTGCAGGAGCGACCTCTCTCCCTCGCTGGCGTGAGAGAGCCTTCTGAGATACGGAAGTGTTGGGTTTTGGATTGTAATTTTTTGACTGACTTTTGCTATTGCTTGCATGGAAGGGGGTGGTTTGGTTTTTTATCTGGTGCAAGTGCAGGGGGGAGAGGGAGGGTTGTTGCTTCTGCTGTTGCTTATGCATGGGAGGGGAGGGGGGCTTTGGGTTCTGATGTTTCTGTCATTCATTCTTTGGAGTTTTTATTTCATGGATGTCTGTGAAGAGTAAGAATTTCAGGTTGTATACTGTATACATTCTCTGATATTAGAAGGAACCATTGAACAACTTGCTTTAAAATACTGCTCAATTTGTTGCATATACATGATTCAATCATCTGTTGTGCAGTTGGACGCATCTGTTTCCTGCTTGAAAAATCTTTCAATATCTGGAGGTTGGAAATATAATCTAAATATACTCAGCAAATCAGGCAGCATCTGTCAGGGTCTTCAAACTGAAATGTTAACTATTTCTCCTTCTACAAATGTTGCCTGATCTGTTGCCAGCAATGATATGTTTACCACAAGTCCAGGTTAATAGAAGGTAAGCAAAAATGAGATGGAGATTGAGAAATATTTCGTGCAAGTAATTGGCTGCAAGGGAGTGGCCAAAGGAGAATATCTGCATTGTTTTTTATGTATCTGCACGCATTGTCCTCACTGGTGACACTATTTCTAAAAATTCATTTGTTCACTAATCCTAAATGTGTAAGGTTTGCAGGAAGCCTTTGTACAATGTGAACAATCAGTTAGCAGGCTGCATAGGCACCTTTTCAGGTATGTGTGGCCTGGGGACTTGGCTGCTACCATCATGGAGGAGCAAGAATGGGCACTTCGCAACTCCTATGTTCTTTTGTTGTTGTGTAATAATCCAGATTTTATTAGTCAACTTAACGTAAGGAGGCAGTGATCATAATATGATTGAAGTCATACTGCAATTGAGAGGGAGAAGCATAAGTCACATGGTTCAGTATCACGATGGAATAAAGGAAATTACAGAGGCATGAGAGAGGAGCTTGCCCAGGTGCATGGGATGAGGACACTGGTGGGGATGACAGCAGGACGGAAGTGGCTGAAGTTTTTGGGACTAGCTCACAAGGCGCGGGATAGATATGTCCCACAGAAGTTGTTCGCAAATGACAGGGCTAGGTAACTGTGGCTGACAAGGGAAGTTAAGGACTGCACAGAAGCCAAGGAAAAGGAATGTAAGATAGCAAAAGTGAGTGGGAAATTGGATGATTGGGAAACTTTTAACATCCAACAAAAGGCAACTAAAAAAGCTACAAGAAGGGAATAGATGAAATATGAGGGCAAACCAGTCGATAATATAAAGCAGGATAACAAAAGTCTTTTTAGCTATATCGAGAGTAAAAGTGGGGGGGGGGGAGAGTTGATATTGGATCACTGGAAAATGATGCTGGTGAGGTAGTAATGGGGGACAAAGAAATGGCAGATGAATTTAATAAGTACTTTGCTTCAGTCTTCACTGTGGAAGATGCAAGCTGTATGTCAGAGGTCTGTGAGTGTCAGCGAGCAGGACAGAGTGCCATTGCTATTACAAAGGAAAACGTGCCAGCAAACTGAAAGGTTTTGAGGTGGCTAAGTCACCTGGACCAGATGGACTACATCCCAGAGTCCTGAGAGAGGTTGCCGAAGAGGTAATGGATGGATTGGTCATGATCTTTCAAGAATCACTTGATTCTAGCATGGTCCTGGAGGACTGGAAAATTGCAAATGTCACTCCACCCTTTAAGAAGGGAAGAAGACAGAAGAGAGGAAATTACAGGCCAGTTAGCCTAAACTCAGTTGTTGGGAAAGTGTTGGGGTCCATTATTAAGGATGAGGTTTTGGGGTACTTGGAGACTAATAATAAAATAAATCAAAGTCAGCATGGTTTCTGCAATGGGAAATCTGATTAGAGTTCTTCGAGGAAGTAACAAGCAGGGTGGGCAAAGGAGAGGCAGTGAATATCATTTACTTAGATTTTCGGAAGACATTTGATAAGGCGCCTCACATGAGGATGCTTAAGAAGATAAAATCCTATGCTGTTACAGGAAAGATATTGGCATGGATAGAGGAATGACTAACAGGCAGGAGGCAGAGAGTGGGAATAAAAGGGGTCTTTTTTTAGTTGGCTGCCAGTGACTAGTGGTATTCTTCAGAAGTCAGTTTTGGGACTGCTATTTTTCATACTGTTTGTCAATGATTCAGATAGTGAAATTGATAGCTTTGTGGCAAAGTTTGCGGATGATATGAAGATAGGTGAAGGGGTAGGTAGTGCTGAGGAAGCAATGCGATTGCAGCAGGACTTAGACAAAGTAGAAGAAAGGGGAAAAAGTGGCAGATGGAACACAGTGTTGGGAAATGCATGATAATACATTTTGGTAAAAGGAACAATAGTGCAGACTGTTATCCAAATGGGGAAAAAATTCAAACATTAGAGGTGCAAAGGAACTTAGGAGTGCAAGACTCCCAGAAGGTTAATTTATAGGTTGAGTCTATGGTAAAGAAGGCAAATGCAATATTGGCATGCATTTCAAGGGGACTAGAATATAAAAGCAAGGAGATAATGCTGAGGCTTTATAAGACACTAGTCAGGCCACACTTAGAGTACTGTCAACAGTTTTTAGCCTCTTATCTCAGAATAGATGTATTGTTATTGGAGAGATTCCAGAGGAGGTTCACAAGGATGATTCCAGGAACGAAGGAGTTAACATATGAGGAGTGTATGGCAGCTTTGGGCCTGTTCTCATTGGAATTTAGAAGAATACATGGGGATCGCATCGAAACCTATCGAATATTGAAAGGACTAGATAGAGTGGACATGGAGAGAATGTTTCCTATGGGGAGGGTATCCAGAACTGGAGGCAACCCTCTCAAAATTGAGGTGTGACCTTTTAGAACAGAGGTAAGGAGGAATTGTTTCAGCCAAAGAGTGGTGAATCTGTGGAATGGTCTGCCACAGACTGTGGTGGAGGCCAAGTCTGTGGGTATATTTAAAGCTGAAATTGATAGATTCCTGATTGGTCAGGCCATCAAGAGATATGGTGAGAGGGCATGAGTGGGATCCGGGATCAGCCATGTGAAATGATGGAGCAGAGTCGATGGGTTAAATGGGCTAATTCTGCTCCTATGTCTTATGGTCTTTGCCTGGAGTTTGTTTTTTGTATCTGTTCTTATCCTCTAGCTACTCCCATTCCCTCATTGACCAGATGGTCTTGTTTACCCCTATGTTTTTAACTTTTTTTTATCATGAATGTGCAGTGTCATTTCACGTGGATGATCATGGTCTTTCCAGGACCATGATTGCTGTTGGTAAATTTTTTGACAGAAATATTTTGCCATAGTAAAGAACGGTGTCTTTACAAGACTGGTGACCTCAGCCATTATCAATACTCTCAGAGATTGTCTGCCTGGTGTCAGTAGTCATAAAACCAGGACCTGTGATATGCACCATCTGCTCATATGACCTTCCACCACGTGCTCAAGTGGCTGCACTTGACCCTGATTACGGGGCTAAGCAGTTGCCACACATTGCCCAAGGGTAACCTGCAGGCTAGTAGAGGGAAGGAGTGCCTTACAGCTCCTTTGATAGGGACTTATATCCACCCTGCCACTCTATCCTTTTTGGAACCTTTTTAATAAATCGGTTTTTAGCCTATCAGAGAAAGGTGACCTCTCCTTCACTCGGACTATCTCGGACATGCTCTTTTCTTGTCACTACCATCAGGGAGGAGGTATAGGGGACTGAGGACCTACTCACAACAACTCAGAAACAGATCCTTCTCCCTCTATCCACAAACCCAAGAATGCTCTCTGTTTCTCATTTTTGCAATATTTATTTATTTATTTCATTTGGATAAATTTTACATCTTTCTACTGTGTTGTTGCCACAAAACAACACATTTCATTTCATTTCCGACAGTGACAGGAAGTTTGATTCCAATTCCCCCTGCAGCTTAACAAGTTTCTTTTGTTCTCACATAGGGTCTTAAATCTGAAAAGTTACTCTTTCCACCAATGGCCAGAACTGCTGAGCATTTTCAGCGCTTTCTACTTTTATTTCAGATTTCAAGCATCTGTGATTTCCACTGATTTTCAAGAGTGAGGTGACGTGGCCAAGGAACATCTTGTTTAAGAAGCCTATTCATTCTCTCCTCAGCCCCTGTATAAGAGAGTTTAAAAGTTAAGTAAGTTTATTATCGAAGTACATATACGTCACCTCATGCAACCCTGACATTCGTTTTCTTGCGGACATACACAGTAAGTCCAAGAAACACAATAGAATCAATGAAAGACCACACCCAATAGGATGGACAAACAACTAATGTGCAAAAACCAACAAACTGAAAATATAAAAGAGAAAAAACTCAATAATTGGGGTGCCATGGTAGTGTAGCAGTTAGTCAAGTCAAGTCAAGTGAAGTTTATTGTCATTTAACTCCATACATGTATATAACATATATAACCATATGATGTATATAGAAATCAGGCAATGAACCGAGGTGGAATCCACAGCAGCGCACATAACTCATATAACATTCAATAACTTATGAAGGTAAGGGTAAAATCTACAGATGAATCACACATAAATAACAAACTGAAGTGATTTAATATTAAATATAGTAAGGTATGGAACAGGTTAACCAGTGACACTTCGAATACAGTACAGCCGGGAGTTCAGAAGCCTGATGATCCGGGGGAAGAAACTATTTCTCATCCTGACCATTCCTGTCTTTATGCATCGGAGCCTCCTGCCTGACGGCAGAAAGTCAAAGAGGGTACTGGACGGATGGGTGGGATCCTTAATAATACTAATGGCCTTGCATAGGCAGCGCTCCTAATAAATGTTCCCGATGGATGGTAGGGAGACCCCTATGGTCCTCTCAGCTGTTCTCACAGTCCCTTGTAGGGACTTCTGGTCCGATTCTCGACTGCTCCCATACCAGATGGGAATGCAACTTGTTGGGGTGTTCTCAATGGTGCTTCTGTAAACTGAGGTTAAGATGAGGGTTGGGAGCCTTGCTTGCCATAATCTTATAAAATGGAGGTGCTGCTGTGCCTTCTTGATCTGGGAGGTGACATTAAGGGACCAGGTGAGGTTATCCGTGATGTGAACTCCCGGGAACTTGGTGAACTTAACTCTCTCTATGGAGGAGCCATGTATTCACAGAGGGGGATGGTCTGTCTGCACCTTTCTGAACTCCACAATGATTTCCTTTGTCTTCTTCATGTTCAGGCTTACGTTGCTCTTCGCACACCAATCCACCAGCTGCCCCACTTCCTCTCAAATTCCATTTTGTCATCGTTCTTGATAAGGCCGACCACTTTTTTGTCATCCACAAACGTGGCGATAGCACAACATTATTCGAGGTTGAAGCATCGGAATTTGGCATTTAATCCCTGCGTCCTCTTTGAGGAGTCTCTGTAGATCCCCCCTAAGGAATGCATGGGTTTTCTCTGGTGCTCTGGTTTCCTCCCACCCTCCGATGATGTACTGGGTAGGTTAATTGGTCATTGTAAGTTGTCCTGTGATTAGGAAAAGGTTCAATCGGGGTTGTTGTGTGTTGATGGACGGTGAGGCTCAAAGGACCAGGAAGGCTGATTCCACTCTGTACCTCTAAATAACATAAGATAAATATGGAGGACATGAGCTGAAGAATACTTGAAAATGATTCCACAGGTTGTGGGAACATTTCAATGATGGGGCAAGTGAAGTTATCCACTTTGGTTCAAGAGCCTGATGGTTGAGAGGTAATAACTGTTTCTGAACCTGCTGGTGTAGATTTTGAGGCTCCTGTAACTTCTACCTGATCATTCAAAATGGTAACACCGAGGAATTTAAAGTTGCTGACCCTCTCTACCTCTGATCCCCTAATGAGGACTGGCTCAAGGATCTCTGGTTTCTTCCTCCTGAAGTCAATAATCAGTTCCTTGGTCTTATCGACACTGGCACCACTCAGCCAGATTTTCAATCTCCATCCTATGTGCGGATTTGTCACCACCCTTGTTTCAGCCAATGACAGTGATGTTGTCGGCAAACTTAAATATGGCATTTGAGCTGTTCTTTGCCCTCAGTCCTAAGTATAAAGCAAGTAGAGCAGGGGGCTAAGCACAACAGCCTTGTGGTGCACCTGTACTGAGGGTGATTGTGGAGGAGATATTGTTGTCAATCTGAGCTGACTGGGGACCTCCCAGTGAGGAAATCAAGGATCCAATTGTGCAAAGAGGTATTGATGCCAAGGTCTCTTTTGCATAGATACTGCCTGGCCTGCTGGGTTCCTCCATCATTTTCTGTGTGTTGCTTGAAGCTTATTGATTATTTTTGAAGGAATGACGGTATTGAATACCGAGTTGTAGTCAATAAAGATCATCCTGATGTTTGCATCTTTGCTGTCCAGACGTTCTAGGGTTAAGTAAAGAGCTAATGAAATGGCATCTGTTGTGGACCTGTTGTGCCAAATGGGTTTAAGATTTGAGTAAACACCAACTATTTAAAAAATACCATAGTTTATATTAATTCCTGTAAACTTACACCTTACAGGCAAGGCCAGCTTTCAGTGGCCAATGCTGATTATCCATGATGATGAATTTTAAAGATCTTTGAAGAGACAGAGCTTAACACTGAGGGTACATTTCCTGGAGTTGGAATGCTATGTAAATCAACGCTGCGCGGGGTCATTCTAACATTCCGTAAATGGACATGCGTGCTGTATTATTTTATGTATGCACAGTAATTCGTGGAGTAACAAAGACGCAGATAAGCCTAACCTGTACCTCAATGGAGCAGCAACACATCGCAGCAGCAGTGGAGAGGTGTGGGTGGTGGTTACATCTTAGAGGAGGGACCAGGCTGTGGGTCCTCTCCTAACTCTACTTCTTCTTCAAGTAGGCATTGAGATTTAGAAACATAGAAACATAGAAAATAGGTGCAGGAGTAGGCCATTCGGCCCTTCGAGCCTGCACCGCCATTTATTATGATCATGGCTGATCATCCAACTCAGAACCCAGCCTTCCCTCCATACCCCGTGACCCCTGTAGCCACAAGGGCCATATCTAACTTCCTTTTAAACATAGCTAATGAACTGGCCTCAACAGTTTGCTGTGGCAGAGAATTCCACAGATTCACCACTCTCTGTGTGAAGAAGTTTTTCCTAACCTCGGTCCTAAAAGGCTTCCCCTCTATCCTCAAACTGTGACCCCTCGTTCTAGACCTCCCCAACATCGGGAACAATCTTCCCGCATCTAGCCTGTCCAATCCCTTTAGGATCTTATACGTTTCAATCAGATCCCCCCTCAATCTTCTAAATTCCAACGAGTACAAGCCCAGTTCATCCAGTCTTTCTTCATATGAAAGACCTGCCATCCCAGGAATCAATCTGGTGAACCTTCTTTGTACTCCCTCTATGGCAAGGATGTCTTTCCTCAGATTAGGGGACCAAAACTGCACACAATACTCCAGGTGTGGTCTCACCAAGGCCTTGTACAACTGCAGTAGTACCTCCCTGCTCCTGTACTCGAATCCTCTCGCTATAAATGCCAGCATACCGTTCGCCTTTTTCACCGCCTGCTGTACCTGCATGCCCACTTTCAATGACTGGTGTATAATGACACCCAGGTCTCGTTGCACCTCCCCTTTTCCTAATCGGCCACCATTCAGATAATAATCTGTTTTCCTATTTTTGCCACCAAAGTGGATAACTTCACATTTATCCACATTAAATTGCATCTGCCATGAGTTTGCCCACTCACCCAACCTATCCAAGTCACCCTGCATCCTCTTAGCATCCTCCTCACTGCTAACACTGCCACCCAGCTTCGTGTCATCCGCAAACTTGGAGATGCTGCATTTAATTCCCTCATCCAAGTCATTAATATATATTGTAAACAACTGGGGTCCCAGCACTGAGCCTTGCGGTACCCCACTAGTCACCGCCTGCCATTCTGAAAAGGTCCCGTTTATTCCCACTCTTTGCTTCCTGTCTGCTAACCAATTCTCCACCCACACCAATACCTTACCCCCAATACCATGTGCTTTAAGTTTGCACACTAATCTCCTGTGTGGGACCTTGTCAAAAGCCTTTTGAAAATCCAAATATACCACATCCACTGGTTCTCCCCTATCCACTCTACTAGTTACATCCTCAAAAAATTCTATGAGATTCGTCAGACATGATTTTCCTTTCACAAATCCATGCTGACTTTGTCCGATCATTTCACCGCTTTCCAAATGTGCTGTTATCACATCCTTGATAACTGACTCCAGCAGTTTCCCCACCACCGACGTTAGGCTAACCGGCCTATAATTCCCCGGTTTCTCTCTCCCTCCTTTTTTAAAAAGTGGGGTTACATTAGCCACCCTCCAATCCTCAGGAACTAGTCCAGAATCTAACGAGTTTTGAAAAATTATCACTAATGCATCCACTATTTCTTGGGCCACTTCCTTAAGCACTCTGGGATGCAGACCATCTGGCCCTGGGGATTTATCTGCCTTCAATCCCTTCAATTTACCTAACACCACTTCCCTACTAACATGTATTTCGCTCAGTTCCTCCATCTCACTGGACCCTCTGTCCCTTACTATTTGACTGCCTTTTTTTAAGTTTCCTCTCATGAAGCAGTTCACGGCAGCAGGAAATCATGTCGAGAACACCTCTCTTTGCCTTATTGCTTCACTCCCACTCAGGGTCACTATTGATGAATTGGTCCATGCCTTGTGTGATGCTAGTGCTGAGAAATTTTGTGGTGAGGTTTCTTGCTGGTGTTTCCTCTTCTCCGTCTGTGTCCTCAAATTCACCCAGGATGTCCTGCTCTGCCAATTCTCGAAGCTCTTCATTATTAAGGCTCTCACCATGAGAATGCAGTAGTGCTTCAACATCACCATCATTAACATCCTCATGCCGTATCACTTGCAGTTTCACATCCATGCTAATGCTTTGCCTAGACATCTTAGATGTACTACACTCACTGCAAGCTGTTTTCCAGACATTATGGGTGAAAAAGAATGGAATAAATTTGCAAGGGAGCAAGAACGTTTACACATGCGGGGGGAAGCAGTGCATGAACTAATACGTGATTGGCTGTGAGTGGCTCAGAGCACATGTCGAGCGCTCTCATTGGCTGATTGAATGCTTACTGTAATGGTGACTGCTCTTGAAAAGTTTTGTTTACAATGACTTTTAGTCATTTTGAAAAATTTCAATAAAGAATTGAATAAACGCATTGCAACAAATCGGGGTAGTGTTATGTGGGGTCTGAATGTTGTTTTATTTTTCACACGCTGCTACACTGAAGTGCACCGTTTCCACCAAATGAAATCAGTGAGGATTATGCTGGGCCGCCAACAAGTATTGCCAACACAGCATGTCCATAACTCTCTGATCCTAATCATCCGTTTTTTTGTAATGTGGGAGGAAACTGCTGCACCCAGAGGAATTAAGGAAACCTACACTGACACAGAGAAAATGTGCCAACTCTTTAAGACGATGGCAGGAATTGAACCCTGATCATACGGTTGACACTGGAAAACATGGCACTAACCACTATGCTATCGTACCTGCCTTCTTAAATCACTGGAGCATCATCATTCTTTATTGTTCCTGAATAGTTTCCTTGTCTATCATTCCTTCTACCTCTTCCTGCCTCAGCCCACACTCCCATCTTTCTGAAGACATTCATTTTAATGTACACTAGGTGTAGTGACTTCTACTACTCTATGGAGACTGTTCTGATCTAGAGGTGGGAGATCTACTGTTATTCTGCAAGGTTAGAATGGGAGAGGGCAATGGTTGATATTAACTTTAGGGCAAATTGGGAACAAGATGACAGTAACTATTGAGAAAAGGTGGCTTTCAGAATATTGTTTCAGATGGGGGTGGATCTGACCACCTGAACACAACATCTATCTACATGCATTACGATTCATTGTCATAATGAACCTCTATCGTTTACGGGATGAGGATATTCCTATGTGGCTGGCACTCACTGTTCATACCTCAGTGCCCCGAAGCTAAGGAGACTGTTCAGTACTAACCACATTGATGGGTTGGATGGATAGCACATATAGGTCATACCAGGTAAGTACACCAGGTTTACTTCCTTGAAGGAGTTGGAGTATTGTAAAGCAGTTTTGACCCCCTTATCGAAGAAAAGATATCCTGACGAAGGGTTCCGGCCCGAAACGTCGACCGATCTTTTCCACGGATGCTGCCCGACCTGCTGAGTTCCTCCAGCGTGTTGTGAGTGTTGCTTTGACCCCAGCATCTGCGGATTATTTTGTGTTTACGAAGAAAAGATGTGCTGGCTTTGGAGAGGATCCAGAGGAGGCTCACGAGAGTGTTTCCGGAAATAAAAGGGTTAATGTAGGAGGCGCGTTCAATGGCTCTGGACCCGTACTCACTGGAATTTAGAAGAATTGGCGGGGGGCGGGGGAGGAATCTCACTGAAACCTATCGAATATTGAAAGGCCTAGATAGCGTGGATGTGGAGAGGATGTCTCCTACAGTCGGGGAGTCGAGGATCGGAGGGTGCAGCCTCAGAATAGAGGGCGGTAAATTTAGAACCAGGATAAGGAGGAATTTCTTTAGCCAGAGCGTAGTGAATCTGTGAAATTCATTGCCATAGATGGCCGTGGAGGCCAAGTCATTCAGCACATTTAAACTGCAGCTTGATAGGTTCTTGATTAAAAAGACCATCAAGGTTACGGGGGAAAGGCAAGAGAATGGGGTTGAAAGAGATAATGGATCGGCCATGTTGGAATGGCAGAGCAGACTCAATAGGTGAATTCTGCTCCTATGTCATAAGGATTAGTGACACTGATCGGTCTGAAGTCACATATATCTGTAAGTTATGTCGGGTAAGAACACCAGATTTACTTCCTTGAAGGTCGTCAGTGAAGGAGAAGGGTTTTTTGCAACAAGTTGGTGTTTTTATAACCACCGCTACTCGAGACTATTTTTTTCTTATTTTATTCAATTACTTTAATTTAAATCTTGTGCCTGTGGGATTTGTCCACGTTTTTGGTCAGTGATCCAGAACGATGGCTGCTTCTCCGGCAACCAAATCACAGAAATGGGTACAGCAACAGAGGTATATTTCCATCAGTAGATTAGGCTAGATATAGTAGGGATTGTGCGAGTTATGGAGATCAGGCATGTCTTCAATTTAACCCCTCCCTACATGTTGTAAAATAGCCAGTGAAAGGGGGCTGGAAATGATTATAGCCTGATTTCTGCAGCCTTTAGTATACTTAAGAAACAACATT
This sequence comes from Mobula hypostoma, assembly GCF_963921235.1. Lineage (NCBI taxonomy): Eukaryota > Metazoa > Chordata > Chondrichthyes > Myliobatiformes > Myliobatidae > Mobula > Mobula hypostoma. Next base: position 115,114,671 of record NC_086106.1, on the reverse strand, counting down.
CCTCAAAAGAGGAAAGATAAGCCTAACTCACTTTACCATTCAGACTTGCTGTTACTTTATATTTGTCAAATACTGAGACAATCAATTTGCTTCGATTGTATTAAATATGTTTGCAAGAAAAGGGACAGGAAACTGGTTAAGTATTTATGGGGAACAAGCAGAACATTTTGAAGTGAACGGAAGCGGGTGTGGGAAGAATCAGTACACGGCTTGGAATATGGGTCCATAGGTTCTGAGAGAGACATCACATTGGCAGTTACAATAAGTGCCAAGACTTTTGTAAATGGTGTTGATAAATATTGTATCTTCAACATCTTGATAAACAATTGCACACATACTTCCTTTTCTTTCAGCATGCAGTAACGTTTTGGGGCTGACAAAAATAACTCAACCTTCCTCTCTCTTTCTTGACCCTAGACTCTAAAAATCTGCTGGAACAAAGCTACTTTCTTCCAGCCAACATAGCTCTCTGGGTCATTGAAGCACACTAGCCTGGAACCCATGACAAATTTGTGGTCCTCTTGGAGGAGCTGGCATGACCAACAGCAGGTAATTCAGCCACGATCAGAAACTACATTTGGTCCATATGACTCAGTTGAACTCTTGACAAGTGAGTTTAACAACTGAACAATCAGGAGAGAGCCATTAGCATCTTGTTTGGCAATGGATAATTATTTTCACATTCAACCATTATGATCTAAGGAGAAATTTACCCTACGAGTCTGCAAAAGTCTTCGGGTGTGATGTACAATGACCGTCTCACAGCATCATCCAAACTTATTGCTCATTATCTGCCAAAGTCTATTGTAGAAACAATTCATGATTTCTGTGCATGTTTTCACTTACAAGAAACTGACAGGAAATTGGACAGTCATTTATAAGAAACACTTTGAGTGGGATGGCACCGATTAAAGAGAGAAAGATATGATGTTGATTACGAATCTGGAAAACCCTGCAAGGATTATTATGTTATCACTGCTGCAATCTGTGCTGGATTGATGTGCCAAGATTCCTATAAGTTTTATTAACTGAACAGAGTACAATCTTTATGATAAAGTGCTTAACAAATGTTTTATTTTTTTGCAAGCACACAATGTATTGATGCAAATCACATCAAAGCAAGCAGCAGACATGTCACTTTATATAAGCACAACCTCCTCTATCTTCATTGTCTTCCAAACCCCATCCCAATCTGTGCTCATAAATAAGACCCTAAGACATAGGAGCAGAATTAGGCCATTTGGCCCATCAAATCTACTCTGCCATTTCATCATGGCTGATCCATTTTACTCTCAACCCATTCTCCCGTCCCTGTAATTTTTCACTTCCTGAATAATCAAGAAAACATCAAACTCCGCTTTAAATACAGCCAATGACCTGACCTCCACAGCCACCTGTGGCAATGAATTCTACAGTCCCCACCCTCTCGATCAAGAAAATACTCCTCATTTCCATTCTAAATGGATGTCCCTCTATTCTGATACCGTGACCCTGGTCCTAGACTCCCCCACCACAGGAAACATCCTCTCCACATCCACTCTATCCAGGCCTTTCAACATTTGATAGGTTTCAATGAGATCCCCCCTCATTCTTTTAAATTCGAGTGAGTAAAGGCCCAGAGCCATCAATCGCTTTTCATACGATAAGCCTTTCAGTCCCAGAATCATTCTTGTGGACCTCCTCTGAAATCTTTCCATTGTCAAGACTTCCTTTCTTAAATAAGGAGCCCCAAAACTGTTCACAATACTCCAACTGAGGCCTCACTAGTGTCTTATCAAGCCTTAGCGTTACATCATTTTTTTTTATATTCTAGTCCTCTTGAAATCACCTCACTACAGGAAGAATGTGGATGCTATAGAAAGAGTGCAGAGGAGATTTATAAGGACATCACCTGGATTGGAGACCATACCCCTTCTGAGGACAGACTGAGTGAACTTGGCCTTTTCTTCTTGGAGTGACAAATGATGAGACGTGACCTGATAGAGGTGTATAAGGTGAAAAAAAGGCATTGATCATGTGGATAGCCAAAGGCTTTTTTCCAGGACTGAAATGACTTGCATGAGGGGGGGCATATTTTTAAGGTGTTTGGAAGTAAGTAGAGAGGGGATGTCAGGGGTAAGTTTTTCACATAGAGAGTGATGTGTGCGTGGAATGCACTGTCGACGGTGATGATGGAGGCAGATATGATAGGATCTTTTAAGAGACTTTTAGATAGGTACATGGAAGTTAGACAAATAAAGAGCTATGCAGTAGGGAAATTCTAAGCAGTTTCTAGAGTAGTTTACATGGTCAGCACAACATTGTGGGCCGAAGGACCTGTCATGTGCTGTAGATTCCTTTGTTCTATGTTCTATGAATGCAAACAGTACATTTGCCTTCCTCACCACTGACTCAACCTGCAATTTAGCCTTTAGGGAATCCTGCAGAAAGACTCCCAAGTCCCTTTGCAACTCAGATGTTTGAAATTTCTCCCCGTTTGGAAAACAGTTTAATGCTTATATTTCTTTTTCCAAAGTGCATGACCATAACTTCCCAACAATGTATTCCATCTACCACTTCTTTGCCCATTCCACTAATCTGTCTAAGTCCTTCTGCAGCTTTCCTGCTTCCTCAACACTACCTGAACCTCCACCTATCTTTGTTTTGTCCACAAACTTAGTCACGAAGCTATCAGTTCCATCATCCAAATCACTGACATATAATGTAAAAAGATTCAGTCCCAACACAGACCCCTGTGGAACACCACTAGTCACCGGCAGCTAATCAGCAAAAACTCCCTTTATTTCCATTCCTTGCCTCCTGCCAATCAGCAAACCCTCTATCCATACTAGTATCTTTCCTGTTATTCCATGGGCTCTCGTCTTCTTAAGCAGCCTCATGTGCTGTGCCTTGTCAAAGGCCTTTTGAAAATCCAAGTACACAACATCCACTGATTCTCCATTGTCTATCTTAATTGTTATTTCCTCAAAAGAATTCCAACAGATTATTCAGGCAAAATTTTCCCTTAAGGAAACATGTTGACTTTGAAGTATTTCGTCATGTGCCTCCAAGTACCCAGAAACCACAACCTTAACAATTGATTCCAACATTTTTCCAACCTCTGAAGTCTGACTATCTGGCCTATAATTTCCTTTCTTCTGCCTCTCTCCCTTCTTGAAGAGTGGAGTGACACTTGTAATTTAACCTGTCCTCTGGAACCCTCCCAGAACCCAGTGATTTTTGAAAGATCAGTGCTAAGGTATCCACCATCTTTTCATTTTCCTCTTTCAGAACCCTGGGGTGCAGTTCATCTGATCCAGGTGGCTTATCTACCTTCAGATCTTTCAGTTTCTCAAGCACTTTCTCCTTAGTAATCATAACTGCACTCACTTCTCTTCTCTGACGCTCTTGAACTTCTGGCATACTGCTAGCGTCTTCCACAGTGAAGACTGATGCAAAATACTTATTTAGTTTGTCAGCAGTTTCGTTGTCCAGTAGTCCAATATCTACTCTTGCCTCTCTTTTAGTCCTTATATATCTGAAAAAAAATTGGTATCTTCTTTGATATTATTGGCTAGCTTTCTTTCATATCTCATCTTTTCCACATTTATGCCTTTATTTATTTTTCAGTTTGTTTTTAAAAGTTTCACAATTCTGTCTTCACACTAATTTTTGCTCTATTATATGCTCTCCCTTTTGTTTTTATGTTGACTTTGACTTTTGATGTCAGCTACGGTTGCATCATTCTGCCTTTAGAATACTTCTTCTTCTTCGGGATCTATCGATCCTGTGCTCTCAGAATCTCCAGCCATTGTTGCCCTGCTGTCATCCCTGCTAGTGTTCCCTTTCAATCAACTTTACCCATCTCCTCTCTCATGCCTCTGTAATTCCCTTTACTCCAATAAAATACTGATACACCTGACCTCAGCTTCTCCTTTTCAAATTGCAGGGTGAATTCAACCATATTCTGATCACTGCCTCCTAAGGGTTCATTTACCTTAACTACCTCATCAAATACAGTTCACTACACAACATCCAATCCAGAATTGCTGATCACTTAGTGGGCTCAACCACATGATGCTCTAAAAATCCATCTTCAATGCATTCTACAAATTCTCTCTTTTGGGATCCAGCACCAATCTGATTTTCCCAATCTACCTGCATATTGAAATCCCCATACGGAGGCCCATAAATACCTCCTATCAGGGTCTTTTTATCATTGTAATTCCTTAACTCAACTCTGAAGGACTCTACATCTTCCGATCCTATCTCACATCTTTCTCAGGTTTTGATTTCATTTTTTACCAATGGAGCCACTCCACCCCTTTTGACTAACTGACTGTCCTTTTGATATAATGTGTGCCTTGGATGTTAAACTCTTAAGTATAACCTCCTTTCAGCCACAACTCAGTGATGCCCACAACGTCATACCTGCCAATCTCTAACTGTACTTTATTCCGTACACTGAAGGCATTCAAATATAACACCTTCAGTCTTGTATTCGTCACCATTTTCGATTCTGTCCCCCTTTTACACTGCAACTCATCCCACTAACTGCAATGTTGCCCTTCCTTCTGCCAATCTTTCCTGACATTCTCACTACACACTCCCTCTGCTTGTAAACCAACAGCCCGGTCACTCCAGTTCCCACACTTCTGAGAAATTAGTTTAAACCCTTCCCAACAGCTCTCACAAGGTTATTGGTCCCCTACGGGTTCAGGTGTAACCCTGTCCTTTTTGAACAGGTCATAATTTCTTCAGAAGAGATCCCAATGATATAGATATCTCAAACACTGCCCCCTGCGCCTGTTTCTCAGCCATATATTCATCTGCCAAATCATCCTAATCTTACCCTCACTGGCGTGTGGCAATTCAGAGATTGCTACCCTGGAGGTTCTAGCTCCCTGAATTCTCTCTTCAGGACCTCCTCACTTTTCCTATTTATGTCATTGTTGGCAATATGTACCAAGACTTCTGACTGTCCACCTTCCCCCTTTAAAATGTTCTGGACCTGATCCTAGATGGCCCTGACCCTGGCACCTAGGAGGCGACCTACCAAACCAGAGACTCTTTCATGTCCACAGAATCTCATATCTACTGCTCTAACTATGGAATCCCCTATTACTACTGCAGTCCTCTTCAGCCCCCCCCCACCCCTCTGAGCCACAGCACCAGACTCAGTGCCAGAGACCCGGTTGCTGTGGCTCTGCCCCAGAATTCATCCCCCCCCCCTCAACAGTATCCAAAACAGTATACTTATTGTGGAGATAATGGCCACTGGGATACTCGGTACTGGCTGTCCATTTCCCTTTCCTCTTCTGATAGCCACTCATTTTCCTGCCTCCTCTAACTTCAGGGTGACTATCTCCCTGTAGTTCCCAACACCTCTTCCGTTTCCTGCATGAAACACAGCTCCTTAGCACATTCTCTGAGGAGGTGCAGCTCAGTGCACCTGGTGGAGGTATGGTGATCCGGGAGGCTGGAGCTCTCCCAGAATACTCACATCTCACGCAAAGAACACAACACAGCCCCTGCTGTCATTCTCACTGCTCTAACTATGCACTGACAGATGAGGAATGAAGAATGAAGAAGAAAGAAGAAGAAACTCATCAGATATTTACCTTGCCCAAGCCCATTTTTACTGAAGTCTCTCCACTCTGACAGTGGTCCGCTCACACAATGGCTGCTTTGCTTGTCACTGCTTTAGTTTCATTTGCCCTTGCTAATGAATCATGATTGTGCTGCTGAAAAAAAGCCTAAATCTTGTGAAAGTTCCTTTTTAAAATATTTTGCACCTGGATCCGCATGACACCCCCTCCGCCGATTTGACTGTGATTGCGCTGCCGGTAAAAGCTGAAATCCTACGAAAGCTCCTTTTTTAAATCCCTTACTCCCAGACCTGGATGAAGCCGCCTCTGCCAATTTGACTGTGACTGCGCCACTGGAAAAAATCAGCAATGCTGAAAAATAAGCAACACTCCAGTAATATTAATTATCTTCCTTTTTTTCCCTGGAGTGAGTGACCCATCTTGGGATAAAAATCAGGGTTGAGAAACTTACTAATATTATTCTTCGTATGTGTGACTGCTGTTAGATGATTGAGGAACTGTTTCAGTTCAGATGTATAAAAATTTGGTTATGGTGCATTTGGAATAGTGTGCTTGTCTGGTTGAGAGAACACACACCATACCTCTTTGAGAGGTCAGCAATGGATGTGAATGCTGCTTATATGATGCTTTGTGCATTTTTCATTGCATTTGTGCTTACATGTACTTGTGCATATGTCAATAATACTTGACTTTGACTTTGAGATTGATAGGGCGATGAAGAAGGATTATGGCATGCTTGTCTTCACAGGCTGTGTACAGACTATAAAAGTTGGGCTGTTATGTTGCAACTTTACAAAACACTGGTTATGAATAAACTCTTCTTGGGCTTCCAGCCGGGTACAAATATTGATTATAACCAACGCTTTGGTGACAAACTCTGCCATCTTCATCAGTGATGATGCCTCGGTATGTCTAGCTCAGTGGTATTTATACCCTCGTACTCTGTCCATTCTGAATGATTAGTCCTCATCCAGTCAAGTTTCTGCTACACCACAAAATGCTGGGAGAACTAAGCAGGCCAGGCAGCATCTATGAAAAATGTACATTCGACGTCTTGGGTAGAAACTCTTCGGCAGGACTGGAGAAAAAAAGCTGAGGAGTAGATTTGAAAGGGTGGGGGGGGGAGGGGAGAGAGAAACGCCAGGTGATGGGTGAAACTTGGAGGGGAAGGATGAAGCAAAGAGCTAGGAAGTTGATTGGTGAAAGGGAGAGAAGGCCATGGAAGAAAGAAGAAAGGGGGGGAGGAGCACCAGAGGGAAGCGATGGGCAGGCGAGGAGATAACGTGAGATCAGAACAAAGAGATGGGGAATGGTGGGGGGGGGTTGGGGGAGGCATTACTGAAAGTTTGAGAAATTGCTGTTCATGCCATCAGTTTGGAGGTTACCCAAACGGAATATAAGGTGTTGTTCCTCCAATCTAAATGTGTGGCCTTATCCCGACAGTGAAGGAGGCTATGGATGGACATTTCGGAATAGGAATGGGAAGTGGAATTAAAATGGGTGGCCACTGGGAGACTCCCATTCCCATTCCGATATGTCTATCCATGGCCTCCTCCACTGTCATTCCCATTCCAGCATTTTGTGTGCGTGATTTCCAGCATCTGCAGATTTTCTTTTGTTTCTACTCTCCCACCTTGTTTACAATTGAATTCCAGTTCTTACTTAGGGGGACACCTCGTCTTTGTTAAAATTCTTTTCCTCTAACTTTATTTCAATGGCTTCCTTTACGAAGTGGTCCAAAACCCATTGGCGCGGCACAATAGTTTTGTGCCATCAAAGCCAATCCTATGGCCATTGCAAATGCAATGATCTGCTACCACTAATTTCTCCAGGTAACCCAAACGGATATACCTCCTGTATTTCTTGATGTAGGCTTTCACCATGCGTCCCATCTAGCTAAAGCTTCCATCCAGCAAATCACTCAACAGTTACAGAGCTGGGGATAATAGAGTATTGCATTAGAGCCTGTGTTGTCATTTTTCTGGTAGTTTAAACTTATTTATGATGACTTATACTGTATGCTTGTATAACTACCTGTTTGTCTAAATACTTCGTGGTATCTCTGGTTCTATGCTTTTGTAGCTTCTTCGTCCGTAAGCCTGGGATGTCATGGCAGTGTAAGTAAATCAAAGCTGTCCTCTTTGTCTCCTAGGCTGTTCTTATTAAAGAATTCCCTCATCTATCCAGTTTGAATTAGTTTTCAATATAAAGACAGACAATGATACAAGTTCTTCCTTTTCTCCTTACTTACAAAAGAGTGAGTTGGTTATAGTGCGAGTTGGTTGCCCGCTGTTATGCTTGACTGTTATTTCTTATACAAAGGATGCAACCAGAAGATTTTAGTCTCATTCATGACTTTAGAAGAACCTTCTGGACCAAATTGTCTCCGGATCCAACAATGCCAACGTGGATTGAGAAATGGTTATCAGACAGAAAGTAAAGAGTGGGATATGGTTTCTTCCTCTGACAGGCTAGGACTGCCAGGATTGGTGCTTTGACCCCAGCTATTCATGTTTTATAACAACAATTGGCCAAAGGGACCACATTTGCTGATGATTTGAAAACAGGTAGATAGGAATGTGAAAAAGGCATATGGCATGCTAGCCTTCAGTGTCTGGGGCTTTGAGTATAAGAGCCAAGAGGGATATAAAGTGGTGATAAAAAGCTTGTGAACACTGTAGAATTTTCTCTATTTCTGCATAAATATGACCTAAAATGTGATCAGATCTTCATGTCTGTCCTAGATAAAGAGAACCCAATTAAATAAATAAATAAATATACTTGTTGAGAAAATGATCCAATATTACATGTATTTCTTGCTTTCAGTAAGCGGTGTGACCACCTTGTACAGCAGTAACTTCAACCAAATGTTTCCACTAACTGTTGATCAGTCCTGCACATTGGCTTTGAGGAATTTGCGCCATTCTACCTGTCAAAACTGCTTCAACTCTAGCACGTTGGTGGGCTTCCTTGCATGAACTGCTTGCTTCAGGTCCTCCACAACATTTCTATAGGATTAAGGTGAGGATTTTGATTTAGCCATCCCAAAACAAAATTTTCATCTTTTTAAACCATTCTATTGTTGATTTACTCTTGTCTTCAGGATCATTGTCTTGTTGCATTATCCAAGTATTATTAAGCTTCAGGTGATGGACTGCTACTCTGACATTCTCCTGTAAAATATCTTGATACAATTTTGAATTCTTTGCTCGCTCAACAATTGCAAGCTGCCTAGGCCCTGGGGCGGCAAAGCAACCCCAAACCATGCTGCTCTTTCCACCATGCTTCACAATTGGGATGAGGTTTTGGTGGTGTGCAGTGCCCTTTTTCTTTCAAACATAGCAATGTGCAATTCTGACAAAAAGTTCAAATTTGTCTCATCTGTCCACTGAGCATTGTCCCAGAAGTGTTGTAGAACATCCAGGTGGTCTTTTGCAAACTTGAGACATGCAGCAATGTTTTTTTCTTGGAGAGCAGAGGTTTCCTCCATAGTGGCCTCCCATGAACACCATTCTTGTTTAGTGCTTTTCCTATAATGGACACGTGAACAGAGACTTTAACAAGTTCTAGAGATTTCTGTAGGTCTTTTGTTGTTATCCTTGGGTTCTTTTTCCCCTCCTTCAGCAGTGCACGTTGTGCGCTTGGTGTGATCATTGCAGGAGTCCACTCTTAGGGACAGTAGCAACAGTACTGAGTTTCCTCCATTTGTACCAATTTCTCTCACTGGGGACTGATGAACACTTGGGTCCCTAGTAATGCTTTTGTAGCTTTTTCCAGCTTCATACATCTCTACAATTCTTCCAAGGTCCTTTGAAAGATGTTGAAATCGAGGCATGGTGCACATAAACAAACCTTTCTTGAGAAGAGCAGGCTCTGTCAGTAACCTGACTTTGTGTATCTTTTTTATAGGGCAGGGCACCTCTGCAACCCACACCTCCAATCTCATCTCATTGATTGCAACAACTGATTCCAAATACCTTTTGTAGAAGGCATTACCCCAAAGGTTCACATACTTTTTCCAACAAATACATGTAATATTGGATAGTTTTTTTCTCAATAAATGAACATGTATAATATTTTTTGTGTTATTCCTTTAACTCCTTTATCTAGTTTTAGGACTTGTGAAGATTTGATCACACTTTAGGTAATATGTATGCAGAAAGGATGTGGATACTATGGAGAGAGTGCAGAGGAGATTTACAAGGGTGTTGCCTGGATTGAAGGGCGTACCTTATGAGAATAGGTTTAGTGAACTTGGCCTTTTCTCCTTGGAGCGACGGAGGATGAGAGGTGGCATGGTCGAGATGTATAAGATGATGAGGGGCATTGATCGTGTGGATAGCCAGAGGCTTTTTCCCAAGGCTGATTAGGCTAACATGAAGTGACAGTTTTAAGGTGCTTGGAAATAGGTACCAAGGGAATGTCAGGGGTAAGTTTTTCATACAGAGGGTGGTGGGTGCGTTGAATGCACTGCCGGTTGCAGTGGTGGAAGAGGATACAATAGGGTCTTTTAAGAGTCTCTTAGATGGGTACATGGAGATTAGAAAAATAGAGAGCTGTGTGCTAGGGAAATTCTAGGCAGTTTCTTGAGTAATCTACATGGTTGGCACAACATTGTAGGCTGAAGGGCCTGTAATGTGCTGTAAATTTCTATGTTCTATGTTTATGTGAAATAGAGAAAATTCTACAGGGTTTGCACACTTTCTAACCCCACTGTAGACGTTTTGGAAAGGGTACAAAAGAGGTTTACGAGAACACTGCCTGAATAGGTGGCATGGACCGTAGAGAGAGGTTAAACGAACTTGGGCTGCTTTCTCCAGAACTTCTTTGGAAGCTGATAGAAATTTATAGAATTATGAGAGACATAGATACATAGATAGCGTATACAAGCAGAACTTTGTTCTCAGGATGGAAATGTCAAATACTAGAGGATCTGCATATTAGGCCAGAGGAGGAAAGTTTAGAGGAGATTTGTGGGGCAGGTTTTAATTTAAACATAGAGTGGTTCAGTTCCTGGATTGGGATACCAAGAATAGTGGTGGAAACAGATATGATAGTGGCATTTAAGAGACTATGAAGTGCACACATCAATATGCAGGGATGGTAGAGGTATGGATCATATGCAGGCAGAGGAGATTGTTTAATTTGGCATTGTGTTCAGCACAGCTGTTGTGGATTAAGGGTCCTGTTCCTGTGCAGCATAGTTCCATGTTCTACAGACTGGTTGGGAATATGAGAAGGGAGGAGGCTACAATTCAGACATAGACCAGCAAGTACCTGGCAAAATGAAAAAATGTAAAATTATCTATACTTTGGTGCATAGGCTCTGTGGTGGCCAGTGCTATCATGTTTGCTGTTGTGTGCTGGGGCAGCAGGCTGAGGGTAGCAGACACCAACAGAATCAACAAACTCATTCGTAAGGCCAGTGATGTTGTGGGGATGGAACTGGACTCTCTGACAGTGCTGTCTGAAAAGAGGATGCTGTCTAAGTTGCATGCCATCATGGACAATGTCTCCCATCCACTACATAATGTACTGGGTGGGCACAGGAGTACATTCAGCCAGAGACTCATAAAACCAAGATGTAACACAGAGCGTCATAGGAAGTTATTCTTGCCTGTGGCCATCAAACTTTATATCTCCTCCCTTGGAGGGTCAGACACTCTGAGCCAATAGGCTGGTCCTGGACTTATTTCCTGGCATAATTTACATATTACTATTTAACTATTTATGGTTTTATTACTATTTGTTATTTATGGTGCAACTGAAACGAAAACCAATTTCCTCCGGGATCAATAAAGTATGATTATGAACTATATAACAGAAAGACAGATTATTTTACGTGGTGTCCTGTACCAAAGTAACTGAAAGTCAATGTACAGTAGAGCATGCAATTAGGAAGGCAAATAACATGTTGCCATTTATTATGAGCAGACAAATAGTAAAGATATCTTACTGCATTTACAAAAGGTCTTGGTGAGACGGGAGTTGATCTGTGGTGTGCAGTATTTGTATTTGCATGACATCTGAAACTTTGACAAACTTCTATAGATGTGTGGTAGAGAGCATACTGACTGGTCGGTTGCATGACATCCAGGTATGGAAACACCATTGCCCCTGAAGGGAAGATCCTACAAAAAGCACATCTTGCACAATCTCTCATGGTCCCAAAGCACATCCTCCACAGTTAGGAAAGCACATCAACAGCTCTAATTTCTGAGGAGGTTGAAGAGAGCTGGACTATGCACATAGTTCCTCATGACGATCCACAGGTGTGTAGCTGAGAGTATCACTGCATGCCAGGAAAATGCGCATGCAGTGATTACAACTGAAGAGTACAACTGTCCAATGCATCACTGGCATTAGCCTACCCACCATCAAGGACATACGTGCAGAAGGGTGCCAGAAAAAGGCCAGTAATTTCACGCAGGTTCCCACCCACCCTGCTTATGTTTGTCCCACTCCTATCAGGGAAGAAACTGCACAGCACCCACACCGGGGCCACTGGACTCTAAAACAGTTGCTTCCCCCAAGCGGTCAGGTCAACATCTCCATCCGTTAACCCACTCCACCATTACTACATCCACATCAGCCACACCTCTCCACAGCCCCTCAGCACCCTTCACCAACCCCCCCCACCTGCTGCCACTTTACAGTTACTTTTACATTGTGTTTCATAGGATTGCTTTTTTTTTCTTTATTGTTTTTAATGGTGCATTGGATCCAGAGTAGCAATTATTTTGTTCTCCTTTACATTCGTGTACTGAAGAATGACAAGAAACTATCTTGAATCTTGATAGTAGGGTTGGAAAGGAAATGCGCCATGCAGATAGTACAAAAGTCTACAGGTCTTTTCACCACTGAGAGTTCAGGGGACCTCTCCCATAAACTGATGCCAAGCAAGGAGAAAGGAAGTGTGTGGTTCTCCAATAGTTAAAGGAGGATTTAGCATCATTCAGCCAGAAGGGGCGTGGTGAATTGAAAGCAGGAATAACAGAAATCAAGGATCCAAAGGTTGTCCGCTGCATGGAGTGAAGGGGTCAAATCTTACGGTTACTGTGTCCTGCAATTTCCAAGGTAAAAAGAAGCTGGGAGCTAATAAAGTTCACAGCTGAATGGAAAGAACAGTGATTCAGTACAAATATCATGTGGTTAAATATACCACTGACTGAAATAATTGCCTGACAGGAAGTTTAAACAAGCAAACATTAAGAACTAAGAAAGAACTCTTTTGATCAAAGCTTTGCACAGGTATATAAATATTATTTCTTAAATTTCCGAATTTTATTTTTCCTTAAATTAATTTCGAGTTAACGACTTGGATTTGCAAGCCCGGGCATGTTACGAATGATAAAAGTTAGCGCTGCTGCAAGCAAACTTAATTCATCCCTGATGTACTTCAGTAACAGTCCAGCAATACAGGCTACGGTGCATAAGATCGAATAATTGTAACTTACCATCGTCCTCTCGGTAATTGGCTGCTTTATACATTCGTATAACCTGTTAAAATTATTTAGGAAGTGTTGATTTAATTCCTCCCCTTTCACTTTTCCGCTACTGCAGCTCCGTGCGTTGAACAAGTTGGGGCATGTTCGAGGCACTAAGAGGGCAAAGCTCGCAGTTTATCCCACTGGCTTCAGAAGCCCCGGCCGCATTGTACGTGCCGTGTTAGATCTGCAGATTTCAGTCTCTCTAAAAACGTGGGTCCATACACTGGGTACATGATGTCAAAACACGGTGCTGGTTCAACTTAACAAAACTCTAGTGCGATGCACGCAACACTCTTGGACATTCCAGGACCTGATTATTCTGGGACGGGATTACTTCACAGTAATATTTGGCAAGTTCCGTTTGGTCTTTAAAAGTGTTTATTTTCCCCCTGCCTTAAGTGTTGCCAGTTTGCTTTTCACTGGTGTTACATTGTGGAATTCTGTACATTCTCCAACCTGGTGTTACAGCAAAAAAAAAGTTGACACAAAAATGAAGAAAGAACTTAAGAGAGGTGACTACGAGTGTCCGAATCAGGTTTATTATCACTGGCAAATGTTGTGATATCTGCTGTTTTGTGGTAGCAGTACAGAAATACAAATGTAACACTTATATATTAGTGTGTGTCTATATATATCAGTAAGTTAAATAAGAAATATTTTAAAAATTGCAAAAAGTGCAAAATAGTGAGGTAATATTCATGGGTTCATTGTCTATTCAGAAATTTGATGGAGGAGGGAAGAAGCTGTTCCTGAAATGCTGAGTGTGTGTCTTCAGGTTCCGGAACCTTCTCCCTGATGGTAACAATAAGGATGCCCTGGCTGGTAAGGGTCTTTAACCAGTGGGGCCAAAGACATGAATATTAGGAGAAGGAGCTGCAGATATGGTAGGTTCAGAGAGAGAATTCCACAGATCAGTCACAAGGCTGGTATGAATCAGATGAGTTTGAGAAGATTTGGTTTATCATCTAAAACTTTGACAAGCTTCTAAGAACTGTGGAATTGTCTTTCTGAACCTACTATGTCTGCAGCACTTTCATCCCTTTGGTCACACTCATTAAAGACCCCCCCAAGCTCTAAATGGTTGTTACTGTGAGACTAGAGCTGGGATAACCTGTGAAAGCCGGGAGAGTATCCCTGCTGCTCTTGACTTTCAAGTAAATGGGGAGAAAGAAATGCGTAGTAAATATAAATGCTGGAGGAACTCAGCAGGCCAGGCAGCATCTATGGAGAAAAATACAGTTGATGTTTTAGGCCCAAAGATGCTGCTGGTATGCTGAGTTCCTCCAACATTTTGTGTGTGTTGCTTGGATTTTCAGCATCTGCAGATTTTCTCTTGTTTGTAAATATTTTCTTAGCCACTTTTGACTGCCAGCTGGTCAGGCATCACGTAAAATCACACAAGGCGTTCCAATGAGCGAATGAAGCAAACCCAAGTGCAGGACACAGGCATGGAGATTCAGTTAGGATGCTTATGCAGGCGTGAACTTTGAACAGCAAATAGGAGGGATCTTGACACAGAGAGACGGAGTTTCATAGGTAAACCTTGAAACTGGAGCAAAACTTAGAACACACAGTCCTAAGCGGCCGGGAAATGTTAATTACCACACAGGGAAAACCAACAATCTGGTGACTAGTGGTTGTAACGCCGGGGTTCTTATGCTGCAGGTCTTGATGGAAACCAGGTGTGCCATCATCAAAGAGAATTAGAAGCAAATGAGAAATTAATGGTCGGAACTGTGGCAGAATCAAAGGAAATTAGGAGAAAGACAGGGAATTAATGATTGGGACCGTGACACAAGGGCTGTAACTGTGTCTTTAGACTCTCATTTAAAAGTAAGGAGTCTTACCTGACGTCCACAAAGGGCAAAGTTAAAATGGCAGCAGGCAGGAGCAGGTCAAAACCACACAAATCACTAGTAACCTTGTTAGAAGCTAAGCACTAGCATGCATGGAAGATTGACTGACTGCCTGAAGTCAGGCAGTGGTGATAAAAGGTCTTGTTCTGAAATGTCAACTGTTTATTCCTCTCCATAGCTGCTGCCTGACTTGCAGTGTTCCTCCAGCACTTTGTGTGTGCTGGTGGGGATAAAGGGAACTTTTTCCGGATGGCTGCTGGTGACCGGTGGAGTTCCACATGGGTCACTGTTGAGACGGCAGATTTTCACCTTGTACAGTGATGATCTGGATCACTGTGGCCAGATTTGCAGATGATAGGTGAAGGGGCAAGTAGCATTACAGAGGCAGGAAGTCTTCAGTAGAACTTGGACAGATTGGGAGACTGGGCAACAAAATGGCAGATGGAATACAGTGTCAGAAAGTGTGGGGTTGTGCACTTTGGTAAGAAGAACAATGGTGAAATGGGGAAAGAATTCAGGAACAGGAGGTGCAAAGGGACTTGGGAGTCCTGGTTCAGGATTCCCTTAATGTTAAGTTGATGCATGCATGAGAAGTAAATTGGGCAAATGCAATGTGACCATTCATTTTGAAAGGATTAGAATAGAAAACCAAGGGTGCAATATAGAGGCTTTATAAGGTGTTGGTTAGATCACACTTGGAATATTTTGAACAATTTCGGGTCCCATATCTGAGGAAAAATATGCTGTCCCTGAAGAGGGCCCAGTGGAGGTTCGTACGAATGGTCCCAGGAATGGAAGGCTTAACTTTTGAGGAGTGCTTGATGTCTCTGGGCTGTAGTGTGTGGAGTTCAGAAGGATGAGGGGAGATCTCATTGAAAACTACTGGATACTGTTACTGGAGGAGCACAGGTAGTCAGAAAGCATCTATGGAGGAGAATGAATAGTTGACATTTAGGGCCAAGACTCTTCATCAGGACTGGATACAATCCTGAGGAAGGGACTCAGTCCTAAAAGTCAGCTGTTTCTTCCAGCTCCATAGATGATGCCTGACTTCAGTTCCTGCAGCATTCCGTGTGTATTGTTCTGGATTTCCAGGCTCTGCAGGATCTTCTGTGTATCTAGTTACTGAATGGCTTGGATCGAGAGGACGTAGAGAGATTGGTTGCATTAGTAGGAGAGTATAGATTCAGAGGGGACAGCCTCAGAGAAAAGGGGCATGCCTTCAAAACTGGGATGGGGAACTTATTTAGCTAGATGGTGATAAACTCTGGAATTCATTGCCACAGAGAGATGTGGAAGGCAAGACATTGGGTGCATTTTAAGCAGTGATTGATAGGGTTTTGATTGGTAAGGGGATTAAAGGTTACATGTGTAAGGCTGGAGTTGAAAAAATTCAGCTGTGATTGAATGGCAGATCAAAGCTGATGGGTCAATATTCTACGTCTGCTCCGATATCATATGGTCTATATGGCGACGACTTTAATTTCCTTCTGTGCCTCATCAGACAGCTGGGGTTTTAAATAACCAGTCAGTGGACATACGAGACAAAGGCAAGAAACTGATTGGTACTATAAACTTCATTGAGGACCATATCCATGAAATGGGCTAAGCCAAGAGAAACATAACTCATATCTGTGTAGAAATTGTATAACAAAACAGATTTGAGTTATCTAATAATTTTAAACTACTTCTTAGACTTTACTTTGGCTAGATGATTACCTGCAGCTTGTTCTCAGAGATTCGATTCAAAGGGATCGTTTTCACCAGAACAGAGGAATACATAATGAGCTTTTAACAGATGCATCCTGGTCTTGAATTTTTTTATTTTATATATTTGTTTCAGTCCAACTGTGTGTTTTAATAGTCAGAAAATTACTT
The DNA here is from genome assembly GCF_963921235.1 of Mobula hypostoma. Classification (NCBI taxonomy): domain Eukaryota; kingdom Metazoa; phylum Chordata; class Chondrichthyes; order Myliobatiformes; family Myliobatidae; genus Mobula; species Mobula hypostoma. The sequence continues at coordinate 115,097,859 of NC_086106.1, read as the reverse complement.
TAAAAATTCACTTGAATTGCATTAACTTGCAGTTTCTCAAAAGCTCAACGAGATCCAGATTGGTAATAATAGTTACACATTATAGGGATCATTTTGTTTCATGTAATCAAGAAGACAATTTGCTTCGTTTCATTTCTGTCTGCTCTTTTGTTCTCATTTACACCATTAGTAATCCATTAACCAGTGTCCTACAGACAAATGGAACATATGAGACTTGTCTGTATGAACATTTTGGAAATCTCATGCTGCATTTCAAAGCAAAATGAATAGAGGTGCAAATTATACCTGATTGACATTTATTGCCAGAATGGAATGTCATTGATGGAAAAAGCCAATGTTCTAGTTAGGCTTTTGGGAGCAGTACTTCAGGAAGGATAAGACAAAGGAACGCGAACCAATCCTCAGAGGGATCAAAAGTGGAGAGAGTGAGCATTTTCAAGTTCCTGGGTGTCAAGATCTCTGAGGATCTAACCAGGTCCCAACATATCGATGCAGCTATAAAGAAGGCAAGAAATTTCGTTAGTAGTTTGGAGAGATTTGGTTTGTCACCTAAACACTCAAACTGTGGAAAACATTGTGACAGGCTGCATCACTCTCTAGTAAGTGGGGAGGGAGCTACTGCACAGGACTGAAGTAAGCCACAGAAAGTTATAAAATTAGTCAGCTCTGTCTTGGGTACTAGCCTCCATAGAAATGATGCTTCAGAAAGGCAGCGTCCATTATTAAGGACCCCCATCACCCAGGACATACTCTCTTCTCATTGTTACCATCAGGAATGAGGTACGGAAGCCTGAGGGCACACATTCAGTGATTAGGGACAGCTTCTTCCCCTCTGCCATCAGATTCTTAAATGAACAGTGAACCCATGAACATGACCTCACTCTTTAAAAAATATATAATTTCTGTTTTGCACTATTTTAAATCTAACTATTTAATATACATATATATTTACTGTAATTGATCAGATTTATTTTTCTTTCCTTATTACCATGCATTGTACTGCTGCTGCTAAATTAACAAATTTCACGACACATGCCAGTGATAATAAACCCGATTCTGATTCTAATTTATTTTTGCTTTAGACTAAAATTTGCAGAACTTAAGTATTCATTGAGTTAAATATGATTTCTTTAGGCTGAGCAGATTGACAAATCATCAATTCAATATTGTCGTTGTGTACAGGGGAGTGCTTTAGGTGGAATTCCTTCAAAGAGCCTCCTGTGAGGCAGAGTTGTTCTGACACACAGGGTGGTTAAGCCAGAATGAACTGCTTCTTAAGTTAAAATTAAATAAATATTTGAAATAGAGGAATGAATAACATGGGAAAAGAAACAAGGGTATATGTTGGCAACAGGAATACTGCAGATGCTGGAAATTCAAGCAACACACATAAAAGTTGCTGGTGAACGCAGCAGGCCAGGCAGCATCTCTAGGAAGAGGTGCAGTCGACGTTTCAGGCCGAGACCCTTCATCAGGACTGACTGAAGGAAGTGTGAGTAAGGATTTGAAAGTTGCAGATCTCTTACTCACTCTTCCTTCAGTTAGTCCTGACGAAGGGTCTCGGCCTGAAACGTCGACTGTACCTCTTCCTAGAGATGCTGCCTGGTCTGCTGCGTTCACCAGCAACTTTGATGTGTGTTGCTTGAAGGGTATATGTTGGCTTTGGATTGCTGTAGAACTGTGTGAGAATTGACCAATGGATTGAAGTGCATGTGGCTGTGAAATACTTTGGAACCCCAATGTCTGTAAACGTTAAGTGCAGAATATGGGGAACCTGCCTTAAAGTAAGTGATCTTGGAAAAGCACACACAGACATCCCACCCTGCAAAAACTCATTTCAGGGAGGTCTCAACCTCATAGCAGTCTGTGTCAATGAATTTGTTAATTTTGCAAGACATCAGATTCACAAGTGTTTTGTGAGACAGCTGACTTCTGAATTCTGTATTAATGTGACGCACCATGCAGAATGCCCTTTCTACATCTGGCAGAGCTCTTTGAATCTCAACTGCCCTGTGCTCACCGATGTTACTTTGGACAGCTTCCCCCAGAACTCATCAACTGGCAAACTTTTGTAGTTTGGCACCAGTCTTTCAAGGTTAGTTGAGACATAATCCAGGACTCACCTCAACATGTCTTTTACAGTCATTTAACGCACCATGGGCAATAGAAAAGTCACTGTTGCAAACAGTGCAGGGAGCAACACTGTCATTATTTTTGACCCCTATTAAGCAGGGGTACACTTTAGGGTAGTTTGGAGTGAAGTACATTTTATATCTTTTTTTGGAGCACTCTGCCATAGCACTGCAGGACACTAAACTGAACTGATGGACAATGAAAGAGAGAGAGAGGTCAACTGTGAAGCCCGACCACAGAGAAAACTGATAGGTCTACTGAGCACAAAGAGAGACCAATCAGGATCCCCTCCCTCTCCCTCCCCCAAGTGATTAATTTATATTATCACAAAACTCAGTCCTCTTTTATTGTCATTTAGAAATGCATACATGCATTAAGAAATGATACAATGTTTCTCCGGAGTGATATCACAGAAAACAGGACAAACCAAAGACTAACACTGACAGAACCACATAATTACTACATATAGTTACAGCAGTGCAAAACAATACCATAATTTGATGAAGAACAAACCATGGGTACGATTAAAAAAAAGTCTCAAAGTCCCCGAGTCGATCGACTCCCGAGTCCCCGATAGCAGGCGGCAAAAGGGAGAAACTCCCTGCCATAAACCTCCAGGCACTGTCAACTTGCCGATGCCTTGGAAGCAGCTGTCCACAGCCGAAACTGAATCAGTCAGTCCAAAACTTCGAGCCTCTGACCAGCCCCACCGGTTCAACCTCCCTAGCGCCATCCTCTGCCGAGCGCCTTCGACCTAGCCCTGGCCGCTGAAACAAGCAAAGCCGAGGATTCAGAGCCTTCTGCTCCGGAGATTCCGGTTACCACACAGTAGCAGCGGCAGCGAAGCGGGCATTTCAGAAGTTTTCCAGATGTTCCTCTGTATTCTCACGTTCGTCTCCATCAAATCAGAATTGTGCACGGTCCCCTACTTGATAGATTGCAGATATCATTCACCGGAGAGGCCGCACGCGCTACCGTCCGCTGCCACCTTCTCCAGGATATTGTATATAATTTGCGGGCACCAAGGAGCCGCTATCAATATGCGGGAGAGTCCCGGAACTTCCGGGAGAGGTGGGATGTCTGCATACAGTTAGTGGAATCGGTGACACATTAAGAAAAGTAAATAGAATGGCAAATGCTAATTTTAGTTAAGTTGGCAGTAGTTTTTTTCTATTATAATTACATAATTCAACAGATCGCTATGTACCCCTGTGATCAATCCTCACAGGAAATTTACTTCAGCTCTCTTTTCATCATGGGATTGAGTATTACATCATACACTGATTAATTTCTTTACAATAGACCCAAAACAATGAAGTTTGTTGTCAGAATGTGTAATTTGAGAATGTGGTTCTTGGTAGTATTTTGAGGTTGCTGCCAAATCCATGTTAGCAATCATTGTCCCTTGATCTCCATCCTATCTCAGACAAGTTCCCTCTATCCTTTTCCCTTCTCTGCAAGTTTTTAGTTGCACCTTTTTTTCTAAATGTTCCCAGTTCTGAGGGATGGCCTTTGACCTGAAATGTTAACTTTGTTTCTCTTTTCACAGATACTGCTTGATCTGCTGATCTGTTTTCAGCCTTTTCACTTTTTCTTTACAATTTCCAGCAGCTTCAGTTCTTAATGCTCTTAATTATATATTCGTTGTTGTCCCTTGGTAGTGATTTCACCTCTGAATCATTAGGTGTAGTACGTGTGCCCTACTACAGAGACTTGACCACAAAAATCTCAACAAAAGTTCATGTTCTCCTCCATGGGCATTGCACGATTAGAAGGGTTTTAAACCAGTCTTTCAGGCTGTATGTTCCAGACTCAAAGTTAAGTCTATTATTAAAGAACGCTTATGTCACTATGTACTTGGGAATCCAGCATCTGCATTCACAGAAGAACAAATACAGTAGAACCAGTGAAAAACTACACACAAAGACTTTCAAGCAACCAATATGCAAAAGAAGAGAAAATATGCAATCAATTAATCAATCGAATAAATAAATAATACCAAGAACGTGAGTTGGAATCCTTGAAAATGAGTCCATAAGTTGTGGAATCTGTTCACAATTGAGGTGACTCCTACCCTACTTGTGAAATCAGTTTCCCTTAATTCCCGAATTCCCATCTCAATTAGTTCAACGTAATGCCCCAAGATTTTTCATCACTGCTAAGGGAAATCAGTCCTTCCTGTTTGCTCACAGAATCCGGTTAAAGAGTGTCAACCCCAAATATTGACTTTTCCCTCCACAGACGCTACCTGACTCACTGATTTCCTCCAGCAGCTCATTCTTTACTCCAGGTTTCAGCATCTACAGACTTCTGTATCTTCATAATTTTATATGCCTCAATTAACTCTTCCCTTGACATTCAAAGAGCCAGATCCAATCTTTCCTCATAGAAAATACCTAACATAAGCACAGGAGATTCTACAGATGCTGGAAATCCTGAGCAATACATACTGCACAAAATGCTGGAGGAACTCAGTGGGTCAGGCAGCATCTATGGAGAGGAATAAGCAGTTGCTGTTTCAGGCTGAAGCCTTCAAATCAGGACTGAATTCTTTGCATTCTTTGCATAAGCTAATTCTTTATACCCACTCTAATACATCACTGTATCCTTAACATCGTGACCAGAATAGTATATAGTATTCGTGCTGTGGTGTACCTAGCCTTATCTGTACAGTTCTAGCCTGAGTTCCCAACTTTTGTGTTCTATGCATCTACTAAGCATTTTGCACATCACTAATACTAATCTATCAGCCAATTCCACAACATACCCATATCCACAGGTATGCATTCCAAGGTCCGTGTTTCTCCACACATCACAATAACTTCTCATTTGTTGTAAACTCCTTTGTCTCCTGGCGTCTTACACTTCACCAGATGGAATCTTATGTATTGTGTTTTGTTTTTAATTTTGGTTTTTATTTAACTTTTGTGTTCTTTATCTTATTCTGTTTTTTTTGTGCTGCATTGCTGCAGCGGATCAGGAGTAACAATTATTTTGTTCTCCCTCACACGTGTGTACAGCAAATGACTGTAAACAACCTTAACTCTTGAATGGAATTCTACTGGCCACATTTCAATCCAGTTGACCATCCCATCAATTTTATCCTTCTGTTTAAAGATTTATTCCTCCTACTTTTAACTTATTCATTAATAAGGCGACACAAGCCAAATTCTGAGCCCTCTGGATCCCTACTGAGAACAACCTCCCAGACACAGCAACACCACTTCACCATCGTTGTTTGTTATATTTATTAATAACTTGACTAATAATTTGAAATAGAATGATGTTTTCAGACAAATCAAAAATTGGCAAAGTGATTGAAAGTGGGGTGGGGGGGAGTGGAAAATAGATTTAAATTACAGGAGAACATTGGTAGACAAGACAGCAGGGCAAAATACACTCGGTGGCCGCATTATTGGGTACAGTTGTACCCTTCGTTAATGCAAATATTTAATCAGCCATTCATGTGGCAGCAACTTAATGCATAAAAGCACGCAGACATGGTCAAGAGGTTCGTTTGTTGTACAGACCAAATATCTCAATGGGGAAGAAATGTGATCTAAGTGATTTTGATAGTGGAATAATTGTTGGTGTCAGATGGGGTGGTTTGAGTATCTCAAAAACTGCTGATCTCTTGGGATTTTCACACACAAAAGTCTCTAGAGTTTACAGAGAATGGTGTGGAAAAACAAAGAACAAAAACTTCCAGTGAGTGGGAGTTCCTTGGGTGAAGACACCTTGTTAATGGGAGAAGGGAATGGCTAGACTGGTTCAAGCTGACAGGAAGGTGACCGTAGCCACGCATTACAACAGTGGTGTGTAGAAGAGCTTCTCTGAATGCACAACACATTGAACCTTGAAGGGGATGGGCTACAGCAGCACAAGACCACACCAGGTTCCACTCCTGTACCTAATAAAGTGGCCACTGAGTGTATGTAGCTTCTGGATCCAGTTTGCAACTCTCCCTTGGATGCCATGAACTTTTACTTTTCACCAGCTGCCAACTGGAGTTTCATCAAAAGCCTTGCTGGAACCTGTGTAGATTACATCACATCACATGCACTGCCTTCATGGACCATATAATTGTCTCAAGAAATGCAATCATTGGTTAGACGTAATGTTCCTTTAAGAATGCCTTTGTCACTGTCACTAATTAATCTCTGCCTTTCTTAAATGAAGGATTATACAGTCCTTCAGAATTAGTTTAAATAATTTCTCAACCACCAAAGTTAAACCAATTGGTTTGTAACTATTTGTTTATCTCTTTCTCCCTTTCTTTAAAAGAAAACTTGGTACAATTGCAGCAGGTTTCCCAATCTCTGGCTGCTGTCCAGAAGCTGAGGCGATTGGAAAATGACAGTCAGAGCCTCTGTAATTTCCTTCCTCCTTTTAGCAGTCTGGAGCACATTTCATCCAGGCCTGGTGATTCATCTACGTCCAAAAATGCTATAACTCTTAAAACTTTCTCTTTTTAATATTTTTAATTGCTCTAATAATTCACAGTTATACACCTTTACCATAACATTGGTACCAGCCCCATATTCTTTGACAAACAATTGAAAATGTTCAGTGAGAAATTTATCTCATCTCTAAACGTTATTTTGTTAACCTCTAATAGGTCCTCTCTGAATGATCCTCTTGCACTCAAACTGATGATTTAAAAAAAAGCTTTGAAATTTATTTTATCTGGATTTTCTTCATGTCCTTTATTTTCCTAATTCCCCTTTTAATCTCATCTTTGCATTTTTATTCTCTTCCTATCTTTTGGCAGTGTTAAACTCTTGCCTGCCATAAGCTTTCTTGTTATCATTTTGTGCATCTCATTCAGGGGATGAAAGATATTCCAATCTGACGCTTTTTCTTCACACCAAGCCCCCTGAGTTCCCTCCTTGACTCTTTCCCACTGCTGTGTCACTCATTTGTACTTGAGTAGGTGTCTCCAGTCTGCTTTTGCTACATCACATCTTGTCAAGGGAAGATTTGCCTTGTAACAATATAGAAGTTTTAAATCCTGTTTTATCTTTGTCTTTACCAAAGCTATAGTAAATTGTACAACTTTTTTTTTGGCAGCAATTATAATTCAATTATTTTCTCACTGATATTACCTCCAGTCGCCTGGCTTCATTATCTGATACTTGTGTAGAATCCTCCGTGGCTCACCCACCTTTAAAGGACACCCTTTAGCAATTCTCTGATTATGGTTCTATAAGTTTTATAGTTAATACTTCAATAATTGAAACACCTTACTAAGACTTTCCCATTTTTTTTGTTTCCTACATCAGAAGTCTGCCCACAGTTTTGCTATTCTGTCTCTCTCATTTGGATGTCTAGTTCCAGCAGTGTGGTTGGAGGAACAACACCTTATATTCCGTTTGGGTAGCCTCCCACCTGATGGCATGAACACTGACTTCTCAAACTTCTGCTAATGCCCCACCTCCCCCTGGTACCCATCCGTTATTTATTTATTTATATACACACTTTCTTTTTCTCTCTCTCCTTTTTCTCCCTCTGTCCCTCTCACTATACCCCTTGCCCATCCTCTGGGCTTTCCCCCCCTCCCCCTTTCTTTCTCCCTGGGCCTCCTGTCCCATGATCCTCTCATATCCCTTTTGCCTATCACCTGTCCAGCTCTTGGCTCCATTCCTCCCCCTCCCGTCTTCTCCTATCATTTTGGATCTCCCCCTCCCCCTCCCACTTTCAACTCTTTTACTACCTCTTCCTTCAGTTAGTCCTGACGAAGGGTCTTGGCCCGAAACGTCGACTGCACCTCTTCCTAGAGATGCTGCCTGGCCTGCTGCGTTCACCAGCAACTTTGATGTGTGTTGCTTGAAATTCCAGCATCTGCAGATTTCCTCGTGCTAGTGTGATTGACTTGTTTTGTTAAGTTTAACCATTAAGACTTAGAAATATTGTGTGCAGTTCTGGTTGGCACATTATAGGAAGAATGTGCAAGCTTTAGAGGGGTGTAGAAGAGGATCACTGGGATGTTGCTTGGATTAAGGAGTATTGGCTGTTTGGAGAGTTTGGACAAACTTGCACTGTTTTCTCTGGAGTTTCGGAAGTTGAGGGGCGAACTGACAGAAGTATATAAAATTGTAAAGGATGCGGATAGATTATCGGAGTGTGGAAGTGTCAATTATTAGAAAGCTTGGGTTTAATGTCAGAGAGGGAAAGCTTTAAGTTTTACAAGGTATTTTTTCAATACAGAGTGGTAAATGCAGCTGAAGCTGTGGAAGCTGAAATCAAATGTTTCAAAGGTACATTCAATGTCAGAGAAATGTGTACAATATACATCCTGAAAATCTTTTTCTCTGCAACCATCCACGAAAACAGAGGGGTGCCCCAAAGAATGAATGGTAGTTAAATGTTAGTACACCAAAGCCCCCCCAGCTTCCCCCTCCCATGCATAAACAGCAGCAAAGCAATGACTCCCCCTTCCTCCGCCAGCAAAAAAAACATCAGCACCCTCCACAAGCACTCAAGCATGTAGCAAAGCATCAATAAAGACACAGACTTGCAGTACCCCAAAGACTACTCATTCACCCGGTAGTTCGACATACCACAGGCGCTCGTTCTCCCTAATAAGGGAAAAAAGAGGTGTCCCTATTTCACAGCGAGAGGAGAAACATAACAAATAACTCACTGGTTTATGATGTTAAAAGTCCATTGTGTCGCTTTTACTGAGCCCTGTGCCCTAAGAACTAGGGTCTCTGGGCACACAGTCAGAAGTCAGCTAACTGCTTTCAATCTTCCGTGTACTCCCACAACCCACCAGGTTCCTGCAGAGGCCACCAACTTTGAGTCCACCGGCCTCCAGAGCCACAAAATCTCAGAACCCTGAAGGCGCACTAATCTTCTAGGCCACGTTCTTGGTATATCAAATAGTGTTCCCGCGAAGAACCAAAGTCAGTGTGGAACTACAGGTCAGGGTCTTTAAAAGAACCCTGAAAGGGAAAAATAGAGATAGTAAAGATAGAAATAGACCTGTTTCCAAAGAGGCAAGCAAAGGAGTCGCAGTTTGGTTCCATCCTCTCCTAAGCTCCACTGCTTGATAGAAATCACTAAGAGGTATTTATACAGGCACAGACACAGAAGGGGATGGAGCAACATAGACCCAGTGCAGCCAACTTAGATCAGTTTGGACTGGCATCATGGTTGGCACAGAAGATGGAGGGTGCCTGGAGTGCCCTGCCTGGAGTGGTGGTAGAGCCAGACACATTAGAAACTTTTAAGGGACACTTTGAGAGGCACATAAATCTGAGGAAAACGGAGGGATTTGGACATTGTGCAGGTAGACGGGATTAGTATAATTAACTATGTGATTACTAATTAAATTGGTTCGGCACAACATAGTGAGCCAAAGGGCCCATTCCTGTGCTGTACTGGTCCATGTTCTATAAAGCATATCATAATGAACCTCGAGTCACATCCTGCTTTATGATCAATGAAGATTGAAGATAAAATTGTTTTTTAAAGTAGTAGAATTATAGCTTTGTTGTGTGAACTCAGGTTTGGTGAGTGGGGACAGAAGACACTCATTACTGTTAAGTAGGTTATTTATTTACAGGACAAGGCAGACGCTAAACATTCGGTGAACCCTTTGAGTTACACTCGGTTACAATCTTTTTAAACTGAGTGCCTGAAGTAGCAGAATAAAACAAATGCTAAAAATACACACGGTGGCAAATACTTAGCCTGGGTGTGCCTGGGCCCTCTCTACCTTAGCACGTCGCCACTGCGGACCATTTCCCTGGCACCCTCGACTACCTGGTCCAAAGTGATCCAGAGAGCAAAGAGGTTACTGCGCGCTAGATTTAAACTCTACTGGCGCCATGATGTCATCAGCTAAAAGGCAGGTAGGGGGTGGGGCTGCAATGCTCATCACGCGGGCCAACACCGCCTCCTATGGGGAGCCTCTCTCGATGAGTGAGTAAGTTTGACACTTCCTACAACAGGTTAACACAGCATGGGTATTCACACATTACTTAACTATACCAGGATACCAAGCAGTAGTAAATCAAGGCAACTGGACTTGCTGTGTTGCCTAGAAGATGTTTCGCCACTTATCTGAGAGGCTTCTTCAATTCTAATCCATGGTGGGTTTTTTTCTGGTTTATAAACTCTGAGTTGTTTAAAGGTTTAGCAATCACATGAGGCTCATTAGAAGTTGTAGAGGTAATGAGAGGGTCAGCTTTGCATGGATGGAGGTGTGAACTGTTGTGGAGATGCTGGGGTAGAGATGCTAGAGCTGCATTGTAAGTATCTGATAGCTGGTGTCATACCCCACCCCCTCTGGTCAGGGATGGGTTTTCCAGTTTGACCAAGATGGCTTCTTTAACTCCTCTTTCAAACCACCTGTCCTCCCTGTCCAAAATGTGCACATTGTTATTGTCAAAGGAATGTCCCCTTTCTATTAGGTGTAGGTAAGACTAATGACCCTTTCATTACTTCTATGATGTTTAATGACCCTCATGTGATTGCTATAACTTTAAACAACTCATGCAGTTTATAAGCCAGAAAACTGGCCACCATGGATTAGAATTTAGAAGCCTCTCAGATGAGTGGCAAAATGTGTTCTAAATAACACTGCAAGTCTAGTTGCCTTGATTTACTGTTGCTTGATATATAATGACCTGGATGACTAGGAGCCTTCATAGACATGTATCAGGGTGCCAGAATGCATCCAGGATTCCTTGGAAGACAAATGCTTTGCTTTAACTTTGTGTGAATAAATGCCATAGCCAATTTCAGCAACACAGTTGGGGAGGAGGATAACCTAGTCAATTTACTACTGGATCATGCTTCAAAGTTCTCTAGTTATACATGAATGTGGGAAAAGGGAAAAGCTAAGAGTCAGAAGGATGCATTGATGGCCTTCCAGAACCAGGTGATAAAAATTGTGCTTGATTTTCAGGTTAGAAGTTCTGACTATCAGGAAGAAGAATTGGAAATGGGACTGCTGTGTGAGCTCCTTGTTTTCTTCAGCCTGGTATGTATTTGCAGTGTGTGGAATTGTAGAGATGATTTTAAGTACAGAGTGTGCCATATGGTGTGATGGATGGCCATTCAGTGAAGATTGTGATTGATGTGGGTGTGGATCATTACATAATGGCTTCTAACATTCATAGTATCAAAGAATCATAGAGCACTACAGCACAGAAAAAGGCCCCTTGACTCATCTAGTCCATGCCAAGCTATTATTCTGTCTATTCACAATGACCTGCACCTTAACCATAGCCCTCCATTCCCCTCCCACCCAAATCGAACCTGCATCCACCATTTCTGCTGGTAACTTGTTTCACACTATCACCACCCTCTGAGTGAAGAAGTTCCCCCTCAGGTTCCCCTTAAATAGTTCACCTTTCACCCTTAACCAATGACCTCTAGTCTTGTCTCAGTGGAAAATCCTGCTTGCATTTACCCAATCTATGCCCCTTATAATTTTGTATACCTCTATCAAATCTCCCCTCCCTCCTCCTACATTGCAGGGAATATATTCCTAACCTATTTAATCATTCCCTGTAACTCAGGTCCACAGGTGTTGGTAGCATTTTTAAATTTTCTCTGCATTCCTGAGCAGTTTTCAGTGTGACTCTATTGGTGAACCCCAAAACTAGGTATACACTGGGGGTGAGGGCTGAAAACTGTTGAGGAAACCTCTGGCGTTATTCAGTATGATACATGAGATGACAAATATCGATGCCATTATGCTTTAATTGTGTGGCAATCCATAATGCTGGAGTAATCCCTGAGGATCTCCAGTATCCTCTGTGCAAGTGTTTCTTTAACTTGTACAATAGTATTATTGAGTATGGGTTCATGTTTGCATTTGAGAGCCAAGCTATTTCCTATCAGCGAGGACCAGTCCCTTCTGCCCTTAAGCTGTAGGTGGAGAGGTGCCATCTCAAACAGGATCAGGTCTTGATCATGGACCAACATATTGGTATGCTAACTGGATTGGTTATAGTCCCTGAGACAGATAAGAATATATAATTATATGGGAACAACAGTAACTCAGAACAAACTGCTAACAACCTTACCTGCTTCTCAATTCGGATTCATTTGCAGACTTGGCAGGTACCAAATATGTAATTCCGCCCGCAAATGTATGTGGACCAGCAAAGTCTCAGCTACCAAATAATAAATGTGCACAAGGGGCTGTGTGTTTGACACAAAGTTTCGTTATGAAGAAGACCTTTTGGTCTTTAATGATTGAGTGCTTCAAGTGTCTTATATGTTCAAGCTGATATTCTCTCCATTTTGGAGACAAAACAAGAACACTGGTAGGTGTTGGGAAAGTGCTCAGGAGGCTACGTGTGGAGGATTTTGTCCATCTGGGTCAGGTAAATAACTTTGCGAGACATTAGAGTTGCACGTCTGTATTGCTTAATGCCTAGATCAGTAGAGAATCGTGGTGTTGTCCTTTAGCCTATTGCTGTACACCACGAGGTTACGTGACTTAAGTGTTTGTCCCTATAGCTTGCTTAGAACAATACCAAATATGGAAATGTTGAGCAAACCATTCCCATTATAATCAACTATAAAGAGGATGCGCGTACTGATTGTAAGGTGCGTCATTGTCTCAGGAGGGACAGCTCTCCATGTCACGTAAATAAAGAGTCTCCTAAAGAATACCTGGGTCTGAGTCGTTATGTGGAAGAGGAAATTCCCTAACATTACAGAGCAAAAAGTACAGCTGAAGTGGAACAAATGTGTGTTTATGCACCCCAGAGGCTTCTAAACAGGATTTAAAATCAATAGGAATGACTCTTCCTATCGGAATGGTCAACATACAACACACTCAAATGCTGGAGGAACTCAGCAGGTCAGGCAGCATCCATGGAAATGAATAAACAATTGATGTTTCAGGCTGAGACCCTTCTTTAGGACTGGAAAGGTAGGGGCGGAAGTACCAGAGTAAAATTGGTGGGAGGAGGTGGAGGAGGATAGCTGGAAGATGATGGGTGAAGCCAGGTGGGAAGGAAAGGTAAAGGACTGGAGAGGAAGGAATCTGATAGGAGAGGAGAGAGGGCCATAGGAGAAAGGGGAGGGGGGTTGAAAATAGCCAGGTTAGAAGAGGGGGAATAGAAAAAGAGGAAAGGGCAGAAACCTATTGGGGGGGGGTGAAAAAGGTGGTGTTGGACGTGAAAGAGCTGACAAATGTATTGAACTTTACTCCTGTCTATATGTATATTTCAGACCTTGCCAGAGGACCTAGAGTTTAGCAACCATATAGGAACTTCATTTGCAAGTTAAACAAAGGGGAGGCCCTGGCTCTTTTGAAAAGAGCATATCAACCAGCAGAGATTAGTGAGTCCACCCAGGTCCTTAACAACATGTCAAAGTTAGTGTGGCAATCGTGCTTTGCACAAGGTTACCTTATGAAGAAGACCTTTTGATGATTAAGGTACTTCAAGTAAAGATATTCCTTTAGTTATGGGATGGGTGTAGCCATCACCTACATGATGGACTTGGGCAGTGAGTTCTTGACTGTGTCTGCTTTCCACACCCTCGCCTTCAGTGAGGAAAATTGTTGTGAAGGTTGCAAGAGAGGTTATGGCCATCAGTTTGGCTTTACTGAATTTCAGATGTCATTTGTTGGCCATCATTTCACTCTGGTCACAGGTTATAAACCACTGTGGCCAATTTCAAACCAAAGTTGGCCATTCTGGAGGCTGAGGCTGCCTGACTATTTGTTACATTTGGACCACATTTTTGAGTACTGCACCTCAGCACAAAGTATTTGTGGAGATGGAACCCAGTTACGATGAGGGGTGGCAGTATTATTTGGACCTGGGTACTTTATAGCTGCAGATTGTTGACTATGACTTTTCCAGTGATGGGTGAGGAAGTTGTTGGGGACTTTCAGGAATGTTCCTTTGATGGAGTTGTATGAATATACCCTACCGAGGTGTGAGAGGGTCCAGAGATCCAGTCCCTCTTGCAGAGGCAGCGTGAGGTGATGGTGGGTCACGTTTGTATGACACGAAGTCACAGAACAGTGATTAGAATTCTAATGTTAAAGGAACAGGACCTTTAGTCCACCTTACATTAAACATAGAACATAGAGCAGCACAGCACAGTACAGGCCCTTTGGCCCACCATGTGCTGACCTAATCTAGTCTAAGATCAATCTAATCCATCCCTCACAATGAGCCCTCCTTTTGTTTTTCATGCATGTGACTATCAAAGTGTTTCTTAAATGTCACTAATGTATCCCCTACCCCTACCCCTGGCAATGGTTTCCATACATCTGCCACTCTTTGTATATAAAAAAGCTTATCTTTGACATCCCCTCTATACTTTGTTCCAATCACCTTAAAATTATTTCCCCTCGTATTAGCTGTTACTGCCATGGGGAAAATCACTTGATTTATGCCTCTTATCATCTCATACACCTTTATTGAGTCATATCTCATCCATTTTCCCTCGAAAGAGAAAAGTCAATCCACCCAAATTATCCTCAATCTAGGCAGAAGTCTGGTAACCTTCTACACCCTCCTTAAAGCTTCCACATCCTTCCTATAATGAGGCAAAGTGAAATAAATGCAATACTCCAAGTGTGGTGTAATCAGGGCTTTATAGAGCTGCAATATTACCATGAAAATTATTCATCTTGACCATGGCAACCACCAAACACCCATTTAATATTAATCCCATTTGGATTACCTGTATTCAGACACTATTATTGGGCTGTCAGTGCTAGGGCTGTAATGTTTTAGCAACAGGGAGCTCCAGATAACCTAGCCCCTGGGGCTCCCTTGTGGCTATGTATGGAGTCTAATAGCCATGCTATTCTCTAAATTAGAAAAGCCTGGGACTTCAAAAAGTTTAAGTTTTGTTTTGAAAAATTCTGCCAGAATTCTAAATCAGATTAGGAGCATTCTGAATTTACCAGAGACCTCTGTACAAACGCCAACCTGTTTCAATCACTCCTTTCTACCCTTACGGTCAGATAAAACCTACCATGCTTGGAGGGAGAAGGGTCAAGTTTCCATTGAAAACCTGTACATAGAGGGATGGTTTGCAACATTTAGTCTGCTGAAAGAGAAATTTGAGCTGCCTCATTCGCACTTTTTTTCATTACCTACAAATTAGACACTATGTCCAATCCAAGATTTGTAATTTTGAAATCCTTCCAGGGAAGCATATATTTTTTGATATTTTAAAGAACCTTCCTGACTCCAAGCATCTCGTTTTAAAGTTTGTACGTTTGTTTGATGATTGCACTATAGCGTCTACCATGAAGATTAGAGACGCCTGGAGAGAGGAGTTGGGCATCGAATTACCTGAAGCTGCCTGGGATAAGAGTTTATCTATGATACAGGCTTGCTCTGTTAACAGAAGACACCAAATGATCCAGTTTTAAGTTGTCCACCGTCTCCACTACTCTAAACTTCGATTGCACAGGATTTACTCTTCTGTCTCGCCAATGTGTTATAGATGTCAAGGGACACAGGCCACGTTGTCATACACCTTTTGGTTTTGCCCTTTACTGACTGGATTTTGGTCCAAATTATTTGACTGGTACTCAAAGGCCTATAAAAGATCCTTCCCCTTGGAAGCTGGTCTTGCCATCTTTGGCTGTTCGCAATCTGCTATTTGCTTCTCTACAGCCATGCAACAGTCTCTGATGCTGGGGATGACTGTCGCCAAAAGACTTAAGTTGAGGAAATGGAAATCACCCTCTCCCCCTTCCTTTTGGAGATGGATGACTGACATGATCTCAGTCATACAGATAGAGAGACTCAGGTTCTTGAGAACCAATCAATTAAAAAATTTTCAGCTACCTGGGATTCATTGTTTGCCTACCTGGACAAGGCTGGGGGCGGATGAACAATTTCCGCCCAGTTGATTTCTCACGGCCCTCATTTGAGATTTAATGTTTAGTATTTTTCAGCCCTTGCACAATAGGCATTCCTCTAATGTTTATGTCCCTTTTTTTTTTGCTTATTTCATTTTTACACATGTCTGAGCTGGTATGTTCTTGTTGATTTCATTGCTTTTTTTTTGAAAATAAAATATTAAAACAATATTAATCCCATTTATCACCAACTGGTCTGTAGCCCTTAATGCCTCAACATCTCAAGTGCTTATCTATGCGCTTGAAGTGTGGCAAGTTCAACTTGCTACCTGGTTCAACTTTTACTGCAGGTCATTTATATCAAAGTTCAAAGTAAAATTTATCATCAGGTTACCTACATCTCACCACATAAGATTCTATTTCATGCAAATATGCTTAGCAAATCTATAGAACAGTAACTGTAAACATAGGAACTATAATCTGTAAACAAACTGCAAATGCAGATATAAATAATGAGCATGAAATAACAAAATAACAAGAGTCCTTAAATGACTGTAGCTATCCCCTTTTTTTCAAGAGCCCGATGGCTGAAGGGTAGTGATTGTTCTTGAACCTGGTACCTTGTACCTATTGGCAGCAGTGAGGAAAGAGTATGCCTTAGTGGTCAGGATCTTTGATGATTGATGCTTTTCTATGGCAATGTTTCATGTAGATGTGCTCAATGGTTGGGAGGGTTTTACCCGTGATGTACTGGGCTGATTCCACTCCTTTTGTAGGATTTTTCTGCTCAAAGGCATTAGCATTCCTATACCAGGCCATAATGCAGCCAGTTAGCACACCTTCTGCTACACATCTGTAGAAGTTTGTCGACATTTTTGATGACATGCCAAGCCTCTGCAGACTCTTGAGGAAATAGAGGTGCTGTCGTGCTTTCTTTACAACTATATATTTTCTGTATGTGATGGGTCTACGACAGGCCCTCTGAGAGAGTGACACACAGGAATTTGAAGTTATTGACCCGCTCCACCTCCGGTGATTACTGGCTGTGATTTTGTCACAACTGTGAGATGTTACATGGGATAGCATACAGTAGAGCTAGACATCTGACTCCAAATAGCTTGAGTAGAAGTCATTGCCCCAGAGGTTCACATTTTTTTCCAACAAATACATGTTACATTGGATCATTTTTCTCAATAAATAAATGAATGAGTATAATGTGTTTTGTGTTATTTATTTAATTGAGTTATCTTTATCTTCTTTTAGGTCTTGCATGAAGATCTAATCATATTTTAGGTCATACTTAAGCAGAAACAGAGTTCATAAATTCAGGGTTCATAAACTTCATAGGACCACTGTAAAACAATAAAATAAAATTATAAAATTAAAAACATACACTTGGTTAGAAAGTACTGATTTACTGGATAGTCTGTCAAGTACACACTGCACCCATCTGATGTGTTGAGAGACTTGCATATTAAACCTAACCATAAAACATACATACAACCAAATTAAGAGCATTGTCTGAATGGCACAATCTATATAATTGTGCTACATGCCAACATTGAGGAATAAAATCACTTTTCCAAGAGAAAACACAACACTTCCATTGTCTCAGCACTAATTGTCTGTGCAACTATTGCAGAGAATGGCTTGTATAGAATAGGACAGTACAGAACAGGAAGAGGTTTTGAGTCCTCAGTGTCCGTGCTGATCATGATGCTGAATTAAACGGTTTCCCTGTACGTGATTTATCCCTCCATGCCCTGCATATTTATGTTTTAAACACCACTGTCTGCTTCCATCTGTCTTCCAGGCAGCCATTTCAGGACACCTGCCATTCTCTATGTTTATATTTTAAACTTGCCCTAAACATCTCCATTATACTCCCCCCACCCCACCTTATATCAGGTGGCACAGTAGTGTAGTGGTTAGCATAGCACTATTACAGCACCAGTAACCTAGGTTCAATTTCCATCGCTGTCTGTAAGGAGCTTGTTCATTGTCCCTGTGACTGTGTGAGTTTTTTCTGGGTGCTCTGGCTTCCTCCCACGTTCCAAAGATGTATGGGCTAGTAGGTTAATTGGAAATATGGGTGTATGTATTTGTGTAATGCAGGCTCGTTTACTGTATCTCAAAGTAAAGTATAACTATGTCCTCTAATACTTGACTTTTTTACCCTGGAGTGAAGATTCTGACTGTCTATTTTATTTATACCTCTGAAGTTCTTATAAACTTGAAAAGCCCTTGGCTCCAGTGACACCTTCAGGGATCTTAAGCACATGTTCTGAAGGATATCTACTTTCAGCATGTGCAACATTGTTCTTAAGTGACAGTAGGAGCTCTAGCCTGATATCATCAGGAGAGTTTATATATGGTTCTGTTGTATCAGCCCTCGAGGTTAGAGCTGCCCCCAGTTGGACATGGCCGATTACCTCCCTTCAACAGGTACACGTTGACTTCTTTCAATGGAAAAGAAGGGCTTCCATCTGCTGATTAATTGCCACTCAAAGTAGTTGGAACTATTGCCATTTGGGTCACGCTGAGTGGACCATTACTGCTACCAAGGCAGCTTTCACAAGCCATGAGTAAGTGATTTCCAAATGCTCCACGATTCCCATAAACACAGTTGGTCTTGTACCTCTTTTCTAACAGAATCCAACAGTTTCACACACCACATACTACACATCTAATGGGAAGGTTGACTGATTGGTGGATAAGGGGTTTGTGTTGCCTGTGGCATTATTCATGTTCACGGTCATCCTTCAATCCACGCACACTCTGATGCGAATGGCTTAATGCTGGGCCGTGCTTGACGTGGTCTGAATTGGAAGAATCGGTGAACGAAGAGAATAAGAGCCAGAAGAGGTGGCTCTCAGGTTACAGGGTTGGAAATGAGAGATTCAAAGGGGAGACATTATGAGTGTGCTCGGAATACCAAGGCAAGGGGGTTCTTTAACATGAAGATGTGGAGAGATTATAGAAATACAAGGAGTCAGGAGCTACACTGAATTTGAACAATAGAAGCTAAAAGGTTCGTATGGAGCATTTAACATGTCCGCATGATTCCCCTGACGCAGTGAGAAAGAACATGTTAAGGAGAAAGAGAATTCAGTGTCAAACAGGAGAAAATCTTCAGATGCTGGGAAACAAAGCAACACCCAAATGTTGGAGGAACTCAGCAGGTCAGGCAGCATCTATGGAAAAGAAATAAGCAGTCGACGTTTCAGGTTGATACCCATCATCAGGACAGAATTCAGTGTGTAGCATTGGTTTTATGATATAGTCAGCACTGGGTGGAGATGTTGGGAACTACATATTGAGTAGATAACAGACCTACTCAGAAGAGGAGATGAATAAGACTTGAAAGCACCTGGAATGAATACTTGGAGCAACTAATACATCCTTGCTGTTGAGAATCTCCCTTAAGAAAAACCATTATGTAAATTGATTGAGGTCAAGAGCTGTAAGGTAATGTTGCAGCTCTAGAGAACCCTGGTTAGACCACACGTGGAATATTGTGTTCAGTTCTGGCTGCCTCATTACAGGAAGGATATGGAAGCTTTAGAAAGGCTGTGAAGGAGATCTACCAGGATACTACTTGGATTGATGAGAGATCCTACAATGATAGGTTGAGTGAACAAAAGGTTTTTCTCTTTGGAGCAAAGGAGGATGATAGGTGACTTGATAGAGGTATACAAGATTTATAGTGGCTTAGATTGAGTATATAGCCAAATACTTTTTCACAGGATGTAAATGTTTTAAAAGGCTAATACAAGGGGACATAATTTGAAGATGAGAATCAGGATCAGGTTTATTATCACCAGCATGTGATGTGAAATTTGTTAACTTAGCAGCAACAGTTCAATGCAATACATAGTCTGGCAGAGAGAAAAAATAAAATAAACATAATAAATAAACAAGTACATCAATTATGTATATTGAATAGATTATTAAAAAATGTGCAAAAACAGAAATACTGAACATTAAAAAAGTGAGGTAGTTTCCAAAGCTTCAAAGTCCATTTAGGAATTGGATGGCAGAGGGGAAGAAACTTCCTGAATCACTGAGTGTGTGCATTCAGGCTTCTGTACCTCCTAGCTGATGGTAACAGTGAGAAAAAGGCATGCCCTGGGTGCTGGAGGTCTTTAATAGTGGATGCTACCTTTCTGAGACACCGCTTCCTAAAGATGGCCTGGATACTTTGTAGGCTAGTACCCAAAATGGAGCTGACTAGATTTATAACCTTCTGCAACTTCTTTCAGTCCTGTGCAGTAGCCCCTCCATACCAGACAGTGATGCAGCCTGTCAGAATGCTCTCCACGGTACAACTATAGAAGTTTTTGAGCATATTTGTTGACATACCAAATCGCTTCAAACTCCTAATAAAATATAGCCACTGTCTTGCCTTCTTTATGACTACATCAATGTGTTGGGACCAGGTTAGATCCTCAGAGATCTTGACACCCAGGAACTTGAAACTGCTCACTCTCTCTACTTCTGATCCCTCTATGAGAATTGGTACGTGTTCCTTCATCTTACCCTTCCTGAAGTCCACAATCAGTTCTTTCGTCTTACTGACGTTGAGTGCCAGGTTGTTGCTGCGGCACTATTCCACTAGTTGGCATATCTCACTCCTGTATGCCCTCTTGTCGCCACCTGAGATTCTCCCAACAATGGTTATATTGTCAGCAGATTTGTAGATAGTGCTTGAGCTATTCCTAGCCACGTAGTCATGTGTATACAGAGAGTAGAGCAGCGGGCTAAGCACGCACCGCTGAGGTGCGCCAGTGTTGATCGTCAGCGAAGAGGATATGTAATCACCAATCCGCACAGACTGTGGTCTACCGGTTAGGAAGTCGAGGATCCAATTACAGAGGGAGGTACAGAGGCCCAGGTTCTGCAACTTCTCAATCAGGATTGTGGGAATGATGGTATTAAATGCTGAGCTATAGTCGATGATCAGCATCCTGACGTAGGTGTTTGTGTTGTCTAGGTGGTCTAAAGCCGTGTGAAGAGCCATGGAGATTGCATCTGCCACAGCTGTAGATGTGTTCTCCCTTTCAAAGCGTGCATAGAAGGCGTTGAGTTCATCTGGTAGTGAAGCATCACTGCCATTCATACTATTGGGTTTCGCTTTGTAGGAAGTAATGTCTTGCAGTCCTTGCCAGAGTTGCCATGCATCTGATATTGGCTCCAAGCTCGTTTGAAATTGTCCCTTCATCCTTGAAATAGCCCTCTGCAAATCATACCTGGTTTTCTGGTACAGGCCTGGGTTGCCAGACTTGAATGTCACAGATCTGGCCTTCAGCAGACGACGTCCTTCCTGGTTCATCCACGGCTTTTGGTTTGGGAATGTACAGTAAGTCTTTATAGGTACACACTCATCCACACAGGGTTTAATGAAGTCAGTAACAACTGCAGCAGACCCATCCAGATTCAAAGATGAATCCTTGAAGGAAAGTATAGGGGGATGTTAATGGTAAGTTTTTTTTTTACAAAGTGGTGGGTGCATAGACCACACCACCAGGAATGATGGTAGAGGCAGATACATTAGGGACATTTAAGAGACTTTTAGATATGTTCATGGATGATATAAATTGGAGGGCTATATGGGAGGAAAGGGTTAGATTGATCTTAGAGTAGGTTAAAAGGTCAATACAATATCATGGGCTGAATAGTCTGTACTGTGCATTGAGTTATATTTATAATGGTGTATATTGTACATCAGATGTCATACAAAGGGGCTAAAATATTTATATATGTCTATATAATTTACACTTTGAATAGATTTGTTTCTTTTTTAAAAGAAGTGACAAATATAATGATACCACAAGGAGACAAGTCTACTTTGTGTAATGAGTGGGATGGGAATTGGAATAATAGGGCTGAAGGTGGGGCAGTTTTTATGCAAGTAGTTGGACTGTGTAGTGAGACTGAGGAAGATGATAGGGCAAAACTGCAGTCAGTGGGATGGGTTGCAGGGTAACGATAGAGCAAAATTGAAAAGGGTGATGAATACCGGACTGAAGACATTATATTTGAATGCATTGAGCATATGGAATAAAGTGGATGGTGTTGTAGCAGTTAGAGATGGCAGGTATGATGTTGTGGGCATCACTGAGTCGTGGCTGAAAGACTGTAATTGGGAGCTTAGCGTCCAAGGATACTCATCGTATCAAAAGGATAGTGAGGTAGGCAGAAAGGGTGAGGTGGCTCTGTTAGAAAGAGGTGACATAGGATTGGAAGAAGTACAATTCTTGTGGGTAGAGTTAAGAAAGTACAACGGTAAAAAGATTCTGATAGGAGCAATATGGGATGTGGGATACAGATTTCAACGAGAGCACTGTTCGCTCTAACCTGCATGGGTGCGTGACTGCGAAAATCTGAAATGCTCCAGCACAGATAGCCTTTGTTGCTGTGCAGCTGAGATTTTCTTTTAGATCATGTTAACATTTAATGTGCCACACAGATTTCAGGCCATGTAAAAATTTCCTGCTCAGAGCAATAGTTGATCTGTGCAGCTGTTTTCTTTTTTAAAAAAGAGACTGTTGTACGGGAAATAGAAAATGCATGTAAGAAGGGCAATGTTACGATAATCATAAAGGAATCCAATATGTAGGTAGATTGGGAAAATCAGGGAAGTGCTGGATCCCAAGAGAGGGTACTTGTAGAATGCCTATGAGATGGCTTTTTAGACCAGCTTGTAGCTCAGCTGGCTAGGGGAAAGTCAATTCTGTATTCGGTGTTATGCAATGAACCAGGTTTGATTAGGGAGCTCAAGGTAAAGGAACCTTTAAGAGCCAATGATCATAATATGATAGAATTCACCCTGCAGTGAGAGAGGGAAGATAAACTCAGATGTGTCCGCATTACAGTGGAGTAAAAGGAATTACAGAGGCATGAGAGAGGATCTGGCTGAAGTTGATCGGAAGGGGACACTATTAGGGATGATGGCAGAACAGCTATGTCTGGAGTTTCTGGGGGCAATTCAGAAGGTGCATGATAGATGCACTCTAAATATGAAGTATTCTAAAGGGAGGATGAGGTAACTGGGAGATGAGGGAAGTCAAAGAAAGCATAAAAGTAAAAGAGAGGACATATAATATGGTAAAGATTAGTGGAATGTTAGAGGATTGGGAAGATTTTAAAAACCAACAAAAGGCAATTTAAAAAAAGCCATAATGAGAGAAAAGATGAAATATGAAGGTAAGCTAGCCAATAATTTAAATGAAGATGCCAAAAGGTTTTTTCAGATATACTGTAGAAAGAGTAACAGTGGGACAGAACACATATTGGACCACTGGAAAATGATGTTGGAGTGGTAATAATTGGGGACAAAGAAAAAACGGACAGCAAGTATTTTGCGTCACTCTTCACTGTGGACTACCCTAGCAGTATGGCAGAAATTCAAGAGTGTTAGGGGACAGAAATAGATATAGACGCTGTTACTAAGGAGAAGGTACTTGGGAAGCTACGCGTTTTATAAGTTACCTGGACCAGATTGAGTACACTCCAGAGTTCTGAAGGAGGTAGCTGAAGAGATTGTGGAGGCATTAGTAATGATATTTCAAGGATCACTAGCTTCTGAAATGGTTCCCAAGGACTGGAAAATTGTAAATGTCACTCCACTCTTTAATAAGGGAGGGAGGCAGAAGATAGGAAATGATAGGCCAGTTAGCCTGACTCAGTGGTTGAGAAGATATTGGAATGAATTATTAAGGATGAGGTTTTGGGGTACTCGGTGGCACATGATAAAATATGCCAAAGTCAGCATGGTTTCCTTAAGGGGAAATCCTGCTTGACAAATCTGTTGGAATTCTTTGAGGAAATAACAGGCAGGATAGAGAAAGGAGAGTCAGTGGATATTGTTTGCTTGGATTTTCAGAAGGCCTTTGTCTCAGTGCTGCAGATGAGATTGCTTTAGCAAGGTAAGAGCAATGATATTGCAGGAAGCATGGGTAGAAGATTAGCAGGCTGGAAGGAGGCAAAGAGTGGGGAAAAAGGGGTCCTTTTCTGGTTGCCTTACAGGTGTAGTGGTGTGCCACAGGGGGCTGTATTGAGACCGCTCTTTTTCACGTAATATGTTCATGACTGGGTGAACATTTGATAGTTTTGTGGTCAAGTTTGTAGATGATACAAAAATAGGTGGATGGTCATGTCATGTTGAGAAAGCAGGGATTCTGCTGGAGGACTTGGAAAGATTGGGAGAATTGGCAAAGAAGTGGCAGATTGAATATAGTGTAGTGAAGTGTATGATCATGCACTTTGGTAGAAGGAATAAAGGTGTAAAGTATTTTCTAGGCGGGGAGGAAAATTAAAAAAAACAGAGGTGCAAAGGGACTTGGGAGTTCTTCTTCCCTAAAGGTTGACTTGCAGGTTGAGTCAGTGGTAAGAAATGCAAATAGAAAGTTAGCATTCATTTCTGGAGGACTAGAATATTATCGCAGTGTCCTCTGTAAGGAGTTTCTTTGCTCTCCCAATGGAATGCATGGGTTTTCTCCAGGTCCTTCACTTTTCTCCCTCAGTCCAAAGACAAAGGTTAGGTTCATCAGTCATTGGAAATTATCCCGTGGTTAGGTTAGGTTTAAATCGGAGTTACCAGGGCTTGCTGGGTGTTGCAGCTGAAAGGGCCTATTCCTCGCTTCATACTACAATTTGAGAGGGAGAAACATGAGTCACACATAGCAGTATCACAGTGGAATAAAGGTAAACATAGAAACATAGAAAATAGTGCAGGAGTAGGCCATTCGGCCCTTCGAGCCTGCACCGCCATTCAGTATGATCATGGCTGATCATCCAACTCGGAACCCTGTACCAGCCTTCCCTCCATACCCCCTGATCCCTTTAGCCACAAGGGCCATATCTAACTCCCTCTTAAATATAGCCAATGAACTGGCCTCAACTGTTTCCTGTGGCAGAGAATTCCACAGATTCACCACTCTCTGTGTGAAGAAGTTTTTCCTAATCTCGGTCCTAAAAGGCTTCCCCTTTATCCTTAAACTGTGACCCCTCGTTCTGGACTTCCCCAACATCAGGAACAATCTTCCTGCATCTAGCCTGTCCAATCCCTTTAGAATCTTATAAGTTTCAATCAGATCCCCCCTCAATCTTCTAAATTCCAACGACTATAAGCCTAGTTCATCCAGTCTTTCATCATATGAAAGTCCTGCCATCCCAGGAATCAATCTGGTGAACCTTCTTTGTACTCCCTCTATGGCAAGGATGTCTTTCCTCAGATTAGGGGACCAAAACTGCACACAATACTCCAGGTGTGGTCTCACCAAGGCCTTGTACAACTGCAGTAGTACCTCCCTGCTCCTGTACTCGAATCCTCTTGCTATAAATGCCAGCATACCATTCGCCTTTTTCACCGTCTGCTGTACCTGCATGCCCACTTTCAATGATTGGTGTATAATGACACCCAGGTCTCGTTGCACCTCCCCTTTTCCTAATCGGCCACCATTCAGATAATAATCTGTTTTCCTATTTTTGCCACCAAAGTGGATAACTTCACATTTATCCACATTAAATTGCATCTGCCATGAATTTGCCCACTCACCTAACCTATCCAAGTCACCCTGCATCTTCTTAGCATCCTCCTCACAGCTAACACTGCCGCCCAGCTTCGTGTCATCCGCAAACTTGGAGATGCTGCATTTAATTCCCTCATCCAAGTTATTAATATATATTGTAAACAACTGGGGTCCCAGCACTGAGCCTTGCGGTACCCCACTAGTCACTGTCTGCCATTCCCGTTTATTCCCACTCTTTGCTTCCTGTTTGCCAACCAACACTCTATCCACATCAATACCTTACCTCCAATACCGTGTGCTTTAAGTTTGCACACTAATTTCCTGTGTGGGACCTTGTCAAAAGCCTTTTGAAAATCCAAATATACCACATCCACTGGTTCTCCCCTATCCACTCTACTAGTTACATCCTCAAAAAATTGTATGAGATTCGTCAGACATGATTTTCCTTTCACAAATCCATGCTGACTTTGTCCGATGATATCACTGCCTTCCAAATGTGCTGTTATCACATCTTTGATAACTGACTCTAGCAGTTTCCACACCACCGATGTTAGGCTAACCGGTCTATAATTCCCTGGTTTCTCTCTCCTTCCTTTTTTAAAAAGTGGGGTTACATTAGCCACCCTCCAATCCTCAGGAACTAGTCCAGAATCTAAAGAGTTTTCTTTAAAAGAGAATCTAAAGGTAATGTCAAAGGCATGGGAGAGGAGCTTGCCCAAGTAGATTGGAGGAGGATACTGGTGGGGATGATGGCAGAGCAGTGGCAGAAGTTGCTGGGAATATTTCACAAGGCACAGGATAGATATGTCCCACAGAAGAAATTGTTCTCAGATGGCAGGGGTAGGCAACCGTGGCTGACAAGGCAAGTTGAGGACTGCATAAAAGCCAAGGAAAGGGCATATAAGGGAGCAAAAGTGATTGGGAATATTTTAAAATCCAACAAAAGGCAACTAAAAAAACTATAAGGAAGGAAAAGATGAAATATGAGGGCAAACTAGCCAATAATATAAAGCAAGATACTAAAAGTTTTTTTTCCAGTTATATAAAGAGTAAAAAGGAGGTGAGGGTTGATATTGGACCACTGGAAAACAATGCTGATGAGGTAGTAATGGTGGTCAAAGAAATGGCGATGAATTTAAAGAGTTCTTTCCATCAGTCTTCACTATAAACGTAGAACATAGAATAGTACAGCACATCTTTAAGAAAAAAGCCGAAATAAACATGCTAATTAATTAGGTGCCGCCCGGCACGTAATTGTCGGCCCAGATTGGTGCTGATTTCCGATTGCATCGTCTCTGATCTGGGCCGACAATTACATGTCGGGCGGCACCTAATTAATTAACAAGTTTATTTCGGCTTTTTTCTTAAAGATGTGCTGTGTGCCTCCCGGCTACTGCTGCATTCTCCGCGAATTGGTATCTGTCCGTGGCCTGGGTGTTGGGGTGGTGGGTCACTGGTGTGTCATCTCATCGTCTGTTTCCATTAGAGCAGGCAGCTCATCTTCTCCTATGACTGCCCGCCTTGATGTTGAAGGTCGAGGTTCGTCGTCTGCTGTGGCTGATGTGGAAGGCTTGCTTGACTGCTGAGCCTCGCGCATTTTTCAATCATACAGTTCTTTGTAAGGACTCAAACCATCTTGCAAATATCCCCTAAATCTACGTACCCTTTCAAAATTAAAGTCGTACTTTATCATTGCAGCAAAAATCTCACGCAGTTGCTTCACGTTCAGTTCGGTACTGCATTCGGTTTCGATTGTTATCCTTTCTTCTTCCAATTGCATCAGCTCTTCATCTATCAGTTCTTGCTCATGGGATGCGTAAACCTCTTCAACATCATCTTCGTCAACTTCCACAAGCCAAACTCACTTTGTCCTTGTTCACCACGATCGAAACACTTAATTATGTCTAGTTTTACACTAAGTGTAACACTCTTATGAGCTCTTTTAGGCTTTTCTGATACCTTAGAACTCACCTTGTTAATGGCTGCTCACAGGCATGTGTTTAAGCAATGCTGGCTAGAATGCAGTTCCCGGAGAGGAGCGGCTGCTCGGGGCACGCGCTGAATTTTTTATCGCGCGCTGCTTTTTTTTCGTAACAGTGAAAACATCTTCTGAAAGCGAAAACAGGGAACTAATATAGGTCTTTCGTAACAGTGAGGTATTGTAAAGCGAACGTTCGAAAAGTGGGGACACCTGTAAAGGGGACCTTTTCTGGTTGGCTACTAGTGACTAGTAGTGTTCCTCAGGGATCAATATTGGGGCGGCTACCTTTCACATTGTTGTTTGTGGATGACATGAAGATAGATGGAGGGGTAGGTGGTGCTGAGGAAGCAATACAGTTGCAGCAGGATTTAGACTAATTGGAAGAATAGCCCAAAAAGTGGCAGTGTTGGGAAATGTATGACAATGTATTTTGGTAAAAGGAACAACAGTGCAGACTATTATCTAAATGAGGAGATGATTCAAGCACCAAAGATGCAAAGGGACTTAGGAGTTTTCGTGCAAGACTCCCAAAAGATTAATTCACAGGTTGAGTCTCTGGTAAAGAAGGCAAATGCAATGTTGGCATTTATTTCAAGGGGAATATAAAAGCAAGGAAATAATGCTGAGTCTTTATAAGACACAGTTCAGGCTGCACTAGGAATATTGTCAACAGTTTTGGGCCCCATATCTCAGAAAGAATGTGTTGCCATTGGAGAGAGTCTAGAGGAGGTTAATGAAGATGATTCCAGGAATGAAGGGGTTAGCATACGAGGAGCATTTGGCAGCTCTGGGCCTGTACTCACTGGAGTTTAGAAGGATAAGGGGGATCTTATTGAAACCTTTTGAATATTGTAAAGCCTAGAAAGAGTGGATGTTGGGAGGATGTTTTCTATAGTAGGTGAGTCTAGGACCAGAGGGCACAGCCTCAGAATAGAGCGATGTCCATTTAGAACAGAGTTGAAGAGGAATTCCTTTAGCCAAAGGGTGGTGAATCTGTGGAATTCCTTGCTACAGAAGGCTGTGGAGGCAGAGTCATTGAGTATAATTAAAGTGGATACTGATAGGTTTTTGATTAGTCACCACATCAATGGTTATGGGGAGAAGACAGGAGAATGGGATTGAGAGGAATAATAAATCAGCCATGATGGAATGGCGGAGCAGACTTGACAGGCTGAATGGCCTAATTATATTCCTGTGACTTATAGTCTTATGATCTTGATATTGCATTAAATATTGCTGTTCAGTTGATAGTTATTGTCTTCAATGAAGAATGTTCGGTTGTTTGTTGTACCTCTATTATCTGCCTCAGAAGAGAATGCGTGGGATTGCCGTAGGACATAGGAACAGGATTGAGCCATTCGGCCCATCGGGTCTGCTCCTCCAATCGATCATGGCTGATTTTTTTTAAATCCCCCTCATCCCTATTCTCCTGCCCTCTCCCAGTAACCTTTGAGACAACTACTAATGAAGATCCAATCAACCTCTGCAGTAAAACACCTATAGACGTCCTACACTGCTGTCTGTGGTAACATATTCCACAGATTCACCATGCTCTGGCTAAAGAAATTCATCTTCATCTCTGTTCTGAAGTACGTCCTTGTATTCTGAAGTCGTGCCTTCTGGACTTGGGCTCTCCCACTATAGGATGCATCCTGTCTAACTCCTCTCTATCTGGCCCATTCACTATTTGATAGGATTCAATGAGAATCCCCCTAGACTCCAGCGAGTACCCAGAGTAATCAAACCCTCCATTCTCAAAACTAGCGATACTAACTTTATCAGAATGATTTGCCTGATTTGGATTGAGTTGGAAGTGATGGGCGGTAGGTTCAGGAGGATGATGGATCATTTGTAAATCTTTGATGATGTGTACATTGAATCAGTGAATCATAGAATCCTTAATTCTGTGCCTGTGTTGAGCTCTGCCTGGGTAGCTCTAACCTGACGACATGGGTATTGATTTCTCTAATATCCGGTGATTTCTCCTTCCTCCCTTCTTGCACTTCCACATCTGGCCCCTTTTTTACCCTTTATCTTTTCCTCACCTGCCGTCACCTCTGGTGCCACTCCTCCTACTATTGCTCCCAGGGCCCACTCTCCTCTCCGATTTGGTTCCTGCTGCAGCCTTTTCTTTTCCACCTATCACCTCCCAGGTTCTCACTTTATGCCCCTCCCCTACCCACCCTCCTTTCCCCTCATTTGATTTCACCTATCACCTTTTGGCTTGTGCTCCTTCCCCTCTCTCACACTTGCTTCTTTCCCCTTGCCTTTCCAGTCTTGATGAAGAGTTTCAGCCTGAATCATGACTGTTAATTTCCCTCCGTAGATGCTGCCTGACCTGCTGAGTTGCTGTAGCATTTTGAGTGTGTTACTCTGGATTTTCAGCATCTGCAGAATATCTTTTGTTTATTATTATAACAGAATAGCCCAATTAATCAACCACTCAATAAAAATCCAAAAAATCTGATGTATAACTCTTTCAGAACTAAAGAAGCATTGAAAATAATAAGGACAAGTACAATTGTATTTATTAAATCATGGGATATGGACTTGAAAGTTCAAAGTGAATTTATTATTAAAGTACATACCGTGTATGTTGCTACATACATAGCTTCATTTTCTTGCAAACATTCACAGTAGGACAAAGAAATAAATAGAATCAGTGAAAAACTACGCACAAAGTCTAATAAACAACCAGTGTTCAAAAGAAGGCAAACTACAAATACAATAAATAGGTCATGGGAAGAGTTTAGAGTTGAGTTGAGTGAAGTTATCCACGCGGGTTCAGGAGCTATTGGTTGAAGGGTAATAACTGTTCCTAAATCAGATGGTGTGGGACCTTACTCCCCTTTACCTCCTTCCCTCTGCAGTAGGGAGAAGAGAACAAGGCCTGGAGTCTTGTTATAATGCATTTCTTTGTTGTCTCTGAACTGAGGAAGGCATGAGGATTTAACTGCATTGGTGGACCTGGAGTCACTTTCTGGCCAGGCAGGGTAATGTCATTCTAGATTCATTTAACTATTTGAATTTAAAACCCTTAGTTACCCTGGGAGGAAATTCACACTCCTTTCTCTGGACCAGTGCTCCAGAGCTTGGCCGTTAATCCGGTAACTAACACTACCTGTTATTAGTGGAGCTGTCATCACCGGTGTAGATGTGAACTTCGCCTGGACTGCGGCTGGAGGGGCGTTGTTTCACAATGACAGGGGCACACTGACATCTGGCTGTCATTTTGACCTTCTCAGTGCATAGAGTTTCTGCTGAGCACAGACATATAAAAATGGAGCGTGAGTTTCATTCAGTGCGGGTTTTGAACCTTGCCAAAATGCCATTCTGGGATTGGAAATATATGCACCAGGATTGGTCCAGGCTTGAACTGTTGTGTTTCCTTGAGTTTACCCACAGAACAGCTGGATTTATGTCTGTCCAGACTATTTGGTTCATCTTTCATTTGAGAACTCTTTTATTCTATTGAGGGTTTGTCAGAGTTGCTCGTATATCTTCACCTTATGTCAGAACTGCCACTACTTGGTATTAATGTAATTGGAGCTGTCGTCACCTGAAAGAAGTGTTTCGTTTTTCTTGGTACAGTCCCTGTGTAAATATGTTAAAGCAACATTAGAAAAAAAAACAATGAAATGATCAGACTCTTAGTTCATGAGTACTAGCTGTGCGCCAAGGAAGTACCTATACAATAGTACAAAGTTAAAACATCCATAATCTATATCTTTTTGACTTCTTCCCCAGCTACTCAATATCTTTGCCAGCTTGAATAATTGCCAGGAGAATGAGTACATGGATGTCGACGGAAACTGCAAATTGTGTAAGGAGTGTGGACCAGGACAAGAAGTGTCAAAGGTATGCAACTGTCCGGGCAGCTCGCAATGTGCCCACTCTGCAAGGGGTGCAAAATGAACTGCAAAACTGGTGATCTAAAATTAACGGCCGAAAATGCCAGAAATGCTCACCAGGTCAAGCTTGTGAGTACAGAGAGAGCAACACAACAAAAAAAAAAATTCAGGTCAATGATTTGAAATGGCCGCTCATATCAATTCTGATAGGAAAGTCATTGGCTTGAACTGTTAACTCTATTTCTGACTCCGAAGTGTGAACTACGTATGGTGAGAAAACCCTTTGATGTATAAATCTTTATTCTTTTGCTGCATTGACCTGATCAATTCTAAAGCTTTTCGAAGAACTAATAAAAGAAATTGATACATTAGCTTAGAATTGCCAGCAAGTGGTTTGGTGACTGCTAAAATTATGAAGGAACTGGGATGAGAATCCCAGTAAGGAAGGGAGAGCTCTGACTTGACTAGTGCATCATTGTAGATAAAGCTAAGGAACTGCAAAGCTATAAAGACACTGATGGGAGTTGTATACAGACCACTCCACCCCAAACAGTAGTAAGGCTGTGGTCTACAAATTACAATGAGAGATAGAAGATGCATGCTAGAGGGCAATGTTGCAATAGTCATGGGGGACTTCAGTATGTGGGTAGATTGGGGAAAATCAGGTTGGTGCTGGATTACAGGAAAGGGAATTTCGAGAGTACCGACGAGATGGCTTTTTAGAGCAGCTCGTGGTTGAGCCCACTGGAGGATCAGCTATTCGGGATTGGGTGTTGTGCAGTGAACCAGAATTGGTTAGAGACCTTAAGGTAAAAGAATCCTTAGGGGCAAGTGATCATAATATGGTCAAATTCACCATGAAATTTGAGAAGGAGAAGCTAAAGTCAAATGTATCAGTATTACAGTGGAGTAAAGGGAATTACCAAGGCATGAGAGAGGAGTTGACCAGAATTGATTGGTAGGGATGACAGCAGAGTAGCTGGAATTTCTGGAAGCAATTTGGAGGGCACAGGGTATATATTTTCCATAGAGGAAGAAGAATTCTAAAGGCAAGATAACACAACTGTGCCTAATAAGAGAAGTTGAAGCTAACATAAAAGCCAAAGAGAGGGCATATAATAATGCAAATATTAGTGGGAATTTAGATTGGGAAGCTATTAAAAGCCAACAGAAGGCAACTAAATAAGTCATTAAGAAGGTAAAGATGGAAAACGAAACTAAGCTAGACAGTAATATTAGAAAGGATACCAAAAGTTTCTTCAGATACGTGGAGTGTAAAAGAGAGGCAGGAGTGGATATCAGGAACAAGGAAATGTCAGATGAACTAAATAAGTATTTTGCATCAGTCTTCACTGTGGAAGACGTGAACAGCATGGTGGAAGTTCCAGGTGTCGGGGTCATGAGGTATTTAAAGTTACTATTACTGGAGAGAATATTCTTGGGAAACTGAAAGGTCTGAAGGTAGATAAGTCACCTTTTGATTGACAGTAAATGAACATAATCAGTGTAGGCACCTGGAGCAGATAATGAACTGCCTTCATACAATCCTTTTGATGATTGCATCCTCCAAATCTTTATATTCATTGTAACACTCACGTTGATTGTTGATACCTTTAAATTCTTCGTAGTTTCTAACTTGTTGAAGTAGACAAATCATTTCATTTTCACTCTAGCTGTTTCTGGCATCTTCAAGTCTTGAACCACGGTGACCAAGAGCTCTGAATTGTCTTACTGTTTATTTATTGCTAATTATCAGTGACAAAATTCACTGATTTTTTTTTTGAACACCAACACATAACCGACACTATTTAAAAACTGTTCACTCTAAAAGTGCAGTTTCTAACGGCTACATGGGTGCACGTGACTGACACTAGTTAGAAGCTGTTTGGCAACAATTTCCAGCCCCAGTTAAGCAGCATTATGTCCCAAATAAACAAGAAGAAACCCCAAATGTTTTCTTGATTAGTTTTTGTTCTTTTGTCCCAAAAAATTGGCTGCCCTGATTAACTGATGCCCCAATTAATCAGAATCCACTGTATTTTCAGAATTAGTGATCCACCCATCATATTGTTAGCAAATGTTCGATTTTTTTGGGTGCCAGTGATCATCAATTGGAGTTCAATTCCCGCCACCACCTGCAAGGAGTTGGATATTCTCATTGTGACCTGTGGGTTTCCACTGGTTGCTCCAGCTTTCTTATACATTCCAAAGATGTATGGTTAGGGTTAGCAGGTTGTGTGTCTATTATGATGGCACTGGAAGCACGGTGACACTTGTGGACTGCCCCCTCGCACAAATTTCGCTGATTTGATTTGACACAAACAATGCATTTCACTGTATGTTTTGATGTTTCAATGTACATGTGACAAATAAAGCTAATCTTTCTTTAAATACAAATTAACTACATGAATTTGGCAATTAAAATGCAGCACTTGAAACTCTTAAAATTTGCATATTTTCAAATCAAGTCAATTCCTTCAACAAGCTGAATGTTAATTGGAACTTGCATCTCTCCCTCATTGACATTGCTCTCTATACAAGTGAATGGGGTTATTGAATCTACAGCAGTTGAACTTGGTAGGTATACATTGGGTTCTGAGGCAAACTGTGCTCTGCCATCCAAATTGGCCACAGTGGACTTGGCTGTGGAGATGCTTGGAATTTCTCCAACTTCACACGACTCCCTTAGATCACAAGCTTCCTCACATCAATGGGAGTAAATGTTGGCTATTTTGTGAAGGAAATTTTGGGGCATTGCTTTAATGCACAATGCATAGGTTGCTAAAATATTGCCAGAAACCCAGTGGCTTTCTGGCATCTTGCGAATAGTAATTTGATAATGCCTCTGCCTCATTCTTTACCTCCAACAATTACTCCTGTTTAACATTGAGGGCACTGAAGCACAGGGAGTGTAAGAATAGGATGATTTGGCAGATGAAGCTATGGCTCAGGAACTGGTGCAAGGGACAATGTTTCAGATTTCTGGATCATTGGGAGCTGTTCTGGGAAAGGTATGACCTGTACAAAAAGAACAGGTTGCATCTGAAACTGAGGGGGACCAATATCCTTGTAGGAAGGTTTTCTAGACGTATTGTGGAGGGTTTTCAACTAATTTGGCAGGGGGATAGGAACCAAAGTGATAGAGCTGAGGATGGGCAGTTGGTATTTAAGCAGTTAATAAGACTGTGAAGAAGGATAGGCAGATGGTAGGGCAAAATTTTAGTCAGTGGAATGAACTGCATTGTAACATGGGGGTAAAATTGAAAAGATGAGGAATGCACGACTGAAGGGGAGATATTTGAATGCACACAGTATACAGAATAAGGTAGATTATCTTACAGTGCAGTTAAAGATTGGCGGATATGACGTTGTGTGCCTCACTGAGTCATAGCTGAAAGAAGAGCATAGTTGGGATCATAGGTATTGTATCGTAAGGACAGACAGATAGGCAGGTGGGGTGGAGTGGCTCTGCTGGTAAAAAATTTAAATCAAATCATTAGATAGAAGTGGTGTAGGATCAGAAGATGTAGAATCCTTGTGGGTAGTGTTAAGAAACCACAAGGGTAAAAATACCCTGATGGAAGTTATATAAAGAGCTTTGAATAGCAGCCAGGATGTGTGATACAAATTACAACAGGAGATAGAAAAGGTATGTAGAAAGGGCAATGTTACAATAACGATGGTGGATTTCAATATGCAGACGGATTGGGAAAATCATATTAGTGCTGGATCTCAAGGGAGAGTATTTTTGGACTGTCTACAAGATGTATTTTTAGTGCAGCTTGTGGTAGAGCCCATTAGGGGAAAGACAGTTCTGGATTGAGTGTTGTGCAATGAACAAGATTTGATTAGGGAGCTTGAGGTAAAGGAACTCTTAGGGGTAAGTGATCATAATATGATAGAATTCATCCTACAGTTTGAGAGGGGAAAGATAAAGTCAGATGTATTGGTATTACAGTGGAGAAAAGGGAATTGCAGAGGCATGAGAGAGGAGCTGGCCAAAGTTGATTGGAAGAGGATTCTAGCAGGGATGATGGCAGAACAACAATGGCTGGAAGATATTCAGAATTGATACATCCCAACAGTGAAGAAGTATTCTAAATCAGGGGTCCCCAACCTTTTTCGCACTGCGGGCTGGTTTCATATTGACAATATTCTTGCGGACCGGCCGACCCGGTGGGGAGGGGGGGTGGCGGGGTAGGGCTGCCAACGAACAAGAGTAGCAGTCAAATACGTTGAGTTTACCCCAAGAAAGACTGCAATGACCATGAAGCCCTGCACGGGCACCAGTGCGCATGCGTAATTTGCACATGCGTGTACGTGTCAATTTTTTTCTACAAATTGTTTCTGGCGATTCTGCTGTGGGGGTGGGGGGTGTTAATCACGAATGCAATGTAGGTGATAAGTGGCTAATACATTCAATTCTGTTTCTAAAAGGGTTTATCTAATGAATTTAATATTAAACACACAGCGCATATTTTCCTCGCATGAATGTAGTGATAAGTCAATTATCAGGGGAGGACGGGGAGCTTGAAGTAAGTGTTGAATGAACTTCCAGTAGAAGTGGTACAGGCAGGTTCGATATTATCATTTAAAGAAAAATTGGATGGGTATATGGACAGGAAAGGAATGGAGGGTTGTGGGCTGAGTGCAGGTCGGTGGGACTAGGTGAGAGTAGCGTTCAGCACGGACTAGAAGGGCAGAGATGGCCTGTTTCCGTGCTGTAATTGTTATATGGTTATATAAGTAAGTCAATAGCATCATAACATTTTAAATAAAGTTTGGATATTAAACACACAGCACATATTTTCCCCGTATGAACATATAAAATCATTGCAACACACCAATATCGCTGAATCAGTGGGAGCCCTGGGCTTGTTTCCCTGCAACAAGATGGTCCCATCGAAGGGTGATGGGAGACAGCGATACTCGAAGGGGGTTCCTTATGTCCAGTCTATTCGGCAATTTAGTTTTCGTTGCATTCATTGCAGAGATATGTTGGAAATGGAAGCAATGTTTTCAGTGCTTTCATGGCTATCTCAGGATATTTAGCCTTGACTTTGATCCAGAATGCCGGCAGAGATGTTATGTCAAACATGCTTTTCAGCCCGCCGTCATTGATCTCCTTCCTGCGCTGACATGGATGACGCCTGCGTAATGAGCTCACTTGCATTCAAGCTCAACAGTGGGCGTGACAGGGATTGTCATAGTCATACTTTGTTGATCCCGGGGGAATGGGTTTTTGTTATAGTTGCACCATAAATAATTAAATAGTAATATGTAAATTATGCCAGGAAATAAGTTCAGGAGTGAGGAAAGGTGCAGCTGACTCCTATCGCCAAATCATATCGTTTCCTCGTGGCCCGGTAGCGCATGCTTTGCGGCCCGGTACCAGTCCGCGGCCCGGTGGTTGGGGACCGCTGTTCTAAATAGAAGATGACACAACTATGGCTGACAAGGAAAGTTAAGTACAGCATAGAAACAAAGAAGTGGGCATATGACGTTGCAAAAATTAGTGGCAAGTTAGAGGATTGGGAAGCTTTTAAAAGCCAACAGAAAGCAAGTAAAAAAACCTATAAGGAGAGAAAAATTTAAATGTAAAAGTAAGCTAGCCAATGATATAAAAGAGGATACCAAATGTTTCTATCAGATATATAAAGAGCAAAAGAGAGATGAGAGCAGATATCAGACCACTGGAAACTGACATTGGAGAGGTGTAATTCGGGACAAAGAAATGACGGACGAACTTAATGAGTATTTTGCGTCAGTTCACAGTGGAATACACTAACAGTATGGCAGAAATGTGAGTGCGTCAGGGGGCAGAAGTGAGTGTAGTTGCTGTAACTGAGGAGAAAGTGCTGGGGAAGCTGAAAGATCTGAAGGTAGATAAGCCAACTAGACCAGATGGACTATACCCCAGGGCTACTAAAAAGATAGCTTAAGAGATTGTTGAGGCATTAGTAGTGATCATATACACAAGAAAGTCTGTAGCTTCTGGAAATTCAAAGCAGTGCACACAAAATGCTGGAAGAACTCAGCAGGCTAGGAGCAACAATGGAAGAGAACAAACAAACAGTCAATGTTTTGGGCTGAGACTTTTTTTCGGGACTGAGAAGATGGGGAAGATGCCCGAATAAAAAGGTGGGGGGAGGGAAAGAGGAGAGAACCTACATACTGGAATGTTTCCAGTGGATTAGAAGATTGCAAATGCCACTGCCTCTGGAGGAAGGGAGGAAGACAGACAGAAGAAAGGAAATTATAGCCCAGTAAACCTGAGTTCAGTGGTTGGGAAGATGTTGGAGTCCATTATTAGGGATGAGGTTTTGGGGTACTTAGAGGCACCTGGTAAAATAGGCTAAAGTCAGTGAGTTTACCTCAAGTGAAAATCTTGCCTGATAAGTCTGTTGGAATTCTTTACAGGATAGCAAGCAGTATTGACAAAGGAGATTCAGTGGATGTTGTTCACATGGATTTTCAGAAGCCCTTTGACAAGATGCTGCACATGAGACTGCTTAAGAAGATAAGAGCCCATGGTATTATTGGAAAGATACTAGCATGAATAGAAGATTGTCCGACAGGCAGGAGTCAAAGAGTGGGAATAAAAGGAACTTTTTCTGGGTGGCTGCCAATGTCTAGTGATGGTCCGCATTGGTCAGTATTGGGACCGCTGTTTTCATGTTATATGTCAGTGATTTGGATGACATGATTGTTGGCTCTGTGCCAAAATTTATGGATGGTTCAAAGATAGGTGGAGGGTCAGGTGGTGTTGAGGAAGTAGGGAATCTGCAGAAGGATTTGGACAGATTGAGAGCATGGGCAAGTGGCACATTGGAATGTAGTGTCGGGAAGTATTTGGTCATGAACTTTGGTAGAAGGAATAAAGGCATGGACTATTTTCTAAACAGGAAGCAAGTTCAAAAACCAGAGGTTCAGAGGGACTTGGGAGCCCTAATGTAGGATTCCCTAAAGATTAACTTGCAGGTTGAGTCATTGGTAATGAAGGTAAATGCAGTGTTAACATTCATTTCGAGAGGACTAGAATATAAAAGAAAGGATATCATGCTGAGGCTTTGTAAGGCATTGGTCAAACTATACTTGGGGCACTTATCTAATAAGTCCCGATTATGTGAACATTGATGCCAGGCAGACAATCTCTGAAGAGTATTGATGATGGCTGGGGTCACCCATCGTATAAAGACACTGCCCAGAAGAAGTCAATGGCAAACCATTTCTGCAGAGATGTTTGCCCAGAACAATCATGGTCATGGGACCATGATCGCCCATGTCATACAACACAGCATGTAATGATGATGTTATCTAAGAAAAAAATGTGCTGGCGTTGGAGACGGTCCAGGAAAGTTTAATGAGAATGATTCCAGAATGAAAGGGTTAATGTATGAGAAGCATTTGATAGCCCTGGGTCTGTACTTGCTGGAGTTTCGAAAAATGACGGGGGGGGGGTGGGGGATCTCATTGAAACCTATTGAACATTGAAAGGCCTAGATAGAGTGGATTTGGTGAGGATGCTTCCTATAGAGGGGGAGTCTCAAATCAGAGTGTGCAGCCTCAGAACAGAGTTTTTAGAATTCATTGCCACAGTCAACTGAGGAGGCCAAATCAGTGGGTATTTAAAGTGGAGTTTGATAGGTTCTTGATTAGTCAGGGTATCAAAGGTTAGGGGAGAAGGCAGAATGGGGTTCAGAGGGGGAATAAATCAGTCAGGAATGGTGGAGCAGACTCAGTGTGCTGAATGACCTAACACTTTTCCTATGTCTTATGGTGTTATGGCATTGGTAACTGTAGGTTGGTTATCGTCCGTCTGTCCGGAGGGACAATAGGTGATTATCATCATCATCACAAGCCTGGGCGGAAGGTATGGAGATCCTGGAAAAATCTCCCTTTCGGCCTCACCGGTGTAGTCTAAAGGAAAGCTTATGAAGCAATATATTTGGTACCAGCTTAGCTGCAGGGGCTGCTGGAAGGATGTAGAATGATGTCCTTAGGGGCTTCACTTTGGATTTGCTGTCTGGTAGCCATTGTCTCTCCTGAGGTGGCCCACAAGGCAGTGGGACAGTTTACCCATAGGTGGAGATCTGTTTCACGAGCACCAGTGTGTGTACGCACACCGGTGGGCCTGCATGCTATGTGTGCAGGGGCCAGAGCTCCTTCCCATATCTGTAGTTCAGCCTGAGTGTGAAAGGAGTTTAGTTTCCGTGTGTCACCAGGAAGAAGGCACTACATGAGCCTTGCTGTTGGAGAGGTGGAGAGACTACGTACTGGCAGGGAGAGACTTACACATTCAGCAAGACTGCTAGCCAGCTGTGGAAGCTGAAAGTGAGAGCGACAAGCACTGCCCACTACACTACCACACCAGACGCATCTCAACAACCATTTTGACACTGTGACAAAGACCAAGTTATCAGAAGATTGATGCTGATAAGAGAGACAAAGAGAGAAACATTCTAAATGTTAATGAGAGATGAGAGAGTTTAACGAAAAGAGAGACAGTTCCGAGTATTGTCAGACCGGTTGCTTTGAACCTGAACTGTTTGAAGTTTGATGGACAGGCGATACCCCAGCAAGGGGATAAAAGGAACAGGTTCGCTAAGGCAAGAGACACACCACAACACCACGAGATCACGAGGTAATGAGACCCTGGAAGTGCAGTGTGCCCCCCCACAAGTTGGTGGGAATTTGGAGGTCTGGTCGCGGGACCGACCATAGGCGCACAGGGTGAAAAGGTACGATCGGCAGGAACCTGGTGTGTATATCCACCCTTGCCTGGGTGCCGGGTTCACCGCAGAAGAACGATCGTATCCGGAACGGAGGGGTCACAGTCAGTGACCTCAGAAGACATTACAAAGGGCTCGCCCAAAAGCTAACTGCGAGGAATATCAAAGGTCTGTTTGAATCCGATTTGAATATCATTATTCGCTCTCTCTCTCTCCAACGGCACCACGGCGATTACTACGAACTGTATTTAGCTGAACTGAACTCTGCGTCACTTGAAACTGATCATTTACCCCTAGACTGTGATAGAGCTTTATTGATTCCTATTATCCTAGTTCTGTGTACATGCATGTTTTATCATTGCTAACCTGTTGCATTAATATCCTTACTATTAGAATACTGTGTTACTTATTTCTTTAATAAAAACTTTCTTAGTTCCAGTAATCCAGACTCCAACTAAGTGGTCCATTTCTGCTGGTTTGGTAACCCAGTTACGGGGTACGTAACAACAACATTGGTAATTACGTAGTTTGACAATAGCTGCAGCACATTTGGAGGGGTTGAGGCTTGGGCACCAAAGGGTTGGTTCTGTGCTTCTGTTAGGGCACTCTGCTCATTAAGAAACCAGGCCTGAGATCAAAGCTGCCTTCTCTCTCCTGGTTGTTGTGCAGTGTATACAAAACATGTACAA
Source organism: Mobula hypostoma (assembly GCF_963921235.1). Classification (NCBI taxonomy): domain Eukaryota; kingdom Metazoa; phylum Chordata; class Chondrichthyes; order Myliobatiformes; family Myliobatidae; genus Mobula; species Mobula hypostoma. The sequence continues at coordinate 115,057,136 of NC_086106.1, read as the reverse complement.
TTGGCTGAGAAGGATGGAATCCAACCAGATGTCTGCTTCCATTCAGCATTCCTGCAATAACTGCCTTGTCTGCGGTGGTGTGGGTTTCCTCGTCATGTTACATGTGCTCTCCGAGTTTACTCTAGGAAAGGTGTAAGAGCTATAGAGAAGATGCAGAAGAGAATTATTATCGTTACTCCAGAGATGAAGAACATTGAAAAAAGTTATGTTGTTTTCCTTAAATAGTGGAGACAGAAAGGGGATCAAACAAAGGTACGTAGAGTCAGAAATCAATACAACACATAATCAGGCCCTTTGGCTCTACTCTTCCATGCTGACCTACATGCCCACCTAAGCTAGTCCCATTTGCCTGCAGTTGGACATATTCCTTTAAATCTTTCCTAGCCAAACGCCTTTTAAATGTCATTATTGTACTTTATCATTTCCCATGACAGCTTGTTGCATATGCACATCACCATGTGCATGATGAAATTGTTCCTCAGCCCCTATTAATTGTTTCCCTTCTCACCTTAAAACTATGCCCCCGAGTTGCTTGTTCCATATCTCTGGCTTTCACTTTATCTCTGCCCTTCATTATGCTTAGAGACATTTATAATCTAGGATTATAAATGTCTCTTCAAGGAATAAAGTCCTTGCCTTGGGCCCTGCAAATATTCTCATAAATCTTTTTTTGAAAATACTTAAAAGCATGAAGGTACTGATTGCTGAGAATCTAGAGAAGTGATTTCCAACCTGGAGTCCACAGACCCCTCCGTTATTGGTAGGTGTTCATTGCACATAAAAGGTTGGGAACCACTGGTCTAGGGGGTGACAAGTGATCTTTCTGCCAGTGAGGGGGGTCTCTTTGAAACCTATTGAAAATTGAAAGGCCGACATAGAGAATGTGAAGAGGATGCCTTCATTAGGATGCCTTCTTTCGCGAGACTCTTATCACTATTGGAGACATTAAAATACAAGGATTTCCCTTCAGAACAGAGATGAGGAAGAATTGCTTTAGCCAGAGGATGGTGGATTTGTGGAACTCTATGCCCCAGACATGCTGGAGCCCAAGTGGTTGGGTATATACTGTGTAAAGTGGAAGTTGATAGCTTCTTGTTTGGTCAGGGCATCAAAAATTACAGAAAGAAGGCAGGAAAAACGCATTGAGAGGGATGAAGAATTATCCATGATTGAATGGCAGAGAAGAATATATATGGCAGCTTGGCCTAATTTTGCTCCTATTTCATAGTCATAGTCATACTTTATTGATCCCGGGGGAAATTGGTATTTCTTTTGATCTAAAAAAAGCAGAGGACACAGAGTGAATGTAATCAGCAAAGCAACCCAAAGAGATGTGACGACAAGCACTTTTAATACATTAAACACTTAGTATATGGACAACATTGCCAGGGGATGTTAGGCTGATGCAATTCTCAATTTCAGAAAGAGGTGGATATATTTTTGAAATAAGAAATATATATATTGTGTGAGCACGTGACCAAGTGGTTAAGGCATTGGACTAGCTACCTGAAGGTTGTGAGTTCGAGCCCCAGCAGTGTTGTGTCCTTGAGCAAGGCACTGAATCGCACATTGATCTGCGACGACACTGGTGCCAAGCTGTATGGGTCTTAATGCCCTTCCCTTGGACAACATTGGTGTTGTGGAGAGGGGAGACTTGCAGCATGGGCAACTGCTGGTCTTCCATACAACCTTGCCCAGGCCTGCGCCCTGGAGAGTGAAGACTCTCCAGGCGCAGATCCATGATCTCGCAGGACTAACAGATGCCTTTATTATATTTATATGTATATTGCAGAGCTATGAGGAGCTGGTAGGAAATATGGACAAGCACAGAGTAGCATAAACACAATGCAGTGAATGACCTTTGTCCGTACTGTAACCTTTCTGTAATTGTCCACTTGTTGCAGGACTGCGGTTTTGGAGTTGGCGCTGATGCTCAGTGTGTGGCCTGCAGACCCAACAGGTACAAGGAAGGTTGGGGATGGCAGAAGTGCAAACGGTGTCTCTCTTGCTCCCTTGTGAATCGATTTCAGGAAGTGAATTGCACGGTTTCTAGTAATACTGTGTGCGGGAAATGCTTGCCTGGGTAAGTGTGCTAGAATTTTCTACTGATGCATTTCCCTTAATACACCAATGTTATTGAAATCAGAGTTTTAAAGATAGTGAGGATTTACCACCAATATGTTCCATCAAGTCAAGTTAAGTTTATTGTCATTTAACTTAAAATATAAAAAGTATTCATGCCTTCTCGGAAGTTTTCATGTTTTATTGTTTTACGATATGCAATCACGGTGGATTTAATTTGACTTTTTTGACACTGATCAACAGAAAAAGACTTTTCTGTCAAGGTGAAAACAGATCTCTACAAAATGATCTAAATTTATTACAATTATTAAACACAAGTAATTGCATAATTGCTCAACCTCCTTCAACTCAATATTTAGTAGATGCACCTTTGGCAGCAATTACAGCCTTGAGTCTGTGTGGATAGGTCTCTATCAGCTTTGTATATATGAACTGCAATTTTTCCCCATTCTTCTTTACAAAACTGCTCAAGCTCTGTCAGATTGCATGGGGATCATGAGTGAACAGCCCGTTTCAAGTCCAGCCACAAATTCTCAATTGAATCAAAGTCTGGATTCTGACTTGACCACTCGAAAACAATAAAACATGAAAATTTCCAAAGGGGGTGAATACTTTTTATAGTCACTGTATATAGAATGGAGACAATAATTTTTCAAACCAAGGTGTAAAGCACGCACAGTAGTACACATAACACACAATAATTTATGACAATAAGGGATAAAATCTACAGACAGATAAACAAAAGTGCGTTAATATTAAATTTTGTAAGGTATGGAACAGATTAACTAGTGACACTTTGAATACAGTATGGATGGGAGTTTGGAAGCCTAATGGCCTAAGGGAAGAAATAGTTCCTTATCATGACCATTCTTGTTTTTATGCATTGTAGTCTCCTACCTGATGGTAGAAATTCAAAGAGGATGCTGGATGGATGGATGGGATCCTTAATAATACTAAAGGTCCTGTGTATGCAACACTTCTGATAAATGTCCCCAATGGATGGTAGGGAGAACCCTATGATCCTCTCAGCTGTTCTCACAGTCCTTTGTAGGGACTTCTGGTCTGATGCTCAACTGCTCCCATACCAGATGGAGATGCAAATTGTCAGGCTGCTCGCAATGGTGTGCCTGTAAAATGCAGCTAAGATAGGGTGAGAACAGCCTTGCTTGCCTCCATCTTCTTAGGAAGTGGAAGTGACACTGTGCCTTCTTTATCAGGGAGATGATATTAAGGAACCAGGTGAGGCCATCCGCGGTGTGAACTCCCAGGAACTCGGTGCACTTAACTCTCTCTACGGAGGAGCCATGTATTTGCAGAGGCGGTGGTTCATCTGCACTCTCCTGAAGTCCAAAACGATTTATCTTCTTCACGTGTGGGCTTAACGTGTTCTCCCCTCACTGATTCACCAGCCGCTTCACTCCTCTCTATACTCCATCTCGTCACCGTTCTTGATGAGGCCAGCCACTATTGTGTTATCCTCAAACTTGATGACATGGTTTGAGCTGGATGCTGCGACACAGTCATGCGTTAGTAGCGGGCTGAGCATTCAGTCTTGGGGATCACCAGTGCTCAGCATAATGAGATGAGAGACATCCCTGCCCTCACATACTGACTGTTGCCTTACTTTATACTTTATTGTCGCCAAACAATTGGTACTAGAATGTACAATTAACACAGCAATATTTGATTCTGTGCTTCCCACTCCCTGGATTACAAATATTAAATAGTAAAAATTAGTAAATATTAAAAATTTAAATTATAAATCATAAATAGAAAATAGAAAAATGGAAGGTGAGCTAGTGCAAAAAAACCGAGAGGCAGGTCTGGGTATTTGGAGGGTACGGCCCAGATCTGGGTCGGGATCCGTTCAGCAGTCTTATCACAGTTGGAAAGAAGCTGTTCCCAAATCAGGCCGTACGATTAAGAAGTCCAGTATCCAATTGCAGAGGGAGCAGTTGAAACCCAGCAAGGACAGTTTCCCCACCAGTTTCTGGGGTATGATGGTGTTTAACGCCGAACTGAACTCTATAAGCAGCAGTCTGGCATACAAGACAGGACAGAGTGGAAGGCACAGGCTATTGCATCATCAGTGGATCAATTCTAGAGATAAGCAAACTGGAAAAGGTCCACTGTAGCCAGGAGAAAGGCTTTAATGTGCTCCAGGACCAACTGCTCAAAGCATTTCATAATGGTTGATGTTACTGTTAAACCAGACGATAGTCATTTAGGCAGGTTACTGTGACTTTCCTTGGCACTGGAATGATGGTTGCCAACTTGAAAACCGAGGGGACAATGGATTGTGCGGAAGAAATTTATCAGCTGGGCTGCGCAGTTTTTCAGAACCTGACCTGGTATATTATTGGGCCCCGCAGCTTTGCATGGGGTGTCTCTGGCCAGTGTCAACTTCACCTTGGCTTTAGCCAGGCAGAGTGTCTGCTCCCTTGGGGGGGGAGGGGTGCCTCCCCTCCCATTACCGCCACCTTCTGAACTGGAGCCAGTCAGTATACTGAATATACCAAGATCTGTCCAAGGCTGCAACAGAAGAAAAGGAGGAGGTAGATGGAGCTCTGCAGATATTTTTGCATCTTGGCTAAAGATGAGGTACCAGACAAAGGTTTGAGGCCTACATTGATTGGCCAAGATCATATTGAATACTGAAGGGAAAGCTTAAAGGGCTAAGTCACCTACTCCTGATCTTACTTTTTGATGTTCTTGTGTTTTACCTGGGGCAAAGAAGGCTGAAGGGTGACTGGACAGAGGCACACAAAATTATAAGGGACATACACTCAGTGGACTCCTGTACCTAATAAAGTGGTCTTCTGCTGCTATAGCCCATCTACTTCAAGGTTTGATTTGATGTATACTCAGGAATGCTCTTCTGCACACCATTGTTGTGGTGTGGGTGTCTGAGTTACTGTCACCTTCCTGTCGGCTTGAACCCGCTTGGGCGTTTTCCCTCGACCTCTCATTAACACGGCATTTTCGCGCATAGAGCTGCCACTCACTGGATTACTTTCATTCTCTGTAAACTCTAGAGACTCTCGTGCTTAAAAATCCTAAGAAATAAGTTGTTTCTGAGATATCCAAACCACTCCATCTGGCAGCAGCAATCACTCCATGGTCAAGGTCACTTAGATCACATTTCTTCTCCATTCCGACGTTTGGCCTGAACAATAACTGAAACTCTTGACCATGTCTGTGTGCTTTAATGCATTGAGTTGTTGCCACATGATTGGCTGATTAGTTACTTACATTAATAGGCTGGTTCGATTTGATTCGCTGTGGTGCAAAATGATACATTTCACTGTAGTAGTGTTTCAATGTGCATTTGACAAATAAAGCTAACATTTCTCTTTAAATAGGATTAGTGTACATGAGTAAAAAGGTCTGCATGTACATTGTGGCAGTATGACCCATTTCTGTGCTGGACATCTCTGACTCTGTGACTCAAAGACGTCGTTATTTTATGGCAATAATTTCACTGACAGCAGCTAGACGGTTTACTCATTTAGATTACCAGGCAGTGAATTTCATAGGCAGCTTGTACACTTGGAGAGCCATCAATACTTCAGGCTTGTTACAAGACAGCAATTACCTTATTACAAATGGGAGAATGAACATTTAGAGCTTGAAAGGGATATGTATGTTGACAGTTAACCAAGAGCAGTAGGTTAACTGTCAACATACGTATCCTTTTCCTGTAACACTGCCTCTGTGTCCAGGTCTTCCCCAGTATCAGGTTACTACTGGGTAGCATTCCTGTGCCCTGTAGTGACTGTGGAACAGCGGGAGTTCTTCACATCATTTTGTAAATGTCAGAATCAGGTTTAATATCACTGACATATGTCTTGAAATATGTTCTGCAGCAGCAGTACAGGGCAATGCATATAAAATTACTATAGGTTACAGGAATAAGTAACGAGCAAGCATACAAATAAATAAATAGATATACAAGTAAGTAACGGATGGCGGGGTGGAGATGTGTCTTGATCAAAGGAGGTGTAAGGGGCTCCTTCCTTCTGTGAGTCTGCAGATCACCCTTGGGCAAGGTGTAGCACATGCTTATCACCTTGATCAGGGTTACCTATTGCATAGCCAGAGTGGGTGGTACTCTTTCTCAAGGACACAGCTTGTAGGGCTGCTGCCTCCCAGCTCTAGCAAACTTTTTTCAATCCTAACCTCCATTACTGTCTGTATAGAGTTTACATGGTCTCCCTTTGCTTCTGTGGGTTACCTCCCAGTTCTCCAGTTCCTCCCACAATTCCAAAAACGGGACTACTATAGGTTAATGGGCCACTGTAAATTGCCCCTGGTGGAGATAGGTGAGCGGGTTGGCAAGGTGGAACTATGTCTCTACCAAAGGAGGTGTAAGGCACTCTTTCCATCTGCTAGCCTTCAGGTCACCCTTTGGGCAAAGTGTAGCACTTCCTCAGCCCTTCCCCAGCCTCGCCTGATCAGGGTCATGTGAAGCATGGGAGCAGGTGGTGGATGGCCGTATGGGCAGCCGGTGCACATCACACGTCCTGGTTGTGCAGCCACTGACACCAGGCAGACAATCTCAGAAGAGTATTGATAATGGCTAGGGTCACCCGTCTTGTATAGATACTGCCCAGAAAAAAGCAATGGCAAACCACTTCTGTAGAAACATTTGCCAAATCATTCATGGTCATGGAAAGTAGTGAGGTAGTGTTCATGGGCCACTCAGAAATCTGTGGCAGGGAAAACTCTGATCCTGTAATGTTGAATGCACATCTTCAGGAAAAGTGCTATGAGGTTGGTGTGTGGTGAAATCGTAAATGCATTTTTATTGGCGCTTTTTTTTTTAGAACTATGTCAATCATCATTCCTCTTCTGCAGTCCTTTTTGCTATTATCTTCAGGTCCTCAATTAATCTTTTCCTTTATGCTTTTCCAGATTCTACAGGAAAACCCGGCTTGGAGGATTGCTGGACACAGAGTGCATTCCCTGCAGTGACCCAGTCACGCCCAGTCAGTCCCAGTGTAGGTGCCTGCTTCTCTTGCAGATTTCAAACTGGGTTCGAGACTATGCATAGTTCGAGAATATATAGTAAATTCATTTGCTTATACTGCCACCATTATTCACCCAATAATCCTATTTCTTCCGTACTTATTGGGTATCTGGTCCATAAGATCATAAAATGTAGAAGCAGATTTAGGCCATTCAGCCCATTGAGTCTGCTCTGCCATTCCATCATGACTGATTTACTATCCCTCTTGATCTTATTCTCCTACCTTCTCCCCATAACATTTGACATCCTTATTAATTAAGATCATATCAAACTCTGCCTTAAATATACCCAGAGATTTGGCCTCCATAGCTGCCTGTGGCCATGAATCCAACAGATTCACTACCCTCAGGCTTAAGAAATTACTCCTTATCTCTGTATTCTGAGGCTACGCCTTCTGGTCTTGGACTCCCCACACTATAGGAAACATCCTCTCCACGTCCACGTCAGTCTCCAATCTGTTTCTATCTAAAAATTGCCCGAGTTACTGTAAACGGAGAGGTTGAGCAGGTTAGCACTTTGCTTCTTGTAGTGTGGGAGGTGGAGGGGCTAAGCTTTTAGAGGTGTACAAAATCATGAAGGGCGTTAGACAGGGTTAATGCATACAGTCTTTTTCTCAGAGAAAGGGAATGCAATACTAAAGGGCATAGATTTAAGGTGAGGGAGGAAAGATTTAAAAGGGTCAAGGGGCAACTTCTTCTCCCAGAGGGTGGTCAGTAAATAGAATGAGATGCCAGAGGAAGGACTGAGGCAGGTACAGTACATTAGCAACACTTAAATACAATTAGACTGATATATAGATTGGAGAGACGTTGAGGGATATAGGCCTGATGTGGACAAAGGGGACTAACTTGGATGGACAACCAGGACACGAAGGGCTGAAGGGCTGTTTCCGTACCCTAGTACTCTAATTCTAGTTCCATAAATGGACTAAAGAAGTGTAGGCAAAAGGAAAACCTAATGAATGTTCTCCTGGATTGGCAGCAGTGGAACATTTTCACTTCCTGGAGCTTTTGAGCCAGGTATGGGAGCCATGCACACTACGAGACATATTCTAGGTGCTGTAGGGCAGGTGGAGTACCTCATCTGTGTTCATAGATACCCACCCCCACATTTCAGCCATCCGATCTCAGTCCTTATTTTAGGGAGAAGTCAAGCACAGGTCAGGTCATATCCCCACAGACAGAAACTGAAAATCACTATCATATGTTTCACAATGAGTATTAATAGAATGGTATTGGCAGAGAACTCGGAACAGGTTGTACAGTCACTTGTTCAGCCAGGGATAATATATGACAGTGGAGGAGAAAAAATACTATATAAGTAAGGCATATAATCTCCAGACAGACAACAAATATTCAGTGCTCTGTTACCTTTGAAGATAATTTTTGCCAAATTTGCAGCTCAGTCTAGCATTGCTTGTGATTGGTGTTCTTTATGACCAGAATGCTCCAGTGCAGTCTAATGGGTGGACGAGATTGGATGAGATGGGGTAATGAGTGTGGTTATCTCACTGTGTTGGGCGTCTGTCACAGGAAGATAGATGTTACATGGTTTTGCATTTAAAGTTGTGCGTGCAGTGTGGTCCTCGGACACGCCACGACATTCTGAGAGGGCACCTTGGCACACGTTTGTGTGTCTTGAAGGGAGGGGAGAGATGAGGACTGGGGTGATTGGTAAGAGCAATGGTGGAGGAAAGTGATTGGAGGCTGGGGAGATTAGGTTGGATGAAGAAGGCAAATTAGAAATGGAGCACCTTCCTCACCCTCACCCACCAATCAGAAAAGAGGGATTTGGAATAGGCATGAGTGAGGGGTTGCTATCCAGCACTGAAAGTATGCATGTAAAGCTGTGTATAATACTGGGACAATGAGGTACAAGTTAACCCAGAGCAATGGCAGAGGGAACAAACGAACCTAGGTGTAAATTTGTCCAGTTAGTGCAGATTCCACCTCCCCCAGATTGCCTCAGGAATCTAAATCCCATCCTCCCACACCCTTTCTCTTGCCACAGTCATCTTTTTCATGCCTCCTGTACCCACTTACACATGGATATAGGAGGCATGAAAGCAACTAAGATAGCTATCTTTTGAGGATTAAAAAAAAAATTATCTCTTAACTCCTTTTATTCAGTCTGTAGGATCTCATCACTTTTTTCATCTAAGTTGTTCATCCATAAGACATAGGAGCAGAATTTTGTCAGTTGGCCCATCAAACCTGCTCTGCAATTCCATCATCACACATAAAAGTTGCTGGTGAACGCAGCAGACCAGGCAGCATCTCCAGTAAGAGGTACAGTCGATGTTTCGGGCTGAGACCTTTCGTCAGGACTAAATGAAAGAAGAGCTAGTAAGAGATTTGAGAGGGGGAGGGGGAGATCCAAAATGATAGGAGAAGACAGGAGGGGGAGGGATGGAGCCAAGAGCTGGACAGGTGATTGGCAAAAGGGATATGAGAGGATCATGGGACAGGAGGCCCAGGTAGAAGGAAAAGAGGGAGGGGGAAGCCCAGAAGATGGGCAAGGGGTATAGTGAGAGGGACAGAGGGAGAAGAAGAATTTGTGTATATAAATAAATAAATAACGGATGGGCTATGAGGGGGAGGCGGGGCATTAGCGGAAGTTTGAGAAGCCAATGTTCATGCCATCAGGTTGGAGGCTACCCAGACGGAATATAAGGTGTTGTTCCTCCAACCTGAATGTGGCTTCATCTTTACAGTAGAGGAGGCCGTGGATAGACATATCAGAATGGTCCTATCATTTCGGATCTCCCCCTCCCCCTCCCACTTTCAAATCTCTTACTAGCTGTTCTTTCAGTTAGTCCTGATGAAGGGTCACGGCCCGAAACGTCGACTGTACCTCTTCCTAGAGATGCTGCCTGGCCTGCTGCGTTCACCAGCAACTTTTATGTGTGTTGCTTGAAATTCCAGCATCTGCAGATTTCCTCGTGTCTGCAATTCCATCGTGGCTGATTTATTTTCCCTCTCAGTCCTATTTTTCTGCCTTCCCCCATATCAATATGTATCATGACCAAGGGCATCTCACCTTCTTCCAGAATGTCCTGTAACTTCGCCAGGACATTCTTTGCCAAGTACCAGAGAGAGAACATACCATTCTGGCATTGCAAGAACATCTATTTGTTCCCTTATCGTTGAGATCCCACTCTTTTTCCTACCTTCCTCTTCAGCCCAACTCCCATGGTCCACTTCCTTGAGAAGACGCTTGCCTCCAGTGAGGCCCAAAATGGTGTACTTGCCTGAGGGAGATGTCCCTTGGGGTTTCCAGTACTAGCTGTTGCATTCCTCTCTTCCTGGCAATCTCTTGTTCTCTTTCTAAACCTCTTTTCTAAATCAGCTTGCCTTGCTTTGTAGTTGCTCCACAATCACTCCAGTCACAGTTCCATTTCTGCAGAGCAGACTTCATGGCTGCATGTCCGTTAACCATTAGACCATAAGACATAGGAGCAGAAAAAGGCCAGTCAGCCTATTGCGTCTGTTCCGCCATTCAAACTTGGCTGATTTAGTATCCCTCTCAATCCATTCTCCTGCCTTCCCACTGTAACTTTTTTATGCCTGACTAATCAAGAACCTATCAACCTCCGTTTCAAATATATCCAACCAATTGGCTTCTACAGCCATCTGTGGCAATGGCTAAAAAAATTCCTCCTATCTCTGTTCTTAAGGGTCATTGTTGTATTCTGGAGCTATGCCGCCTGGTCCTAGACTCATTCACCCACTATTGGAAATGGCGTCATGAGCACCGGAAGCATCTCTGGCTCCCGTTGTCCCAGAGCAGCATTCCATGTGACTAGGCCATGCGGCAATGACTTGCCCTTCATGTATTTCCTTTCTCTAAATTCAAGAGTTTTATTTACTCTATAACAGTACTTTCAACAGACACACACCTTTTTTTGTATTTTAACTACTGTGCCTTAGTAATGGTAGAGATACCCCGCAGACCCTGTTTACTGAATAGTTGCCCCACCACCCCTCCACCCATCACTTGTAACTTTTTGAATCCTAACGTCTCCTCTGGACTTGGGGATGGGCTGGTGTGTTGACCTTTTATGCTTTTCCTGCTCTTTATTGCCAAGTGTGCAATGTATTTATCCTCCCCATGCTGTTTCCCACACATTTGTGCTGATCGCTATATTTATTTTTGGATTATTTTCATCATCATGTATACTGTTCACTCATGCAAGCAAGGGACTGTATTGCACCCTGATAATAAAATAATTAACTGAACTAACTATTCTGAAGCCCAGTTCTGGGGCGCATCCTACAGTCTTCCGTTACCACTGTTTTAAGACTTCGGGGCCTGCGTTATAAATTGCCCATGTAGTGCAAAATGACAGGTAAAAGGAGGTTATCAGAGAGTTATAGAGCACTACAGAACAGGACCAGGCCCTTCAGCCCATCTAGTCCATGCTGAACAATTTTTCTGCCTAATTCCATCAACATGCACCCAGAGCATAGCCTTCCAAGGCCCTCCCCTCCATGTACCTAGCTAAATTTATCTTAAATGTTGAAATCAAACCTGCATCCACCACTTCCACTGGCAGCTCATTCCATACTCTCACCACCCTCTGCGTGAAGAAGCTTTCCCTCATTTTCCCCTTAAATATTTCACCTTTCACCATCACCCTTGTAGTTTTAGTCTCGTCCAACCATAATGGAAAAAGCCTGCTTGCATTTACCCTATCTATGCACCTCATAATTTTATACACTTCTGTTAATTTTACCCTTATTATCTCTGGGGAGACTTGATTTTTCAATTGTGTGACTTCAAGGAAAAAGAACTGGGTAAAGTAAGTTCTAGGCAATAGAAATTCATGGCGTGCAATGAGGCCAGTGAGTTTCTGTAACCATGGAGGGTAAATGTACTCTGTTTCCCAGTTTTGTTTTATGATGAGGCACTCATCAAATACTCATATGAGTATATTTTAACTTGGATAAAGAATTGTCTCCAAACCTGCCATTTAATCTTTGAAAGAAAATATTTTCTTTCTAAACTTTAAGGGAAATGAATGGCGTTGGATTTGAGTGAGATGATAAAAGGCACAATGAATTATATTCACTCATAGCAGGTCTGTTTCAGATGATTTGTACTGTCCCATGTATAAATAATGATCAAATCAAGATAAAAGTTAATTCAGCAAAGTACCTTAGTGCTGTTTACAGAAGCATACCAGTTCTTAACAAAAACAGAAAATATTTCTGAGTTGTACCATCTGTGTGTGTGTGATTTTTTTTTGCTTCTTATTCTGGACTTTAGTTGTGTGACTTAATCTTTCAGGGAGGATATTAATGTGGCCTCTTATATGCATGCTCTTAGTCCAACATGAAATTGTGCGCATAGTGAGAGATCTGCTGTTCTTAGACTGTAGTATCAATTACGTACCGTCAGCTGTGGCTCATTGGCCTTCACGTTGAGTTTAAATCTACGGGTCCTGTGTTTGAGACCCCTCCAGAGGTCTGAGCATAATAATCCATGCTGGCATTGAGGGAGTGGATAATGCTGTTTTTTTGGGTGCAAGTTGAGAAACTGATCATTTATTTCAAGCATTAGTTCAAAGAACAAAGGGTTTTATCCAAAGTATTCTAGCCAATACTTAATCTCTTGTCACCATTTGTAGGACAGATTATCCATTCATTCTCACATTAGTGCTTTTGAGAGGCTATTTTCTATGTGGTGGTTTTCTGCACTGTTTCCTGCGCTCAAAGTACTTCATTGCTGGACAGTGTTTAAGGATGTTCTGAAAGGAAGCTGAAGGGTGCAAAGGAAAGTTATGTTTTTGTTTTGCTTTTAAATTCCACATTTTGTAAAAGATGAATTTATCAACGTTTTTAAAAAATTTGCACCATTCTATTCCCTCTCTCAATGCCCTGAATAACTGAATGCATGGGCTACTGGATCACTTCTCTACTTCTCCATAACCACCTATCATCGGTGGTGAATCTAAGGAATTCATTGCCATAGGCAGCTGTGGAGGCCAAGTCACTGGGTATATTTAAGGCAGAGTTTGATAGGTTCTTGATTAGTCAGAGCTTGAAGGGATGCAGGGCGAAGACAAGAGATTGGGGCCAAGTGGAAAAATGATGAAATGGCTGAGCCAAATAGCCTAGTTCTGCTTCTATATATTATGGTCTAGTGATCTTATTTTCTGTTGTTAGAACATTGGTTTGTTAGTATAGCACAGGGGCAAATTCTATTTACCACCACGTCTGTGCCAACTACGATCCCAATCTAACTAATGCCCCCAGCTGCAAGGAGTTTTTACTCCTCAATTCCTGGCTGCCTTGTGTGTCTGTCTGAATGTTTCTGAAATGTTGGGGTTACATCTATTTCTCCTACTTATTCCTTGGCAGCAAACTCAAGGGACAGTTTCCCCTCTCATCTTAAAACTATGCCCTCTAATATTTGACATTTTTATCCTGGGAAAAGAATATCTACCCCATTTATGCCTCTTGTAATTTTATATGTTTCTATTAGGCTGCCCCTTAGACTCCTACATTCCAGTGAAAATGATCCAAATTTGTCCAATCGCTCCTTGCAATTAATGCTACCCAATCCAAACAACATGCTAGTGAACCTCATCTGCACCCTCTTCAAAGCCACCACATCCTGCCTGTAATGCAGCGACAAGAAATGTTCTCCATCAGTGTTGCGCAAAATAAAAATATCAATGTCGCGTTTGTCATATGCACAAGTACGTGCATGCATAGGTGCACTGAAAAATGACCTTGCAGTGGCATCACAGGCACATAGCATCAGATAAGCAGCGTTCACAAGAAAAGCATACATTGGACACAAATTGTACACTGTTTCACAACACAATTCACATAGTTCATTGTGAGTGGCATCACAGTTAGATAGAGTCATAAAGAAAGCTTTTGGCACATTGGCCTTCATAGATTAATGTACTGACCACAGGAGTTGGGATGTTATGCTGAAACATAGAAACATAGAAAATAGGTGCAGGAGTAGGCCATTCGGCCCTTCGAGCCTGCACCGCCATTTATTATGATCATGGCTGATCATCCAACTCAGAACCCCGCCCCAGCCTTCCCTCCATACCCCCTGACCCCCGTAGCCACAAGGGCCATATCTAACTCCCTCTTAAACATAACCAATGAACTGGCCTCAACAGTTTGCTGTGGCAGAGAATTCCACAGATTCACCACTCTCTGTGTGAAGAAGTTTTTCCTAATCTCGGTCCTAAAAGGCTTCCCCTCTATCCTCAAACTGTGACCCCTCGTTCTGGACTTCCCCAACATCGGGAACAATCTTCCTGCCTCTAGCCTGTCCAATCCCTTTAGGATCTTGTGCGTTTCAATTAGATCCCCCCTCAATCTTCTAAATTCCAACGAGTACAAGCCCAGTTCATCCAGTCTTTCTTCATATGAAAGTCCTGCCATCCCAGGAATCAATCTGGTGAACCTTCTTTGTACTCCCTCTATGGCAAAGATGTCTTTCCTCAGATTAGGGGACCAAAACTGCACACAATACTCCAGGTGTGGTCTCACCAAGGCCTTGTATAACTGCAGTAGTACCTCCCTGCTCCTGTACTCGAATCCTCTCGCTATAAATGCCAGCATACCATTCGTCTTTTTCACCGCCTGCTGTACCTGCATGCCCACTTTCAATGACTGGTGTATAATGACACCCAGGTCTCGTTGCACCTCCCCTTTTCCTAATCGGCCACCATTCAGATAATAATCTGTTTTCCTATTTTTGCCACCAAAGTGGATAACTTCACATTTATCCACATTAAATTGCATCTGCCATGAGTTTGCCCACTCACCCAACCTATCCAAGTCACCCTGCATCCTCTTAGCATCCTCCTCACTGCTAACACTGCCACCCAGCTTCGTGTCATCCGCAAACTTGGAGATGCTGCATTTAATTCCCTCATCCAAGTCATTAATATATATTGTAAACAACTGGGGTCCCAGCACTGAGCCTTGCGGTACCCCACTAGTCACCGCCTGCCATTCTGAAAAGGTCCCGTTTATTCCCACTCTTTGCATCCTGTCTGCTAACCAATTCTCCACCCACACCAATACCTTACCCCCAATACCGTGTGCTTTAAGTTTGCACACTAATCTCCTGTGTGGGACCTTGTCAAAAGCCTTTTGAAAATCCAAATATACCACATCCACTGGTTCTCCCCTATCCACTCTACTAGTTACATCCTCAAAAAATTCTATGAGATTCGTCAGACATGATTTTCCTTTCACAGTTGTATAAGATGTCGGTGAAGCCTGATTTGGAGTATTGTATGCAATTTTTGTCACCTACCTACAGGAAAGATATAGATAAGATTGAAAGAGTACAGAGAAAATTTACAAGGATGTTGCTGGGACTAGAGGACCTGAGTTATAAGGAGAGATTGAATAGGTTCGAACTTTATTCCCTAGGACATAAAAGATTGAGGAGAGATTTGAAAGAGGAAAACAAAATTATGAAGCGTGTAGATAGGGTGAAGGCAAGCAAGCTTTTTTCAGAGGTTAGGTGAGACTTTAGAGGTCATAGGTTAAGGGTGAAAGGTGCAATGCTTAAGGGGAACATGAGGGGAAAGAACTTCACTCAGAGAGTGAACTGAGTGTGGAACGAACTGCTAGCGCAGGTGGTGGATGTGGTCTTGATTTCAAGGTTTAAGAGAAGTTTGGATATGTAAAGGATGGGAGGGGTATGGTCCCAGTGCAGGTCAACGAAACTAGGCGGTTTAAATGCTTCCACATAGACTAGGTGGGCTGAAAGGCCTGTTTCTGTGCTGTAGTTTTCTATGACACCTTTGATTCTATACCAGTTAGAACAAAGGTTCATTGTAGTGCTGAGTGATCAACGTGGTCATAATGTTCCTCTACTGAGTGGGAATTAATCCCAATTTTAGGGCATAAAATGGGTGTCATAGTAGCATAGCAGTTAGGGCAGCACCACCACTGTTTGGGGCATCGGAGTTCAGAGTTTATTTCTGACACTGTCGGTAAGAAGTTTGTATGTCCTTCCATGAAACGTGTGTTTTCTCCGGGTGCTCTGGAATCCTCCCACAGTCGAAAGACGTACCAGTTAGTAGGTTAATTGGTCATTATAAATTGTCCTGTGGTTAGACTGGGGTTAATACGTGGGTTACTGGGCAATGTGGCTCATTGGACCAGAAGGGCGTGTTCCGTCATGTATTTCAAAATAAATAAAAATATGAAATATGATAGAAACAGGCTTTGAAATAATCCTAGTCAATAATTCACCTTTGAGGGATGAAATACAGTGTGGTGATGTGTCTGTCCATGCAGAGCAAGGAATTCCCTAGTTCTTGCTGTACTGATGGTTACACTTTGAGCTGGAACAAAAACCTTTATCCTTCCAGTGAGCTAATGAAAGTAGGATGCGAGTGTTGCATGCAAATTTATCTGACAGTATTGAGAAGCATGTGCCAGAATCACAATGTCACTCTAAATCTGTACTTAAGTTGTGAATGCTCCATTCTCCAAGTGCTGGGGTGTACCTGGAGAGGGTCCAGTGTACCAACAATGTACAGGTTTTCCCCGCTATCTGAAAATAGAGCATTCCTATGAAACCTCTAGTAAGCCGAAATGGCGTCAAGCGAAGAAGCAGTTACCATTAATTCACATGGGAAAAATTTTTGAGCATTCCCAGACCCAAAAAATAACCTATCAAATCATACCAATTAGCACATAAAACCTAAAAAAACACTAACATATAGTAACAGCAGGAATGATATGATAAATGCAAGGCCTATGTAAAGTAGAAATAATGTATGTACAGTGTAGTTTCACTTAGCAAAATCGGGAAGATTTAGCCAAAACCGATTTGTCGAAAAAAATCGGTATGTACATGCATGTGCACACACCTGCCCGCGCAAGGTTTCACTGTCATGGTAGTCTTTATCAGGGTAAACACAAGTTTAAAGCAGGCGCCTTTTTTCGTAAAAGTAAAAATCCTCTTTGGATTTCTTTCAGTTAGCGAAAACAGGTACTAATATAGGTCTTTCGTAAAAGCGAAGTGGCGTAAAGTGAACTTTCGTAAAGCGGGGGACACCTGTACCCCTGTGATTTCGTGGACAGCTGGGCAGCAGGTAATCAGCAAAGTAATGGAAAAGTTGGTGAACTGCCTGTTATCTATGCTGGGATAGATCTACAGCCCAAGAATAAAATGTCTTCACTGCACAGGTGTCTTAGGGCATTCTCTTTTTCTGTTTGCTTCACAGGTACCTCCAGAACAGATGTGGAGAAGGTTCTGAGCTCCGCCGCTCCCCCGTATGACACTGCCCTTGTCGCTGTGATCTGCAGCGCCCTGACGACAGTCCTACTGGCTGCGCTACTTCTCTGTTTCATCTACTGCAGACGGCTGATTGCAGAAAAGCAGAGCAATGGTAACTCTAAAGATAAGCTTTATTGGCCTCACATATATTGAAACATCCAGTGAAATGCAGCATTTGCATCAACGACCAACACAGTCTGCAGACAGTGGCAGGAATTGAACCCCAAATGCTAGCGCTGTAAAGAATTACAGTAACCACTGTGCTGTCATGTTTGCTTGTCCTGCGAGGTAGAGTCATACAGCACTACAGACTGAAAACAGATCCTTCGGCCCATCCATTCCAGGCCAACCTGACTTTCGGCCTAGTCTCATTTACCCGCACCCAAACCATATCCCTGCAAACCTCTCTCGTCCATGTAGCTTTCCAAACTCCTCGTAATTGTTGAACTCTACTACTGGCGGCTCGTTCCACACTTACACCACCCTCTGAGTAAAGAGCTTTCTGCTCAGATTCCCTTTAAATATTTCACTCTTCACCTTAAACCTAGGGCCTCTAGTTTTAGTCTCACGAAACCTGAGGGGACAAAGCCTGCAGGCTTCCATCCTATCTCTTCACCTCATAATTTTGAATGCCTCTATCAAATCTCCCCCAACATTCTCCTATGCTTCAAGGGGGGAAAAATGAGTCCTAACCAATCTCTATAACTCGGGTCCTCAAGTCCCAGTACATCTTTTAAATTTTCTCTGCACTCTTTCCAGTTAATTGATATTTTTCCTCTAGGAAGATGACAGAATGGGAAGCAATACTCCAGATTCAGCCTCATCAAAATCTTCTGCAACGTCAACATCACATCCCAAATCCTGTATTTAATGCCCTAATTTATGAAGGCCAATGTACCAACAGCTCTCTTTAACACTTTCATCTCCCTGTGAAGCCACTTTCAAGGAACTTTGGATCTGTATTCCCGGGTCCCTTTGTTCTACGGCACGCGTCAGTGCCCTGCCATTCACAATGCTGGTCTTACCCTGGTTTGTCCTCCCAAAGTGTAAAACCTCACACTTGCCTGCATTAAACTCATGTTGTCAAGTCCCAGTAACATCCTTGTAAATTTTCTCTGTACTGTACTATTTTGAGGCTATTGATATCTTTCCTGTGGATTGGTGACCACATCTACACACAATAATCCAAATTTAGACTCATCAATTTATGCAACTTCAAAATAACATTCCAACTCCTGGTACTGTGACAGCCTCAAAAACACAAGAAAAGCAAACCATCATCCCTCAACCCTGCTCAGCTGTTTAATATTTGGCTGAGTGTGGTAGCCTTAACTCCTTCGTCCTCAATTCCTTATTCTTTCAGATATATAATTATCTCTTCCTTAAGTATTTCTTAAGATCTGGCCATTACTACTCTCAGTAGCAGAGAATTCAGAGACCCACTACCTTCTGAGAGAATAAATTTCTAAACTCCTTAGTTTCAACTCTGAATTGTGCGCTTTTCCTCATCAGACACTGATATCTAATTTTGAAATGTTCATTCTGGTGACAGTGATGTAGCCGATTCCGCTTCCCAGCATTTATAGTGCAGAGTATATCGGAGAGACTAGATTATTTGTCACATGTACGTTGAAACATACGGTGGAATGTGTAGTTTGCATCAGTGACCAACACGGTCCGAGGATGTGCTGGGGACAGCCTGAAAATGTGGCCGTGCTTCCGGCACCAACGTAGCATTGTCCACAACTTACTGACTCTAAAACATTTGGAATGTGGGGAGGAGAATTGGAGCACCCAGGGGGAAACCCACGGGTCATGGGGAGAACATGTAAACTTCTTACAGACAGCGGCAGGAATTGAACTGGTACATCAAACACCAATCTGGCCACTGCATAGCTGTGCCGACCCATTGTACTGTTTATATTTTAATCTTGTTTTCAGCCGCTTTTTGGGACAGAGCAGCCACTACATTTGAAATTTTCTCATTACCTAGAAAGCAATTAGGACTGTCCAGCTGTGGAGAAAGTAATTTTATAAATGAGGTGGTTTTCTTCTATGAAGTGCATTGAACCCCTTCTATCAAGCTTAATGATTTTAATGTAATGTTAAAGAAACACTTTTCTTCTGACGACGTACATTGGAACTTTAGCTAGATGCATCTGTGTCACTGTCCTTCCTCAACAAAGTTCACTCACTCAGACTTCTTCTTTTAGGACTTCAGAGGCCCCGAATGCATGAGCAAGCCAGAGACGAGTCTTTGTCGTCTGAGGGACAATTGGGTAACAAAAGCACTGAAGGATTGGTGAAATACTGTCAGAATGCCAATGCTGTGAATAATTCGCCACAATCTCTCGGTAAGAGAAGGCCATTATGAAAACTGTGACTGCAATGGCATAAAAACTGACACTATATCATTTTAGGGGAACATAGGGATGAGCAATAGGTGCTGACTTCACCGATGAGCCCAAATCCAACGCTCAAAAGAAAAAGATTAGTAGAGGTTAAGCAACATACATAAAAGTTGCTGGTGAACGCATCAGGCCAAGCAGCATCTATAGGAAGAGGCGCAGTCGACGTTTCAGGCCGAGACCCTTCGTAGAGGTTAAGATTAGGTTATGACTTTGTGTTCACTAAAGTCAATGACTTTCCTATTTTCCTGCCCCATTCCCAGATCCTTTGATTTCCTTTGAGTGCAAGATGTATTAACCACTGTCTGGAATAAGTTCATGACAGTTTTCACAGCTTGTTGCTGTAGCAGGGTTTCCAACCTGAAGTCCATGGACCCCTTGCTTAATGGTGTTGGTCCATGGCAAAAAAAAAGGTTAGGAACCCATGCAGAGAACTCTAAAGATTCAGTGTACTCAGAGTGTAGAAACTTCTCTTTAATCCCTGGCTCTAAAACTCCGCTCCCTGATTTTTCTCTCCACAGCAAAGATAACGATGTCTTGGCACCTAATTTGTCAAACCTTCTTAGAATCTTATGTGTTTCAACAAAATAATTGGTTAATATTAATGTCAGTCAGGATACAAAAGATGTATGGAAATTCATACTGGATGAGACAGCACAACATTATGCAGTGGGTATTATGCTTGATATACCATTGGACATGTGCTTACATTTTGCACAACATGCAAACAGAAGAAATAATTTAGCAGTAATTTGTGTCCAATGTAGATTGTTTCTGTATCGCTCAGCTGCTGGCTTGCACATGAATAAATATTGCAGTCAAGCTGTGCACAGTTTGCTCCTAATTGATAGAAAATGGTATGAATGAAGTCAATCTGCTTGTTAAAGGAAGTTGGTTTTTGATCAGGTCGTGAGAAAATTTCCCTGCTGCTATATAACTTCATGGGGCCTTAATATTCATTGGAAGCTCAATTTGACTTCAGATTCGATGGCTGGCAATTCTAGAACTGCAGTACCTCTCAGTACTATGCTAAAAGTTAAAAGTGAGGAGAAGTCTAATCTTTGGGGCTTCTAGCTCAGATGAGATGCATTCTCAGCTGAAGCAAACTGTTTGTACAAAGAACAGGAATTCTGCAGATGCTGGAAATTCAAGCAACATACATCAAAGTTGCTGGTGAATGCAGCAGGCCAAGCAGCATCTATAGGAAGAGGCGCAGTCGACGTTTCAGGCCGAGACCCTTCGTCAGGACTCACGAAGTCCTGACGAAGGGTCTCGGCCTGAAACGTTGACTGCGCCTCTTCCTATAGATGCTGCTTGGCCTGCTGCATTCACCAGCAACTTTGATGTATGTTGTTTGTACAAAGGATAGTTTCACATTGTGCCAAAGAGAGTGCACCATGTCATTTAGATGTGGGAGAGGTAGGAGTTGTCTGAGGTGTAGAGTATGCCATTGCAGGACTAAATTCTTAGCTGTGTATCTAACTGAATGAGAATTAAATGAGGAGTTTGGAACATTTAGTTTCAGGTTGCAGACCATGAAAAATAAGTCTCAAATATAGTGACATTGGTGTTTACATATGGATATGGAAATGTAAAAAAAAAACACACATTTTATAAGTTACACACACAAAATGCTGGAAGAACTCAGCAGGCCAGACAGAAGTTTCGGGCCAAGACCCTTCGGCAGGACTAGAGAAAAAACAAGGAGTCGATTTAAAAGGTGGGGAGGGGAGAGGGAAACACAAGGTGATACATAAAACTGGGAGGGAGAGGGATGAAGTAAATGAGCTGGGCAGTTGATTGGCGAAAGAGGTGGCTGGAGAAGGGGGAGTCGGATAGAAGAGGACAGAAGGCATGGAAGAAAGAAAAAGGGGGAGGAGCACCAGAGGGAGGGGAGCTTCCCACATAAGAGGGAAGCTTGAGAAATCGATGTTCATGCCATCAAGTTGGAGGCTATCCAGACGGAATATAAACTGTTGTTCCTCCAACCTGAGTGTGGCCTCTTTGCGACAGTAGAGAAGGCTGTGGGTTGATGCATCGGAATGACCTCCTCAACTGTTGCGATGCCAATTCCGATACGTCAATCCATAGCATCCTCTACTGTCGCGATGTGGCCATACTCAGGTAGAGTAACAACAGTAGTATATTAGGGAGTTAAGTGGAATATTGGCCTTTGTTGCAAGAGTACGGAGGATGAAAACTGGGAAGTGTGTCAAAGTTTAAAGTGATGTACCGGGGTGTGGCCACTGTCACATGCAGACAGCTACTTGGAGCCACAGGTAAGAGCTGAGAGTACAGACTAGCGCAAAGGTGATTGATTGATCTGCCCCAGAAGAAACATGACAAGCCTCTTCACCAGAGGTGCTACCAGTCCTTTGACACCCTATACACCCCTGGGGAAATTACCTCTGGATAAATGAGCACATGTTTAAGACTGAGCTACAGATTAATTTCTTCTCTCAGGGTTGTAAACCTTCTCTAGAGAGTTTAGGATGTCAAGCAATTGAGTATATTCAATGCAGAGGATTTGAGGGATAAGCAGGAAAGTAGAACAGAGATCAAAGATCCTACAAGTCATGATTGTATTTGATTGTAGTGTGAACTTGAGGGGCAATGTAACCTACTCTTATTTTTTATGTTCTAAATGGTAGAAGTTCTTCTGCATCTACAAAAACATACTTTGAACCAGCATTGTTCTCCACAAGTTTTTTTTAAAGATAAAACATGGTAACAGGCCCTTCTGGCCCAATGAGCTCGCAATTACACCTATGTGACCAATTAACCTGCTAGGTTTTATGCAAAGCTTAGGGGAGATGAGATTTTAATACACATAATGTACAATACATTATGCATTTATGATTATGAGCTAGGGCCTTTTGTGCAAAATTTGCAGTGTAATCTCCTACTGTGGTACGAGATATTAAAGTAGAAGTTTCCATTAGGATTGCCACATCAAGCTGCGGTACTGCTTTGGTACAGACTTGGCCCAAAGTGGTAGGTTGTCATGGAGATGGACAAAATGCACTGTAATGGAAAGTGGGACATTGGCTATCAATCATAGAATTATGGAATAATGCAGAATGAAACAGGCCCTTCGGCCCCATTCATCTATACTAAACAAGCTAGTTCCCATTTTCCTGCATTTAGTCTGTATCCCTCTGAACCAGGGGTTCCAACTTGGGGTCCGTGAACCCCTCAGTTAATGGTAGGGGTCCTTGGCATAAGAAAGGGTTGGGAACTCCTGCTCTAAACCTTCCCTATCCATATACTCATTCAGATGTATTTTAAATGTCATTGTTTTATCTACCTCAGGAAGAACTAAATCATCTCTTTGTCTCATGGTTTGGAAAAGGTCCTCCCATATTTGCAGGAGAAACTCTTCAGCCTTCAGTTGAAGCGTGCTTTTTAGTTATTGACTGTATCACTCATGTGCTTTAATGGTATAGTTTCCTAATAGCAATGCACATCACTCCACATCATTGTAATTTACTGAGTAACTATTCTATGTGCAATGGCTGCCTTACTCATTCCCAAATTACTTGCCAAATAGAGCTCCACTTAGCAGTCACTTTACGGATGTCTATTATAACATACTTGAAAATATTACACTACAGGGTTGAATTTCTAGTCTGGGTAATGATCAGTCTTTTAAAGAAGGAAATTAAATAAGGCATGAGTAGCGTTTACTTTCTTCTCCAAATGAACTGGAACAAAGTTTGTGATACTGGTTACCAGGAGCAGATAAAACCAGTCATTTCACCTTCACAAGTCATTTTTGCTGTCCTTGTACTTAGGGCCAGCTGATGTGGTTCAGCCTGAAGATGCACCGCTTACCTTGAGATCATGTTTCGTGACCTATCTGTGTCCGTCGGGATCTGATGACCAGGACAGAAGGTAAACTTGGTAAAAAAGTACAAACAGGTGGTTTTCTGGTGTGTGTAAGGAGTTGGGGGCCAGTGGTGGTGATATTAACCACAGTGATTGGTGAAATATTAACTTAATCTACAGAAATGATTAGGTGGTGATAAATGGAATTTCGAAAACCTGATTTTCCCAATTAGAGCAGTAACACAATTAAATTTCTGTCAAAATGTTTCCCAGGTTAATCGAATGCTAATCTTCCTGTGTCTTATTTATTTAGAGATACTATGCAGAACAAGCCTTCCAGCCTAGCAACCCACTTATTTAACCTTGGCCTAATCACAGGGCAATTTACAGTGACCAATTAACCTGCCAACTGATACGTCATTTGACTGTGGGAGGAAACCAGAGCACCAGGAGGAAACCCACATATATCACAAACTCATTACAGAGGAAGCTGGAGTTGTACTCCGAACTTTGATGCCCTGAACTATAACAGCGTTGTACTAACCACTACACTACTGTGGCACCCAGTATTGAGTTTGCATTAATAAGTATTCTATTGATAACTTTGATTAGTGATAACTACCTTTCAGTGGGTCTGATTGTGCACAATACTGTGGTGTAAAGAATCAAACAATTTGGAACCATGCCCTTTGGTCCTACTCGAGCATGCCGACCAAGATGCTCATCCAAGCTAGTCCCATTTGCCAGCATTTGACCCATATCCCTTTAGCTCTTCTTATCCATGTAACTGTTCAAATGTCTTTGTAATGCTGTTATTGAAATAAGAAATAGGAGCAGGAGTAGCCCTTAAGGCCTATCGAGCCTGCGCCGCCAATCAATAAGATCATGGCTGATCTGTCCATGGATTCATCTCCAACTACCTGCCTTTTCCCCATAACCCTTAATTACCAGTACCCTGTACAGTTGCAGCATATGCTCCCTGCTCTCAAATTCAATCCCTCTAGCAATGAAAGTCAACATTCCATTTGCCTTCTTGATAGCCTCCTGTACCAGCAAACCAACCTTTTGTGATTCATGCACAAGCACTCCCAAGTCCCTCTGCACAGTAGCATGCTGCAATTTTTTACCATTTAAATAATAATCTCATCTTCCATTTTTCCTACCAAAGTGGATGACCTTGCATTTACCAACATTGTACTCTCTCTGCCAGATCCTTGCCCACTCACTTAACCTATCTATATCTCTCTGCAGCCTCTCTGTATCTTCTGCACAATTTGCTTTCCCACTCAATTTAGTGTTATCAGCAAACCTAGGTGCACTACACTGGGTCCCCTCTTCCAGATTGTTAATGTTTATCATGAACAGTTGTGGGCCCAGCACCGACCCCTGCGGCACAATGCTCAGCACTGATTGCCAACCAAAGTAACAGCCATGTATCCCAACTCTCTGCCTTCTATTATTTGACCAATCCTCTATCCATGCTAATACATCACCCCCAACTCTATGCATCCTTATCTTATGGATAAGTCTTTTATGCTGCTCTTTATCGAACGCCTTCTGGAAATCTAAGTAAATAACGTCCATCTATTCCCCCCTATCCACTGCGCTTGTCATGTCCTCAAAGCTGACAGCTCATTCCAGATATGTACAACTCTCTGTGTGAAGACATTGCCCCTCAGCTCCCTTGTAAATTTTGCCCCCCTCACCTTAAACCTGTGTCCTCTAGTTTTTGAATCCCTTTCCTTCGGAGAAAATGACCATGTGCATTCACACCTCCATAAAATCACACCTCTGTCTCCTTCGCTTCAAGGGATAAAGTCCTAACCCGCCCAACCTCTGCCATCAGATTTCTGAATGGCTAATGAACCAGCCCATGAAAACTACCTCACTACTTTTGGCTCCCTTTTAGCACTATATATATATTTGTATTTCTTGCTGTAATGTGTAATTGTTTTTTATGAATCACACTCTACTTAACAAATTTCACCACAGTGATATTAGACCTGATTCTGATTTTCCCTAGAGTTCTGGCAACATCCTCGTCAAACTTTTCTGAACTCTTTCCATGATGTAATGATGTACTTTGAGCATGTGTCTTGGTATTCCGTATCATATAAATGTCTTCCACCAGAAGCTCTTGTGAGAGACTGATGGGAAACAAGGGGAGGCCCAACAACAACAAACCTTCACCCTTTCAGGATTTCACGGCATGGCAGTGTAGTGGTTAGTGCTTCCCTTTACTCTGCCAGTGATCATCGAATGGGGTTCAATTCTCACTGCTGTCAGTAAGGAGTATGTTTGTTCTCTCCTTGACCTCTTTGATTTCCTCCACGTGCTCCCATTTCCTCCCACTTTCCAAAGACATATGGTTGGGGTAGTGAGTTCTGGGTGGCTCCAGTGACATGGCCACCCTTGCAGGCTGCCAGCACAATCCTTGCTGATATGATTTCTCTGCATAGTTCAATATTTCAATGTCCATTTGACAAATAGAGCTATTCTCTCACCAGCTTCCTTATAAGAAACAGCACCTGGTTTTTCTCAGGTTGTGTACTTTAATGGGGGGAAGGGCTGGGATAGCAGTTCCCATTGGCAGGCATTCCTACCCCAGGAGTTCCATAGAAAATGGTCCATGAAAAAGAGGGAGGAGCAGGATTCTTCACATGGTTAATTATTGGCCGTGAGGTACAGTCTGAGCCTGTTTCCTTTGGGAGAGGATGGGGCAGGGAAAGTATAGGAATCCCACTTTTGAAGGCAGGCAGAGGCTTGAGTTTACAGCTGCAAGCTGTACACAAGCATCAGCCTGTAACATCCTCTCACCCATTTTGAAGATTATTTGTCACATGATATCAAAACATACAGTGAACTGCGCCACACACATCAAAGTTGCTGGTGAACGCAGCAGGCCAGGCAGCATCTCTAGGAAGAGGTACAGTCGACGTTTCAGGAGGGTCTCAGCCCGAAACGTCGACTATACCTCTTCCTAGAGATGCTGCCTGGCCTGCTGCGATCACCAGCAACTTTGATGTGTGTTGCTTGAATTTCCAGCATCTGCAGATTTCCTCGTGTTTGCGTTTTTAAGTGAACTGTGCCATTTGTGTTAGCAACCAACATGCATAAGGGTGTGCTGGGGACAGCCTGCAAACGTCGCCATGCATTCCAGTGCCAAATTAGTATACCAACATTGCTCGGCAGAAAACAACAGGAATTCTGCAGATGCTGGAAATTTAAGCAACATACATCAAAGTTGCTGGTGAACGCAGCAGGCCAGGCAGCATCTATAGGAAGAGGCGCAGTCGACGTTTCAGGCCGAGACCCTTCGTCAGGACTAACAGAGCAGTTAGTCCTGACGAAGGGTCTCGGCCTGAAACGTCGACTGCGCCTCTTCCTATAGATGCTGCCTGGCCTGCTGCGTTCACCAGCAACTTTGATGTATGTTGCTCGGCAGAATAAGGCCAAACACAGCAAGCAATAAAACAACAGCAAAACAAGGTCTGTTCCTCCCTCTCACCCACGCACACAGTCTTCTCACCCCAGGACAGGCTACCAGTCTCCAGCAGACTCAGACTTAGGTTCACTGACATTGGGCTTTGACTTTCCCAGTGGACTTGTAGAGATTCACAGACTCGGCTCCGTCCAATGAGCCTTGACCTCTGGACTTTCTGATTTGACCCTCAGGCCTCGATTCACTGAACACTAGGCATTAAACTCCAGTCTCACTGAGTCATGAACCTGGAGGGTGAGGGGCATCAGAACTTACTTCTCTTGGCCATGAGGAACTCTGACTCCGGGACACTGACCATTCACTGACCTAGTGAGACCCTTGTCCCTGACCACAGATAAGCCATGTCGCTGGTCTTCAAGCATGGAGCGGAAACTTGGACTCTGTCTGACCTTTAATTCCCCCACAGGCTCATCCTTAAACCCTATCCTGAACCCTAACTTCTCTCTCTCTGTCTCCAAAACCATCTTTATAAACCTGAAGAAACAAATTTAAAAACAACTACATCTGAGCTGCGACTTAGCGGAGGTCACAGTCTGGCGCCATTTTGGAGCCTTCTTTATCTGGTGCCTTCACACTGACCCCACAGATTACGGTGTGATTTTTACCAGAAGATAGCAGTGTGAATGTAATTGACAGGGTCACATTCTGAAGAATTCTGTTTCTTCTATTTTGACTTAGTGCTCTACCAAGATTTATTTATGGTTCTGAAGGCATTGACCCAGATTGTGATGGGGTTCTGTTGGTAAGGCCTCATGAAGAATGAGGTATAAATTTAAATGTTTTGGAGGAAGGTAGGGAGCATTATGGCTGAGTATAGCCACTTCTCCACCATCCAGGGCAAGCCCTCTTCACACTGTTGCTGTCGGGAATGAGGTACAGAAGCCTGAAGGCGCACCCTCAGCATTTCAGGAACAGCTTCTTCCCCTCTGCCATCTGATTTCTAAATGGACATTGAACCTGTGAACATAAGAACAACCTAAGAAATAGGAGCAGGAGTCAGCCATCAGGCCTGTCGAGCCTGCTCCGCCATTCAATAAGATCATGGCTTTTCTGGCCATGGACTCACCTCCACCTACCTGCCTTTTCCCCATAACCCTTAATTCCACTGCTAAGCAAAGATCTATCCAACCTTGCCTTAAATATATTTACTGAGGTAGCCCCCACTGCTTCATCGGGCACGGAGTTCTATAGATTCACCACTCTCTGGGAAAAGCAGTTCCTCTTCATCTCCATCCTAAACCTACTCCCCCAAATCTTGAGGCTATGTCCTCTCGTTCCAGTCTCACCTACCAGTGGAAACAACTTCCCTGCCTCTATCTTATCTATCTCTTTCATAATTTTATATGATTCGATAAAATCTCCTCTCATTCTTCTGAATTCCAGGGAGTACAGTCCTAGGCAACTCAATCTCTCCTCGTAGTCTAAAATCCCCTCATCCTGGTGAATCTCCTCTGCACCACCTCCAAAGCCAGTATATCCGTCCTCAAGTAAGGAGACCAGAAATAAACACAGTACTCCAGACGCGGCTTCGCCAGTACCCTGTACAGTTGCAGCATAACAACCCTGCTCTTAAATTCATTCCCTCTGGCAATAAACACCAACATTCAATTTGCCTTCTTGATACCCTCCTGTACCAGCAAACCACTACCTCACTACTTTATTGATGCTTCATGGTGAGGTCTAAACTCGTGTTGCACGAGGCTGGGAACCAGAGTGCCAGAGCAGTTAGTGGAGAGGTTGCAGAGCCAGATGCTGGTAAGACGTCAGACAAAGTTAGGAATCAAAAGGTCGAGCGTGGTGTGGCAAAATAGAGGAGTGTGAATACAGGACTGAAGGTGGTGTATCTGAATGCATGCAGTATACAGATGAACTTGCAGCACAGTTGCAGATTGCCAGGTATGATGTATTAGGAATCACGGAATCATGGCTGAAAGGTTATATCTGGGATCTTAATGTCCAAGGATAGACATTGTAACGAAAGGATAGGCAGGAAGGCAGAGGGGGTGGCATTGCTCTGTTGTTACAAAATGAATTGTGGATTCATTCTGGATACTTGCAGAGAATTCCACAGATTCACCACCTTCTGGCTAAAGATGTTCATCCTCATCTCCATTCTAAAAGGATCACCCTCTATTCTGAGGCTGTGTCCTCTAGTCTTAGACTCTCCCACCATAGGAAACATTCTCTCCTCATCCACTCCATCAAACTTTCTGGCAGACAGAACAAGCGGGATCTCACAGTGACCACCCATTTTAATTCCACTTCCCATTCCCATTCCAATATGTCCATCCATGGCCTTCTCCACTGTTGTGATTAAGCCACACTTGGGTTGGAGGCTATCCGTTTGGGTAGCCTCCAACCCGATGGCATGAGCATTGATTTCTCAAATTTCTGGTAAATGCCCCCCCCCCCACCGACTACTCCATTTCCCATCCCCTTTTTCCTCTCTCACCTCATCTCACCAATCAACTTCCCAGCTCTTTACTTCATCCCTCCCCCTCCAGGTTTCACCTCTCACCTGGTGGTTCTCTCTCCCCTCCCCCCACCTTTAAGTCTACTTCTCAGTGTTTTTTCTCCAGTCCTGCCGAAGGGTTTCAGCCCGAAACGTCAACTGTACTTATTTCCATAGATGCTGCCTGGTCTGCTGAGTTCCTCCAGCATTTTGTGTGTGTTGCTTGGATATCCAGCATCTACAGATTTTCTCTTGGTTGGGGTTAATTTGCAGGTTGAGTCTGTAGTGAGGAAGGCAAATGCAACGTTAGCATTCGTTTCAAGGGGACTAGAATATAAAAGCAAGGATGTAATGTTGAAACTTTCAGGCACTGGTTAGACCTCGCTTGGAGCATTGTGAGTGGTTTTGGGGTCCTTATCTTAGGCAGGATGCTCTGAAACTGGAGAGAGCTCAAAGGAGGTACAGGAAAATGATTCCAGGACTGAATGGCTTGTCATATGAAGAGTGTTTGATGGCTGTGAGCCTGTATTCGATGAAATTTTGAAGAATGAGGGGTGACCTCACTGAAACCTATAGAAATGTTGATAGAGTGGATATGGAGAGGATGTTTCCAATGGTGGGAGAGTCTAAGACCAGAGGACACAGCCTCAGAATAGAGGGGCATCCTTTTAGAACGGAGATGAGGAGGAATTTCTTTAACCAGAGAGTAGTGAATCTGTGGAATTTTTTGCCACGGGCAGCTGTGGAGGCGAGCTCTTCATGTATATTTAAGGCAGAGGTTGATAGATTCTTGATTGGTCAGGGCATGAAAGGATATGGGGAGAAAGCAGCAGATTGGGGCTGAGAGGAAATTTGGATCAGCCACGATGAAATGGTGGAGCAGACTCGATGGGCCAAATGGCCTAATTCTGCTCCTACGTCTTGCAGTCTTACTTATTTCTGTTTTTTTTTGCACTACTTATATTAAATCTGATTCTGAGCTGTTGTAACAAACAATGTGCTGGGGGAACTCAGCAGGTTCAGCAACACCTGTGGGAAGAAAGGAATCTTGAATATTTTGATTCAAAACCCTGTGGTTTCAACCCGAAACCTCGTTAGTTCCTTTCCTCCCGCCTACCCCTCTGTGCTGACAGCCACATATGTAGTGCCCATCAGGAGCAAGTTACAGTGAGTCTCCAAGTGGTCACTGTAAGCATTTTGTTAGTTTAGTCAAGATCTTTTGAAGTTACTGACAACCCCTCACTATTTTAACTTGTTACTTTGGCAGTCAGGAGAATCATGGATCTCATTTTGTTGTGATGGGGTCACTAGCACAGCAGGGCAAAGCAGGAAGATGAATTTTTTCCTATTGTAAAGTCATAACTCACATTAACAGGCCCTTCAGTCTATTTTTTTCATGCTAATCATCAAGTACTCATCTATACCAATCCTGTTTGCCATAATTTAGTCAATGGCCTTTAGCAGAGAAGAAAATGAAACGGGCATACAGTACTTTTGGACTTGATATCAGGAATATCACAAAAGCCACAAAGAATTAACAGGTGAAATTTAACATTTGATTAACTTCAAGCAAACAGACACTGGCATTATATACTCGAGTTGTTTCAACAAAAGGAATGAGAGTATTGTTGACCTTTGGTTGCCCTGTTTTAAATTCCATTCAACAACAGATTAGCTGGTCTATGCATGTGGTTAGTAGAATGTTGCTTTTGTGTGTCACCTCATGCTACTCGAAACAGATTTCATGTGAACCTTTTGGAATATCCAGCCCCTTGGGCTCCAGGCGATTGCCTAGAACCTGTTCACATCAAAACAAAGTCTGCATAATACTTCATCTGTTGCCCTAATGTGGGTACAGAAATCAAAATCAGCATTAGGTTGCCAGAGCAAACAACGATCATGCTATTTTTAATATTACTACAGTACCATAACTCCTTGATTATAACCCCTTCTTTCTGAACTTAAAATTAATTGCTTCAGTTTTTCCTCACTATTAACAAGTAATCTGCTGGAGCAACTCAACGAGTTGAGCAGCATCTGTGAGAGGAAAGGGATTGCTGATATTCGGGTGAAACCCTGCAATGGGGCTGAGGATGGGGAGGAAAGGTGGCTAGTATAAAGAGGAGAAAGGAGTCTGAGGTGACTGGTGGACTAAGGAGGGGAATATAAGGTGACAGACCAATTGTGTGATTGGGGAAGAGGAGGAGGTGTGGAGCTGGGAGACTGTAGCAGGTGAGTGATAGATGGAGACGAAGAAAAAGGTAAAATATGGAGAAACAGAATCCGGTTTATTATCATGAAATTAGTTTTGTGACAGCAGTACAGGGTAATACATAACAATACTATAAGTTACAGTAAGAAAAATATAAATAGGGCAAAAAGAGAGCAAAATAACGATGTAGTCTTCATGGGTTCACGGACTGTTCAGAAATCTGATGGTGGAAGGGAAGAATCAGTTTCTAAAATGTTGAGTGTGTGTGAATTCAGGCTCCTGTACCTGCTCCCCAATGGCCGAAATGAGAAAAGAAGATGGTGCTATAAGGGGAAAGTGGAGAAGCTATCAGAGGGAGATTAAGAGGAACAGTAAGGGCCACCAGTGGTGGACTCTGGTAAATAAAGCAGTTAAGATTGGGAACCATGAGGGAAGAGATAAATGGCAGTGGGAACTTCTGGCTGCCCTCCCTCTGGGGTTTCTGCTGCTTTCTAGCTCTTTGACCTCTTCTCACACTCAGTCCTCACTACGTTGAAACCGAGATTCTTTCCATCTCTGCTTTGAACTCTCAGAATGGTGCATTCTCAGCTGTGTCCTCTGCAAGCATGCATGCTTTTGAAAGAATGGATGTGATTTAACCAGAGAGTTTCATGGCTTCAATAGATGGTAATATTTTAGATTCCATTATTAATGATGAATTTTTAGACTACTTTGATAAAATAGGCCAAAGCCAAGATAGTTTTCTTTGTGGAGATCTTTCCTGACAAAGCTAAAGGAATTATTTGACCGGCAGGATAGATAAAGGAGAGTCAGTGGATACTGGTTAATTGGATTTTCAGAAGGCCTTTGACAAGGTGCCACTTACAATGCTGCTAAACACAACAGGCGAAATGTCAGTGTGGCACCATGTCAGTCCATGCAGAGCAAGGAAATCCCTGGTTTCTGCTGCATTAATGGTTACTCTTTGATCTGGAAAACAGCCCCACCTTTTCAGTGAGCTAATGGAAAGCAGAATACTAGTACTGCATGCAACTTCATGATAGTTTTGAGAAGGAAGTGCATAGAATCCTACGCCATTTCTGTGATAATGTGTCTGCATATCTGCATGATTTTATGCATTGAGTTGCTGCCACATGATTGGCTGATTCGATATTTGCATTAGCAAGCAAGGATACCTAATAAAGTAGTCACTGAGTAAGGTCTTGTTAGTAATTATTTATTAATAACCAATTTTTTTGTTTTTACAGCACTGTTACATGTGCTACATTCTCCAGCTCCGTTCCACATGGCTCTCCTGAAGGCCAACCACTGGTCCAAGCAACTGGCTGCAGCAATTGTCCAACCCCAAGATCTTCAAATGGTGGACTAGATGGTACATTCCTCCTGGAATGTGATGAAAGTGTCAGTATTCTGCCTGTGGGAGAAGGCTACAACACCACTCTGGTGCATTGTGCCTCAAGGTACCAAAGCAGACTGCAGCATGTCCCAGTTGAATGCACTGAGCTGGACCTGCAAGAGTATGTGGCGGATGTACAAGATGAATGCACTGTCGTGGCCCATGAGACTGCAGCACACTACCAGCCCTCAAGACCACATGTAAGGCCTCATACAGCCTCCGGTAGCATTAGAGCTGATCCTAGTGCAAAGCAGTTGTGGATGTGGAAGCGTAGTGAGAGCAAATCAGAGGAATGCTACAACATTAGATGTGGTAACTTTCAGCTTCACAGTCCATCCACTGGGAATAACTGGGTAAGCAATTGTTTCAATTAAAATGAAAATGACATGTTGTTTGATGTCTCAGGCACATTTGGAAATGATTGGAAACTTGTTTCTCTTCACCCTTTTATCTTCCTTTCTCCAAGTGAGAAACGGGCAAATACTATGCCGAGAGAAAAACGGTGGGAGACTTCCTGTGGAAAACACAAAAATCACTTGTATCACCAAGGCTGCCTTCCACATAACCAATAAAAATAAATCAAATATGCTATGTTTTTAAGCATTCATGTGCATTAATAAACACTTGAAAACATTTGAAAACGTAAAACAAGAAAGGATGTTTGTTGATTAACATTTTCATATTCTTAACACCAAATTTTCTCTTTTAAAATACAGAACGTTGATTATGAAGGGTATGGCAATGTGATGTGGGTGTTCACGACTAGACAACGGAGGAGATGTGTATAAGGGAATACAAGTGTATACATTCCTGCTGTTTGAAAAACATTTGTAATTATTTTGGTGATGCTGAATGCAATAGAAAGAGATTCTTAGCATTAGGGTTAGCATCCTTGGCATTAGCACTCAAAATTTTGGTGGAACCCAACAAGTCAGGTATCAAAACAGCCAAAGTTTTGGGTCGATTCGCTTAATCAGTTCTGGAAGGAGGCAGAAGCTAGAGTAAGAAGTTGGGGGGTAGAGGAAAGAATACAAATTTGCAAGCCTTAGGATCTTAAACTGAGCCCCATGAAGTGCTCAGACCTACAAACAGCCGAGCAGAATTAACAGAGTACAATCACAGCTTGTGTCCAGAAGTTGCAACGTTTCACATTCTACATGCTTCTCCTCTCTCGAAGGAAACATCCGCCTTATCCTTACCCCCATTACTCTTCCCTGGTTGGGTCTGTTTTTTTTTGGTCAGGTTTCCTTGCTTAGTGTGTGGGGCTGTTCAGGCAAGTACAGAGCTTGATGATGCAATCTCAGGTTATTTATCTTTAAATGGAATTCATTGGATTTTGTTAGTTTTGAGATCCTGTCACACTGTTCTACCTCGGGTCCTCATCTTCTCTTAAGAAGATCTTTTACTAAGGAAAGGTCTTTACTCAAAGTCAAGTAATGGTATGTCAATTAACTCTTTCAATAAGTGTCTGATAAGTGGTACCACTTAAATCAGTCAAATAGGAGGAGGTTATTACAATGTCAAAGAAGTTCAAATTGTGTCTTCATTATATAGGAATCCAGCACTTGAAAAATAAATAGCTCCATTTCCAGTTGTTTAAAACTAGGGGCATTAATTACATTAATAGCAAGTCAAATTAAATATTTGTATTTATAGAGATTAGTTTTGATGATTGTATACTGTGATTCCATCCTGTATTTTTAGGAAGACTGCAACTCAATGGACTTTGAAATTATCAATTATAGCCGAGAGCTCAGGTCATTAATATTTTTATTTGAAATATAAAAACATAATTTAAAGAATTCAACGGAATAGGATCAAGTAGTGTATCGTTGAGACCCTGGAGTGTTTTGCTTTTAGCTTTGAGTTTTCTTCTCTTGGCTATGTTACCTGATTTAAAACAACCAATGATAACACACTTTGTACCTCATCTCCTGGAAAGCTGAAAGAGCTTTTCTTTATTTCTATTGCTCCTGTATTTTTGCATCAACATGTGATGCCTCCTTTCACATACTCTTTGTCCTTGTAGCACTCTGAGTCATGCTGTCATGGAACTTGGTCAACAGCCCAAACTTGTTACATTAGGAAACTGTTGATCATGAGATTTATGTTCACTAGGAGTGGCACCAATTCCAAGCCCTTCTAAGTATATGGATCTGCAGTGACCTGTGTTGCTTAGAGCAAAAATAAGACAAACTGGCTTTGTGTGTGATATGTGGGAGACCTGCAAATGTCATGCTCTCAAAGGCATCTGAGTAACTAGACATCTCCAAAAGGCACTTATCTGGAAAATGATTCATTGTCCTTTCTCCTACGATCCAGTCTCCTCTCCTTTCAGGTTCCTTCCTCTCCAACCCTTTGCCTATCCCACCCACCTGGTTTCACCTATTACCTTCCAGTTATCTTTCTTCCCCTGCCCCACCTTTTCATTTTGGCATCTTCCCCCTTCCTTTCCAGTCCTGAAGCAGGGTCTTGGCCTGAAACATTGACTGCTCACTTCCATGGATGCTGCCTGACCTGCTGAGTTCCTCCAGCATTTTGCACAAGTTGCCAAGCAAAAATCTGTTAACTGAGAGTTCTCTCACCTCAGACCAGCAATTTTCTTTCTCTCTGGTTATTTCCATTTTACTTTATTGAAACATATGAGATTATTAAGGGATTGGACACGCTGCAGGCAGGAAGCATGTTCCCGCTGATGGGTGAGTCCAGAACCAGAGGCCACAGTTTAAGAATTAGGGGTAGGCCATTTAGAACGGAGTTGAGGGAAAACTTTTTCACCCAGAGAGTGGTGGATATATGGAATGCTCTGCCCCAGAAGGCTGTGGAGGCCAAGTCTCTGGATGCTTTCAAAAAAAAGATGGATAGAGCACTTAAAGATAGTGGAATCAAAGGTTATGGGGATAAGGCAGGAACTGGATACTGATAGTGGATGATCAGCCATGATCACAGTGAATGGCGGTGCTGGCTCGAAGGGTCGAATAGCCTACTCCTGCACCTATTGTCTATTGTCTGTTTCACTGTCCTTTAACTTCAGAGAAGATGCTATGACCATTTGTTTTCTCTGAATTTTCCTTTGTTCCTCCATTGCTACTGGAGGATTAGGTCATTGTGAGACTTATGATGGCTATACCCAATGCACAGTTGTTGTGGTCCAATTTTCTCTCTCTCCTTCCTCTTTAATGTGTAGGGGGTAGACTCTGGGCTACAATGTTGCTTCTGAAGTGACCCCCAGGACCACCTTGCATAGGACCACCACCACCTTCGCTAGCTCACCATTCATACAGACAGCCTTTGCATTCCAGCAGCCGATGGGTAGAATTACATCAGAAATTCAGTTTGGACCATCGTCCTAGACTTAATCAGTCTCTGCTCCCACTTGTAGTCAGTAGTTGGATCTTTATTTGCTGTATATTTTCACCATTTCTTCCAATTTAAGTGTGGTTATGAACTTGGGAGATTCTGTGAGAACGTCTGGGAGTGGAGAGGACTCAGCCTTACCACCAAGCTGAAGGTCTACTGTGCAGTGGTCCTTACCACCCTCCTTTACGCCAGCGAGACCTGGACTGTCTACAGCAGACACGCCAAACAGCTCAACCACTTTCACCCGAGCTGTCTCCGCAGACTCCTCCGCATCAGGTGGCAGGACAAAGTCCCCGACACGGAAATCCTGGAACGAGCTGGGCTCCACAGCGTCTACACCCTTCTGCTGAAAGCCCAAGCCAGGTGGGCTGGACATGTGGTCAGAATGCCAGACAGCCGATTGCCTAAGCAGCTGCTGTACGGAGAACTGTGTCAGGGCAAGCGCTCAGTTGGGGGGGCAGAAGAAACGTTACAAAGACTGCCTTAAAGCGTCCCTCAAAGGCCTGGGTGTCGACATCAACACGTGGGAGACGCTTGCCCTCGACCGTCCAGCTTGGTGCAGCAAGATCACCACAGGAGCCCGTGCAGCTGAAGTCAGGCGCATCATCGAGGCGCAACGAAAACGTGCTGTGCGCAAGGCCCGAGCAGCATCCACTGCCACGATAGCACCCACCCACTTGTGTCCCACATGTGGGCGAGCCTTCAGGGCCCAGATTGGCCTCATCAGTCACCTCCGGACCCACAGCCACCAATCTCCCATTTGACTTTGAAGCCATGGTCATCTTGACTACGAAGGATGAACAACATGAACTTGGTTTTGATTTTGCAACTACTTTTGGAAAATTTCAGACTTCAGAGTGAAATTATTTTTTTCTCATGAACCTATTTTATATTGCTTTTGTACCTAGTGTTGAGGGTTTCCTGAAGTAAGCTGCCTAGTTGTAGGTAAGGAAGGAAAAGATTGACATTCTTATGGAGAGTTTTTATGGCATCAGGAGATCCTGAAGTGCTAAGTGGTTCTGAGGTGTGGACACCATTGTAAGACTCCACAAAAGGTGTTAAACAAAAGGTCAATTATTTAAGGTTAGTTTTACATTTAACTGTCAGCCTGAACACTGAACGGAACAGTCCACTTAGAAATAAATTGGATCTTTTATGCTCAACTGGTTATTGACTTTAATGGAACTATATTTGTGGAGCTGAATGCACCCTACAGTCAAAATCTATGCAAGGATTTAATGCTGAAAGCCGAAGTTTTTTATCCCCACTTATAGAGAAACACACGCATAAAATTGCAGATCCTTCTGATCTCCAAAGCTGAATTGGGCACTTGAGGATATTGATCAAATTATTTCATTTTAAACATGGGAGATTCTGTAGGTACTGGAAATTCAGAGCAACACGCAGAATATACTGAAAGAGCTTAGCAAATCAGGCATTATCTATAAAGAGGAATGAACAGTTGATGTTTCAGTCTGAGAACTTTCATCAGAACAATTATTTCATCTGTTTTCTGGTGAAGTTCCTTGGTTTCGATTAGGCCCAGATTCATGGTGCTTTATGTGGATGTCTCAGGCATTTCAACCTTGAGTTCTGCGATATCTGGGTGATCACCTGTTCCTTTTTATGATAAAGTTACTGTGATTGATATACTTCAAGATTCTAGAGCTGGTCACCGCCTTGCCAAAAGATCAAGCCACATTGTGCAGCTTGCTACCGGCTCTAGAATCTTGAAGAATATCTTTTTCTAGAATGTGCTTATGCATCCTTCTGTTGGTTCTTACCATTTGATTCAGTCTGTCCAGCTAATGTACATCTTTCCTTATTAGATCCCTGATTTGGAAAACGTTGGTCAGAAAAGCCCATGAACCTACTCAAGGTAAGTCTTTTCTTGGTCCCTCCCCCAGTCTCTGCAATTTTTACCACTTTACCTACCTTGGTGGATTCTTTTCTGAATTGATTCTCCTTTTGGATGGTCAACAGAGTGAAATATTTTCTTAGAAATTGCTGTCTCTACAAAAAAACAATGTACGTCTGCATTTTCCTCCTGATAAGCAACACTGAGCTGCCATGGTTGATTTTAATTGGAGCTGGAGATAACTATCTTCTCCATTGTGCTTTCATTTCTTCTACACCAATTAAAATAATGACCACTATTTAAATGGCAATAAAACACCTCTTTGAGGAGGTCATTTGTTGCGATGCTATTGAAGGAGGATATACCTTCTCCTGAAATTTCAATTACTTTGCCTGATCACTGGAAATCCATCACCTTCAACCCCTGACATAAACTCCTTGCCCTCCTGCCACTCTTATCCTTCCTTGTCTGAGGTTTGGATCAAACCAGGTTCTTCACAATTGATTTTCTGACCACCTATCCATTTCAAGTTGAACTATTCTCACTTCTACCACCCTAACAATACATGCTACTGTCTATACTCAAAAGCTCCAACCAGAATTTTATTTGTTCCATAAGTAAATTATTTGAAAGGTCTCCTGGCTAGACACCCACCCTCGATCCAAAGTAAACTTCAGTCTATTCACAATGCTGCTGTCTGTGTCTTGCATTACACAAGTACCAAGCATATATCACTCTTGTCATTACTAGTCTACGTTGGTCTCTGTCTTTGTAATATGCATCTTTGTGTTTAAAATTACTCCTAGATTCTCTTTAACCTGCTGTGTCGTACTCTGAATATTCTTATTAACTCCCAACTGTGTATTTCCTCCCCCCAAACCACTTTGTTCTTTCACTCATCTTTGTTTCATTAGGACTCACCTTAAAACCACCATTCCTCCTAACTTTTGATCCATGATATTTAATACTTGAATGCAAGCTCCTTTTATTAAATCAAGAGGCACGTAATGTTTGCAGTATTCATGCAGCTGGGAAATCAAACGAGCCATATCTCTTTGGAGAGTTTTTAGTAAGGTTTATTGTTTCTTCTATGTGTATATCACACAAAAGTTAATAGGATATTTCCAGTTGCTTGTAACTTGTGTTGAAATACTGCATCAATTATTTAGTGCCAGAGATGCCCAACAAGAAGCCAAGAGATAATTGATCAGTTGCTTCGTGTTTTGGAAGAATTGATTAAGGGCAAATTGTTGGGTCAGAATCAAAGTCTACAAACAATATAATTAATTTCTATATTAACAATGAACTGGATATTTTTTAAGATGTCTTCTGCAATACAGAACTTCCACGTATTGAGATTTCCTGTAATCTAACTCGAGTTCAAACACTGGAAGTGACACCAATTATCAGATTTATAAATTGTGATTATGTATTGCTGACTTTTGCCCCAGGATATCATAGCACACCCAGAAAAATATGCTAAAACAGCAACTGGGGTGGGGGCTCAGGCCAGTTTCGTAGGAGGCCTCCAGCAAATGAGGGAGAAGGTAAAATGCATGATAGATGAGCAATGCATATGTCGACCTGTCTATTGTACACAATGCCTTGTATTAAGGGACAGCTTCATCTAGCACCACTGCTCCATTCTCCAAAGGTAGTACTTCCCGGTTGCCAAATATTTTAATTCCGATTCCCATTCCCATTTTCATTCTGAAGTGTCAATCCATGGCTGCTGCTTGAGCCAATATGAGGCCACCCTCAGGGTGGAGGAGCAACACCTTATATTCTGTCTGGGTATCCTCCATCCTGATGGCATGAATATCGATTTCTCCAGTTAAAAAAACTATTCCCTTCCTCTTCCCTCTTCTGCTATTCCCGCTCTGGCCTCTTACTTCTCACCTGCCTATGACCTCCCCCGAGTCCCCTCCTCCTTTCCTTTCTCCTATGGTCCACTCTCCTCCCCTATCAGATTCCTTCCTCTCTGGCCTTTTATTTTTCCTACCCACCTGGCTTCACCTGTCACCTAGTTGTCCTCTTTCCTCTCCTCTCACCTTTTTATTCTGGCATCTTTCCCTTTCCTTTCCAGTCCTGAAGAAGGGTCTTGGCCTGAAATGTTGACTGTTGATTCATTTCCATAGACGCTGCCTGACCTGCTGAGTTCCTCCAGCATTTTGTTCTTTGCATTGTTTCGTGCTGCCAGACTTCTTTGTCTGCTGAACAGCCTCCCTGCATGTTATGTGAGCATACACTCAGTGGCTGCCTTACAAGTATAATAGAGTGACCACTATGTAGGTCCGTGGTCTTCTGCTGCAGTAGCACATCTGCTTCCAGGATCCATTGTTGTGTGTTCAAAGGTTCTTTTCGGTGCTCCACCGTTGTAATGCATGTTTATTTGAGTTAAGTTTGAAGCAGTCTGGCCATTCTCCTCTGACCTCACTCATTAACAAGGCATTTTCACCCCCAGAACAGGTTGCTCACCGGAGCCAAACAGTTTCTGATGTACTCAAACCACCCTGTCTGGTACCAACAATCATTCCACGGTCAAAGTCACATTTCTTCCCCGTTCTGATGTTTGGTTTCAACGATAACTGAACCCCTTGACTATGTCTGCATATTTTTATGCATTGAGTTTCTGCCACATGCTTGGGTGATTAGATATTTGCATTAACAAGCTGGTGTACCTAATAAAATGGCCTCTGAGTGTATTTTTAAAATATTCTATCGAAATCCACATAGACTAATTTCCCATGGCAAATGATTACTCCTAGATAAGCTCCCTTAATAATACAAGTCTAGCTGTAAAATTCTCCAAAAACAACTTTTGTTCAGTGGCTGCACGGTAGTGTAGTGGTTAGTACAATGCATTACAGCACAATACAAGACCACAGGAGTTCCCTTTGGAAGCTCTGGTTTCTTCTCACATTCCAAAGACAAACAGGTTAGGGCTAATATGTCTGAACATGCTATGTTGGTGCCAGTAGCATAGCAACACTTGTGGGCTGCCTCCAGCCCGTCCTCAGATGTGCCGGTCATTGGCACAAATGACGCGTTTC
This sequence comes from Mobula hypostoma, assembly GCF_963921235.1. Taxonomy (NCBI): domain Eukaryota; kingdom Metazoa; phylum Chordata; class Chondrichthyes; order Myliobatiformes; family Myliobatidae; genus Mobula; species Mobula hypostoma. The sequence continues at coordinate 115,015,678 of NC_086106.1, read as the reverse complement.
ATTGCATTCATTGATCTTTCAATATGCATGTGACAAACAAAGCTAATCTTTAATGAGCAAGTGGTCTGACATTAAAAAAAAGATTGTCAGAGGATTTTTGATAGTGGTAGATCTCCAGGGATATTAGATACTAGATCTGGGTGTGAGATGGAATGAAGAAAGCGTAGACAGGACAGGATTCAGTGGTGCTGAGGTAAGATGCAAGTTGTAAAGGATGCACGAATTTGGGAGTAGCTTAATGAGAAATACACCTCAAAGAGTAAAGGGGATAGGCTAACTGTCTCCAGCTTCATGACAATGAGATCAACCTGCATCAGAATGAAAATACTTTGTCAAGAATCAACTTTATTTGCCATGTACATTCATGTGTTAGGAATTTGCTGCCAAGATGTGCAACAGGAAAGCAACATTGATATTAACATTAATGATAAAGAATAAGTAATTGTATAATAATGTGAGAAGTATGGATATGGAATAAAATGTGCATAAGCACATAAATACCAGCTTGTATTTATAATATAAACAGCTTTATAAACAATGGTTTAAAGTGTTTACAATGCAGTGGTTGAGGTAATAGATGGTGGGGGTTGGGGGGGGGGACTAACTAGAATGTTTGATTAATGTAATTTAGTTACAGTAATTATTAATTTTTCTTAATTGTAATGTTAAATTATCACCATTTCCTAATTGTAATGTGAGCTTTTCACTTTTTCTTGCTGCTCCAGGTGTGTGCATTTAGCTCCTGCAGAGATTGTGGAAGGTTGAGTACTGAAGATGGATTTTTCCCACTGAGCCCGAAGGGGAAGAGGCATTTAGAAAACAGGAACCTCACAGGAAGATGGGGAATGACAGGAGGGGAGCTGAGCCTCTTTAGCTACCTTGACTATCGTACCCTGACATTGGTGCCGGATCCCTTGAAGACCCTTCAGCCGCTGCAGTGATGTGACGTTTGGATCATCTTGGCAACGCCATCAGTGGAACACAATTGACGAACATTGATTGGACCAATTAAATTGTAGTTATTAGGGACGGGTTTAAGTTTTCCTCTAGAATGGTGAGGTAGTGAAGCCTAATAGATTTGAGGACCAGTGACACAAAATCTGGTTGCAGTCTTAAAAAGGGCATGAGGACCATTTAGACAATCCAAGTTTGTTACTGAGGAGCAATTTTTGTCTCTGCTATTCCTGTGATGCTTTTCAGTAACGAGATTACTTTCTGGAAGATGTGGAACTTCAGTTCTCTACATATTGCTGGTATTCATTGGCAGTAGCTCAGTAATACTACATAATAAATACCTGTAATAGCAGCAGCTGAGCAAGGGCTCAAGAAGCAATCAGAACACCATTATTCCCACTAGCCTTAAGGTGAAAATGTAAGATGAGATATCTTCTGGGGGAAATTGTGAAAAACATTAACCATTAAAGAACATGTCTGAAATATTTTGCAGGGCATTCAGGAAAGAAATGAACTTAATACTGTGATTTAACCCTGTGGAATTTTATATTCTGTCATCTTCTACTAGGAGTTTCTTGAATTAAACTGACTGTTTCTTTGTTTGTGTGCTGATACTCCATTTTTGCTAATTATTTTGATAACTTTACACTAACATTAAAGACTAAAAATACTTACCTGGATATTCAACTTTTTTGTACAAAACTATTGTAGCCCCCGGTAAGCCTCAGGCTCGCTCAGCTCGCTCCGTCTGGGGAGAGCAGCCTTCGGCCCCGCCAAACTGGGTAATCAAGCTTGGGTGGATGCTGTGTGTTGTGTCCCCTGTGTAACATCAGTACCCTGAAATAACATTCAGTTCACAATGTGTGGTTAAACATGTAAGAGTTTATATTTAAGTATGGGGTTAGTAGAGAACAAAAGAAAAGGAAAACAAATAAAAGGCGCCAATAATCTCATAAACATGTCCAATGCACGAACGTTGGAGCTCACGGATTCCCTGTCGCTGATCCTCCTTCACTCGTCGTCGACCCCTGGGCTCCCACTCCGAGCCCAGGCCCAGCGGGTCCGGCAACCGTCTCCTCAAGCCATCTCTTCTCTCTTCATCCTCTTCGCGCCTTCTCCCCAAAGCCCACGCAACTAACAGCTTTCACACAGACAGAAAGAATAACATCTACCCAATTGATTAACAAATGAATACAAGTCCCGTTATCACTAATTATAATCCAAACATACTGCTATAGAGAACCACTGTCTCAGCAGTTAACAGTATAGAGAAACCATTTTATTCACCTTAGCAGTAACATAAAAGAAGAAACCCTTACACTGTAGTTACTGATGTTGATGTAAGATGTTTTATGTTTAATTTTCTTACAAGCAAAGGAAGAGTAGACTCAGACCACAGACAGGAGGGAGATCTTATCATTTATCAGAGCATCCAGCACCTGGTATCAGGGCTGTGAAAGGTGTGAGAAGAGCTTGGGCCAAGTAGAGTACACTTTTCAAACTTACTCAGGCCCTCAAGCAGCTGTCTTTCCACTCTCGAAACAAATAGGATTCAGTTTAATCTCCCATTCTATTACCTCCACTTCTAGCCTGCCCACCCCACTAAACATGCTATTTTCTCCATGTTGCCAACCGTTGGAGTTGGTGTTTGTTTATTTTTATGCTTGAAGTTTTTTCCTCACTAAGGGGTTATTCTACAATTAATAGCTTAATTGTAGCATTACTAATTTGGTTAGGGAATGGTAGTATTGTGCTTTTGGACTGGTTATCAAGAGAATAAATAAACAAGTTGAATCCTAGTTTGATGACTGGGGCATTTAATTAAATCAGCTTTTTTGAAAATAAAAGTGACTGTGAGGTATCAATGACTGGCAAACTTTTCCAGCAAATTTCTACAGAAGTACAGTGGAGGGATTCTAACTGGTTGTATCACCGTATGGTACAGAGGGGCTATTGCACGGGATTGGAAAAAGCTGCAGAGGGTTGTAAATCATAAACACAAGAAATTCTGCAGACGCTGGAAATCCAAAGTGACGTACAGAAATGCTGGATGAACTCAGCAGATCAGGCAGCATCTATGGAAATCAATAAACAGTCAATGTTTCAGGCCAAGACCTGTCTTCAGGTCCGGAAAGGAAGGAGGAAGATGCCAGAATAAAAAGGTGGGGTGGTGGGGGAAGAGGATAGCTAGAAGGTGATAGGTGAATCCAGATAGGTAGAAAACATACAGAGTTGGAGAGGAAGGAATCTGATAGGAGAGGAGAGTTGATATAGAAGAGGAGGTAAGGACCCAAATGGAGGTGATAGACAGGTGAGAAGAGGTAGAAGACCAGAGTGGGGAATAGAAGAAGAGGGGAAGGGTAGGAAAATTGTGTTTTATTGGAAGGAGAAATCGATGTCCTTGCCATCTGGTTGGAGCATACCTAGACAGAACATAAGGTGTTGCTCCTCCAACCTGAGGGTGGCCTCATCTTAGCAAAAGAGGAGGCAATGGACCTACGTGGTGGAAAGGGAATGGAAATCAGGATTGAAATGTTTGGCCATCAGGAAGTTCTGCTTTTGGCGGTTGGCGTGAAGGTGCTTGACAAAGCGGTCTCTTGATTTACGATAGGTCTCTCCAATGTAAAGGGGGTTGCACTGGGAGCACCAGACCCAATAAACAGCCCCAGTAGATTCACAAGTGAGATATTGCCTCATCTGGGGCTGTTGGGGCCCTGAATAGAGGTGAAGGAAGAGATGAATAGTGAGTCCCATCATGGGCACTAACCTCCCCAACATTGAGGACATCTTCAAAAGGCGGTATCCTCTTCACCCAGGATATGCCGTCTTCTCATTTCTATCATCAGGAGCCTGAACAAACATGCTGTATGTTTTAGGAACAACCTTTTCCTCTCTGCCATCCGATTTCTGAATGGACAGTAAACCAACCCTTGAACACTACCTCAATTTTTTTTGCTTTCTCTTTGCATTACTTATTCAATTTTTAATGTATGTATGTGTATGTGTATATATATATATATATATATATATATATATATATAATTACTGTATTTATACTTCTATGTGTTGCACTTTACATCTGTCACAAATCAACAAATTTCAACAAAATCCAGTGATGTAAGACCTGATTCTGATGTAAAATGAGAAAAAAAACAACAGATGCTGGAAATATGAAATGAAAGTGGTACATGCTTTGTAGGTCAAGCAGCATCTGTGAATATAGAGTTAACATTTCAAGTTGATGACCTTTCATCAATGTAAAGCTTCCTTGAAATCTCTTCAAGGTACTGTATTGGTATTGGTTATTAGTCTGGAGTCTGGAGTTGGCCATGCAGTCCACCAGAAGCATTGTCACATTTACCCAAAATAGAATACAATGCTTGTCGAGTCTTGGAACACTACATCACAGAAACAGGCCTTCCAGCTCATCTAGTCTATACCAAACTAGTAATCTGTCTTGCATAATGTTTATACAGATCAAACCTCTACATGGTGCTTTGTCCTCGAATAAGGTAAAAGAGTAACAGTGCAGCGTAAAGTGTAAAAACTTACGAAAGTGTGCAGTGCAGGTCAATGATGAAGTGCAAGATCATAACAATGTAGATTATGGGGCCAAAAGTCCATCTTGTCATTCAAGTGTCTGATAACAAGGGATCATAGCTGTCCTTGAGCCTGGTATTCTATCCTTTCAGGCTTTTGTATCCTTTGCTTGATGAAAGTGGGGAAAGGAGAGAATATCCCAGAGGTGTGGGTCTTTGATTACGCTGGCTGCTTAACTGGGGCAGTGAGAACTATAGACCGTGTCCACAGAGGGGAGGCCAGTTCCTGTGATGTACTGAACTGTGTCCATAAATCTCTGCAGTTTCTTGTATCACTTGCAGAGCAGTTGCTTTACTAAGCATCCATTTAGAATGTTTTCTGTGCGTCAATACAAATTAGTAACAGTCAATGGGGACATAACAAGTTTCTTTAGCCTTCTGACAAGGTAGAAGTGTTGTGAACTCTCTTGGCTGTGATGTCAGTGTGACTGGAACAGACAAGCTGTTGGTGATATTCATCCACTATGAGAACTGCCTCACTATTTTTGCTCTCTATTTGCACTAGTTAATTTATTAATTTATATATATTTGTAATTTATAGTGTTTTATGTATTGCACTGCACTACTGCTGCAAAACAACATATTTCATGAAATATGACAGTGATAATAAACCTGATTCTGATTCTGATTCTGGAAATTGAACCTCTCAACCATCTCAGTCTCAATGCCGTTGATGTAGAAGTGAGCATGTACACTTTCTGGAGTCAATGATCAACTCTTTTGTTTTTGAACAATGTACAGTGGCATGCAAAAGTTTGGGCACCCCAGTCCAAATTTCTGTTACTGTGAATAGCTAAGCAAGTAAAAGATGAGCTGATTTCCAAAAGGCATAAAGTTAAAGATGACACATCTCTTTAATATTTTAAGCAAGAGAACTTTTTTATTTCCATCTTTTACAGTTTCAAAATAACGAAAAAGGAAAAGGGCCCGAAGCAAAAGTTTGGGCATCCTGCATGGCAGTACTTAGTAACACCCCTTTTGGCAAGTATCATGGCTTGTAAACACTTTCTGTAGCCAGCTAAAAGTCTTTCAATTCTTGTTTGGGGGATTTTCGCCCATTCTTCCTTGCAAAAGGCTTCTAGTTCTGTGAGATTCTTGGGCCGTCTTGCATGCACTGCTCTTTTGAGGTCTATCCACAGATTCTCAATGATGTTTAGGTCAAGTGACTGTGAGGGCCACGGCAAAACCTTCAGCTTGCGCCTCTTGAGGTAGTCCATTGTGGATTTTGAGGTGTCTTTAGGTTCATCATCCTGTTGTAGAAGCCATCCTCTTTTCATCCTTGGCTTTTTTACAGACAGTGTGATGTTTGCTTCCAGAATTTGCTGGTATTTAATTGAATTCATTCTTCCCTCCACCAGTGAAATGTTTCCTTTGCCACTGGCTGCAACACAAGCCCAAAGCATGATCAATCCACCCCTGTGCTTAACAGTTGGAGAGGTGTTCTTTTCATGAAATACTGCACCCTTTTTTCTCCAAACATACCTTTGCTCATTGCAGCCAAAAAGTTCTATTTAACTTCATCAGTCCACAGGACTTGTTTCCAAGATGCATCAGGCTTGTTTCGATGTTATATTCAAGTTATACAACATAACACCACTCCAAAGATCATTATCTTGTTGGGGTGGAGAGGCTTGTGTATTCCTGAGATCCCAATAGCAGAGCTGTCTGAAGTTTAACCATCTTGCACTTAGTTCCTGCTAGGGTCACCCATGGGGGTAAGGTCAAAGGGAAAGTTCCAGAGAGAGGGTGATCCACTCAATACCTCATTGGTGGAGCTAGCAGAAGATGATGACACATCACAATGGCAGAGAAGAGTCCCCAGTCATCTTGAATTCCATGCCACGGGACCCTGATCCCAAACTGTCAAGGACCGTGTGGTGACTGTCTTTGGATCAGTCATGCACAGATATCTTCCATTAAGAGAGTCCACCCTAACACCCCGCAATATGTGGCTCCCAGATCAGCCTTCTGAAAACCCACTAATAGACAACCCCTTTGGAGAACATCATACTCAACTCGAGTGGTTTGCATAACAAGTTGCAGTCGATGTTTTGGACCTAGACCCTTCATCTGGATTTAAGCTTCTTTGTGGTAGGCATACCTTGAAGAGACTTCACAGTAGCACAGCAAATCATAAACACAAACATGAGAGATTCTACAGATGCTGGAAATCCAGTGCGGTTGATGTTTCAGGCAATGACCTTTCCTCTCTGGTAAGTTTTCAGCTGAGGATGAAGAGACTGTTTAATGCTCTCTATAGATGCTGCCTGGCCCGCTGAGTTCCTACAACATTCTGAGTGTTCTGCTCCGGATTTCCAACATCTGCGGAATCTTGTGTTTATATTTTTCCCCTCAGATTGGCTTATTAGGGTGAAAGGTGAAATATTTAAGGGCTATGCAAGAGAAAACCTCTTCGCTCAGAGGAAAAAGCTGTCAGCAGAAGTGGTGGTCATTGTGTGAATGATATCACCGGAGAAAAGTACTGGTTGATTATGAAGCTGCCTCTTTATTCGACAAAACAAGATACAGCAGGCATCATAATGAGGCCCTTTCGGTTGAAAGTTCTGCCTGGCCAACATGGGGCTCGATATTTTGTGTGCTAAACATCATGGGACAATTCCATAATTACAATGCATTCACAATGCTTTCTTTGAGACTATACACAAACATCACACCTTCCTATTCGCACTCACACCACAGACATCTAAATGAATTTTAATCAGCAATGTCTGGTCTGAGTTGCAAGGCTTTTAGGACCCTATTGCTTAGAGCTACATTTCAAGTTAAATCTACAATTTATATTCAGATCTCAAGGTTGGTGGATGAGGTCATTTGCTAAATGAAAATGTGTTAAAGCCAAAAATCACTCTAACAGTAGTTGCAGATTTAATTGTAACATTTAAGAAAAGTTTGGATAGGTACATGGATGAGAGGGGTTTAGGAGGGTATAGTCCAGGTGCAAGTAGATGGGAAATGCAGAAGGTCAGGTCAGCATAGATTGGATGGGATGAATGGCCTGTTTCTGTGCCGGAGTACTCTTGAGTCCAAATTACTGTTCTGCATGTGTAAGCTTGGATTCGTGAAAGGAGTGATATGATCCATTTGCTGTACAGCTTCAAGTGGGTATCATGTTTAGTGTTTCTACTTCTGAGAGTAGCCAGACGAATGCTTAGCCAAGCAGGGATCATATCTGAACACTTTTCCATCTATGTGCTGTACTGCTGAATGATATGGTCCAATTTTCTAGTGTGCCATGGATAGTTCTTTGGAGCATGTGTGAAACCCAGAGGGCAAGGTCAAGTGGAAAAATGGAGCAAACACGTATCCATCCAAAAATTGTTTTCAGCTGATAGCATGTTTCATAGAAACCATAGAAACTACAGCACAGAAACAGGCCTTTTGGCCCTTCTTGGCTGTGCCGAACCATTTTCTGCCTAGTCCCACTGACCTGCACATGGACCATGTCCCTCCATACACCTTCCATCCATGTATCTGTCCAATTTATTCTTAAATGTTAAAAAAGAACCCGCATTTACCAACACACATCAAAGTTGCTGGTGAACGCAGCAGGCCAAGCAGCATCTGTAGGAAGAGGTGTAGTCGACGTTTCAGGCCGAGACCCTTCGTCAGGACTAACTGAAGGAAGAGTGAGTAAGGGATTTGAAAGTTGGAGGGGGAGGGGGAGATCCAAAATGATAGGAGAAGACAGGAGGGGGAGGGATAGAGCCGAGAGCTGGATAGGTGATAGGCAAAAGGGGATACGAGAGGATCATGGGACAGGAGGCCCGGGAAGAAAGACAAGGAGGGGGGGACCCAGAGGATGGGCAAGAGGTATATTCAGAGGGAGAAAAAGGAGAGTGAGAGGAAGAATGTGTGCATAAAAATGAGTAACAGATGGGGTACGAGGGGGATGTGGGGCATTAGCGAAAGTTAGAGAAGTCGATGTTCATGCCATCAGGTTGGAGGCTACCCAGACGGAATATAAAGTGTTGTTCCTCCAACCTGAGTGTGGCTTCATCTTTACAGTAGAGGAGGCTGTTGGTAGACATGTCAGAATGGGAATGGGATGTGGAATTAAAATGTGTGGCCACTGGAAGATCCTGCTTTCTCTGGCGGACAGAGCGTAGATGTTCAGCCTGATGTTCTTCTCACCCTGTCTCTTGCACTCACAGCTATCTGGACTATTCCTCTTCTCACCCTGTCTCTTGCAAAAACGCCATCCCCTTCTCGCAATTCCTCCGTCTCCGCCGCATCTGCTCTCAGGATAAGGCTTTTCATTCTAGGACGAGGGAGATGTCTTCCTTTTTTAAAGAATGGGGCTTCCCTTCCTCCACTATCAACTCTGCTCTTAAACACATCTCCCGCATTTCACGTACATCTGCTCTCACTCCATCCTCCCGCCACCCCACTACGAATAGGGTTCCCCTGGTCCTCACCTACCACCCTACCAGCATCCGGGTCCAACATATTATTCTCCGTAACTTCCGCCACCTCCAACGGGATCCCACCACTAAGCACATCTTTCCCTCCCCCCCTCTCTCTGCATTCCGCAGGGATCGCTCCCTACACAACTCTCTTGTCCATTCGTTCCCCCCCATCCCTCCCCACTGATCTCCCTCCTGACACTTATCCGTGTAAGCGTAACAAGTGCTACACATGCCCTTACACTTCCTCCCTTACCGCCATTCAGGGCCCCAAACAGTCCTTCCAGGTGAGGCAACACTTCACCTGTGAGTCGACTGGGGTGATAGACTGCGTCCGGTGCTCCCGATGTGGCCTTTTATATATTGGCGAGACCCGACGCAGACTGGGAGACCGCTTTGCTGAACATCTACGCTCTGTCTGCCAGAGAAAGCAGGATCTCCCAGTGGCCACACATTTTATTTCCACATCCCATTCCCATTCTGACATGTCTATCCACGGCCTCCTCTACTGTAAAGATGAAGCCACACTCAGGTTGGAGGAACAACACCTTATATTCTGTCTGGGTAGCCTCCAACCTGATGGCATGAACATCGACTTCTCTAACTTCCGCTAATGCCCCACCTCCCCCTCGTACCCCATCTGTTACTCATTTTTATGCACACATTCTTTCTCTCACTCTCCTTTTTCTCCCTCTGGTCCTCTGAATATACCTCTTGCCCATCCTCTGGGTCCCCCCCCCCTTGTCTTTCTTCCCGGACCCCCTGTCCCATGATCCTCTCGTATCCCTTTTGCCTATCACCTGTCCAGCTCTTGGCTCTATCCCTCCCCCTCCTGTCTTCTCCTATCATTTTGGATCTCCCCCTCCCCCTCCAACTTTCAAATCCCTTACTCACTCTTCCTTCAGTTAGTCCTGACGAAGGGTCTCGGCCTGAAACATCGACTGCACCACTTCCTAGAGATGCTGCTTGGCCTGCTGTGTTCACCAGCAACTTTGATGTGTGTTGCTTGAATTTCCAGCATCTGCAGAATTCCTGTTGCCCGCATTTACCACCTCGTCCTTGTGCTTCAGAGTTCTTGTGAAGATCAGATCCAGTGTACTTGTTTTCCTCTGTGTGAATGAAATCTCACAAAGTACAAGGATTTAGATCCTAAGAGCTATTCAAGATGCAATTATCGATGGAATTGCCTTCTGATGTTAATGATGTTCTGCAGCTGTTTGATCAGCAGATTTGTAGGCTTTGTTTGATGCTGGCAGCTCCAGCTTTCTTTTCTGTTCTGGAGTGAATAATGAAGAGACAATATTTAAGGATGAGCTGCTATTATATAACCAGCTTGTAATGGACAGCTGCCAAGCTCTGTGCTACTGACTCAGGATGTGTTTTAGTTGTGACTGAGAAGTTTATCGTTAAAATGGCCACTTCTGCACTGACTGGATAAAAATAGCAAACTCTGTATCTCTGAGATAGAACAGATTAATTTTATTCTACTTCAGTGTTTTGTTCCAAAGATTTACTTTGGAAGCAACGCCACACAGTTCATCATGGGTAAAGCCCTCCCGACCAATGAGCACATCTACATGAACACTGCCATAGGAAAGCAGCATCCATCATCAGAGATCCTCACCAGTCACTTGCTGCAGACATCAGGTAGAAGTCCGCTCCTGCAGAAATCAGTTTGATAACTCTGTAACCCTGAGACACTGTCTCCAAGGTATGGGAGTCCTAAACTAGACGGTATAAGTTTAAAGTGAGAGGAAAAAATCCAAACAGGACCTGACAAACAAGTCTTTCATATGAAGGAAGGTGGGTATGTAGAGCAAGCTTCCAGAGGAAGCAACAGTAAGACTCAGCGTCAGTAAGACCAAAGAACTGATGTGGACTTCAGAAAGGGCAAGGTGAAGGAACACACCAGTCCTCATAGGAGGATCAGAAGTGGAGAGAGTGAGCAATTTCAAGTTCATGGGTGTCAGTATCTTTTAGGACCTAACCTGGACCCAACATATTGATGCAGCCATAAAGAAGACAGTGGTATATTTCTTTAGAAGTTTAAGGAGATTTGGTATGTCACCAAGTTTCTTGGCAAGTTTCTACAGATGTACAGTGGAGAGCATTCTAACTGGCTGCAGCAACCACTGGTATTGGGGGAGGGAGGGGTTAGCTATTGCACAGGATTGAAGTAAACTGCAGAGAGTGATAAAATTAGTCAGCTCCATCATGGGCACTAGCCTCTATAGTGTCCAGGACATCTTCAATGAGTGGTGTCTTAAAAAGACAACATCCACCTTTAAGGTCCTCTGCCATCCAGGATATGTCCTCTTCTCATTGCCACCATCAGAGAGGAGATACAGGAGCCTGAAGGCACACACTCAACAGTTCAGGAACAGCTTCTTCCCCTCTGCCATCTGATTTCTGAATGGACATTGAACCCATGAACAATATCTCACCTTTTTTTGCAATATATATACACTTACTGTACTTCACAGCTTTTTCTCTGTATTATTATGTATTGCATTGTACTGCTGCCACAAAGTTAATGAATTTCACAATATATGGCAGTGATATTCAACATCATTTTAATTCTGGTTCTAATTCCGAGACATGTACATTTGCAAGGTTTTATAAGTTTGAACAAATGGGTGCATAGGAAAAGTCTAGACGGGGAATTGGCCAAACATGGCACATGGGATGAGCTCAGTTAAGCAATTCGTTTAGTAGAGTGAAGAGGGTTGAAGGCCCTATTTTCAGTGTTGTATAATTTTATCACTGTTGATCCAGATCCTGATTCAAAGAGCTCTTCAGCACATTAGTTGGTTGATTTATGCAACAAACCAATTTCCACCAATTTCCCCCTTCCTGAAATTTTATTTAATTATGTTCAGGTGAGGACTTAATTCTACCTGCTCAGCATTCTAATTTGCTGTGTAATTAAACATTGTTTCTCTGAGGAATTAAAACTCTGGAAACACACAAATGCCTAAAACTGTTGGACTAATGTTATTTTGAGCAACTTTGCTTGGCTTTTTCTTATGTTGTTTTATGTAGATCAAGTGAAAAGTCTAGAAATCTCAGCAGATTAGTTGGCACCTGTGAAAAGTTGATGTTTCAGGTTCAAATTCTGGCTCTTTTTCTCTCCCCACAGATGTTGCCTGACCTTTTGGGCAATTTTCCAACAGCTCTGGGTTATTGGCATTTCTAAGTAGTGAACCTGCTTCACATATTCTCAATCAGAACATCTGATTGCACTGGGTGTAATGAAACCATGTTCAAATTAAAAGAGCATTACCTTTTACCAGGGTGATCAGATCAAATATTACTCCACAAACTTTGCTCTGCAATCAAATTTTGTTCTATAAACAAATCAAAAATTTCTCCTTTAATGGGGCAGTCTCGAGCCAGAGGGCACTGCCTCAGAATACAAGGATGTCCCTTTAAAACAGAGTTGAAGAGGAATTTCTTTTGCCAGAAGGTGGTGAATCTGTGGAATTCATTGCCAGAGTTGACTGTGGAGATCAAGTCATTAGGTGTATTTAATACAGAGGTTGAATGGTTCTTGCTTATAGTAAGAGCATCAAAGGTTACATGGAGAAAGCAGGAGAATGGGTTTGGCAGAGCAGACTCAATGGGTTGAATGGCATAGCTGCGCTCCTGTCTCTTATGATCTTATGGTCTAAACTAGTAAACTTAACATTTGTCATGGAGAAAATGCAAGAGATTATTAATCAAGGTTCTGTAATGTGACTCTCAGGAAAATTTAGGGTAACAGTCAAAATCAACATGCTAAAGTGATAGGAGATTCATATTTGTGTGTTTTACTGGCAATCTCTGAAGGAGAAACAAGTATTTTAGATAAAGGTGAACTGGTGAGGTTACTATATTTAGACTTACAAAAGTCTTTCATAAGGTATCATACCCAAGGTTATTGCTGAAAAGAAAAGCTTATGGTTTAGAAGGTAACATATCGGCATGAACAAATGATAAGCTGGCTAACAGGAATGAGAAAATGGGAAAAAAAGATAGTTCTTTTCTGGTTGTCATAATGTAAGCAGTGATATGACATAGGGACAGAGACTGGGTCCTCTACCTTTAGAACGTAAAACACTGAACACAACAGCACAGTATAGGCCCTTTGGCCCACAATGTTAGCCAACTTTTTAACCTACTCTAAGATCAACCTAACCCTTCTCTCCCAAATATCCCTCCATTTTTCTTTCATCCATGTGCTTATCTAAAAGTCTCTTAAATGTCCCTAATGTATCTGCCTCTACCACCACTCCTAGAAGGACTTTCAACACACCTACAACTCTCTGTGGAAAAAAAAACAACCTCCCTCTTATGTCCTCCATATACTGTACTTTCCTCCAATCACCTTAAAGTTATGCCCCCTCCTTTTAGCCATCTGCACTCTGGGAATGTCTCTGGCTGTCCACTCAATCTATGCCTCTTATTATCTAATACACCCCTGTCAAGCCTCCTCTCATCTTCACTCCAAAGACGAAAGCACTAGCTCATTCAGCCTATCCTCATAAGACATCTTCTCTAATCCAGGCAGCATCCTGGTAAACTCCTCTGCACCTTCTCTAAAGCTTCCACATCCTTGCTATAATAAGCCCACCAGAAATGAACACAATATTCCAAGCAACATACATCAAAGTTGCTGGTGAACGCAGCAGGCCAAGCAGCATCTATCGAAGGGTCTCGGCCTGAAACGTCGACTGCGCCTCTTCCTATAGATGCTGCTTGGCCTGCTGCGTTCACCAGCAACTTTGATGTATGTTGCTTGAATTTCCAGCATCTGCAGAATTCCTGTTGTTTACAATATTCCAAGTGTGGTTTACCTGGGCTTTTATACAGATGCAACATTACCTCATGGCTTTTGAACTCAATCAGCCAACTAATGAAGGGAAACACGCCATACGCCTTTTTATGTACCCTATCAACTTGCTCGGAAACTTTGAGAGATCAGCTGGTCATTTTGCAAGTTATATAGAATTACTAGTGTGAAGGTACTGGAGATATGGTTGTTATATTAGCCAATGATGAAGGATGGGAATGTATGTAATGAAGATACTATAAGCAGGCAACAACACAAATTTTGATTTGATTAAATGGTGAATGTGACTATTCCTGCTCCTCATTATATGTTTGTAAATTCCAAGATTTTTTATGCTGACATGAAACAAGGATTGTAGCAAAAGCCCCTCCACCTGTCAAGCTCCTGTGTGTTCCCAGAGCCAACAGCCGTCACATTCCACTCAACATTTGATATTTGTGCTTGTTACTTGAAATCACAGCCCTATTCCTAACCAGACATTCAACCAAGCCTATTTTTAAAAGTGTTAATTGATACATATGTAATTTGCCAATTAAGAAAGATTGTCCTGTGTATCAATGACTGTTCACAAAATCTGTTGCTTGAAACTTTAGCTCCTGCTGATTCTGAACCTGCCCTTCCAATCTTAGGTGAACAATCCTATTCATGCATGTCTTCTATATTCTTATCAATGAAAAAAAATCTGCAATAACTTTTTTCCCCAATGAAAATAAATTCAGTTCTGCAATTTACAGTTTAAAGCTGAGTGATCATTTGCTGTTGAACGTTTAAGCATTTTTTTTCTCTCTGGAGTAGGAGAAAAGTCCTGCTAATTCTGGCTCACAGTGAGTTCAGGAGCTGGGTTTGTTTACAATAATGACCTAATTAATGCAGTAAAAATGGGCTGCCAGATTAATTCAGGCACCTAGCTTGTACTTTAAATAAATTAATTTATAAAAAAACTACCAAATATTAAAAGGCCTGTTTACATACTGCATGAGGTTGCTCATCTCATCCCATACCAAACTTATCAAATATTGAAAGGCCAAGGTAAAGTGGAGAGGATGGTTTCGATAGTGAGGATTCTATGACCAGAGAGCACAGTCTCAGAATGCAAGGACATCCCTTTAGAACAGAGATGAGAAGAAATTTGTAGAATTCATTGCCACAGATGGCTGTGGAGCCCAAGTTATTGGGTATATTTAAAGTGGAGGTTGATAGGTTCTCGATTTGAAAGAGCATCAAATGCTACAGGAAGAAGGCAGAATCCTGGACTGTACAGAAATCTAATGGTGGAGGAGAAGAAGCTGTTATGAAGATAGTGAGTGTACATCTTTAAGCTCCTGTACCTTCTCTCTGATTGCACAAAGAATGCATGCCCCTGATGGTGAAGGCCTTTGAAAATAGATATTGCCTTCTTGACAACCAGCCTCTTGAAGATGTCCTTGATGGCGGAGAGGATTGTTCCCATGATGCAACTGGCTGAGTCTACAACCCACTGCAGCCTCTTGCATTGGAGGTTTCTTACTAGGCAGTGATACCACTGCACAGAATGTTCTCCATTGTACATCTGCAGAAATTTGCAAGAATCTTTTGCGACAATAATAAATAAGTACCAAGTTATTATGACTTTGAAAAAGGAAAGTTAAGAAAGAGGACATTCAATCTATTAAGTCTACATCAATTTCCACTGGAGCTATCCCAAGTCACTGTTCCCTGTTCATTCAGCATTGCCCTGTAATTGTCTGTTCAGTTCAATTTTTCCATACATTTTTTTCAGGATTAGTGTTTGCATCTTCAGTTTTCCGGGTGAGAAGATTTATTACTGATTTGGTCTCTAATTATGATTCCCAGAACAGGATGCAGCAGAACCGTGTGATGGATTACAATTACCTCCCAATCCTGTAACTATGCTGCCTGAAAGAACAAAAGTAGCAGGTTTCAAATGCAGGATGCCATCCAAGTAATCTCTTTCTGACTTGAAATTGTTTCTTTATTGAAATGTAAACAAATGCCGATGCAGAACATCTGAAATTAAACAACGAGAGGCTGAAATACACAACAGCTTGGACAGAGCCGCACGTAGCTGCAGAAAATGGAAGTAGTTTAGTTGGACATCCTGACCAGCAGAGATAAGATGGGCCAAAGGGCTTGTTTCCATGCTGCATGAGGTTCTTCTTCTTCTTCTCTGTCTTGTTTTACGGTGGTTGGCACCCAGGTTAATGGTGCATTACCGCCACCTCCTGCTCAGGAGCGTGCAATAGACTTACATTCTAAATCCCTTCACCCAATCACACACACACGCATACCCTAACCTACACTTTATTCTCCCATCTTTGGCTATCTTAGTACCCTATTCCTGCTTATCTATCATATCCTATCAAATACCCCTGTACCCCTTAAGAAAGCTAAAAATACCCTGACCTGTGCTCTCTCACCCATGCCCAGCAACCCTTTTAATGTGAATTCCTGCACCTCCAATTCCCTTAGATTAATTCTCATCATCTCTCTGTATCCCATACTTCCTGCAACTCAGAACTACATGTTCTACTGACTCCTCTTCCTGACATTCCTCACACAATCCTGTCTGGGGTTTCCCTATCATTTTCAATGTTTTGTTTAATGCACAGTGCCCCAGCCTTAACCTAGTCCACACAGTTTCCTCTCTTCTGTATCCACTACCTACCCTAGTACCTGCGATACTTTTTTGTATTTGATATAAATGCCTCCCTTTCCCCTCCCTGTTCCATCTTTCTTGCTACATTTGGTTGATTTCTGCTTTACTGATACTAATGTCCATTTCTATATTTTCTTTAACGCCCTCTTTACCAACTCATCCACCCTCTCATTCCCCTTCACCCCTATATGTGCTGGAACCCATAGAAAGTTTACCTGACCTCCCTGATTTGCAATTCTTGTGACTGACTGAAGGAGTTCATAAAGTACATCTTGCTGACTCTTTGAGTGAAAAGACCTTAAACTTGCTAGAACTGAGGATGAACCTGAGCATATCAACACTTCGACTTGTCTATCTTTCTCCACCCATCGCAACACAACCAACACTGCCAGCATCTCCACTGTATACACCCCTAACTTATTAGATATTCTTCTGCTGGTTCCAATTTCTTTTGCTGGTATAGCCACCCCAAACCCTGTCACTTCTGTTTCAGGTTCCTTAGCACCATCCGTATAAATCTGAGTATAACACTATATTTTTCCATCACATGACAGTTAAATGCACTTACCAAATCAGTTTTATATTTTCCTTTCCTTTTTACCTCTAACAAATGCCAGTCTATGTCAGGCCATACAGGCTTCCATGGAGCTACAACCGGATAAACTACTGAAGGACTTACTCTTAGATCAAACACTCCATATTCTTTAGCAATATCATTCCCTACCTGACTAAAGTTATCCCTCTGAAACCTCCCATTTTCCCCGCACTCCTGCAACACTCCTTTAGTAGGGTGAGAATCATTGTGTCCCTGCAAATTAGCCCAGCAGTTTGCCATCAATTACATCCTCCTTAGTTCCAAAGGCATTACTCCCACTTCTACCTGTAGGACTGATATTGGTGATGTTTTAAAAGCCCTACTGCACACTCTCAAAGCCTGAGCCTGAATCACATCCAGTTTCCTTATAAGAGACTTAGCTGCTGATATATATGCTACATTTCCATAGTCCAACACAGATCTTACTAAAGCCACATACATTCACTTCAAAGCTGAACAACTTGCTCCCCATTCCCTACCAGTCAAACATCTCATCACATTTATTACTTTTTTACATTTCTCCTCAACTTTCCTGATATGGAAAAGTTAATCGTGAATCAAATACAACTCTCAGAAATTTAAATGATCCAACTACTGCATGAGGTTATTGGTTTCCTCTCAATCCTAATATGGAAGGCCTAGATAGAGTGGACGTGGAGAGGATGGTTCCAATAGTGGGAGAGTCTAGGACCAAAGGGCATTGCCTCAGAATAGAGCAATGTTCCTTTATAACAGAGATGAGAAGAAATTTAATTATCTAGATGATGGTGAATCTGTGAAAATCATTGCCATAAGTGGCTGTGGAGGACAGGCCATTGGGTATTTTAAAATTGGAGGAGGATAGGATCTTGATGAGCAAGGACGTTAAAAGTTCTGTTCTAGGGAGAAGGCAGTTGAATGGGGTTGAGTGGAAGCTGAGCACTGAACTGGCTCCACAGCTGTGGACTTACTTTAGGGAATTTTGCAGTTAATATTCTGCATACATTTTTGTTTTTTTTTCCTGTTGTTTGCACGACTTGTTCTTTTTTTCACTTATTGGGTATTTGACAGTCTCTGTCGTGTGGGTTTTATTGTGTTTCTTTGTTCTGCGGCTGCCTGCAAGAAGATGAATCTCGATGTTGTATTCAGTGTACCTACTTTGATCATTTGAACTTTGAACTTTGAACTTTAAATCAGCCCTGATCAAATGGCGGACAGACTCATTGCACTGAACGGTATAATTCTGCTCCTCTGTCTCATAGCCTAACAGCAGTGATGGGATTCCTTCCACCCTTCCAACATACCAGTTCTGTAATTAACATCACCTTCAATAAGATGCCACCATGACATAGATCTTCCTCTCCAAATCTGTGACGCTCTGGCTAATTTTTCATATTGCCAATATCCTATCTTCCCATGCAACCCGAGGAGATACAAAACTTGCCTTGCATCACTTCTTGGGACATAAGCGCATTTACCAGGTAAAGGAATAATTCAACTGCACAGCCACTGCCGCCTTGGGAAAAGCCACTTTATTTATGCCTCTATCTATCCATCTTAAACACCTCTATCAAGTCACCTCTCATCCTCCTTTGTTCCAAAGAGAAAAGCCCAAGCTCACTCAGTGTTTCCTCATTAGACATTTTCTCCAATCCAGGCTGCATGCTGGTAAATTTCCTCCGCACCTTCTCTAAAGCTTCCATGTCCCTTTAGTGTACTGAATTCAGTGCACCCTGAATCTCACACCCACTATGATTTCTCTCGCCTCATTCTCTTCTACACAGAGTCAAAGAATACTGCAGCACGGAAACTGGCCCTTCACCTATCTTATTTGTGCCAAACTATTATTCTGCCTAGTCCTATTGACCTTCACCTGGAAAATACCCCTCTATACCCCTCCCATCCATATCACCTTTAACCCATGACCTCCAGTCCTAGTCTCACCCAACTGGAGTGGAAGAAGCTTGCTTGTATTTTACCCTATCTCTACCCATTATAATTTTGCATTCCTTTATGAAGTCTCCCCTCATTCTCCTATGGTTCAGGCAATAAAGCGCTAACCTTTTCAACCTTTCCCTATAGTTCCGGTCCTCAAGTTCCATTATCAGCCTTGTAACTAACTCTTTTAAAGATTTCAGGGAACTGCATCGAACCTCCCAATCAGGTGTATCCATGTTTCTCTTTATCTCCTGTTTACAAAATAACCACTAGTGTTTAATGCAGGAGTAAGGCTAACCATCTCCTCAACCTATTCCGCCATTTGATCAGATCATTGCTGTGACAGCAGTAACTTCACCTTCACATTCTATTCTACTCATGACTCTTATTCACGTTCCCCAAAAAGATGATAGCATTCCTTTAGTTTTCCTAATTATTTGCAAAACAGCATAGTTACCTTTGGTGAATCATGCACTCCATTCCACAGACCTTTTTAATTTGAGCGTTCTGCAATCTGTCATCGGTTAGAAAGTATGCTGCTCTTTATTGTTTTTGCCAAAATAGACTATTGTCATTTTCTCATTGCGTACTACATTTTGTGGATGTTTTCCCACCTACTTACCCTCGGTAGCCCAATGATGGTGGTTGGATCAGCTGTGATTAATAAACGTTCACCACCCTCTCAAATCTGGTATCAACAACCTATCACAGGCATTCCCCTTGTTTACTCCAACCCTTCCACCTCTGCAACTTAAATCAAGATTTCATTTCTGGTTGCCTCATTATAGGTGGAAGGTTGAAGCCTCAGACAGTGTGCAAAGGGCATTTACCGGCACGTTGCCTGGATTGGAGAGTGCGTTTTATGAGAAAAGGATGAGTCGGCTGCTTTGGAGTGAAGGAGATGAGAGGTGACTTGACAGAGGTGTATAAGATTATAAGAAAAATACGGAACTATGCAAAGGTCTTAGGCATGCATATATGCAGCTAGGGTGCCCAAGACGTTTGCACTGTACTGTAGGAATTTTATGTATTGCATTGTACTGCTGCCATAAAAACGTTATCATTTTAAAATGCGTGGAGAAGTGGAGGAAAGTTTAAGGGATATGCAATGGAGGTCTATGGGCTGTATAGGAGGGAAAATTGGTCTTGGAGTAGGTTAAAAGGTTAGCATAATATTGTGGGCTCAAGGGCCCATAATGTATTGTATTGTTCTATATTCTAAGTATAATTTCTGCCTTTCCTTAATTGTAAGTAAGTGTCTTCAATGTGAAACACTAACACTATTTCTCAATGCACAAATGTTATCAGACTTTCTGAGTACTTGAAGCATTTTCTGTTCTTATCTCTGTGTCTTTGTGTTTGCTGAACTTCTGATCTATGACCACCAAGGCAGGGGCAATAGACTTCTGCATTTGCTCAAGAAGTGTCTGAGGGATGCTATAACCATTACCCTTTGTTGGAAGATGGGACATGCTGTGAATGTCACTGTCTTAATCTCAGTTCACTGTCTTAATCATGCTTTCCAAATTGTTGAACTGTAACTCTCAGACTCCTATTGAATGAAGCTGTTTGTATGCTGGCAAGCTTTCCAGTTGTTAGCTGGAGTTATTACTCTTTGTGTGCACAAGTCTGTAAAGTGAGTGAAATGACATTTGACTATGAACACAGAGCCTGTTGGCCTTGCCCTCTCTGACAACCATATTCTTTCTTAATACAATCGGGTGTTGCGACTCGCCCTAAAGCAGAAGTAATAATTGATAATGTCTTTCAGCTGGCAGTTAACCTGATCCAAAATGGAGAGGAATCTTGGACTTCTGTAAACTCTTAAAATTAATAATTCAGTTTGTGAGAACTCTATTAGCTCAATCGGTACGGAAGCTGTCAATTAGATCATTTTTCAGATTTTACTTTTTTTGCTGGGTGGGTCTGTACTGGACGATTATTGTACTTTACAAATGTACATTCTTTACAGCACCTCATTATAAAGGAACTAAAGTGGTAACACTTAACAGGTCTTCCATCTGCCAGAGAGTGCTGGAACTAAACTAATACTGTTCAGGTGCCAAGTAAAATCAAGATGGAATTTGCATTCCAAAAGGTTACAATATACACTCTAATCTCATCCTGGAGACACAGAGAGACAGCAGATGCGGGAATGGATCAACACACAGAAATCTCTGAGGAACTTAGCAGGTCAGGCAATATCTGAGGAGGGAAGATGACAGCTGATGTTTTGGGCCAAGACCCTTCATCAGTACTGGAAAGGAAGAGGGCAGAAGCCAGTTTAAAAGGGTGGAGGCAGTGAGAGGAGGTGATAGATGAATCTAGGTGGAAGGGAAATCCATTCTGGTCAGTTCTTTGCCTCTTCCACCTGTCATCCACTAGCTTCTTGCATCATTTCCACTTCTTACTCCCCTCTCCATCTTCCCATCTTCCCCCCCCCCCACCCGGATTGGTCTGAGTAGACGAGAGAATCAAGGAGCAAAAGTGGTTGCTTAATGGATTTTATTATTGGAAGTGAGGACAGTAAATGAAGGCTCCTCCTAACCTGGGCTACCTTTTCTTTCTTTGATACACTCTCAAACACCGTCCAAATTATCTTTTGAAGGTTCCTCTTCATGTGCGAGGCAGCTGGTGATCTAGCTCTGCCCACAGTTCATTCATCCTCCAAAACTTTTACTGCTGTCCTACCTATTGTAGGAACCAAGCTGCCTCAGACAACGCTAAGGAGTTCAAACTATGGGTGAACTTTCTGGTCAAGATGGTGCCAAGCTGTGTCCTCTGTCAAGATTGTGGTAGTTAGGGATGGTTTTGGGGACAGAGAAGGGAATTGGAGATCATGTTAGAGTTTAGGGACAGGGATGTGGGAGAGGCGCCAGGAAGTGTAGAGACACAGGCAGGTTGCTCCCAGTTAATGCAAACGATACATTTCACTGTATGCTTCCATGTCCAAGCGATAAATTATTCTGAATCTGAATTTGAATCTTTCCTCTTCACCTTCTGTATCACATATCCAAGAGAGATTGCTGTTTAGTCCAATCTCTTAATGAGTCTGAATCACATTCCCAGCTGCAAATTCATCTCTGACCACCCATGGGTTTTCTAACAGAAATATATCACATATAAAAAGCTGGAGGTTTGCTTTGGCTCACTCTTCGTACACGATAGAAAGGTTGGGATCTTGTGTTGGTGACTGAGTGGTGGCAGTTGTCCGTGGAATTACAAGACTAATCATACCTATTTAAACTGTAGTCACCATTTAGTAAGTGACAAATTTCAGTGTAATTTTCTGGCTCTAAAGTATGCTCAATGACAACTTTATTAGGCACCTCCTGTATCTAATAAAGTGGCCACTGAGTGCATGTTTATGGTGTTCTGCTGCTGTAGCCCATCTACTTCAGGATTTGACTTTTTGTGCCACCTGAGATGCTCTTCTGTATGCCACAGTTGTTATTTGGGTTATTGTCATCTTCCTATCAGCTTGAATCAGTCTGGCTACTCTCTTCTGACATCTGTCATTAGCAAGGCATTTTCACCCACAGAAAAGCCGCTCATTGGATGTCTTTGTCTTTCACACCATTCTCTGTAAACTCTGGAGATTGCTGTGCATGGAAACCCAGGAAATCAGCAGTTTTTGAGATACTCAAACCAGCCCATCTGCCTAGCCCAGCCCAGCCAATCATTCCAGGGTCAAAGCCACTTAGAACACATTTCTCCCCATTCAGATGTTTGGTCTGGACTAATGACTAAACCTCTTGGCTATATCATCATCCTTTTATGCATTGACTTGCTGCCACATGATTGGCCAATTAAATATTTGTGTTAAAGAGCAGGTGTACAAGCGTGCCTAATAAACTGGCCATTGAGTGTATGTTAATATATTTCAAACATGCCCAAGCTGGCAGGTAAATAGCAGCTCATTTTTCTCCGAAGAAGGGGAACGTATTCAATCAGACAGTGTTTCTCTGCTGGTTTTGATTTCACAAAACAATATTTAAATTTAGAAGTTAGTGATTGGTGCAATGCAGCAGAATGCTTTTGTTTGTGATGCTTCCCTCTCTCTCTTCATAAGTTACAAATTTTCTGCAGGTTCTGTGTCTGAGGTAAATTTTGTAGTCACTGCATAACTTGTCACTGTGAAGTTTATTACTTTCTGGTAGTTGATATAGCAATTGGAAATTAAACATTTGACAAACTTGAGAATTTATTATCTAGGAATTTTAAAATTCTACTTAGGGTTTTTGCATGGCTAATCTTTATTTGTCACATGTACATTGAAACATCGAGTGAAATGTGTCGTTTGCATCAGATCAAATCACCAAGGATTGTACTGGGCCTGCAAAGGTTGCCAAGCTCCTGATACGAACATAGCATGCATGCAGCTTACTAACCCTAACCTTTGGACTGTGGGAGAAAACCGGAGCACCCCGAGGAATCCCACACGGTCATGAGGAGAACGTACGAACTCTTTACGGGTGGGAATTGAACCCAGATTGGAGATCGCTGGTGCTGGGAGGTGATGTGGTAACCACTTACACTAGTCCTAAATCATCAGATTTAGGCTTTAAAAAAGCAGACATATTTGTGATTCCCCCAGAGCTGTTTCTATGCAGTGGGCTGGGATGCATAAATGGTGTCTCTCAGACCATTCCTCAAAAAATATTGCAATGTTCTGAGTGGAATGCTTTGGGGAAAGACTGTTCCTATCCCTGCCTCTAATAATATTAAGCTTTTCTGTAAGGTCACCCATCTTTCTCCAAGGAATAAAGCTCTGGTCTGGATAACCTCTTCGTAGAACTCAAGCCCTCTAGTCCTGGCAACATCCTTTCTGCACTCTTTTCAATTTAACTAAATAAAGTAAAGGCTCCGTTAGTCTTGCGAGACCATGGATCTGCGCCTGGAAAGTCTTCATTCTCCAGGGTGCAGGCCTGGCCAAGGTTGTATGGAAGACCAGCAGTTGCCCATGCTGCTAGTCTCCCCTCTCCACGCCACCAATGTTGTCCAAGGGAAGGGCATTAGGACCCATACAGCTTGGCACCAGTGTCATCGCAGAGCAATGTGTGATTAAGTGCCTTGCTCAAGGACACAAAACGTTGCCTCGCCGGGGCTCAAACTCACGACCTTCAGGTCGCTAGTCCAATGCCTTAACCACTTGGCCACATGCCCACACCAGTTTAGCTACATCATTCCTACAACATAGCAACCAAATCTGTACACAGTACTGCAGATTTGCCCTTCCCAATGACTTACAACTATGTCATAATGAATGCCTTGACTAGTAAAGGCCAGCGCAGTAAACGCCTTTTTCACCACCCTGCCTACCATGCAACTGACACCCTCGAGGGTCCCAGCCCGAAACGTCAACTGTACCTCTTCCTATAGATGCTGCCTGGCCTGCTGTGTTCCACCAGCATTTTTTGTGTGTGTTGCTTGAATTTCCAGCATCTGCAGATTTCCTGGTGTCCACCATGCAACTGATGGGGCTTTCAATGAGCTACACACTTGTGCTCCTACGTTCCTCTGTTCCTGTATTCTCCTTTGCTTCCTACTATTCATAGTATATGTCCCACACTGGTTTGACTTTTCAAAATGCATCACCTTGCACATACCTATACTAAAATCTATTTACCAATCCTTGGACCACTTCCCAAACTGATCAAAATCCCCCTGTAATCTGTGCTAACCTTCTTCACTGTCAAAAACACCTCCAAATTTTGTACAACCTGATCAAGTCTTCTATATTTGCATCCAAATCATTTCTAAAAATAATGACTAACAAGAGTCCCAGCACTTCTTACCCTTCTATTTTGAGCAACTGTGATTTTCTCTTCAGTGATCAGAATGGTCATAGTATTGCTAAACTTTTGTGATTAGGATTGTGGTGGTTAGTTCAAGAACTGAATGGTTGAAAGGAATTAGCTGATCTCAAATCCGGTGCTGTTGGACTTTGGGTTTCTGCTTGGTACACACCTGGTGCGACGCAAGCTGTAATGCATCATTGCACTGCACGGGTGCTGCATTGTCACTCTGTTACATTGTTACATTGTACTGTGTTTCTCATTGCATTACAGACAGGGCAGCATTTCTGCCAGGAAAGTGAAGTATTTGCTTTCATAATGGAGAGTATTACCTAGTAAATTCCGCCAGTGCAGCGTGACACAGAAGAGAAAAGTTCCATGCTGACTGTGGTAAAGTATTTGTACTATGGAGATCTTTCTGACAGTGCTGGCTGGCTCATACAGTGCATTACTTACAATTTCTCTGGAAGCTAGCTTGAGAGAAAACTCAAAGACACTTCTTTCTCAGACCTGGCCCCATTCGAGTGCCAACGTAAATTATTGTTTCCTTGAGGAAGATCGTCCAGCTTCCTTGGTAACTGCTGCACTGGCACCACCCAGTGGAGACCAACAGAAAGAGTGTGACTGTGTGTGAACATAGAACCGTACAGCACGGAAACAGTCCCTTCAGCCCACAATGTCTGTATCAATCACGATTCCAGACTGACTAATCCCTTCTGTCTGTATATCCCTCTGTCATCTGACTGTTCATGTGCCAATCTAAATGCTTCTTAAAAGTTGCTCCTGTACTTGACAGTACCAACTCACAGGACAGGCATGCTTCAGGCTTGGGAATAAAAAGGCCTCGCACCTCGCCTTTAAATGTCTCCCTTCTCAGTTTTAAACCTATGCCCTCTAGTATATGACATTCCCAGTCTAGTTAAAAATTCTGACTCTTACTCTCTGTGTCTCTCATAATTCCATAAACTTCTGTCAATTCTGCCCTCAGCTTTTGACGCTCCAGAGGAAACAACCCTTAAAGCCAATCCTCTCCAATCCAGGCAACATCCTGGTGAACTTCTTTCAAAAGCCTCTACAGTCTCTGTGTCAGAGAAGATGAGGAAGCCTTGTCTTGAGAGAGAGAAAAAAATGGCTATGTGTGTGTGTGTAGGCACTGTATGTGTGGCAAGGGCACAAGGAATTTCTTCCTCAATGGGAGGCCACAGTCTGTGCGGATCAGAAAGGAATTTCAGGGTTGTATACTGCATACGCACTTTGATAATAAATGTACTTTGAATCTTTGAATCTTTGAAACTAACATGTCCTCCTTGCTGAAAATCGTCACTGGTGCTCTTCAAGGACACGTGCTTAGCCTACTACTCTGCTGTCTCTATATAAAGTGCGGCTAGGCAGATCTCAAACACCATCTAAAAATGTTCTAATGACACAACTACTGTTGGTAGAATTTTAAGATGTTGATGAGGAGGTGTACAAGAGTGAGATAAATCAGCTGGTTGAGTGGTGTTGCAGCAGAAACCTTTCACACAATGTCACTGAGACCAAGGGATTGATTGTGGATTTCAAGAAGGGAATGCACAGCAGTCCTCCACAGGAGATCAGAAATAGAAAGAGTGAGCAGGGGTTGGATTGCCAATATCTCTGAGGATCAGTCCTGAGCAATTGCAAAGGAAGTACAATAACAGCTATATTTCATTTGGAGTTTGAGGGGAATTGTTATGTCACCAAAGACCATCACAAATTTCTACCGATGGATCATGGAGAGCATTCTAATTGGTTGCATCACTGTCTGGTATGGAGATGCCAATGCACAGGATCAGAAAAAGCTGCAGACAGTTGTAAACTCTGCCAGTTTCATCATGGGCACTAGCATCCCCAGCATCCAGAACACCTTCAAAAGGCAATGCCTCAAGAAGGTGGCATCCATCATTATGGACCTCCATCACCCAGGACGTGCACTCTGCTCCTTCCTACCATCGAGGTGGAGGTATAGGGGCCTGAAGACATGCACTGAACACTTCATGAAAAGTTTCTTCCCCTCCACCATCAGATTTCCGAATGAAGCCATGGACACTACCTCTTTTTGCACTACTTTTTAAATTTATATTTTGCTATCTTCTTCCTATTGTGATTTATAGTTATTATTATGTATTGCAATGTACTGTTGCAGCAAAGTAACACACCTCATGACATCTGCCAGTGATATTAAATTGGATTCTGATTCTGTTTCTATACTTCAAGTGTTGTGAGCAGTTTTGTGTCCCTTATCTAAGAATGGATGTGCTGGCATCAGAGAGGGTCCAGAGGAGGTGCTCAAGAATGATCCTGGGGATGAAAGGGTTAATGTTTGAGGAGCATTTGGTGGCTCTGGTTCTGCACTCACAGGAGCTTAGAAGAACAAGGGAGGACCTTATTGAAACGTTGAATATTGAAAGGTCTAGGTAGAGATGATGTGGAGATGATGTTTCCAATAGTGAGGGAGTCTAGGACCAGAGGGTTCAGCCTCAGAATAGAAAGATGCCCCTTTAGAACAGAGATGAGAAGGAATTTCTTTAGCCAGAGATGATGAATATGTGGAATTCATTGACACAGACAGCTGTGGAAGCTGTCATTGGGTATATTTAAAGCAGAGGTTGAAAGATTCTTGATTAGTAAAGGTGTCAAAGGAAAAGGGAGAAGGCATGAAAATAGGGTTGAGAGAGATAATAAATCAGCCATGAAGAAATGATGGAGCAGACTCATTCGGCTGAAGGACCTAATTCTGCTCCTTTGTCTTATGATGGCAATGATTGTTTCTCAGCCATTGTCTTATGCCGAACATTTTCTCCGGTCCCTGATCCTGAATTATATCTGTGAGGCTTATTCCTTGAACTTTGTTTGCTTCATGATGGAGAAGTTTTAACAAAGAGTGCCTTCTGGAGCACAGGTAGCTCTAATCCCTGTGCCTGAATTTATGATGAAAGCCTCTACGACATCACTGATTGCAGAAAGCAGTACTAATAGTGATTAAGAGTATTAGAAGTGATTAAATCCAGCCAGGCTTAAGTTATAAAGCTATCTTTATTTTAGACTGCAAGACCTGCTGTGATGTTGTCAAGGTGTTATAACACGAGAGAAAGTTAAGACGAGACTTGCAAAGCTGGAGCATTTTCTGTTCAAGCTAAGGTTGTTTAGTTTCGAACAGAAGAGGCTTGTGTGGAGATTTAATTGACATCTGAATAGGATGAACACAAGGAACCTATTAGCTCTGGTAGGTATTGATAAGACAGAATTAGGATCATTAAAAATAAAAAAGAAAATGGCAGAGACTGGAAATCTGAAATATATATAACCAGAAAATATTGGAAACACTAGACAGGTCAGGCAATGTGTGTGTGGAAAGAGGAACAGAGTTAATGTTTCAGGTCCAATACCCTTCATTAAAACTGAAAACTTACTGTTAGGGTGTATTCTGGAGTTATGATAGAGAAACATAGAATAAAAAACCTACAGACCCTTTGGCCCACAAAGATGTGCCGAACATGTCCTTATCGTAGAAATTACCAAGGGTTACCCTTATTTTTCTGAGCTCCATGTACCTGTCCAGGAGTCTCTTAAAAGATCCTATCATATCTGCCTCCACCACCATCACCGGCAGCCCATTCCATGCATTCACCACTCTCTGTGTTAAAAAACCTTACTCCTGACATCTCCTTAAAACTGTGTCCTCTCATGCTAGTCATTTCAGCCCTGGGAAAAAGTCTCTGACTTTAGCAAATATTAACTTCAGCAACTAGTTTTCAGACCTGAATATGGATTGTGGATTGAATTCAAACTACAGTTCAGAACTGTAAATTGCAGACCAAGAAATATCCAGTTGCTGTAACTAATATATGTCTGCATATGCATGAATGCAATCAACATTCCATTGCATGAATACGACTGAAAGACCACAGTAATTAACACGCATTTTGGATGTGGTTCCAGGCCGGAAAAGTACATGTAACTCAAAAGAAGCATTATGAGGGCATTGTAACTATAGAAATTGTCCTGTTACTTTTGTTCTTTAACAAATAAAAATGTGCTGTAATTCACTCCCTGGTGGCTTTGTTCACATTACAACATACTAACCCCATTTCTGAGGAAGTATTTGAGCTGAGATGTAAACTCTGTTACTTTGTTTCTCTTTCCAAAGATTCCACGTGACCTGTGGAATGTTTCCTGCACCTTTTATTTTTATTGTTGATTTTGGATAATTCACGAAAGTTGGATATCTTATCTGAAAACTTTGGCTGTTTGACTGACTTGTAAATTTCTTTTTGGTAGCTCCTGATTGATGTGAAAAGTTACGGGATGATGATCGGATCTGGAAGTATCTTCCCATAAATGTGATTGTAGCAGAAATCCTCATCACATTTAAAATGTATTTACATGTTGCAGCTGATAAGAGTACAACTGAGAGCCAGAGAGTGAAATGAGTAATAGATCTCTTTCGGCTTGTATGGACCTATGTGCCAAACGTCTCCTCTTATGCAATAGGTTATTTTGATTCTAGATTGTAATGTCTTGATTTCATCAGAGAAATTATGGGGCAAAGAAAAATATGTGGGTTGCAGGTCAAGAGGAACAAGAGGAGAATTGAGAACAATAGATATAATTATATTGTCATGATGTGTCTTGTTCAGCCAGCCTCCATTATAACTGGGAAAAATTGTCAACGAATGCCTGATAACAGCTTTTATGAGTCCTTTAAGTGAATATGTCCTTAAGATGTACCACTTTAGACACTTGTCAACTGTTTAGCTGAAGTTTGAGTAATTTGAATAGAGGGAAAAAAATATTTAAACATGTAATGCATTAGATTGTGAAAAGATCTAAAAGGTGCGGAGGGGAAACCTAGTGTTTCACTTTCCATTATTATAATGCAATAAGATTGCATTAAAATGGATCAGTGGATAGCTAGCACATCAACTTTCGCTCTGTCAAAATAACAATGACTGTACAGCATCCTGAGCATTGTGTACTGGTTTGTTCACTGCATAGCACAATAATGTCATTGGTATAAAATATCACTGCAACATTTGTGGTTGACATTCAGCCAAATATGCCATAAACCCTGTGTTGCCATTATGCTTGTTGAAGAAGTTGATCAAGTTAATTAAACAGCATCTGCTCTTTATAATTTTATAATAGGATAATCAGCATTTTCTGTTTTTTTTAATGTTTTCTTCCTTGAAACAGTTTTGTTTTAGAAAACTTTTTCTACATAATCCCGTGAAAAGGGTGTACCATCACTATTCTGACTCAAGATGCCAACTCATCACCAGCTGTTCAAGGGCTATCAAGGGTCATTATAGCGAAGCTCTGTTATAAAACATAGAACATTACAGCATAGTACAGGCTCCACGGCCCATGATGTTGTGCCAATCTTTTAACCTACTTTAAGCTTAATCTAGCCCTTCCTTCCTACATAACCCTCCATTTTTCTATCATCCATACCTATCTTAGAGTTTTTTAAATGTCTTGAATGTATCTTCCTCCACCACCGCCCCTGGCAGAGTGTTCCAAGCATCCTTCACTTTCTGTCGGAAGAACGTACCTCTGACATCCCCCTATACTTTTCACCTTAAAATTATGCTCTCTTGTATTAGCCATTTCTTCCCTGGGAAAAGGTCTCTGACTGTCCTCTCAATGTATGCCTCTTATCATCTTGTACATCTCTATCAAGTCACCTCATACCCTTCTTTGCTCCAAAGAGGGAAGTCCTAGCTCGCTCAACCTTTCCTCATGTCATGTATTCTAATCCAGGCAGCATCCTGGTAAATCTCCTCTGCACCTACTCTAAAGCTCCCACATCCTTCCTGTAATGAGGCAACCAGAACTGAACACAGTATTCCAAGGAAAAGAGTACAGTCAACGTATCGGCCCAAAATGTCAACTCTACTCTTTTCCCAGATGCTACCTGGCCTGCTGAGTTCCTCCAGCATTTTGTGTGTGTTGCTTGAATTTCCAACATCTGCAGATTTTCTCTTGTTTGTGACAATATTCCAAATGTGGTCTAACCAGGGTTTTATAGAGCTGCAGCAACCATGGTAGAGGTAAGACAGAAATTTGTGCTTAGTGTCAAATTAGGAACATAGAAAGAGGAAGAAAGGGAAACTGTAGAAGAAACCAAAGAGAAAGGAAGGGCACTGTAGCATGATTGTTATTTACTAGTCTAATATTTCAGACAATTCCTTGAAAATGGCAGGAAAGATATCTATGAAACTGAAAGAGTGCAGAGAAAATTTACCAGGACTTGAGTTATCAGGGAGGCCGGCTGGTGGCGCAATGGCATCAGTGCCGGACTCCAGAGCGAAGGCTCCCGAGTTCGAATCCAAGTCAGGCCACCCCCCGAGTACGCTTTCCATCCGTGCCAGGTTGAGCATCAAGCTAGCCACTCGGCCTCGTAAAAACAGAAGGGTCGAGTCAGGAACGTTCGTATCGTGACCCGGTTAATCCGAAAGGAGACCAATCCTGACACCACGCGCCAGACAAGAATGGCTGACCGTGTGGTGAGATACGCTAAAAAAAAGTTATCAGGGAAGGTTAAATAGGTTAGAACTTTATTCCTAGAGTGTAGGAGAATGAAGAGAGATTTGAGAGCAGCATGCAAAATTATAAGGGGCATGCTGTAGATAGGGAAAATGCAAGCGGGCTTTTCCCACTGGGGTTGGGTGACGTCATGGAAAGGAGAAATGTTTAAGGGGATCATGAGCGGGAATCTTTTCATTCACAGAGTGAAACGAGCTGCCAGTGGGAGTGGTGGATGCAGGTTTGGCTTCAGCATGTCAATAGGTACATTTAATGTCAGAGACATGTATACAATACAGTGTATGTATACAATCATGAAATTCTTTTTCTTCGCAACTATCCACGAAAATAGAGGAGTGCCGCAAAGAACGAATGACAGTTAAATGTTAGGACACCAAAGCCCCCCTCAACTCCCCCTCCCACGCACAAGCAGCAGCAAAGCCACGACCCCCCTCCCCCACCAGCAAAAAAGTATCGGCACCCCCCACCGAGCACTCAAGCATTCCTCAAAGCATCAATAAAGACACAGGCTTGCAGTACCCCAAGGACTACTCAATCACCTGGTATTCTACATACCACAGGCTTTCTCTCTCCCTAATAAAGGGAATAAGAGGCGCCTCTGTTTCACAGTAAGAGGAGAGACATAACAAAACAACTCGATGATTTATGGTGTTAAGAGCTCTGATGCATCGCTTTTTCCGAGCTCTGGGCCCAAAGAACCCTGAGCACACAGCCAGCAGCCAGCTCACTGCTTTCGATCTTCCATCTCCCACGACAATCAGGTGGCAGCACTGTCCTCGAATCAGCCTGTCTCCAGAGCCATGAAAATCCAGCACCCTGAAGGCACACTAGTCTTCCAGGCTGCATCCTTGGTATATCAAAGAGCAGCCACTTGTGAGTCCCTGAGAGATGGTCCCTTTTCCGCAAAATCCGAAACTCCTGAAACTCCAGGTCAGGGTCTTCAAAGGAGCCGTGAAAGGGGAAAAAAAGAGATATCAAAGATAGAAATAAAACTGTTTCTGACATCATCCTCCTAGCTCCACCCACATTTAAGAGATACTTGGGTAGGTACAAGGATACGAGGGGTGTGGAGGGCTATGGTCCAGGTGCAGGTTGATGGGGCAAGGCAATATAATAGTTTGGCATGGACTAGATGGGTGAAAGGCCTGTTTCTATGCTTTTGTACTGTATGACTCTATGATTCTAGAATTAGTTGAGGTTTCAAATCCCTTACTCACTCTTCCTTCAGTTAGTCCTGACGAAGGGTCTCGGCCTGAAACGTCGACTGCACCTCTTCCTATAGATGCTGCCTGGCCTGCTGCGTTCACCAGCAACTTTGATGTGTGTTGCTTGAATTTCCAGCATCTGCAGAATTCCTGTTGTTTAGTTGAGGGAAACTAGTTTAGATCATTTTTCGTATTATTTATTTTGCCTCTATTATTTAGATCTGAAGAATTGCATGAAGTATCTAGAGCAGGAGTTCCCAACCTTTTTTATGCCATTGAGCCTTACCATTAACCGGGGGAGGAGGGGTCAGTTCCTAAACCACAGGTTGGGAACCTCTGATCTAGAATATTGCATGCCTTTCTGGTCACCCCATTCTAGAAAGGATGTCGAGGCTTTGGAGAGAGTGCAGAAAAGGTAAGGTGTAAAAGAGAAGTGAGGATGGATATCGTACTGCTGGAAAACAGTACTGGAGAGGTAGTAATGGGGAACATCCAAATGGCAGATGAACTTAATAAGTATTTTGCATCAGTCTTCATGTTGGAAGACACTAGCAGGATGATGGAAGTTCCAGGTGTCATGGGTCATGACGTGTGTGAAGTTACCATAACTAGAGAGAAGGATCTTGGAAAACCGAAAGGTCTGAGGGTAGATAAGTCACCTGGACCAAATGGTGTACATCCCAGAGTTCTGAAAGAGGTGGCTGAAGAGATCGTGGAGGCATTAGCAATTATCTTTCAAGAATCACTAGATTCCAGAAGACTGGAAAATTGCAAATGTCACTGCACACTTCAAGAAGGGAGAGAGGCAGAAGAAAGGGAACTATAGGCCAGTTAGTCTGACCTCAGTGGTTGGGAAGATGTTGGAGTCAATTATTAAGGATGAGGTCTCAGTGTACTTGGAGGCACATGATAAAATAGGTCATAGTCAGCATAGTTTCCTCAAGGGAAATCTTGCCTGACAAATTTGTTGCAATTCTTTGAAGAATTAGAAGCAGGATAGACTAATTGGTTGATGTTTGTGTACTCGGATTTTCAGATGTCCTTTGACAAGGTGCCACACATGAGGCTGCTTAACAGGCTACAAGACCATGGTATAATAGGAAAGATTCTAGCATGGATCAAGCAGTGGCTGATTGGCAGGAAGCAAAGAGTGGGAATAAAGGAAGTCTTTTCTGGCTGGCTACCGGTGACTAGTGATGTTCCACAGGGGTCTGTGTTGGGACCGATTCTTTTTATGATATATCTCAATGATTTGAATGATGGAATTGACGGCTTTGTTGCAAAGTTTGCAGAAGATATGATAACAGGTATAAGGACAGGTAGTTTTGAAGAAGTAGAGTGGCTATAGAAGGACTTAGACAGATTAGGAGAATAGGCAAAGAAGTAGCAGATGGATTATGGTGTTGGGAAATATATGGTCATGCACTTTGGTAGAAGAAATAAAAGGGTTGACTATTTTCTAAATGGAGAGAAAATACAAAAAACTAAGGTGCAAAGTGATTTGGGAGTCCTTGTGCAGGATTCCCTAAAGATTAATTTGCAGGTTGAGTCTGTAGTGAGGAAGGCAAATACATGTTTAGTATTCATTTCAAGAGGACTAGAATATAAAAGCAAGGAAGTAATGTTGAGACTTTATAAAGCATTGGTGAGGCCTCACTTGGAGTATTGTGACTAGTTTTGGGCCCCTTATCTTAGAAAGGATGTGCTGAAACTGGAGAGAGTTCAATGAAAGTTCACAAAAATGAGTGCAAGATTGAATAGCTTGTCATATGAAGAACATTTGATGGCTCTGGGCCTGTATTCACTGGAATTCAGAAGAAAGAGGGGTGACCTCATTGAAAGCTATCAAATGGTGAAAGGCCTTGATAGAGTCGATGTAGAGAGGATGTTTCCTTTGGTGAGAGAGTCTACAATCCCAGAATAAAGGGATATCTTTTAGAATGGGGATGAGGAGGAATTTCTTTAGCCAGAGAGTGGTGATTCTGTGGAATTCTTTGTCACAGCTGGCTGTGGAGGTGATGTCTTTATGTATATTTAAAGAAGAGGTTGATAGATTCTTGATTGGTCAGGGCATGAAGGGATACAAGGAGAAGGCAGAAGATTGGAGCTGAGAGGAAAATTGAATCAGCCATGATGAAATAGTGGAGCAGACTCAATGAGCTAAATGGCCTAATTCAGCTCCTATATCTTATTGCCTTATGGTCTAAGAGGTTTACCAAGATGGTGCCAGGATTAGAGGGCATGTGCTATAATGAGTCGATGGAAGAACTTGGGTTGTTTTCTCTGGAGTGGTGGAGGTTGAGTGAAGATCTGACGGAGGTGTATAAGGTTATCAGAGGCATAAATAGAGTAGACAGACAGTATCTATTTCCCAGGACTGAAGTGTCAAATACCAGTGGGCATGCATTAAGGTGAGAGGGGATGCTTTCAAAGGAGATGTGATGGCAAGTTGTTTACACAGAGCATGGTGTGCCTGAAATGCAGAGCCTGGCCAGATGCAAATTCATTAGGGACTTTTAAGAGATATTTAGATAGGTACATGAATGCGAGAAACATGGAAAGAATTGAGCATTATGTTAGCAGAAGAGATTTGTTTAGTTAGTCTTTTGATTACTAATTTAATTGTATCAGCACAACATTGTGGGACAGAGGTCCTGTCCCTGTGCTGTCCTGTTCTATTTTCTATTGTACCATAGCAACAGGAGGTTTACAATCAGTTAATTAAAATACATAGAACTTAAAATTGAATATTGTATTTCAGTGATAATGGTAATGAAACAACACAAACACCAACAAAGGTCTAAAGATTTGTTCAGAATTTATTTTCTTCATAGGAAAGGAATACTGTAGTTCTCACCTGGTTTAACCCAGTTGCAACTTCAGGTCCAAAGCATCTCCTTTTTGGAATTACCTATAAGCCACACCATCCAAGAGCAATTAAACCCAAAATTAAATGTTGCCCTTGCCAGCAAAGTACAATTCCACAAAATCAATTAGAAAATATGCAGATGCATGACAAATTATGTCCAACAGTGATAATTGTGTAATTGTATGTTTGGTCAAAACAGCATACAATGGTAATATTCATGACAGTAAAATTGGCAATGGAGATGGAAAATATTGACATCAGGTCTAATGGGAGGAGTCCAGAGGGGAAAAGTCAGAAACACAATGCCATTTCAGGTCTTATTTATGATGTGTTGGAGAAGAAAAATGTGGTGATGAATCTTTCGTTGAATCTGTTTAAACTATTGGCTGGATAAGGATTGGCAAAGTGAAGCTTTCCATATTCCCAGACAGAAGTCAAAGAAAATAAAGAGATAATTAGATTCACAGGATGGTACCCAAAATAATTATGATAAATGGCATAAAAAGGCCTCAAGCCGAAACAAAGATCGAATTGAAGTTTTCAAGTGTATGTTAAGTAAACC
This sequence comes from Mobula hypostoma, assembly GCF_963921235.1. Classification (NCBI taxonomy): domain Eukaryota; kingdom Metazoa; phylum Chordata; class Chondrichthyes; order Myliobatiformes; family Myliobatidae; genus Mobula; species Mobula hypostoma. The sequence goes on along the minus strand of NC_086106.1, from coordinate 114,979,698 downwards.
ATTGGCACTGATATAAATTGTCCTATCTTATGGGAAATCAGGGGGGAAGAGTTCCTACAAAGTGTGATAAAGTTGGATGTAAATGTAATAGCAACACACATCAAAGTTGCTGGTGAACGCAGCAGACCAGGCAGCATCTCTAAGAAGAGGTACAGTTGACGTTTCAGGCTGAGACTCTTCGTCAGGACTAACTGAAGGAAGAGTTAGTAAGAGATTTGAAAGTGGGAGGAGGAGGAGAAGACAGGAGGGGGAGGGATGGAACCGAGAACTCGACAGGTGATTGGCAAAGGGGATATGAGAGGATCATGGGACAGGAGGTCGGGGGAGAAAGACAAGGGGGGGGTGAACCCAGAGGATGGGCAAGGGTTATAGTCAGAGGAACTATGTAATACTTCTATTAAGTGTTAATGCAGTATTTTGCTTCCAAGTTTCCCATCCAATCACAACAACCTTAACTCTTGCAAACATATAAAAGCTTGAGTGAAGATACAGTGTCTTGAGAATGTGGACCATAAGGGTCAAAGACAATTTTGATCCTGAAGTTATCTGACTTCGTTGTCAGCCTTGCACTTTTTTGTCTTCCTGCATTGCACTTTCTCTGTAATTGTCACACTATATTTTCAAAGTTGAGGGGTAGCCATGGGCAATCACAAGGACACTAGCTATGCCTGCCTTTTAATTAGCTACATAGAACAGTCCATGTTTGAAGCCTTTCCTGGTTATACTCCCCAGCTGTTCCTCCGCTACATTGACAAATGCATTGGTGCTGCTTCATGCACCCATACTGACTTTGTCAAGTTTATCAACTTTGCCTCTATTTCCAAACTGCCCTTTAAGTTCATTTGGTCCTTCTCTGACACCTTCCTTCCCTTTCTCAATCTCTCGGTCTCCATCTCTGGAGACAAACTGTCAACCAACATCTTTTATAGACCTACTGATTCTCGCGGTTATCTCGACTAAGCTCTTCCCACCCTATCTCCTTTAAGTCTACTTTTCCCTTTTCTCAGTTTCTTCACCTGAACAACATCAGTAGGAGGTAGCTTTCCATTCCAGGACATCAGGGATGACCTCCTTCTTTAAACAACGGGGTTTCCCTCACTCCACTACTGATGCTGCTCTTATCCGCATATCCTCCACTTCTCGTCCATTCACACTCACCCCATCTTGCCGCAGCCTTAACAGTGATAGAGTTCCTCTTGTCCTTTCCTATCACCCATCAGTTTCTACATCCAACACACTATCCTCCACAACTTCTGCCAAAGGGATCATACCACAAAACTTATCTTTACTTCAGACCTCCTCCGCTTTCTGAAGGGATCGCTCCCTCTGGGATTCACTTGTTCACTCGTCCCTCCCCACAAATCTCCCTCCCAGGACTTCATCCTGCAGGTGGCCCAAGTGCTACATCTGCCCATACACTTCTTCCCTCACCACCGTTTGGGGCCCAGGCAGTCCCTCCAGGTGAGGCAATGCTCACCTGAGAATCTGCTGGGGTCGTCTATTGCAGCGGTCCCAACCACCAGGCCGCCGACCGATACTGGGCCGTAAAGCATGTGATACTGGGCCACGAGGAAACAATATGAGTCAGCTGCACCTTTCCTCATTCCTTGTCACGCACTGTTGAAATTGAACATAGGGATGCCAACTGTCCTGTATTTGCCCGGACATCCCGTAAATTGGGCTAAATTGGTTTGTCCCATACAGGATCGCCCTTGTCTCGTATTTCCCCAGCTAAGGTAGAGCGTTCCTATGAAACCTTTCGTGCCAAAATGGTGTAAAGCGAAAAAGCAATTACCATTAATTTATATGGGAAAAATTTTTGAGCGTTCCCAGACCCAAAAAATAACCTACCAAATCATACCAAATAACACATAAAACCTAAAATAACACTAACTTATAGTAAAAGCAGGAATGATATGATAAATACACAACCTATATAAAGTAGAAATAATGTATGTACAGTGTAGTCGGGAAGATTAAGCCAAAACCGATTTGTGGAAAAAAAATCGGCACGTATACGCATGCGCACACAGGTGCCCATCAAGGCTTCATGGTCATGGTAGTCTTTCACGGGGTAAATGCAAGTGTCCTGTATTTGACTGCTACTTTTGTCCCTTATTTGGGAGTGAGAAAGTCTGCAATCCTAACTGTAAAAGACATGTTGAAGTGAGTTTAACCCTACTTGAACAACACCCCCCGGTCAGCCAGTCCGCAAGAATATTGTCAGTATTAAACTGGTCCGCGGTGCAAAAAAGGTTGGGGATCCCTGGTCTACTGTGTCCGGTGCTTGTAAGCTGGTCTCCTCCACATTGGTGAGCCCCGTTATAATTTAGGGGACCACTTCATTAAACACCTCTGCACCATCCGCCACTAGTGGAACGTCCTGGTGGCCAAACATTTTAATTCTGATTCTTATTCCCTTCCAACATGTCGGTCCATGGCCTCCTCTTGTGCCAGGATGAGGTCACCCTCAGGGTGGATGAGCAACACTTTATATCCCATCTGGGTAGCCTCCAACCTTGATGTTATGTATATCGATTTCTCCTTCCAGTAAACAAATTCCACCTCCCCCCACCCCATTTCCTCTATTCCTCACTCTGACCCTTTTACCTCTTCTCACCTGCCTATCACTTCCTCCTGGGCCCCCTCCTCTTTCCCTTTCTCCTATTGTCTGCTCTCCCGCTCCTATCAGATTCCTTCTTCTCCAGTTCTTGACTTTTCACTCCTGCCTGGCTTCGCCTATCACCTTCCAGCTAGCCTTTTCCCCTTCCCCCATATTTTTATTCTGGCATCTTCCCCCTTCTTTCTCAGTCCCGAAGAAGGGTCTCAGCCCAATTCGTTTCCATAGATGCTGCCTGACCTACTGAGTTCCTCTATCACTTCTTGTGTGTTGCCTTGGATTTCCAGCATCTGCAGCCTTTGTCATACTCTGCTTTTTGCTTGGGTTTCCTTGATCTGTCCAGACGACATGCAAGCAAAGGCTTTTCACTATATTTTAGTATGTGTGACAATAATAGACCACCGCAAATTACCAATTACAAATGAGTTGAGGGAGCTTGGAGTTAGAGAGGACAAAAATAGGAAGAAACTTACGACGATGGAGCTCAGGCCAGTAAGATACAATATAGACTAACACCATCTTCGAGGCGCATTTGGAATTGGTGAAGAGCTGTTGGTGGTACAGTAGCATAACAGTTAGTGTAACATTTTACACTGCCACCAATCATGATCGGAATTCAATTCCTGCCGCTGTTCATAAACAGCTTGCATGTTCTCTAGTGAAAGCATGGGTGTCCTCCTGGTGCTTTGCTTTCCTCCCACATTCCAAATATGTACGAATTCAGGTTAGTAAACTGCGGGCATTCTATGTTAGTGCCACAAACATGGTGACACTTGCAGGCTGCCCCCAGCACAGTCCTCGGAATGTTTTGGTCATTGAAACAAATGATGCGTTTCACTGTATACTTTGATATTTTGATCTACATGTGACAAATAAAGCGACTCTTAATCCTGTCTTTATCAGTGATGGTGCAGCTGGGAGAGCTCTTGCCTCACATTCCAGCGACCGGGTTCAATCCTGACCTCTCTGCTGTCTATGTGGAGCCTGCACGTTCTTCCAATGATTACATGAGTCTTCTCTGCATGCGGTTGTTTGCTCACACATCCCAAGGTGAGTTGGCAGAGTAATTTTCTACAGTGAATCACTCATGTGGTAAAGGAAAAGAATAAAATGCATTATGGTAGAATTATTGTAAAAGGGTGTTCGATGATTTAAAAAAATATATTTATTGAGATACAGCGCAAAACAGGCCCTCTGCTCTTCGAGCCGCACCACACCTCTGATTTAACTGTGGCAAAATCATGGGACAATTTACAGTGACGAATTAACCTACCAACCAGTACATCGTTAGACTGTGGGATGAAACCAGATCACCTGGAGGAAACCCATGCAGTCACAGGGAGAACGTAAAAATTCCTCACAGACAGCAGCGGGAATGGCACAGCTTCGGTGGACTAACGAGCCTGTAGTGTGACTCAGACTGAAAGGTAATGTGTTCGGATGTTACAGAGGTGGCCGGCATCTAAATGGTTAAAAATACTGTCCTGAACTCAGTGTGATGAATAATTTACTTAACCAAAATAATGGTAATTCCATGACTTTTGCCTTAGTACAGGGGTTCCCAACCTTTTTCATGCCATGGACTCTTACCATTAATCTAGGGGTCCATGGACAACCCTGCCCCAGGGTGGGGAGCCTCTCTTAGTGCCACAACAGTCAATGCAGTACCCCACTCCGTTTCTGACACTTGTGATAACTTATGACTTTAAAGATCAATTATTAAGAAAGAAAACAAAATATTTTTCTTGTTGCATTTGTGAATTAGATATTAGATTAGATTTGAGTATTAGATTATGAGGACACTCAGTCCTCGTTTATTGTCATTTAGAAATGCATGCATTAAAAAATGATACAACGATCCTCCAGAATGATATCACAAGGAACACAGGACAAACCAAGACTAAAACTGACAAAACCACATAATTATAACGTATAGTTACAACAGTGCAAAACAATACCGTAATTTGATAAAGAGCAGACCATGGGCACAGTAAAATAAAGTCTCAAAGTCCCGATAGCCCCATCATCTCACGCAGATGGTAGAAGGGAGAAACTCTCCCTGCCATGAACCTCCAAGCGCCACAAACTTGCCGATGCAGCACCATTGGAAGCACCCGACCGCAGTGGACTCTGGGTCCGTCCGAAAACTTCGAGCCTCCGACCAGCCCTTCGACACCAAGCACCGAGCACCATCCTCTGCTAAGCGCTTCGACCCCGCCCCGGCTGCCGAGCAACAAGCAAAGCCGAGGACTCGGGGCCTTCCCCTCTGGAGATTTCGGACCACACAGTAGCAGCAGCAGCGAAGCAGGCATTTCAGAAGTTTCGCCAGATGTTCCTCCATGATCTCATGTCCGTCTCCATAAAATCAGGATTGTTCACAGCACCCTACTTGACAAATAACAGACATCACCACTGGACTGGCCGCTGCGAGCTGCGTCACGCCGCCATCTTCTCCTAAAACATAAAGGTATGTTTTAGGTTTTACATTAAATGCTTTTTACTCATGCAACTCTAAACATCCTTTTCAAAAGATTTCTTCCCTTCAGTATCTATCAGTAACTATCTAACAACTACATGGGGCAGGATGATAATGTAGCGGTTAGAACATAGAGCATAGAAAACCTACAGCATAATACAGACCCTTCTGCCCACAATGCTGTGCCAAACATGTACTTACTTTAGAAATTACCTCAGGTTACCCATAGCCCTTTATTTTTCTAAGCTCCATGTACCTATCCAGGAGCCTCTTAAAAGACCTTATTGTATCATTGTTAGTACAATGCTTTACAGCACTGGCTGTAAGATTGGGGTTTGATTCCTGCTGCTGCCTGTAAGAAGTATCTATGTTCTCCCAGTAACTGTGTGGGTTTCCTCTGGGTGCTCTCGTTTCCTCCTACATTTCAAAGATTTTGCAGTTAGGGTTACTAAGTTATGAACATTCTCTGTTTGCACTGGAAGTGTGGCAACACTTACGGGCTGGCCCAACGCATCACAAGCGATGATGCAAATGAAGCATTTCACTGAATGTTTCAATGTACTTGTGACAAGTAAATCTAATTTTATTTTATCTAAAAAGTAATTTCTTCTGAAGTACAGCATTTGGAACCATTAACTATATTAATGCAGTAAATAAAATGTCTTTACTGTGGCACTTGAAATTAAAAATTTGAGTTTTAAAATCTCCAAACTAGATTCACTAATGAAGGGACTCTATCTCGGGTATACACCTATACTCTTACTGGGTATAGGTATTAGCTTGGGCACAGTAGTGCATGGTTCACCTTTTAACTGGTTGCATCACAGCCTGGTATAGAAACACCAATGCTCAGGAATGGAAAGGGCTGCAGAAAGTGATGGTTACAGCCCTGTCCATCATAGACAAAGACCTCCTCTTCACTGTGCACATCTACATAGAGTGCTGCCACAAGAATGCAGCATCCATCACCAAAGACCCCTACCCCTGTCTTCTTGCTACTACCATCAGGAAGGAGGTGCAGGAACCTTAGGCCCCACATCACCAAGTTCAGGAGCCATTATTACCCTTCAACCATCAGGCTCCTGAACTTCACTCGCCTGAATATCTGAACTGATTCAACAAACTATAGACTCACTTTCAAGGACTCTACAACTCATCTCCTCAGTATTTTTTATTTTATTTGCACAATTTGTCTTTTTTTGCAAAATGGTTGTTTGTCAGTCTTTTTTTTATGTATAGTTTTTCATAATTTCTTTTGTAGTTCTTTATTTTCCTGCAAATGCCTTCAAGAAAATGAATCTCAAGATAGTATATGATAACATATATGAAATTTGATAATAAATTTTACTTTGAAGTTGAACTTTGAATTAGCCAGATCCAAAGAGGAAAGGAGAGTGGAAACTCAGACATTTCTTTTTCATGTGTTACTCTCAATCTGAGCAGTATACATTGCCAATAATCAGTACAGTGATAAATACAGCAACAGGCGCAAGACAGTGGAATAGTGCAAAGTATAGTACCGCAAATCGAGACAGTCCATAATGAAATGCTAAAGTGGTAATAATGGAAGAAGCAGAAACGCAAGGGATTCTGTAGGTATTGGAAATTGAGAGTAACACTCACAAGATGCTGGAAGAATTGAGCTGGTCAGGCAGCATCCATTAAGAGGGATAAACAGTTGCCGTTTCAGTTGGAGTCCATTCATCTGGATTGGAAAGGAAGGGGAAGAAGCCAGAAACTGGAAGAAGTGGAAATAAAGGTTTGAGAATGTGGCTGCACCCCTGGGAAGGGGATGTAAAAGAGGTGATTGGTTCAGAGGTCTGCTAGTAGTGGGGAAGAAGCTGTTCTTCATTCTGGTTGTCCAGTCTTTTCAGCTCCGGTGACTTCTTCTAGAAGGTTGAAAAGAAAAATAATGGCAAGTCCAGGGTGGCAGGCCTCCTTCAGGATCAGAACCAGGTCTAATATCACTCAGATGTTGTTTTGTTTCAGCAGTACAGAGCGATATACAAAGAATACTATAACTTACAGTAAATATATACAGTTGAAGTCAGAAGTTTACATACACCTTAGCCAAATACTTTCAAACTCAGTTTTTCACAATTCCTGACATTTAATCCTAGAAAACATTCCCTGTCTTAGGTCAGTTACTTTATCTTGAGAATGTGAAATGTCAGAATAATAGTAGAGAGAATGATTTATTTCAGCTTTTATTTCTTTCATCACTTCCCAGTCGGTCAGAAGTTTACATACACTTTGTTAGTATTTGGTAGCATTGCCTTTAACTTGGGTCAAATGTTTTGGGTAGCCTTCCACAAATTTCTCACAGTAAGTTGCTGGAATTTTGTTCCATTCCTCCAGACAGAACTGGTGTAACTGAGTCAGGTTTGTAGGCATCCTTGCTCACACATGCTTTTTCAGTTCTGCCCACAAATTTTCTATCGGATTGAGCTCAGAAAATGATGTCAAGTCTGGTTCATCCTTGGGAGCAATTTCCAAATGCCTGAAGGTACCACGTTCATCTGTACAAACAATAGTACGCTAGTATAAACACCATGGTTTACCACACAGCCATCATACTGCTCAGGAAGGAGATGCAATCTGTCCCCTAGAGATGAACGTACTTTGGCGTGAAAAGTGCAAATCAATTCCAGAACAACAGCAAAGGACCTTGTGAAGATGCTGGAGGAAACAGGTAGACAAGTATCTATATCCACAGTAAAACGAGTCCTATATCGAGGTAACCTGAAAGGCTGCTCAGCAGGGAAGAAGCCACTGCTCCAAAACCACCATTAAAAAGGCAGACTACAGTTTGCAAGTGCACATAGAGACAGAGATCTTACTTTTTGGAGAAATGTCCTCTGGTCTGATGAAACAAAATTTGAACTGTTTGGCCATTATGACCATCGTTATGTTTGGAGGAAAAAGGGTGAGACTAGCAAGCCGAAGAAAACCATCCAACCGTGAAGCATGGGGGTGTCAGCATCATGTTGTGGGGGTGCTTTGCTGCAGGAGGGACTGGTGCACTTCACAAAATAGATGGCATCATGAGGAAGGAAAATTATGTGGATATATTGAAGCAACATCTCAAGACATCAGCCAGGAAGTTAAAGCTCGGTTGCAAATGGGTCTTCGAAGTGAACAATGACCCCAAGCATACCTTCAAAATTGTGGCAAAATTGCTTAAGGACAACGAAGTCAAGGTATTGGCGTGGCCATCACAAAGCCCTGACCTCAATCCGATAGAAAATTTGTGGGCAGAACTGAAAAAGCGTGTGTGAGCAAGGAGGCCTACAAACCTGACTCAGTTACACCAGTTCTGTCTGGAGGAATGGAACAAAATTCCAGCAACTTACTGTGAGAAGCTTGTGGAAAGCTCCTGAAAACATTTGACCCAAGTTAAAGGCAATGCTACCAAATACTAACAAAGTGTATGTAAACTTCTGACCGACTGGGAAAGTGATGAAAGAAATAAAAGCTGAAATAAATCATTCTCTCTACTATTATTCTGATATTTTACATTCTTAAAATAAAGTAACTGACCTAAGACAGGGAATGTTTTCTAGGATTAAATGTCAGGAATTGTGAAAAACTGAGTTTAAAAGTATTTGGCTAAGGTGTATGTAAACTTCTGACTTCAACCGTATACACACATAATATTAAATAAATAAATATCATTATGTAACATTTAAAATTAAACTAAATAAGTATTGCTAATAGAGACCATATATAGTGAAGCAGTGTCCATGGGCTGGATCATTGTGCAGTCAGAAATCTGATGGTGGAGGAGGAGAAACTGTTTCTTGATGATGCTATTAGCCTTGCTGATGATATTCACCTTGAAGATGGACTGGATGAAAGGAAGTGATGAGCCTCTGGTGGACCGGGCAATGTTTATTCCTGTTCTCAGGTTTCAATGGTCCAGAGCAGAGCAGTGGCCACATAAGGTTGAGATGCAACCTATCAGGTTACTTTATCTCATTATGTGATGGAAGAATCCCAGGGTTAACACAGTAGTGAAAAACGCTGGAGTAGCTTTGTCCAGGTTGGAGAGAGCAACCTGCTCATTGGAGCTTCTTGCCCTCCTCCACCTATCACTCCCCTCGTCTGGATCCACCTATCATCCACCAGCTCTTGCTCCTTCCTACGCCACTCCCCTGAAAACCAAAGACAGTCTATTCTGGGGTTGCAAGTCTGTGTATTTGCATAGGTTGGTGGGAAGGACAATTTGGGCTTGGTTTGCTGTAGTTGTTTTGTCACTTGGTATGGCCTGTTTTGTTGTGCTCCCTGTTGTTCTAACTGAGCATTGCGGGCCTGCTCCGGTATGTTGGCGCCAGAATGTGTAGCAACACTTGCAGGCTGCCCCAGCACAACTTTGGATGCGTTGGTTGTTAAAGCACATGACACATTTATACTGTATGTTTCAATGCACGTGTGCTGAGTAAATCTACAACAGAAATCTGAGATCTGACCAGCTGAGTTCCTCCATCGCCTGTTTGGTGCTTATTGAAGAATGTACATTTTACTGATCATGTTGACCTTCCTTTGCAAATAAACAGAAGAAATTACCCCATAAAATCTGAGATGCTAGAAGTACTCAATTGTCGGACGACAGACAGGGAGAGAGAATCGGAGTTAATGTTTTTTCATCAGACCTCTGAGATATCAATGCTCTTTCTATTTCCACAGATGCTTCCTGAAGGCTTAGAATTTCCAGCACTTTCTGTTCTTATTTCAGATTTTCAGTCTCTTTCTTCTGGTTTTTTGCCACCATAAAAAAGGGCTTTTCTTGTTACAGTTCAAAGCTTCTGAGCTATTGACAGATAAAATATAGGACAAGAGTAGGGAGATATTGGCAAAATAATGAATAGTGCAAAGCCCCTGAGAAAGAATAAATTGAAATCAGATTACAAATTGCTTCCTTCAAAATATACTACTTTATAGGTCTTGAAATGCAATCATTCTTCTTGGCTAAATTGGCTGAGCTTTGTACAAATACTAGCTCTGATTTTAAACCATAGTCATCATCCACAGTATTTGCCTTCTTTGATCGTTCCTGCTTTCAATTGCCCCGTCACTGATAGTAATGTACTCATCTACCAGTGTATCAAAGTTGGGAATCCCTTCTCTGTATCTCTACAGGCTGTTTCTTTAACCAGTGTGTATTTTCCCATCTACTCCTGCATCTCCTTAAATATCCTGGCATCAAAGTTTACCATATTTTATTTGGGCTTATGGTCTTATAAGACCATACCGGATCGAAGGAGAGTTAGGCCGTTTAATCCATTGAGTCTGTCTGCCATTTCGTCATGGCTGATCCATTTCCCTCTCAACTCCATTCTCCTGCCTTCTCCCCATAACCTTTCACAACCTGACTAATCAAGACCGTATCAACCATGAACTTAAATGCACCCAGTGATCTAGCCTCCACAGAGTTCCGCAGATTCGCCACGCTCCAACTAAAGAAATTTACTTGAGAGAATTTGTGTGAAGTGTTCTGGAACCGGTTTACTACACTGAAAAGGCTATTTAAATACAAGTCGTTTTTGTTAAAGATGTTAGCTAAATGATTATTAATTAATAAATACATTTTGAACCATTTGAATCAATTAAATCAACCAAAAAGCTTAAAACCTTTTAGAACTCAGTTGATAACATATTGTTGGTAGAGCACACACAAAATGGTGAAGGTACTCAACAGGTCATGCAGCATCTATGGAGAAGAATAAAGAGTTGATGTTTTGGGCTGAGATTCTTCATCTTTATTCCTCTCCATAGGTGCTGCCTGACCCGCTGAGTTCCTACAGCATTTTGTCTATGCTCCACCAACAATCTAACTTGTTATCAGCTAAGATGTAAAAGCTTTTAAACTGTTTGCTTGAATCCAGCACTGGGAGACTCTCTTGTGTTTATATCCTTCTTATCCATCTACCACCCTCATACTGTATGTAAGAGCATAATTTTGCATTTTGTGTCTTGAAACTTCTGAGATTTTTGGTGAGATCTTGGCAGTCTGTAATTCAACTTCACTTTAGTCCTGTATTTCTTAATTCAAGTGGTTAGCAAAATCTGTCAGTCTCAGCTTCAAGTCTGTCTCTGGATGAGAATTCAAACCATCTGTTACTGGTTTTGGACTGTTTTTCCCTAAATTAGGGTTCCCAGTGTTTTTATGCTATGGACCCCTACCATTAACTGGGGGGTCTGTAGACCCAGGCTGGGAGTCTCTGCCCTAAATAGACACATGGGTCAGATCTGTGATACTTACTGAATTTTACACTACAAATGAACTTAAATTTAGGGACAAAAAGCCAAAGTGCATTCTGTTGTATCCAGGAGTATCCCAATTTTCACTGCTAGCTGGCAAAGCTCTGTTAAATCTTTATTGTTTTTATTTTTCCAAGCTGCATCCTGGTCTTCTCTTGATGCTGTATTGCAGAATTAGACTGTTGAAATGTAAACAACCATGCGTGGACAGCCTGCAACCAAGAATTAGTATCTAAGAATGTCACGATGTGCCCTGGCAATGTCAGAACTCAGGTGCGGAGGAAAGACAGTCTCTGACGTAGAGACAGTGACTAGAGTTTATTCATAAAAATTCCAATGGAAGATCAGTGACTTGGCTGAGCGACACTACAAGACGTAGCGTTCTCAAAACTAGGATCCCACGATTAGCTCTAATTGGGCATCCGCTTAAGTAATATAAGTAACATGGAACCCCTGAGCCTATCAAAATAAATTTAACAAATTTAAACAGAAGGTACCAGGCGACCATATTATAAAGAAAGAGTCACCTCGAGAAAAAACAAAAGGAACTCTGAACAATTAACGACTCTCATAACAAGTAAACAATCAAATGCATTTAAAAACCTTGGAGCCCAAAGCTCTCCAACTTCCTGCACAGGCCGGAAGAGCTTGTTACAAAGCATCCATTCTGTCAGTCCATGGCTTTCTCTACTGCCTCCGTGTTCAACCATTTACCTTTTCCACCTATCACCTCCCAGTTTTTAACTTCATTCCCCCCTCTCCTACCCGCCTACCTTCTCCCTCACTTGGGCTCACCTATCACCTTCTGGATTGTACTCCGCCTCCCCCTCCCCTTGCCAAACGCCCCCTCCCTCCCCCAGCTTCATATTCGGTCTTCTTTCCCCTTCCTTTTCAGTCCTGCTGAAGGGTGTGGCCCAATACTTCGACTGTTTATTCCTCTCCGTCGATGTTGCCTGACCTGTTAAGTTCCTCTGGCATTTTGTCTGAGTTACTCTGGATTTTCGGTACATACAGAATCTTTCTGGTGTAAGTTTTTGTATCTAAGATTGACCATTAACTTTTAGTCTGAGTCAGAATGTCTTTTCTTAACATTAGATGACTTGGATGTTCACTAAATACTCATATTATTTTTTTCCCCTGAATTTACTTCATTAAAAAATTAACAACAGCTATAGTACCTGTCTTTCAGCTGGATTTGCCATTCAGAAGTTAAAATAAGGATGTAGATTTTGAAGATTTTCCTGAATTTGGGAGCGGGTGACCAATTCTTGATGGGCTAAGAATATCAGGTAGGTTGGCATCTCATACATTTAATCCAAGTTCCACATTTCAGGAATTTCATTGTCGTTCTTTGAATAGGTAGAGAAAATTTACCTTCAGTACTTCTGTTTTAGAAGGAAGTTTGTCTTATGCAACACACACAAAATGCTGGAGGAACTCAGCAGGCCAGGCAGCATCTATGGAAAAGAGTACAGTCAATGTTTTAGGCCGTGACCCTTCACCAGGACAATGAAATTCCTGAAATGTGGAACTTGGATTAAAAGATGAGGAATCAGAGTAAGAAATTGGGGTGAGGGGAGGAAAGAACACAAGGTAATTGGTGAAACCGGGAGGGGGGAGAGTGATGAAGTAAAGAGTTGGGAAGTAGATTGGTGAAAGAGATACAGGGCTGGAGAAGGGGGAATCAATAGGAAAGGACAAAGAGCACAGAAAAAAGAAAGTGGGAGGAGCATCAGAGGGAAGTGATAGGCAGGTAAGGAGATAAGATGAGAGAGGGAAATGGGAATGCGGAACGATGAAAGAGGGGCATTACTGGAAGTTCGAAAGATTGATGTTCATGCCACCAGGTTGGAGGCTACCCAAACTGAATATGAGGTGCTGCTCCTTCAATGTGATTGTGGCCTCCTTGTGACAGTAGAGGAGGCCATGGACTGACATATCAGAACGGGGACAGGAAGTGGAATTAAAATGGGTGGACATTGGGAGATCCCGCTTTTTCTAGCGGACGGAGTATTGGTGCTCGGTGAAGCGGTCTCCCAATCTATCGGTCTCACCAATATACATGAGGCCACACCGGGAGCACTGGATACTGTAGATGACCCCAACAGACTCACAGGTGAAGTGTCACCTCACTTGGAAGGACTGTTTGGGGCCTGGAATGGTAGTGAGGGAGGAGGTGTAAGGGCGCTTGTTCCACTTGCTAGGATAAGTGCCTGGAGGAGCTCGACAGGTCAGGCAGCATCTGTGGAAATGAATAAACAGTCAAAATATTGGGCCAGACATTTCAGCAGGACCGAAAAGGAAGGGGAAAGAAACCAAAATACCAAAACCAAAATCAGGGGGAAGAGAAGAAGTACAAGCTGGAGGATGATAGGTGAAGCCAGGTGAGTGGAAACGTAAGTGGGTGGGGGGAGGGAGATAAACTAAGAAGCCTGAAGGTGATAGGTGAGAAGTGAAATGAACAGTCAACGTTTCCTTAAGACCGGAAAGGAAGCAGGAAGATGCCAGAATAAGAAGGTGTGAGAAGGGGAAGGAGTACAAGCTTGGAGATGATAGATGAAAAGGGTACAGCTCTGCAGAATAGAGGAGTAGGCCATGGGAGAAAGGGAAGGATGAGGGGCACCAGGAGGAGGTGATGGGCAGGTGAGGAGAGGTGGTAACAGGAGGGCTAGACCGTAGAATTGAAGAAGAAGGAATGGCCTATGATTGTTTTATCCTTTGGAAACATCCCTTTTGCATAATTTGTGCTTTTACATAATTTGGGCCAAAGCTGATCCCATGGTGAAAGTTATATCTCCAGCTATAACTTGGTGCATTACAGTAGTGTTGCTCCAGTGACCCAGGTTTGAATCCCACCACCATCTGTCAGGAGTTTGTATGTTCTTCCCATGACTGTGTGGGTTTCCTCTGTATGCTCTGGTTTCTTCCCATGTCCCAAAGTCGTACAGTTGAGGAGGTTTAATTGGTCATATGAGTGGAATTGAGTGGTGTGGGCCTATTGGGCAGGAAAAGCCTGCTACCATGTAGTATCTCTAAATATAAATAAATAAAATCACAAACACCAATATAGTTTTTAGCTTCACCAAATAAACAAGCAGCATAGTCAATCCTTCAAAAAGATAAAAAAAAAGCTCAGACCTACTCCCAAGTTATAAATCTCTTAAGAGCAGAGTGTCTGATGAATGTACTGTAGAGGTTACTGCCTCTTGAGAAGATGTTTTCCTCTGAAGTGGATGCAAGGCTACATATGTAAAGATAGATCAAAGTTGCAGGTGAACGCAGCAGGCCAGGCAGCATCTCTAGGAAGAGGAACAGTCGACGTTTCAGGCCGAGGCCCTTTGTCAGGACTAAGGGTCTCGGCCTGAAACATCGACTGCACCTCTTCCTAGAGATGCTGCCTGGCCTGCTGTGTTCACCAGCAACTTTGATGTGTGTTGCTTGAATTTCCAGCATCTGCAGAATTCCTGTTGTATATGTAAAGATAACATTTCCTCAATGGCAAATTGAAATTTTGGCGTTTGTTGAGAAGGGGTTGACTTGTAAGAGTAAGGAAGTTTTGATACAGTTGTCCTAAGTGCTGGTAAATCTACACCTAGAGTACTGTGCATAGTTTTAGACCTTACCTAAACATTAATATAGTATTACTGGACCTAATGCAAACAGGATTCACTAGGTTAATTCCTGGGATGGGAGGTATGTCCAATTAAGAGAAGCTACATAGACAGGTTGAGTTTGACATGATTTTACTGGGAGGAGTCACAAACAAGGGATCATTGTTACAAAGTAAAGAACTGGTCACTTAAAGCTGAAAATCATAAACACAAGAAATTCTGCAGATGCTGCAAATCCACTCTCACACAATGCTGGAGGAACTCAGCAGGTCAAGCAGCATCTGTGGAAATGAATAAACAGTTGGCGTTTGGAATGAGACGCTTTGTCAGTACTGGAAGGAAAGAGAAAGATGCCAGAATAAAAAGGAGAATATAGGCAGGTGAGAAGCAGTAAGAGGCCAGACTGGGGAATAGAAGAGAGGTGAAGGAGGGATTTTTTTTACCAGAAGGAGAAATCAATATTCACGCCATCACATTGGCTTCTCTCTCTGGCCTTTTACCTTTCCTCACCTGCCTATTGCCTCCCTCAGGTCCCCTCCTCCTCTTTCTCCTCTAGTCCACTCTCCTCTCCTATCAAATGCTTTCCCCTCCAGCCCTTTATCTTTCCTATCCATCTGGCTTCACCTATCACCTTCAAGCTATTCTCCTTCCCCACCTTTTTATTCTGGCATCTTCCCTTTTCCTTTCCAGTCCTGAAGAAGGGTCTCAGCCCAAAACGTTGACTGTTTATTGTTTTCAATAGATGCTCCCACATTTCCTGTGCGTTGCTTCATTTAAAGCTGAGTTTTTTAGAATCTCTAGAACTCTCAGCAGGTGCTAAAGGCTAAATCATCAGATATGTTTCAGGTGGAGGTAGATAAATATTTGAAAGATGGAGAAACTGATGAATATGGATGACATGCATAGAAGGGGAGTTGAGGCCAGCATTGATTTATTTTCTTCTTTCCAAACTCATTTCTGGCACAGGCTCTTTAGGGAATATGAAATTGCTTGTTAAACTGCAACAATCCAAACACTTTGTAAGTTACCAAAGCAGTTTTCATCTTAACTGATTTGTAATATATATCTTCTTTTCCCAATATCCAGCTGCCATTTTGGTGACAACTCCTTGAACATAAATCAGAAATTCCACTATCAGAAAGTGCTTGAAACAGATGTCGCCGCCTGATCAGTAATGACCATACTGATCACTCGAAAGCTATTTTTTCCCCTTCCAGCTCTTGGAGATTGTTGCATTCATTGACAGTCCAGTGAAGGAGGACTGGAGATTATAAACTCTGCATTTATTAAAGAATGCTATCAACAGAGATAAAGAAAAATGATTTTAGTTTATACAATGACACTAGCAAAGCATAAGACTACAAATATTGTGCTTTACTTTTCAAGATGGTACGGCTACTTTCAGAAAAGTGTCCATTTTTAAACCCAGGAAGGGAATTCCAGTGATGATGGCCCGGTTAGAACATTGGGCACTATTCCAAGGAGCCCACTCTTATGACATAGAGTTCAAGGGTACCAAACAACACAGCAATGCTGATGACTTGACATATCTTCCACTGTTGGCAACTGAAGAAGAAAATGCTTCATACTGTGACCCAGCATTAGGGCTACTCATGAACTTCATGTTTCTGAATGCTGTGGATTATCTTTCCAAGTGACCAGCGATTATACCAATGAAGTCAACCACCTCAGCAAAGATTGTCTTTGCTCTGAGGACTATCTTCACCAGAAATGGCTTACCAGAACAAATTGTGAGTGACAATGGACCACAATACACTTCAGAAGAATTCTGATTTTTCACGAAGAAAAATGGCATCAGACATTTCAAGTCAGCTCCTCAACACCCAGCGCCAAATTGGTTAGCTGAAATGTTTATCCAAACCTTCAAGAAGTTCATTAAAGCAATGGACAAGGAGGACATTTCTCTGCAGCACAAGGTGGACAGCTTCCTTTTTGTGTATCGGAACTCTGCTGATGCGATGACAAGTCAAACATCAGCAATGCTGTTCATGAGCAGGGATCTGAGATCTCGCATAGACCTCCTGAAACCAGAACCATGGACAGAAGTACTGAAGGAACAGTTCAGCCAGTTGCCAAATGAAGCAGCAAGGAGCTTTGAGATTGGACAGAAAGTCTTAGCATGTGATTACTGAAAAGACAAGTAGATGTCTTGTAGTCTTGTAGGATAGCTACAAGAACTGGACCACTGATGTACAGAGTGGATGTTGAGATTGGACATGTAGTCATTATGTGTACCAGGTACTGGATGTTCAACTGAAGAACACACCTGAGTTGACTTTGTCCAACAAGATGGACACATTACAGTCCCCAGACTTACGTCTCAGTGGTGACCATGTCACTAACAGCAATGTGACACTGGAAACCAAGAACGTTGTCTTAGACAAGACACCCACTGAGCCTAATGCCACTCCACAGGTCCAGAGGTGTGATGAGAACATTATTGTTGACAAGACACCTCCCAAACCTAATGCTACTACACAGGTACAGAGGCACTATCCTGAAAAAAAAAACAGAGTGCCCCCCAAAAGACTGAATCCTTAGAACTGTGAAGTTAGTTATGGGCTATTATCGTGAAAGCATGTTTATTTGGAATATGGGTTTATGAAAAGGAAATTAAATGTTTTGTACATATATAGTTGTCACAAAAACTGGGGGTCACTTGATTAAGAAAAATAACCAGATGGCTTGAGTCGCAAAAATAGATTGAGGTGCTTTTATTTACCTCAAAACAAGACAAAAACTGGAAAAACAACTATATATATATAGCCACCCTCAGACTAAACACAAAAGAAAACTAACTCCAAAGTCTGTCTGTATCTTGTTTTACGGCGGTTGGCATCCAGCTTAATGGCGCATTACCGCCACAAACTCCAAAGTCTTGGTAACCTGAGGCTTATAACTGCTAAGCCCCTCCCCCTAGACCAACCAAAAGCTAATTAACTCAATTATACAATTAAAGATGGTATCCTCCACCATCAGCACACCTGTTTCAGACCCAGTCACTATTACTGCTGGGGATGAGTGTTTTACTGAGTGCGCCATGTGCCGTCCGTAATTAGTGACGGGCCTTCGTCACATTACCACCCTCCTCTCCTTTAGTGACAATGTTTGGCAGTCTTGACAGGAAGTCTGCTGTGATGTTCTCCTTGCCTGCTTTGTGCCGCACACAGAACCTGAAAGGTTGAAGTTCCAGGTACCAACTAGTCACCCTGGCATTCTGGTCCTTCATTGTCTGGATCCAGGTCAGGGCTCTGTGGTCCGTCTGGAGGTCAAACTCCCTCCCAAGAAGGTAATACCTGAGGCTGTCCAACGCCCACTTGATCGCCAGACACTCCTTCTCGATTGTGGAGTACCGGGTTTCACGGGGCAGAAGTTTCCTGCTGAGATATAACACAGGACGTTCCTCACCTGGCTCTCCCTGAGCCAGTACTGCCCCGATGCCTACACCTGAGGCATCCACCTGCACCAGGAAGCGGCCTTCAAAGTTAGTTTTGGTCTCTTCAGGGGGTGAACAGACGCTTTATGTCCCTGCTGCTGACAATGATAGCATACCAAAGTCTTAGTAAATGACTGAGCGGTGTATTCCTTGTCATTTGCCCCCCGATTACCTTCAAAGTTCTTCCTCAAGCTGTCCCTGGGGCAGTTGTAGTCCCTGGAATCCACCTGTGTTGGTCGTGACGGATTCCCCTTTCTGGCATTCAGGTGCTGCATGGCCAACTTCGCTGCCGTCAGTCCATCCTCCAGTTCATGTTCTCTCACCCATGTCCTGATGTCTGGAGGAAGCACCTGCAACAGCTGCTCCAGGATGATGGTGACCCCAGCTGATCCTTACTTCTCTGCCCTGGCCGCATCCAACGACGATAGAGGCCCTTCAGCCGGTGATACGTCTCTGTCGGTGTCTCCCCAGATGGTGTTGAGGTGGCCTGGAACCGTTGACGGTAGGTCTCTGAAGAGATGTCAAATTTGGCCAACAGCACCTCCCTCAGGTCCGTATAACAGTTAGACTTGTCTTCATCCCTGGCAGTGCGGGCCTCCAGGGCTTTCCCGGTCAGCAGGGGAATTAGTCGACAGGGCCAATCCCCCCTTGGCCACTGCCATGTTTTTGCCATGCACTCAAAATGTAGAAGGTAATTTTCAATGTCCTCACCTTGCTGATACACTGGTATCTTGGGTTCCTTACCGCCAGGGAAAGACACCAACGATTGCCCGAAGTCGGAGGTGTCTGATGGACCTCCCCTTCTGGGCGCTAGAGTTGGAAGTTCCAGTCTAAAGTTCCCACCTTCTGCTGTGGTGGACTGCCCTGCTGGGGATGGCTGTAGGGCAGGCTGTCGGGAGGCCTCCAGTGAGATCCGCAGGCCCCAGAACTCTTCTTGGAGAATATCATCTCTCTTCTGCTGGGCGGCTAAGAAGTCCCTGAAGAGATTTACCACCTCTAGGGTTGAGGGACCCCCTTCCGGCGATGGCCCAGGCTGCAGCTGTTGGGTTTTGGATCTTGCCCCTTGTGCTTCTTCCTCTGACTTCACCGCTGTCTCCCACTCATCCTCATTCTTCATCTGAAGTTGCTGGTTTTGAGACTGTAGCCCAGTTCGTTTTTTAAAACCACGCTGAGTTTTGCGACTGGCCATCCCACCGCTGCCACCATATGTCACAAAAACTGTAGGTCACTTGTTTAAGAAAAATAACCAGATGGCTTGAGTCACAAAAATAGATTGAGGTGCTTTTATTTGCCTCAAAACAAGACAAAAACTGGGAAAAAAACTATATATGTATAATTATATATATAACTCAATTATCCAATTAAAGATGGTATCCTCCACGATCAGCACACTTGTTTCAGACCCAGTCACTATTACTGCTGGGGATGAGTGTTTTACTGAGTGCGCCATGTGCCGTCCGTAGTTAGTGACGGACCTTCGTCACAATAGTTTTATGTTACATTAATCTAAAGGAGGAAGAAGTGTAATACATGGATGTATTTCTTTTAGAGCAATGACCCCTCCCCTTAGCACTAAATACTGATCTGTTGTCTGCACATGGGCTGCTGTCTACGAATGTGCATTGTTCTCTCTCTCTCACTGCAATGTGAATACACCAGTTAAAACCATCTCCTGCATCCTGTTTCTATTTAATTGATATGTAGTTGTGCACAGACACAACAATTTTCCCTTCTTACTTCACAGGGGTAGCAGAACTCTGGGAGAATAGAAAAATCTAATTCCCATTCTTAGAGCATAAAACAGCACAGCCCGGGACCAGGCCCCTCAGCCGATGATGTTGTGTCAAACTAGTTCAGCTGGTAATTAAATGCCTAACTAGTCTAATCCCTCTCTTCTCACTGCTGCCATCAGGAAGAAGGTAGATGAGACTTAGGTCCCACACCACCAGGTTCAGGAGCAGTTATTATCCTTCAACCCACAGACTCCTGAACAAGCGTGGCTAACTTCACTCAACTCACCACTGAACTGATTCCATAACCTATGGACTCAATTTCAATGACTCTACAACTTATGTGTATTAATTAATTATTTGTTCTTTTGCATTTACACAGCTTATCTTTGTACATTGGTTTTTTGTCAGTCTTTGTGTGTAGGTTTTCATTGATTCTATTGTATTTCTTTGTTCTACTGCGGATGCCTGCAAGAAAATGAATCTCAGGGTTGTATGTGGTGATATATACCTATTTTGATAATAAATCTACTTTGAGCTTTGAATTTCTAGTTCAAGTCCAAGTTTCAAATTTCAAGATTAATGTTTAATTATTATTAAACAATACATGAATATAGCCAAAAGAAACAGTGTTCCTCCGGGGCCAAAGTGCAAAGCACATAACCAAAAGCACACTGCACATAGCACATAACACAAATAGCACATGTGCTATTTCAAAAAAACTACAGTCACAAAGAGAAAAAAAGATAATACACTCCAAGTAACTTAGTTGACCTGTTCCAGTTTGTTCTTCCATCGAGTGAACATTGGAGGGCAGCACTGATGGAATTGACCGGGCCCAATCCGATACAAAATCCAGTGGCTTCACTGTCTCCTTTGCCAGAGACCCCCAACAGGCGACTCCGAGTCATGTGGGCTTTGCGCAACAACCGAGGCAACGCAATCCCTTGCTGTCGACGTAACGAATGAACCCGTGAACCGGGCTTGCAATATTCTACGTTACCAATGTCCCACAGAGTCTAGTGATCACAATGAAAATGTTCAAGACAATCTCTTGCACCTTTTTTTTGGACCATGCATCATCTCAGCACAATGGTACACAACAAGTCCATGACTTACAGAGTGTCCATATCCCTCTATTTACTGCACATCCCTGCGCCCATTTAAGAGCCTCTTAATTGGCTCTATTTTATTTGCCTCCACCGCCACCCTTGGCAGTTCATCCCAGGCACCCAGCACTCTCTGTGTAATAAACATGTCTTGATAATCTTTGGACTGGTACCTTTTCACCTCAAATGCAAGCATCAATGAAGGATGGTTCAATCAATCAATAAATAGCACAAAAATGTTTGCCAAAAGAGAATATGATTGTAACTAATTTTAAACTGCAGGGAGACTAGGTTCCAATCAAATTATGTCAAGAAGATGGGAGCATGCAACTAGAATAAATAACAAAATTCAATGACAAGCTGTCCTCTCGCAACGATAATAATAATCCATGAGTCATAAAGCATTATTAAGGCATCCGTTAGTCTTGCGAGACCATGGATCTGCGCCTGGAAAGTCTTCACTCTCCAGGGCGCAGGCCTGGGCAAAGTTGTATGGAAGACCAGCAGTTGCCCATGCTGCAAGTCTACCCTCTCCATGACACCAATGTTGTCCAAGGGAAGGGCATTAGGACCCATACAGCTTGGCACCAGTGTCGTTGCAGAGCAATGTGTGATTAAGTGCCTTGCTCAAGGACACAACACGTTGCCTTGGCTGGGGTTTGAACTCTGACCTTCAGGTCACTAGTCCAATGCCTTAACCACTTGGCCATGTGCCCACCATAAAGCACTACAGCACAGAAAAAGGCCATTCAGCCCATCCAATTCATGGTGACCTGAAATGCTGCCTAGTATAAGGTTGGCATAGATTCCAATAAATTTCAGTAAAGAGGTGATTAAGTTCCTGAGAGTGAGAGCAATCCATTTAGAGGATATATATTTGGGTGGCTGTGAATGGTGATTATGTTACTTTGAGGACTTGGAGAGAATATTTTTCTGAATTGTTTCCTAGCTTGGCACCAATTCTCTGTCATTTCTTTGTCTCCTCAATACAGCTACTCGTAGGGTATCTGGGCATTTGGTGGAATGTAGAAGTTGTTTTGGGGTGCTGCTGATGGAGGGAGATTGGGCAGAGATGAAGGTCTACTTCTTTCAATCATGATTGGGTATTTCTGTTGGATAGCTTTTAATTTTCCAATATTTTTATGTGTTTGGTGGGGTGGCTCGGTAGTATAGTGGTTAGCGTAAATGCTTTACAGAGCCAGTGATCAGAATTTCGTGGTTCAATCCCCACAAAGGTCTGTAAGAAGTTTGTACATCCTTCCTGGGATTGCCTGGATTTCCTCCAGGTTCTCCAGTTTCTTCCCACATTCCAAAGATGTACAAGTTAGGGTTAGTAAGTTGTGGGCATGGGAACCTGGTGACACTGGTGGGCTGCACTCAACACATATTCTTACTATGTTGATTGTTGACGCATGCATGGGCAAGAGGAGAGAATTAAATGAAACCTTCTGATGAAGGGTCTCAGCCTGAAATGTCGACTTTTACTCTTTTCCATAAATGCTGCCTGGCCGGCTGAGTTTCTCAAGCATTTTGTGTGTGTTGTTTGGATTTCCAGCATCTACGGATTTTCCCTTGTTAATAAATGGAACTAGTTGTTATTAGTGAGCCGGTGATGCCAATTGTCAGTGAGATTCATTCCACAAGAAGAAAGAAATGGCGTGATAGTTTCCAAGGAAGGGGGCCCCTTTCATCAGTCCTCAGACTGGCTAAGATGCTCACCAGCAGGCTGCCCTCTTCTTTTTATAAACTAGAACAACATATATAGTAAACGTGAGAAATTCTGCAGATTGCTAGAAATCCAGAATAACACACGCAAAATGCTGGAGGAACCCAGCAAGTCAGTTGTTTCAGGCTGAGAATCAAATCTATGGCTTGGACAACTGAAAAGCACAGAAAAGAAAATGCCTCTAAAAGAATAAGATTGGGAAATCATAAATTGCATCATTAATTGACTCTTCAGAAAACAAAAATATTAGAGCCAGTTTCTTTTAGCTGTGTTTGAAACATGGATGGATATGTTTTCTATGCTTATTTAACATAATTGTCTCCAGCCAATGAACTGAATCACATCTTGTAATATAATTTAAAAACGCAAACAACAGGAATTCAGCAGATGCTGGAAATTCAAGCAACACACATCAAAGTTGCTGGTGAACGCGACAGGCCAGGCAGCATCTCTAGGAAGAGGTACGGTCGACATTTCAGGCCAAGACCCTTCATCCAGACTGGGCCTGAAATGTCGACTGTACCTCTTCCTAGAGATGCTGCCTGGCCTGCTGTGTTCACCAGCAACTTTGATGTGTGTTGCTTGTAATATAATTATAATTTTACAATGAATTATGCAAGCTATAAAATTCTCAGTGATTTACAGAGGAATTGCTCTCCATAGAGCCATTGCACAAAGGTATAAACTATCTGTAACAACATTAAGTTATATTGTTAGTACTTTTTTTTCAGATATACACTACATTTCACTGTAAATAGGCTCTGCAGTTGCAGTTTATAGCATTATGTCAATGGCTGACAAGTTGTGAGCTACTCTCCATCATTGACATACAGTAGACAAGTCCTACATTTTATTTGCCTCCTCAATGCAGTTTGTAGTAAGGTAGCTGGTAGAACGTAGACAAAATGCTGGAGGAACCCAGCAGGTCAAGCAGCATCTATGGAGAGTGTCTGCCCGAAATGTTGACTCTTTATTCCTGCATTCCTCCTGCATTTTATGTGTGTACTCCAGATTTCCACCATCTGGGGAATCTCTTGTGTTTGTCATAGAACACTGGCATTATTTTGGGGTGCTGCTGATGGAGGGGGATTCCTCTGTAATGGTCTGGGAGATTGTGGCCTGGTGTTTGTCGGTGGGACCAGGGTGTGGGGGTAGGAATGTGGAGATGCCTGAGAGATGCGGCCTAGCTACTTCAAGGTAGAAGCCAGTCAACCAGATCACAACAGGACTGTTCTTGTCTGTAGGTTTGGTAACACGTTTGAGCTTGACACAGGGTTAGTGGAGAGTTGTGCATTCAGTGATTCAGTGGGAGTGGGAGGGAGGGATTGAAAGATGCATTTGTTGCTGTAGCAATTGTTGGAAGTGACAAGAGAAAGAGAGAGTAAGAGGGCAGAATGGTGCATCCAAGCGGAAGAGAAGTGCTAGTGATGTGGGAAAGGGTCATCATTGTGGGAGGGTTTGTGAAGATTTCTTACAAATGAATTAGGCTTAGATACTGAGGTGACAGAAGGACAGATGAACAGCATCATGAGCCCAAAAAACTTATTCAGGTGCAGGTGCAGGGGTACAAATATGAGCACTGGAGAGAGGGAAGTCAGAGGTCAGGGACAACTCACTCTAGAGCTGCAGAATAGAGAGAGATGAGCTGAACCAAACAATAGGAAAGCCAAACACAGGAGACACTGCAGATGCTGGAATAGATCAACACCCACAAAATGCTGGAGGAACTCAGCAGCCCAGGCAGCATCTATGGAGGGGAATAATCAGTTGATGTTTCAGAATGAATCCCTTCATCAGAAAAGGAAAGGAAAGAAGAAGAAGCCAGAATAAGAAGGTGGAGGGTTTGGTGAAACGAAGGGTTGGAGAGCAGCAGAGATCACAGGGAAGTAGCAGGGAGAGTGGATCGGTATCACTGAACTTCCACCAAGGGGAAGATTTAAACATCCTCAGAGTAGGCATACCTCAAAGGGACTTTGCAATGGAGCAGCAAATCATAAGAGATTCTGTAGATGCATGGAATTCAGAGCAAAATGCTGGAGGAACTCAGCACGTCAGGCAGTGGCAATGGAGAGGATTAAACAGTCGCCGCTTTGGGCTCAGACCCTTCATCTGGATGGGAAAGGAAGGGGGAGCAAGGTGGGAATGATAGCTGTCTTTGTACTTTTAGAGTGCTGCACTGGAACCCTATTTTACTATTTCACCCAAATGAATCAGAACAGTTTGGTGTATACCCATTCCAATTTACAGTGAGGAAATACTTGCCAAAAGAAACCTAAGGCACCTAGTTTGTAAATCCACTGCCGTTGACATTTATTGTTGAGGTTAAACAAGGAAGAAAAGGTATTGCAAGGCAACATCAAACTTTCATGACACCATTTCCCAGAGTAAGAAAGAGGCTGTAACAGAGCAATAAAACAATTGGGAGAGTGGAAAACTGAATAAATAAAATATTCATGCACTATTGATACAAATAAAACTCTTAAATGGTACTCAAGATATAATGCATAAAACCTATGCATGTGATGCATGCTCCTTCAGTGGTGGGCAACTTGTTGGAGAAGACCCGGAGAGGTGGGATTTATGAGCATTTGGAGAGACATAATATGATTAGGAATAGTCAGCATGGCTTTGTCAAGGGCATGTCATGCCTTACGAGCCTGAATGAATTCTTTGAGAATGTAACAAAACACATTGATGAAGGTAGAGCTGTGGATGTAGTGTATATGGATTTCAGTAAGACATTTGATAAGGTTCCCCATTCAAAGCTCATTTATAAAATAAGGAGGCATGGGATTCAAGGAGACCTTGCTTTGTCGATCCAGAACTGGCTTGCCCACAGAAGGCAAAGAATGGTTGCAGCCGGGTCATGTTCTGCATGGAGGTTGGTGACTCTGTGTGCCTCAGAGATCTGTTCTGGGACCTCTCCTCTTTGTGATTTTTATAAATGACCTAGATGAAGAAATAGAAGGGTGAGTTAGTAAGTTTGCTGATGACACAAAAGTTGTATGTGTTATGGATAGTCTGGAGGACTGTTAGAGATTACTGTGGGACATTGATAGGATGCAAAACTGGGCTGAAAAGTGGCAGATGGAGTTCAACCCAGTTAAGTGTAAAGTGGTTCATTTTGGTAGGCCAAATATGAAGTCAGAATATAGTATTAATGGTAAGTCTCTTGGCAGGGTGGAAGATCATAGAGATCTTGGGGTCCGTGTTGACAGGACACTCAAAGCTGCTGCACAAGTTGACAGTGTTGTTAAGAAGGTGTATGATGTATTAGCATTCATCAACTGTAGGACTGAGTTCAAGAACCATGAAGTTATGTTACAGCTATATAAGATCTTCGTCAGACCCCACTCAGAGTACTGTGTTCAGTTCTGGTCAGCTCACTACTGGAAGGATGTGGATACTATAGAAAAAGTGCAGAGGAGATTTACGAGGATGTTGCCTGGATTGGAGGACGTGCATTATGAGCATAGGTTGAGTGAACTTGGCTTTTTCTCCTTGGAGCGACAGAGGATGAGAGGTGACCTGATAGAGGTGTGTAAGATGATGAGAGACGTTGATCACGTGGATAGTCAGAGGCTTTTTCCCAGGGCTGAAATGTCTAACATGAGGAGGCACAGTTTTAAGGTGCTTGGAAGTAGGTACAGAGGAGATGTCAGAGGTAAGATTTTCACACAGAGAGTGGTAGGTGTGTGGAATGCATTGCCAGCGACAGTGGTGGAGGAAGATACAATAGGGTCTTTTTAGAGACCCTTAGATAGATGCATGGTACTCAGAAAAATAGAGGGCTATGTTGTAGGGTAATTTCTAGAGTAGATTACATAGTTGGCACAATGTTGTGAGCTGAGAGGCCTGCAATGTGCTGTAGATTTCTATGTTCTATTTAATCATAATCATGAGGCAGACATTAATTGAGACCTGCAGTAAATTGGAATCAAAAGATATACACTCACTGGCCACGTTATTAGGTACCCCTGTACACCCGCTTATTAATGCAAATATCTAATCAGCCAATCATATGTCAGCAACCTAATGCAGACGTGGTCAAGAGGTTCAGTTGTTGTTGTTCAGACTAAAGATCAGGATCAGGTAGAACTGTGATCTAAGTGAGTTAGACCATGGAACGATTGTTGGTCCCACACTGGATGATTTGATTATCTCAGAAACTGCTGATCTCCTTGGACTTACACACACAACCATCTCTAGAGTGTAATGAAAATGGTGGGGTAAACATTTAATGTGTGGCAGTTCTGTGGGAGAACATACCTTGTTAATGAGAGAGGTCAGAGGGGAATGGCCAGACTGGTTCAGGCTGAGGAGAAGGTAACAATAACTCAAGTAATCATGCATTACAACAGTGGTGTGCAGAAGCACATCTCTGAATGTACAACACGCTGAAGACCACAAACATATACTCAGTGGCTACTTTACTAAATACAGGAGGTACCAAATGCTACTGTGCTAAAGAAACACTTTGTTCTTTAGATTTGCTATGTGCAAAGTCCAGTTGATGCACCACTGTCCTGGAGGGATGAACAAAGATGATTGCTTCAGATGTCAGGAACTGAAAATGTGAGGACAGTTGTAAGGAATTTCAACTTTTTATCGTGCAAAGGAGAACACCGGACAAAAGAGGACTCAGATACCAGAAACTGCAGGTGTTGTAGTCTAGATATTTCTCCTGCACTTCTTTCTTTGATAATAGTCTCAGCACAGCTTCTGTAATTAGAGTTTCGCAGATGTTCCACTTTGGAGCTTGCCTGGGTTGAGTAAGAGAGAGAAAAATGTTGTTTGTTATGAAACAAGTCTGATTTCCAATGCACTTACCTGAATGAATGACTAATTACATGAGCTTTGTAATGGGTAATGAATCCTCTCTGTCCAAATTATCACTTTGTTTTGTTTTTAACTTTTGTCCAAGCGCGGAAGAGAAATGTTTGTAACCATGCCGGTTAGTGGCCTTTGCTCCAAGCTGTGGTGAGATGGCCCAGCTCAGGTCTAACAATTAGACCAGTTGCAGTGAGTACCCGACAGAATGCCATTTACAATAGTATGGCTGTTGATCGCTATTTAAGTGAAGTGGTAATGATGGTGTAATATGCATCACATTTTTACTCATTATGTCCTCAGCAACAGTGGTCATTAGGACATCTGTTTACATCAGGCATCTTGTTTTGAAAGACAAAGCAAAGCCCTGATTTCTGTTTAAAGAGGTGCTGCCAATGAGTCTACAGATTGTCCATTACCTCATCACTAAACTGCACCCAAATTCAATTGGGGAACCTCTTCATCAAGCACCTTCACTCTGCTGCCACAGACAGAATCTCTAGGAGACCATCCTTTCCAGTTTGACTTCCGATTCCCACACTGACATGTCAGTCCATAGCCTCCTCCACTCCTAGGATGAGACCAAGTACAGGCTGGAGGAGCAACACCTCATATTCTGTCTGGGTCATTTCTAACTTGATGGCATGAACATCATTGATTTTTCTAACTTCTGGTAATCATGCTCTTCTCTTTTTCTTTTTTTTGGTATTTCTCTCATTCTAATGGCCCTCTCACCCCTTTTCCTCTCCTCTCCCTGCCCTCATGTCCTGCCCAACAGCTCCCTCCAGTTCCCCACCTTCACCCAATGTCTTCTCCTATCATTTTCCTCCTTCTTCAGCCCTCTTGCCTCTTCCACCTATCCCTCGCAGTGCCTCACACTAATCCCCCATCTTGCCCAACTTCCCCCTCACCTGGTTTCACCTATTACCTCAAAAATGAGAAAATCTGCAGATGCTGGAAATCCAAGCAGCTCACACAAAATGCTGCAGGAACTCAGCAGGCCAGGCAGCATCTATGGAAAAGAGTAAACAATTGACATTTTGGGCTGTGATGTCTTGGCCTGAAATGTCAACTGTTTGCTTTTTTCCATAGATGCTGCCTGGCCCGTTGAATCCCTCCAGCATTTTGTGTGTGTGTGTGTCACCTACTAACTGTCACCTCGTACTATTTCCCCTCCTCCCACCTCTTAATCTGCACCTTTCCCTTCCAGTCATGATGAAAGATATCAGGCTAAGTTGTTGACTGTTCATCTCCCTCCATACCTGATTTGCTGAGTTTCTCCAGCATTTTGTGTGTGTTAAACCATTTAAATGGAAGCCTGAGGCTGCAGCCATTTTATTCTCCCAAATGCATTAGGTGAGTGCCCACTGAATGTGGGCAATGGACCTGATCCAAAAGTATCTGCCAGGGCTGCGTCAGCCATGGTGGGGGTGTTTGAAATGTATTGCTAGTAATGGCACGGTAGTGGGTGCAGGTTCTTTGAAAATTGCATTAACTCTGCAGGATTGAGGTAGATCACTGGTTAGGGAATGGCTTAGCATTAGGTTTAGTCTCGATCAAGCACATTTCTTCATCTAACCAATCTCAGTTGAAAATTACAAAGCATATTTATAATGTTGTGCTTTGTAAATTCTCATTATTTGAGGTCAGCATTGAAGCATAGTGGTTAATATAATGTTATTATAGCAGCAGCTCACCTAAGTTAAGTTACACCACTGTCTGTAAGGAATATATATGTTCTTCCTGTGACTGCATAGGCATCCTCTGTGTGCTCTGGTTTCCTCCCACATCCCAAGTATATACCGGTTTGTAGTTTAAGTTTATTAGTTATTAACCATAGATGAACACCCATGAATACAGCCAAATGACAAAACAGTGTTACTCTGGGGCCAAGGTGGAAAACTCAGTACTAAAAGTCATATACAGCACAAGGCACGTAGAGCACATATAGATAGCTGTAAAGTACAGTCAGCCAATCAGGATAGTAGGATGGAAGGAGCTGGGCTGAGGGAGATTTCAGATGGACAGAGGTCGGGTTCGTGGTCATATGGTGGGACATGTGAAGAGGAGAGGACCAGGGAAGACGCCAGGATGATGTCATCCGAAGAGAGACCTTGATGCAAGGAGTGCTTTGCAAAATTAAGGAGTCTAAGAAGGAAAGTTCTACCTATGATTGGTGATGAGAATTCAGCGCCATAAATAAAGTGGTACACCCAACCACTACAGACATGAGCTCCAACGATTATGTGGACATTTAGACTTGTTTAATTGCAGTGGACCATCTTTTTTTCTTTTCTTTTTCCTATTCAAAGAAAACTAAAGAAATTTGGCCTGTCCCCTAAAATCCTCGCTAATTTTTACAGATGCACCGTAGAAAGCATTCTTCCAGGGTGTATCACAACTTGGTATGGAAGTTGTCCTGTCCAAGACCGGAAGAAGCTGCAGAAGATTGTGAACACGGCACAGCACATCACACAAACCAATCTTCCGTCCGTGGACTCACTTTACACCGCACGCTGTCGGAGCAGTGCTGCCAGGATACTCAAGGACACGACCCACCCAGCCAACACACTTTTCATCCCTCTTTCCTCCGGGAGAAGGTTCAGGAGCTTGAAGACTCATATGGCCAGATTTGGGAACAGCTTCTTTCCAACTGTGATAAGACTGCTGAACGGATCCTGACCCGGATCTGGGCCGTACCCTCCAAATATCCGGACCTGCCTCTTGGTTTTTTTGCACTACCTTGCTTCCCATTTTTCTATTTTCTATTTATGATTTATAATTTAAATTTTTATTATTTACTAATTTTATCTATTTTTAATATTTAATATTTATAATCCAGGGAGTGTGAAGCGCAGAATCAAATATCACTGTGACGATTGTACGTTCTAGTACCAATTGTTTGGCAACAATAAAGTATAAAGTATAAAGTATTAACTGTTTGATAAAGCTGAAATTGGTAAATATATAAACAACAGGAATTCTGCAGATGCTGGAAATTCAAGCAACACACATCAAAGTTGCTGGTGAACGCAGCAGGCCAGGCAGCATCTCTAGGAAGAGGTGCAGTCGACGTTTCAGGACTAACTGAAGGGTCTTCCTAGAGATGCTGCCTGGCCTGCTGCGTTCACCAGCAACTTTGATTGGTAAATATATGTTCTTTATCATTTTATGCTGGCGTACAATCTATTATTTCTTGGTGACCGATAATTGTGTATGTCAGTATTTACACAGCATTCGCTCTGACTGAGGTTCCTTTAATCAAAATTCCCAATGTTCCTGTTTGGTTGAACCCAAATCAAACCAACCCGAGATGTATATTGTTTACGGAAGGTGTCCTTCTCACTGCTAAGTCACGTAGCTGTTGGCAGAATTAGCTAACAAGCCAAGCTTGTATACGAGTCCTGGTGAGAGGGTTACACATATAAGTCATATAGGACATAAGAAATAGGAGCAGGAGTAGGCCATCTGGCTCATAGAACCTGCCCTGCCATTCAATAAGACCATGGCTGATCTGGACAATCTAGCTGATCTAGCATGTTCTACAGTTAGACTCATAGAGCAATACTGATGTGGAGTCAAAGTAAAATTTATTATCGAAGTACGTATATGTTAACTTTTTCTTGTACGCATCTAAAGGAAAATAAAGAAATACAGTAGAATTTATGGTAAAACAACATAAACAATGATTGACAAATAACCAATGTGTAAAAGAAGACAAATTGTGCAAATAAGAAACACTGAGAACAAGTTGAAAGTGAGTGCACAGGTTGTGGATCAGTTCATTGTTGAGGTGAGTGAAGTAATCCACACTGGTTCAGGAACCTGATAGTTGTATTGTAATAACTGTTCCCTAACCTGGTGGTGTGGGACCTAAGGCTTCTGTGCCTCCGGCTTGAAGAAGCTAGCGAGAAGAGAGCATGGCCTGGGTGGAGGGAGTCCTTGATGATAGACACTGCTTTCTTGTGGCAGTGCTCCATTTAAATAGGCTCAATGGTGAGAAGGGGAATGGACTGGACTGTATCCATCACTTTCTAAAGGCATTTCTGTTTCTGAGCATTGGAATTTCCATACCAAACTATGGTGTAAAACTCTCCACTGTACATCTATGGATGATTGTCTAAGATTTTGGTGATTATGCAAACTTTTAAGAAAGTAGAAAATACGTTGAACTTTCTTTTTGATGATATTTATCTGCTGATGTTAAGGATCCGGCCTGAACACTGGTCAAAGGGCCTCTGCTGGTAGCTCTGGATCATGACAGTCTTTAATTTCTGTTTTCTTTCACCTGGCCATGTGGGTTCTGGCCCAGCCTCTTTCCTTTTTGGACTTCCTCCAATTACCTGCTTGTCTCCTCATTTGCACCCACCTGTTTCTAATTTTCACTCATTGCCCTGTCCATTTAAACACCACCTTGACTTGCATTCTCTGCTAGTTTGTCCTAGTTCTGACTTGTGTCATTTTAGCCTGTCATTGTGACTTCTGCCAACTGATTTTGCCTGTTCTTGGACCTGATTTTGCCTGTGCGCTCTGGATTGTCTGCCCTCGCCTGACTGCCTTTCCTGGTAAGACCTCTGCCTGCCATTTGGATTTGTGCCTGCCTTCTGTTTTTGAAAGACTGTTGCCTTTGTGCTCCCTAATAAATCATGGTGAAGAAGTATTCACTAGTCTGCACTTGAGTCCCACCGAAACCCGACACTGGTGCCAGGACAGAAAGAATCTTCCTCAGATCTCCTTTGTCTTCTTTACTGTAAACTTGTGCCCTCTGTTTGTGCACTTGTGTCCTTGGCATAGGACACCTATGCCAAGGAATTCAAAGCTACAGCATGGGTGCAGGCCCTTTGGCCTACAATCTTATGCTAGTAAATTAGAAAGGAAATGCCTAACTAAACTAATTCCTTCTGCCTACATAATGTCAATATCCATCCATTCTCTGCGCATTCATGTACCTAACCAAGAGCCTCTTTAACACCTCTATCATACTTACTTGTATTACCAGTGGTGGCAGTGTGTTCCAAGCACACAGTTAGCAGGAAGATTTCACTAACACCTGCTCTCAAAGAGCTTTATACTATCTTAATCCAAAAAGCTATTAAAATGAACCATGAAGAAAAACACCAGTTTTTGTCCTGCATTCAGAATTACAAAGAGAACAGAGAGGTTGGGTAATGAAAAATTTCTGCCCTTCACACAAGTGTCTTACAGCAGACGGTACAAGTTTAGGGTAAGGTGGGTAATGGAGGTATGAGGAAGAAATTTTCACTCAGAGCACAATTGGAATCTGGAACACATTGAGGGGAAAGTGGGGGGAGAAGCACTTACACTATATTTACAGCATATGAGCAAGCATTTGAAAGCTACAGACCATGTGCTGGTAAATGGGATTTGTGCAGATGAGTGCTTGAGGGTCCAAATGAACAAGATGGGCTGAATGGCTGTTTCTTTGCTGTATGACTCAATGGATGACAATGCAAGTTTCTTCTGTATTTGTAGGCCAGAAGGAACTTTCATCACTTGTGATACACAAAATGACACATAGCAGCTTTGGCACTTGCTTCCCCTTGGCAGTTGTACTTTTCTCCCCTGGTTGAGTGAGAACATGACCTTCCTCTTAATCCCAAGTCCTGGTTATTTCTTCCTCCCACATCTTGCAAGAAAGAACAAGTCTCCAGTGTTAAACAATTATGCCGGATGAAAATGGGGTAGAGAATGGGTGTTTAATGTTTCTTGTCTCTTACTCCAACTGCAAAACTCACATCGTAGAAACCATACCATCCCTGATATATTTTCAACCACAAGAACTGGGCTGAAGATTAGTTTAGCCATGATTAGTTAGGATGGGCATAATAGCGTAACAGTTAGCACAATGCTTAACACTGCCAGTGATGAGAGATCAGGGTTTAATTCTCATTGCTGTCTGTAAGGAGTTTGTTTGTTCTTCCATGACATTGCATGATCCAAGAACGTACTGTATGGCTAGGGTTAGTGAGTTATGGGCATGATATGTTAGTGCTGAAAGCAGGGCCACACTTGCTGGCTTTCCCTTGCACATCCTCAAAATGGTGCTGGTCATTGACACAAACAAAGCATTTCACTGTGTGTTTCGATATTTCGATGTACACATGACAAATAAAGCTAATCTTTATTTACGGAGTTCCCACACCTTTTCTCACCTTCTGTATGCTGGTTGTCTTATGAAAGAGGAGATGAAAGTTAAAACTTCACAAGAAAATTTTCACCATCTACAAGGCATTGAGGTAACTTTGGCAGTGACCCAGTACAGTGCTCGTGCACCTTCTTACTGTTTGCCCAGGTAACTGGTGCTCACTGGCACCTTCTCACAGAATCCCAGGGGTGAATTTGTAACCTGCTCTGCGGTCGCTCAATTCACAATGAGGCAGTTCTGATTTTCCTCGACTTCAAGTTGCAGCTATTAATATGATGTTTTCCAAGGCAATAAACCATATTCAAATCATTTCTGTTGGTGAATGTTCTTTGCTTTTAGTGGCTTTTGTACTTCATGACTGTTTGTTTTTACTGTGAATGCTCAGTGATTTATTTTGGAATTTGAACTTTAACCTTTTATTTTATAAGACTGCAATAAAGGTGCATTATTATTATTACAGAATTGCTTAGACAAGGGTTTTAGACTCAAAGCATATGTAGTTTTTAAAGCTCTTAAGGACATTCAGTACTGGAAGGATTAAAAGGATTAAAAGAACTGCTGTAAATTTTGTACATTTTTATTGCCTGGATATATTTGTGATCCATTCTTTTTCTCATGTTATGAATTGATACTGGATTATTACTCTGCCAGTTTTGATTCCAGCTCCACTTACTGCCTCAGTGCCAACTCATACACTTGGCCAGATCTGACAGCACCACTTAATATTTTCTTGCTGGTTTTCAGGAAGGTTGACGATGGGTTTGAAGCAGTTTTCAATCTGTTGGCTCCATGCCATTGTTGAAGGTTTCCAGGTCACAGCGGCATCAGAGCTCAGTGCTTAGCACAACTGCTTTAAAATGCCAGCAATCACCAACTGGGGTTCAATTCCCACTGCTGTCTGTAAGGATATTCAGATTTATTTGTCAAATGTACATCGAAATATACAGGGAAAGGTGTCGTGTATGGTCATTGTCGTTGTCGTGGCTATCCCTTGAGGTCAAAGATGTTGGTCTTCGTTCTGTTGATCTAATTATGGGCTCTCAAGTGGCTTATGAGTCCAATCGTGGCTTTGAAAGTTCTTCCGCATTCGGAACAGGTAGTGCCAGGTGACAGATCGGGCTTTTGTTGTTGCTGCCTCTCTTTCCATTTTCTTCTCTTTTCTTCTAATTCTGCACATCTGTTGGCTTCGAAAGTTGCTGTTCCTTCTCGGATGACAGCTTGCCAGAGTTTCCTGTCCTTGGCATTGGTTTCCCAATTGTTGATGTCGATGTTACATTTCTTCATGTTGGCTTTTAAGACGTCTTTGAATCTCTTCTGTTGTCCACCTCTTTTACGTTTGCCTTTTTTAAGCTGGGAGTAGAAGATTCATTTCAGCAGACATTTGTCTTTCATCCGAACAACATAACTGCTCCATCTTAGTTTGTTCTTCCATGCTTGTTGTTTTTGCTTCATTTAGCACACTGACATTGGTTCTTCTATCTTCCCAGCTGATATTTAAGATGTTTCAAAGACAACGTTGATGGAACTTTTCAAGTGCCTTCAGATGTCGTCAGTATGTTGTCCAGGTTTCTGATGCATACAGGAGCATTGGGGTTACCACTGCTTTGTACTCTAGCATTTTGGTGTCACTAACATGTACGGTAACAACCAATGCACCTAGGGATGTGCTGGGGGCAGTCTCCAAGACCAACCACCCAATCTGGCCCCAACATGGCGGCCCCAACATGGCATTCCCAGCATGTTCAGCAGGACAACAGAGAACAGGTGACATGGGCTTCCTCCAGTTTCCACCCATGTTCCAAAGATGTAGGGGTTAAGGTTAGGGTTAATAATTTGTGGACATGCTATGTTGGCACTGAAAGATTACTGACAACTTGTGGGCTGTCCTCAGCTTAATCCTTGCTGATTTTATCTGACACAAGTGATGCTTATCACTGTGTTTCAATGTTTCGACGTATGAGGGGTGATTGATAAGTTCGTGGCCTAAGGTAGAAGGAGTCAGTTTTAGAAAACCTAGTACATTTATTTTTCAACATAGTCCCCTCCTACACATACACACTTAGTCCAGCGGTTGTGGAGCATATGGATTCCTTCTTTGTAGAAGTGGTCCACTGCGGGGTGATAAGTTTGTGGCCTGAGGTAGAAGGCAATCAGTTATACAGCTGTTGTTACATGCACGTGCAGTTCAACTCTGAGTGAAAATGCGGAAAGCTTGAAGTTAATAACTCATCTCCTTCTACCTCAGGCCATGAACTTATCAATCAGCCCTGCTGTGGACAAATTCTGGAGGTTCAAGACACCGACTTCTACAAAGAAGGGATCCGTAAGCTCCATGACCATTGGACTAAGTGTGTAAATGTAGGAAAAATAAATGTGCTAGCTTTTCTAAAATTGACTCCGTCTACCTTAGGCCACGAACTTATCAATCATCCCTCATACACGTGATAAATAAAGCTAATCTTTAATCTTGAATCAGTGTGAGTAAAATGAACAGGGTAATATACACAAAATGTTGAAGAAACTCAGCTTATCAGGCAACATCTATGGACACAGGTCCTGATGAAGGATCTCGGTCTGAAACACCGACTGTTTATTCCCCTCCATAGATGCTGCCTGACCTGCTGAGTTCCTCCAGCATTTTGTGCGTGTTGCTCTGGACTTCCAGCAACTGCAGAGTCTCCTGTGTTTAAAATTAACGGGATATTTCCCTTTTCATTCAAAATTCGTCTTCCAGTCAGAGGAGAAATATCCATATCATTCAAAGTGAATGAACACCATGTTGGATGATCAAAGCTTCCCTGGTCAGGCAGCATCTAAGAGGAAGTCCAGGATAAATTCCCCAGCTGAGCTTCCTCATTGTGTGCCCCACGTCAGTTTTGACTTTAAGTATAGAAGCCGAACATCATAACCTACAGTAATCTTGTGCAGCAGACCTAAAAAGCAAATGCAAGTAGTGAGTTTTCTAAAGTAAAGGCTGTTCCAATGAAAAGTCATCTGGATGAACAGTTGGGTGGGTGGGGATATTAAATATGCCAGGTGGAGTTAGTTAGTGATGAATGGAGGAAATAATTGTATAATTAAAGTCAAAATCAACTCAGTCGTTTGCTGTCATATATATGTAAGGGTACATTAGATTATTATTAGATTATGTGGACACGCAGTCCTCGTTTACCGTCATTTAGTAATGCATGCATTAAGTAATGATACAATGTTCCTCCAGTATGGTGTCACAGAAACACAAGACAGACCAAGACTAAAAAAACTGACAAAAAACACATAAATATAACATATAGTTACAACAGTGCAAAGCAATACTGTAATTTGATAAAGAACAGACCATGGGCACGGTAAAAAAAAAGTCTCAAGTCCCGATAGCCCCATCATCTCACACAGACGGTAGAAGGAAGAAAACTCTCTGTGCCATGAACCTCCAGCACTGCAAACTTGCCGATGAAGCACCCGACCACAGCTGACTCTTGAGTCCATCCAAAAACTTTGAGCCTCCGACCACCGAGCACCATCTATGCCGAGCGCTTTGACCCCGACCCCGGCCGCCAAGCAGCAGGCAAAGCCAAGGATTCAGGGCCTTCCCCTCCAGAGATTCTCGATTGCACAGTAGCAGCGGCAGCAAAGCGAGCATTTCAGAAGTTTCTCTAGATGTTCCTCCGTGCTTCTCACGTCTCTCTCCATCAAATCAGGATTGTGCACGGCATCCTGCTTAACAAATACAGATACCACGCGCGCTGCATCGCGCCACCATCCTCTCCTCCCTCATGATCAGTTGCAATGAAAAACTTGACTGCACCACAGACACATAGTATCAAATAAGCAACATTCACAAGAAAAACATACGGATATTAAGCATAAACTACAAACACTTTTTACAGGAAAGTGCACAATTATAATAAAAACAATTCATCTTTTGTGCAAAGTGGCAATAACGTTGGTGAACCAAAATGATCAGGGTTGTACCTATTGATTTCAAAACTTAATACCTGAAGGAAGGAACGTGTTCTTGAACCTGTTGGAGGCTTAGGTACCTCCTTTCCAACAGTAGTTACAAGAAGATGGCATGGCCACATGGGTCTCTGCTTTGAACATATTCATTAAACAAGCCTTCACAACAATCTATGGTAGAAACATCCAAATATTCAAGGTCTGTGGTGCTGTGAGGCTGTGCCTCTATTAGATGTTCAGTTGCGCCAACCAGACCAAAGGCACATTGGTGGGGTTTTTCATGATAAATATTGCCTCCTTGAGGCTATGCCTCCTGGAGATACTAATGGTGATAGAGAGATGTACCCATGATGTATTGGGCTGAGTTCTTAAGTTTGCCATATAAAATCTGCTTCTTGTAAAACTGAGGAAAGTATTAGGCTCCTGGCAAACTGCTCTGCAGTTATCATTCCATAATTATAGTTAGGTCCATGATACTGTCATGAAAAACAGAAGAGATGAAAGCAAAAGGTGGTCATTTGGCCATTTGTGAATTCTTGCTCACTGAATGACATTACGGCTGATTGTCTACCTCAGTGATGGTCTCCAGCATCGATCCCATATCTCTTGATTCTATCAATATTCAGGTCTCTGCTTTGAATATATTCATTAAAAAAGCCTTTACAACAATCTATAATAGAAAAATCCATATATTCAAGGTCTGTGGTGCTGTGAACATAGAACATAGAATAGTACAGAACAGTACAGGCTCTTCGGCCCACAATGTTGTGCCGACCCTCAAACCCTGCCTCCCATATATGCCCCCACCTTAGATTCCTCCATATACCTGTCTAGTGGTCTCTTCAACTTCACTAGTGTATCTGCCTCCACCACTGACTCGGGCAGTGCGTTCCACGTACCAACTGCTCTGACTAAAAAACCTTCCTTTAATAGCCCCCTTGAACTTTCCACCCCTTACCTTAAAGCCATGTCCTCTTGTATTGAGCAGTGGTGCCCTGGGGAAGAGGCACTGGCTATCCACTCTATCTATTCCTCTTATTATCTTGTACACCTCTATCATGTCTCCTCTCATCCTCCTTCTCTCCAAAGAGTAAAGCCCGAGCTCCCTTAATCTCTGATCATAATGCATACTTTTTAAACCAGGCAGCATCCTGGTAAATCTCCTCTGTACCCTTTCCAATGCTTCCACATCCTTCCTATAGTGAGGTGACCAGAACTGGACACAATACTCTAAGTGTGGCCTAACCAGAGTTTTATAGAACTGCATCATTACATCGCGACTCTTAACTCTATCCCTTGACTTATGAGAACTAACGCCCCATAAGCTTTCTTAACTACCCTATCCACCTGTGAGGCAACTTTCAAGGATCAGTGGACATGTACCCCGAGATCCCTCTGCTCCTCCACACTACCAAGTATCCTGCCATTTACTTTGTACTCTGCCTTGGAGTTTGTCCTTCCAAAGTGTACCACCTCACACTTCTCTGGGTTGAACTCCATCTGCCACTTCTCAGCCCACTTCTGCAACCTATCAATGTCTCTGCAATCTTTGACAATCCTCTACACTATCTACAACACCACCAACCTTAGTGTCATCTGCAAACTTGCCAACCCACCTTTCTACCCGCACACCCAAGTCGTTAATAAAAATCACGAAAAGTAGAGGTCCCAGAACAGATCCTTGTGGGACACCACTAGTCACAATCCTCCAATCTGAATGTACTCCCTCCACCACCACCCTCTGCCTTCTGCAGGCAAGCCGATTCTGAATCCACCTGGCCAAACTTCCCTGGATCCCATGCCTTCTAACTTTCTGAATAAGCCTACAGTGTGGAACCTTGTCAAATGCCTTACTAAAATCCATATAGATCACATCCACTGCACTACCCTCATCTATATGCCTGGTCACCACCTGAAAGAACTCTATCAGGCTTGTTAGACACGATCTGCCCTTCACAAAGCCATGCTGACTGTCCCTGATCAGACCATGATTCTCAAAATGCCTATAGATCCTATCTCTAAGAACCCTTTCCAACAGCTTTCCCACCACAGACGTAAGGCTCACTGGTCTATAATTACTCGGACTATCCCTACTACCTTTTTTGAACAAGGGAACAACATTCGCCTCCCTCCAATCCTCCGGTACCATTCCCGTGGACAACGAGGACATAAAGATCCTAGCCAGAGGCTCAGTATTCTCTTCTCTCGCTTCGTGGAGCAGCCTGGGGAATATTCTGTCAGGCCCCAGGACTTATCTGTCCTAATGTATTTTAACAACTCCAACACCTCCTCTCCTTTAATATCAACATGCTCCAGAACATCAACCTCACTCATATTGTCCTCGCCATCATCAAGTTCCCTCTCATTGGTGAATACCGAAGAGAAGTATTCATTGAGGACCTCGCTCACTTCCACAGCCTCCAGGCACATCTTCCCACCTTTATCTCTAATCGGTCCTACCTTCATTCCTGTCATCCTTTTTTTCTTCACATAATTGAAGAATGCCTTGGGGTTTTCCTTTACCCTACTTGCCAAGGCCTTCTCATGCCCCCTCCTTGCTCTTCTCAGCCCCTTCTTAAGCTCCTTTCTTGCTTCCCTATATTCCTCAATAGACCCATCTGACCCTTGCTTCCTAAACCTCATGTATGCTGCCGCCTTCCTCCTGACTAGATTTTCCACCTCACTTGTCACCCATGGTTCCTTCACCCTACCATTCTTTATCTTCCTCACCGGGACAAATTTATCCCTTACATCCCGCAAGAGATCTCTTAACATCGGCCACATGTCCATAGTACATTTCCCTGCAAAAACATCATCCCAATTCACACCCGCAAGTTCTAGCCTTGTAGCCTCATAATTTGCCTTTCCCCAATTAAAAATTTTCCTGTCCTCTTTGATTCTATCCTTTTCCATGATAATTATAAAGACTGTGCCTCTACTGGATGTTCAGTTGCACCAACCAGGCCAAGGGCATATTAAATCATAGCTCCTCGCTCTTCTAATTACCACCCTGACCATCCAGCACACACAACCCCCTCCACTACCCCTCTTTGTCACCAATGTAGCAGCAACCCTACACCTAATTCAGGTTCAGTCATTCACTTATTTATTACATGCATATTGAAAAAGTAGAGTGAAATGCATCACTTGTGTTGACAACCAACACAATCTAAGGATGCACTGAGGGCAGGCCACAAGTGTCGTCTCCCATTCCAGTGCCAACACACCATGCCCACAATGTTCAGCAGAACTACTGCAGAGCAAGCCCTCTCTTCACTCCCATCCACCCACCCACCCACCTATGCACACCAACAGAGTCCTCCAGCCTCAAGACAAGTTACTACCCCAGTCTCCAGCCTCCATTTGACTTGCAACACCTCCCCCTTACCCCCCGTCTCCAGTCTCTGACTTCCACAAAGGACTCAGAGGCACAGGTCTCTGTTTTGGATTCTGGTTGCAATGTCCCATTGTGTCGTACATCTTCACCCAGCCTAAGGACTGAGAGGAGTTTGAGATGGATCTAATGGATCTCTGGGATACGGGAGGATTACAGGTTTCTGGTGGGGGGTGCTGGTGAACGGTGAAGGGCTTATCACAGAGATCATTCGAAACTGATTGATAATGAAGGGATTGAAGGGATATGAGGACAGTGCAGGAAAATGGAGCTAAGGTAGATCAGCTTTGACTTGAATGAACATTAAAGTAGCCTTTGAAGGGCCAGTGCACTACTCCTGCCCTTAATTCTTACATTCCTATGTTATCCAGAACATACTGCCGGCCATTGAAAATGTCAAGCAGTGGTCTTTCTCTCAGATGAAGGGCTTCTGTTCCCTTGAAGAAAACCATAATACCATAACATATAGGAACGGATCTGGAGCATAAGACCATAAGACATAGAGCAGAGTTAGGTCATTTGGCTCATCGAGTCTACTCCACCATTCAAAAAAAGGCTGATCCTTTTTTTCCCTCCTCAGTCCCATTCCCTGGCCTTTTTGTCATGTTTAATCCAGAACCTATCAATCTCTGCCTTAAATATACCCATCAACCTGGCCTCCACAGCTGCCTGTGGTAACAAATTCCATAAATTCACCACCCTCTGGCAGAAGAAATTTCTCCACATCTGTTTTAAATGGACACCCCTCCATCCTGAGGTTGTGCCTTTTTGTTCTGGACTCCCCCACCATGGGAAACATCCTTTCCACATCTACTCTGTCTAGCCTTTTAACATTTGAAAAGTTTCAATGAGATCCCCCCCCCCCATCCTTCTAAATTCCAGCAAGTACAGACACAGAACTATCAAATATAGGCCATTTGACCATTACAGTCTGATCATGGCTGATTTATTCTCCCTCTCAACCCCATTATCTGCTTTCTCCCCATAAATTTTGAGCTGTTACTAATCAAAAACCGATCAACTTCTACTTCAAATATAGTAAGTATTGTCACGCTTTCAATACCAACATAGCATGCTCACAAC
Source organism: Mobula hypostoma (assembly GCF_963921235.1). Classification (NCBI taxonomy): domain Eukaryota; kingdom Metazoa; phylum Chordata; class Chondrichthyes; order Myliobatiformes; family Myliobatidae; genus Mobula; species Mobula hypostoma. The sequence continues at coordinate 114,937,278 of NC_086106.1, read as the reverse complement.
AATAACTACATGTCTTTGGAATGTGGGAAGAAACCAGAGTACCCAGAGGAAACCCACATGCTCATGGGAAGAACATACAACTCCTTACATACAGTGATGGGAATCGAACCCAGATCTTACAGCCGGTGCTGCAGAGTGTTGCACTAATGTGTCACCCAATAACATATTCGGTAGGTAAACATGGCAGTCACTTTTAGAAAGTTCTTCTCATGATCTCAAATTTCCTGTAAGTTTAGAAAGTGCAAAACTTGCTCACTGATGAAATGATCTGGTTCCTTAAACAAGAAGCTATTGGTGTAAGCATGAGTGTGGCCAATGGCTGCCTACACTCATGGGAAGCTAGTTATGCCAGCAAAGTTCAAAGTGAATTTATTATTAAAGTACTTGTATATCACCATATGCAACCCTGAGATTCATTTTCTTGTGGGCATACTCAATAAATGCAATAACCATAGTAGAATCAATGAAAGACCGTACCAACAGGGCAGACAACCAGTGTGCAAAAGACAACAAACTGTGAAAATACAAAAAGACAGAAATAATAAAAAATAAATATTAAGAACAGGAAATGAGTGTTCCATGAAAGTGAATTCATGGGTAATGGGAGCAGTTCATTGATGGGGTAAGTGAAGTTGAATGAAGTTATCCCCTTTGGTTCAAGAGACTGATGTTTCCAGGATAGTATCTGTTCCTGAACCTGGTGGAGTAGTGCCTGAGGCTCCTGTACCTTCTTCCTGATGGCAGCAGTGAGAACAGAGAATGACCTGGGTGGTGGGGGTCGCTGAAAATGGATGCTGATTTCCTGTGATAATACTCAGTTATGGGGAAGGATTTACCTGTGACGGACTGGGCCGTGTCCTCTACTTTTGTAAGTTTTTCCATCCAAGGGCTTTACTGTTTCCATACCTGGCTGTACTACAGCCAGTCAATATACTCTCCACCACACATCTATAGAAGCTTGTCGAAGCTTTAGGTGTCATGTTGAATCTTTACAAACTTCTTAAGCAGTAGATGTGCTGCTATGCATTCTTCATAATTGTACTACATGCAGGACCCAGGATGGGTCCTCTAAAATGTTAACACTGAAGATTATAAAGTTGCTGACCCTCTCCACCTCTGATCCTTCTGATCCCAATGAGGACTGGCTCTTGGATCTCTGGTTTCTCCTTGGTCTTTGCTGACATTGAGGCAAATTTCAATGTGTGTACTATCTCCTATTTTTTTCACCAAATCAAAATCACTAAACCGGTTTTCACAAATACAAACCAAGGGCGCGATGGACCGGTTGATCATGTGAAGACATGCCTGGCACACTTTCAAAATGTGGGCACTCTGGGGAAACTGTTGTAAGCATGTTATTGGATTGGACTCTTGTGGGTGTGACCTACATAAACTAAAAGCCAAGTTTGCTTGATTGGCACCAAAAAAAAAAGCAGCCGTTACAAAATGCACTTCAGTTGCTCTCCTCAGCAATGGCTGACAGAAACTCTCAAACCCATATCTTCTCCCACCAGGGAGGACTAGGGTAGCAGGTATAGCAGAACATCACCACCTATGGGTTCCCTTCCAACCTGCACACCATTCTGATTTGGAAATATATTACTAGTCCTTCATTGCCACTGGACATGGAATCTGGATCTGGCCATCCAATAATATTATGGGAGAAGCTCAAGAAGACAGCTCGGCACTGTCTACTCACAGCTGTCAGTTTTGTCAATAATATCCACATACTGGAGAATCAATAATAGTACCCACATGATGGACAATAGCTGTCAGTTCTGTCAATAATACCCGCATGCTGGGGAATGAGTGAATTATTTCTTATTTAAAATCCCTACATGACTAATTAATGGAATTTGAATGCCTAATTTGAAAGGACACATGGGTTTTAGTTCAATATTATGTCCAAAAAGGCTTCACTTTCTAGTAAACAATCTCCCAGGGCCGCACTGAACTTTTCATCCACATTCTTGTCTTGTGGTCTCTGGACTTTTGACTCAGGAACAAGAGTGAAGGAAAGCCAACATTTATACATAAATGTCTGAACCTCAGACAGATGAAAGTTACATGCTAATATTGTTCTTTTTCTTAAACCATTAATGCCCCTATCATCACTTGCAGATTTTTAGTTCATGTTATTTTTGTTCCATGCATAAATCATCAAAGTTGTTTGATCAGATGCCAGACTATAATTAATGCTTAGAGTATCTATTAATATTTACTGTAAAAGCATATGAAGCCATTGATTAGATAACATTCTGTAACATGCTTATGGGTATCTAATTATCCACATAGAAGCTGTTTATTACTTGATTAGATTCCAGCACAATGGCAGGTGCATAGCAGCTCCGTGCAGTGAAGCATGCAGACTGGTTGCGACGTGGGAGGTCTGTGGTTGACTAAATAAGAATGAGTCCAAAGAAACATGAAACAGTGTGCAGCACCATACTACCTCCTGAGGCCAAAGTGGTTGCTGATAATCATTGGCTCCACTTACTTATGTCACATCAAATGAACACAATGAAGGAAGAAATGCTGTTGGACCAAAGGGAGAAATAAGTCACGAGCATCTAATGAAAAATGATTTTGTTATTTAGAGTACTTACTCTGATAAAGTGTTTTGGATATTGAATCCTGTTGACATAATCAAGTTACTAAATCTAAGCTCTTTTGGTTCAATGCATCATTTGACCACCACAAGAAGCTTGCCAGATCCCTGATCTATTCATTTTATGTGCCATTTCCTTGTCCTTTCGTCTGCAGGGTAAATGGTGCCAAATGGACAGTCTACCCCATTGTTTGAGAACACTTGACAATTTCCAAAATTACTGTTGCAAAACATATCTTCCTGACAACTAATGTATAATATCTTCCAACATTTCGGCCAAAGGCGGAACTTCCTGGTGGCACCAAAAGCGGAAATTCCTGATGGCCCAACATTTTAATTCTAATTCCCATTCCCGTTCTGGCATGTTGGTCCATGACCTCTCTTGTGCCAAGATGAGGTCAGTCTCGGGGTGGAGGAGCAACACCTTACATTTCATCTGGGTAACCTCCAACCTGAGGGCTTGAATATCAGTTTCTCCTTCTGGTAAAAACAAATTTCCATCCCCTCTCCCTCTTCTATTCCCCACTCTGATATCTTACTACTTCTTACCTGCCTATCACCTCTCACTGGTACTCCTCGTCTTTCCCTCTTCCCTATGATCCACTCTCCTCACCTATCAGATTCCTTCATCTCCAGCACTCTACTTTTCCCGGACATCACCTATCACCTGGTAGCTATCCTTGTGCAATTGGATCCTCGATCTCCTCACTTGCAGACCCTTGTCAGTTCTGATCAGCAACATCTCCTCCACAATCTCTATCAGCACAGTTGCATCCAAAGCCATGTGCTCAGCCCCCTGCTCTACTTGTTTTACACTTATGACTGTGTGGGTAAGCACAGCTCAAATACCATATTCAGGTTTGCTGATGACAGCACTATCGTGGGCTGAATTAAAGGTGGTGATGAATCAGCATAAAGAAGGGAGATTGAAATTCTGGCTGAGGTAATGCCATACAAGCATCCACTTACTCGATGTCAGCAAGACCAAGGAGCTGATCTGGCTGACACAGGAGCAGCTTTTTCCCCTCTGCCATCCCATTCCTAAATGGACATTGAATCTTTGGACACTACCTCACTTTTTTTTAATATACAGTATTTCTGCTTTTGTACTTTTTAATATCTATTCAATATATGTAATTGCAGCAGCACACATCAAAGTTGCTGGTGAACGCAGCAGGCCAGGCAGCATCTCTAGGAAGAGGTACAGTCGACGTTTTGGGCCGAGACCTTTTGTCAGGACTAACTGAAGGAAGAGCTAGTAAGAGATTCGGGAGGGGAGATCCAAAATGATAGGAGAAGACAGGAAGGGAGAGGGATGGAGCCAAGAGCTGGACAGGTGATTGGCAAAAGGGATATGAGAGGATCATGGGACAGGAGGCCCAGGGAGAAGGAAAAGGGGGAGGGGGGAAAAACTCAGAGGATGGGCAAGGGGTATAGGGAGAGGGCCAGAGGGAGAAAAAGGGGAGAGAGAGAGAGAGAGAAAGAATGTGTGTATATAAATAAATAACAGATGGGGTATGCGGGGGAGATGGGGCATTAGCAGAAGTTAGAGAAGTCAATATGTAATTGATTTGTTATTATTTTTCTGTCTGCTAGATTATGTATTGTATTGAACTGCTGCTGCTAAGTTAACAAATTTCACCTCACATGCCAGTGATAATAAACCTGATTCTAATTCTAATTACTGACTTCAGGAGAAGGAAGCCAGAGGTCCATGAGCCAGTCCTCATTGGAGGATCAGAGGTGGAGGGGGGCAGCAATTTTAAAGTCCTCGGTGTTATTACTTCAAAAGGACCCGTCTTGGGCACGGCATGCAAGTACAATTACCCAAAGCAAGTACAGCAATGCCTCTACTTCCTTGGGAGTTTGTGAAGTGACATCATGGGTAAAGCCCTCCCCATTATTTCACACATCTACCCAAACTGTTGTCTCAAGAAAGCTGATCAGAGACCATCACCACACAGGTTACGCTCTCTTCATGCTGCTGCCATCAGAAAGAAGTTACAAGAGCTTCAGGACTCACACCACCAGATTCAAGAAAGGTTATTACCCCTCAGCCATCAGGATCCTGAACCAAAGGGGATAACTTCACTCAGATTCACTTGCCTCATCATTGAAGTGTTTCCCACAAACTATGGGCTCACTTCAAAGGATGCTTCATCTCATGTCCTTGATATTTATTGTTTGTTTATTTATTATTATTATTTCTTTCTTTAGTATTTGCACAATTTGTTGTCTTTTGCACACTGGTTTAACACATCAGTGTGGTCTTCCACTGATTCTGTTATGGTTATTCTAGTATGGATTTTTTGGGTATGCCCACAAGAAAATGAATCTCAGGGTTGTATATGGTGACATATATGTACTTCAAAAATACATTTACTTCAAACTTTTGAACTTTTGAACTTTGAAACTGTAATGATATATATTGTATTCTGTTACTGCTTTTCCGTGTACCACCTTAAATTACTTATCTTTCCTCTTCCTTTCCATTCCTGATGGAGGGTATTGACCCATAACATTGACTGTATATAATTTTCTCTATCTCAATTTATGCAACAAGAAGAGACAAATACCAAATTTGCCCCTAATGTGTAAATGAGTGGTGGAATGTGGGGAGAACAAGATTCAGGAAAATTAGTGTTGGAATGAAATTGTTTTGTGAGCTGGCATGGACTCAGCCAAAATGTCATAAAAGCTTCGCATGAGTCCATTAATTTAACCCCTATGGTAACATACTTAGTGGAGAAGAAAGACTAATATCACTGTCACAAGTCTCATGACCCCATAAAGAGTGAGACTTGTGCCAATATTAGGGCAGGTATTAAAATTTTATTCTGTATCTTTGAACAGCTAATGATCATGGGCCCATGTAATGATTCCCACTGGAAACAAACTTGTTTGCAAAAAATTTGCATTTTGTATAGATTTCCAGAAAAGATTGAACTGAATGGGTAAATTTTATGTGACTGTGAAACTGGAATGAAACCTTATTTGACAAGGTTGAGGAGTGGAGATTGAGACAGAAGCCAGAGTGGCTGGTTTCCTGGTCCTTCTCCAAAGGACTAATTTTCCATACGATCATAAGGCATAGGAGCAGAATTAGTTCATTCTGCTCATCAGGGCCTCCTCTGCCATTTGAACATGGTTTATTTATTATCCCTCTCAATCCCATCCTTCTGCCTTTTTGCCGTAGTCTTTTATCTTTTATGCCCTTACTGATCAATAACCTATCAAACTCTGCTTTAAATGTACCGAATGACTTGGCCTCCACAGCTTTCCAGTCCACTTGCTGAACTGAGCTTCGGGCCAGGAACATACTTTTGAATAACTTAGCCGCAAATTAAAATTAAATCTTTCCTTTTATCTGCAGGTTAAAAGAACATAGCATTCTACATGACAAATGTTGCCTTGGAAAACAAATTATCTTCAATGATCAGAATCACCTGGAGAATGAAACCCATCTACACCTAACCAGGTCCACTGAGTTTTCACTAAAGACACCACTAAACGCTAGAGGAACTCAGCAGATCAGATAGCATCTATGGAGAGCAATATACAGTTAATGGTATGGGTCAAGACCCTTCATCAGGAATGGAAAGGAAGGGGATAGATGTCAGAATAAGGAGGAGGCGAAGGGGTACAAGCTGGCAGGTGATAGGTGAAACCAAGTGAAGGGGAAAGTGGGTGGGGGAGGAGGGGTGAAGTGAGAATCTGGGAAGTGATAGGTGGAGGAGGTAAAAGGCTGGAAAATAAGGAATCTGATAGAGGAGAGGAAAGGAAGGAGAAGGGGCACCAATGGGTGGTGACGTACAGATGAGGAGATGAGAAGGTGTGAGAGGGGAGGTGAAAGGTGGAATGGAAAAAGAAGGGGAAGTGGACAGAAATGATCAGAAGTTCGAGTAACTGATGTTCATGCCATCAGACTGGAGGCTACCCAGGTAGAAATTGAAGTGCTGCTCCCGCTCCTCCAACCTGAGAGAGGCCTCATCGTGGCAGTCGAGAGGAGGCCATGGACCACCATATCGGAACGGGAATGGAAAATAGAACTAACATGCGGTGAAAACCTGCCTTTTGCGGTGTTCGGAGCAAAGATGCTCGTCAAAGCAGTTTCCGACACTTTGTCTGTAGCTGCTCAGGATTTCCTGCATCTGCAGAATCTCTTGTGTTCATAGGCACCACTTCCTAATGGATAGGCATTTGCTCGCCATCAGAGAATATAGAAATTGTCAAAATTATGTAAATTCAATATTTTCCTACAATATTGGTTATGGATATTAAGTGGAGTTCTGGACACCTTACCACAGGCAGGATGCGGTTGCAGTGAGGAGAGCACAAAGGATATTAGAAGCCTTCAGTTATGGAAGGAGATTGGGTAGGTTGGGCTTGTTTTCTCTGAAATGAGGGAGGCTGAATGGCTCAGATTAGATTAGATTCAACTTCATTGTCAATGTGCCGAGTACAGATACAACGCCAATGAAATGTAGTTAGCATCTGACCAGAAACGCAAAGAATAGTGTTATTTACAAAATAACTGGGAATTAAAAGTAAGTGCTACAGCACACAAAATATAAAAGTACCGAGACAGTACAATATGGGTGCAATACTGCTTAGTGCTGTGATGTGAGGTTCAGCAGGGTCACAGCCTCAGGGAAGAAGCTCTTCCTATGCCTACTGGTGTGGGAGGAGAGTAAAAAGTCCACGGTTAGAGTGAGATGCATCCTTGATAATGCTTTTCGCCCTGCCCAGGCAGCGTTTATGGTAGATGTTCTCAATGGTGGGCAATTGGGTGCCGATAATCCGCTGGGCAGTTTGCACCACACGCTGGAGTGCTTTGCAGTCCGATACGGGACAATTGCCATACCACACTGAGATGCAGTTGGTGAGTATGCTCTCAATAGTACAGCAGTAAAAGTCCATCAGTATCCTGGGACAGAGGTGAGCTTTCTTGATGCTCTGCAGGAAATAAAGGCTCTGTTGCGCCTTTTTGATCAGGTTGGAAGAGTTCAGGGACCAGGTAAGATCCTTGGAAATGTGGACACTAAGGAATTTGAAGCTTGATACACGTTCCACTACAGCTCCATTGATGTAGATGGGGACGTGAATGTGGCTCCTAGCATGCCTGAAGTCCACAATGATCTCCTTGGTCTTCTGGGTGTTGAGGGCCAGGTTGTTGTCAGCACACCAAGCGGCCAGGTGCTGGACCTCATCCCTGTAGGCCATCTCATCATCCCCTCTGATCAGGCCAACCACCGTGGTGTCATCTGCGAACTTGAATATGGAGTTAAAATCATGTACAGGAACGCAGTCATAGGTGAAAAGGGAGTACAGAAGAGGGCTCAGCACACAGCCTTGAGGCATGGCGGTGTTCAGGGTGAGAGTGGAGGAGGAGAGGTTGTCTAACTTAATTGATTGGGGTCTGCTAGTCAGAAAGTCCAAGGTACAATTGCAGAGGGATGAGCAGATACAAAGCTGGCTAAGTTTGGCGATCAGTTTGGAGGGGATCACAGTATTGAATGCTGAACTGAAGTCAATGAATGGTGACATTTTGCATGCAGTGGCCACTTTATTAGGAGTTTCCTGTACCTAAAAAGTGGCTTCTGAGTGTATATTCATGGTCTTTTGCTGCTGTAGCATATTCACTTCAAGGTTCAGCATGTTAGCGGTCAGAGATGCTCTTCTGCACACTACTCATGTAACCTGTGATTATTTGAGTTACTGTTGCCTTCCTGTCAGCATGAACCAGTCTGACTATTCTCCTCTCACCTCTTTCATTAACAAGGTGTTTTCAACCACAGAACAGCCGTTCACTGGATGTCTTTTTTATTTTCACCTCATTCTCTGTAAACTCTACAGACTGTTGTGCATGAAAATCCCAGGTAATCAGCAGTTTCTGAGATACTCAAACTACCTTGTCTGGCACCCATGATCATTCCACAGTCAAAGTCACTTAGATCAGATTTCTTCCCCATTCTGATGTTTGGTCTGAACTTCTTAACCATGTCTGCATGCTTTTATGCATTGAGATGCTGCCACACGATTGGCTGATTAGATATTTGCATTAACGGACAGGTGTACATAATAAAGTGGCCACTGAACATAGATACATAATAGTTTTAAAGAGGCATTGATGGGGATTTTTTTCTATAGATTATGAGAACACTCAGTCCTCTTTTATTGTCATTTAGAAATGCATACATGCATTAAGAAATGATACAATGTTTCTCCGGAGTGATATCACAGAAAGCAGGACAGACCAAAGACTAACACTGACAGAACCACATAATTATAACATACAGTTACAGCAGTGCAAAGCAATACCATAATTTGATGAAGAACAGACCATGGGCACAGTAAAAAAAAAAAAAAAGTCTCAAAGTCCCGAGTCGATCGACTCCCGAGTCCCTGATAGCGGCGGCAAAAGGGAGAAACTCCCTGCCATAAACCTCCAGGCACCAACTTGCCGATACCTTGGAAGCAGCCGACCACAGCCAACACTGAGTCCATCCGTCCAAAAACTCCGAGTTTCCGAGCAGCCTCTCTGATACAGCCTCCCGAGCACCATCCTCTGCCGAGCGCCTTCGACCTCTCCCCGGCCGCTGAAACATGCAAAGTCGAGGATTTCGGGGCCTTCAGCTCCGGAGATTCCGGTTACCCCACAGTAGCAGCGGCAGCGAAGCGGGCATTTCAGAAGTTTTCCAGATGTTCCTCTGTACTGTCACGTCTGTCTCTATCAAATCAGAATTGTGCATGGTCCCCTACTTGACAGATAACAGATATCATCACCGAAGTAGCCGCGTGCGCTGCTGTCGCGCCGCCATCTTCTCTCCCCTCCTGGGAGGATATTTATCATAAATTGCGTTGTACAGCTGCCGCTAAGTTAACAAATTTCATGACATATGCTGGTCATATTAAACTGGATTCTGATAGGGTAGATAGTGAGAACCTTTTCTTCCATAATAGGAGTATCAAAAACAAGAGTGAGTAAGTCTAAGGTGAGAGGAATGAGTTTTGAAAGGGATTTGAAGTATAAGTTTATTTTAAAGAGAATGGTTGATATCTAGAATGTGCTGCCAGAGGGGATGGGAACCACATTAAATTACTGTACCATATTTATGAGGCATTTAACTGGCATTTAAATAGGCATATCTTAGGAAAACTTCATTCACAAAATGCTGGAGGAATCCAATAGGTCCAGCAAGATCATCAGGATGAAAGTTCTTGGCCTGAAATGCCAACTGTTCACTTTGCTCCACAGATGCTGCCTGATCTGCTGAGTTTTTGATCCAGATTTCCAGCATCTGCGTTCTCTCTTGTGGCATAGAAGAACATGATCTAAACGCAGTTCAGCATAGCCGTGACAGGCCGAAGGGCCGTTTCTGTGCTGCCTGACTGTGTGATTCTGTAACTCTCCCTGAAGTGATTGAGAAAAAGACCAAATCGCTGCATGGGCATTGCCTTTTTCTGAACTCGGCACGGAGCTGAATAGTAATGGGGACTTAACAAAAATTAACCGAGTAATGAGAGTAAATTTGTCTTTCAGAAATCATGTTTGGTTCTGGTGTTGTTCCTCTCAGTTATATGCAAACCATTCCAAAGCACAATACACAAAGATTATTAGAGTTTTCAAGTGCTAATCAACAACACTCTACTAGGCGGACATTATTGTTTAGATGTGGCTGCACTCTTGTTATTGCGCTTGCTTTGGCTGTTAAGTGTTCTGAGACATCTTGAGGTCCAGGGAACTTGGAAAAATAATTGAGAGTCCTCTTCTTGAGCAACACACACAAAATGCTGGAGGGACTCAGCAGGTCAGGTAGCATCTATGGAAAGATACAAGCAGTCATGCTTTGGGGTGAGACGCTTCTCCAGGAAGCACTTGTGATGAAGCATCTCAGCCCAAAGCTTTGAATATTTGTTCCTCTTCACAGGTGCTGCCCGACCTGCTGAGGTCCTCCAGCATTTTACGTGTGTTATTCCGGATTTCCAGCATTTGTAGGCTCCCTTGTGTTTAGGAGTCCTTTTCTCCTTGTTATACCTTTACTGAAGGAAATACTCATTGCTGAATAGAAAGAAAAACAATCATCTCAGCCAGGTCCAAAATTGCATCAAACTTACCGGGCAGGTGATGATAGTATGCTTAGATAAAATTTAATGCTTGGCACAGCTTCACAAAATAGTGCCTTCTGAAGAAGAAATAATGATAAGAATTTGCTTTGAAAAGTTGGTCCAAAGAGACCCAATGACTGGTTTCTTATTGATATTCCTTTGTATGAATATTTTTTTATTTTTTTTTCATTGGTATAGCACTGCAGGCTATTTTGACAGTAGATAGTTACATGTTTTAACTTCTCCTGGAACGCGATGTGAGAGATTGTGACTAAATCAATTAATTGTTTCAGAAGGTCAGTCAAGAGTATGTTGTTTGTATGTTGGAGGTAAGACTAGGTTTATACTGAGCTTTCTAGGGCTGGTGACCGAAGCTCATTCAACAATTCATTTAATAGTATGAACCATCATTTTCCTGTATCACAGGGAGGGATACTGAGCTGTGTTCTTCACCACATCAGTCCTCATTTGACAGCAGAATGAGATGATGATCTTGCTCACAAATCTCTCCTTGGATCACAGGATCATCAACGACCCCCACCATCCTCTGTTCTTGCTGCTGCTGTCGGGAAGGAGGTACAGGAGCCTTGGTTCTCATATCACCAGGTTCAGGAATAATTATTACCCTCCTGAACCAGTGTCGGTAACTTCACTCACTTCGAAGCTGAACCGATAAGTGACACAACCAATGGAGTCACTTTCAAGGGCTCTACAATTCATGCTCTCAGTACTATTTATTTATTACCTATGAGATATATAGTACATAAATAATCTTTGTCTTTGTCCCTTCCCTCTTTCACATTCACTCCCTCTTTCAGCTCACGCCTCTTTTCCCTTTCCTAAACCGTGCAGCTTGGAGTTTCGTCAATTAACATTTGATTTTTGCTAGTCAGTAAGTAATGGTGAATCAGTTGATCTGGAGAAGAGCTTCAGATGGGGTTTAATGATTTTCCAAACAGCATTTTAAAATAGGATGATAAAACATTTGAAGACAAAATAAGAAGGGATGGCAGTTAAGAAAACACTTTTGAAATATGGTCATTTATAGTGGAGGATGTACTGTACCTGTACGTCAGCCAGTTTAGCAAGCTGCCAGGGCTCAAACAGTAATGAGATAATCAGATAGTACATTTTAGAGACTTTATAAAGGCATAAATATTGTCCAGGATTCTGCAGAGAGCTGTCTTGGTCTTCTTTGAAATGGTGCCAAAAGAATGCTTAGGTTCATAGAGGACATATGAGGTCTGGTTTTACTGTCTCATGTAAAAGATGGGTGAAATAGAACTAAATTTGTTCCATGCTGGAAATGATTCTTGTGGTCAGCAGCTGAAACAATTGACCAGGCTGCCTGCTTTGCTCCCAGAGGAACTGCTTCAGTTTGAAGTCATCCTTGACCCCGATGAGGACCTTGCTCAGCATTTCCCATCTTCTAAAAACTGAGCCGCTGGTGTAGTTCTTGGGATAGCTTCATTCTATCTGAATGCACCACAACTTAGTATGGCAACTGCTCTGCATGTGACCGCAATAAATGACAGAGTTGTGCACACAGCTCAGAACATCATGGAAATAATTTTTTCCTTTATAGACTCTGTATATGCTTCTTGCTGCCTTAGTAAAATGGACAACATAATCAAAGACCCCACCCACCCTGAATATTCTCTTTTATCCCCTCTTCTGTTGAGCAGAATATACAAAAGTTTGAAAGCATGTACCAGTCTCAAAAGTAGCTTCTATCTGCTGTTATCAAACTATGGAACAGCACCCTATTACAATAAGTTAGTTTAGACCTCACAATCAAACTAACTATTAACAGAAGTCTACTGAGAAGTCTTTAAGAAGGTAAAGATGAAATATGAAAGTAAGCTAGCCAATAATATTGAGGAGGATACCAGAAGTTTCTTCAGATATCTAAAGTGTAAAAGAGAGGCTATCAGACAGCTGGAAAATGATGCTGGACAGGTAGTAATGGGGTACAAGGAAATGGTGGACGAAATGAATAAGTATTTTGAATCAGTTTTCATTGTGGAAAACAATAGAATGGTGGAAGTTCCAGCTGTCAGAGGTCATGAAGTGTGTGAATTTACCATTACCAGGGAAAAGGTTCTTGGGAAACTGAAAGCTGCGAAGGTAGGAAAGTCACGTGGACCGGGTGGTATACACCCCAGAGTTCTGAAAGAGGTGGCTGAAGAGAACGTGGAGGCATTAGTAATGATCTTTCAAGAATCACTAGACTCCCGAAGACTAGAAAATTGCAAATGCCACTTCACTCTTCAGGAAGCGAGAGGCAGAAGAAAGGAATTTATCGGCCAATTAGTCTGACCTCAGTGGTTGGGAAGATGTTGGAGTCGATTATTAAGGATGTGATTTTGGTGTACTTGGAGGCACATAATAAAGTAAGCAGTAGTCAGCATGGTTTCCTCAAGGGAAAATCTTGGCTGACAAATCTGTTGGGATTCTTTGAAGAAATAACAAGCAGGATAGATAAAGGAGAATTGCTTGATGTTGTGTACTTGGATTTTCAGAAGGCCTTTATCAAGGTGCCACACATGAGGCTGCTTAACAAACTTCAAGCCCATGTATCACAGGGAAGATTCTAGCAAGGATAAAACAGTGGCTGACTAGCAGGATGTAGAGAGTGGGAATAAAGGGAGCCTTTTCTGGTTGGCTGCTGGTGACTTCTGGTGTTCCGCAGGGGTCTGTGTTGGGACCGATTCTTTTTATATTATATATTAATGATTTGGATGATCGAATAGATGGCTTCATTGCTAATTTTGCAGAAGTTATGATGATAGGTGGAAGGCCAGGTAATTTTGAGGAAGTGAAGAGGCTGCAGAAGGGCTTAGATGGATTAGAAGAATGGGCAAAGATGTGGCAGGTTGACTACAGTGTTGGGAAGTGTATGATCATGCACTTTAGTAGAAGTAATGAAAGGATTGACTATGTTCTAAGTGGAGATAAAATACAAAAAAAACCTGAGGTGCAAGGGGACTTGTGAGTGCTTGTGTAGGATTCCCTAAAAGTTACTTTGCAGGTTTAGTCTGTGCTGAAGAAGGCAAATGCATTGTTAGCATTCATTTCAAGAGGACTAGAATATAAAAGCAACGATGTATTGTTGAAACTTTATAAAGCACTGGTGAGGCCTCACTTGGAGTATTGTGAGCATTTTTAGGCCCCATATCTTAGAAAGGATGTGCGGAAACTAGAGAGGTTTCAAGAGGTTCACGAAAATTATTCCAGATTTGAATGGCTTGTCTTATGAAGAACATTTGATGGTTCTGGGCCTGTATTCACTGGAATTCAGAAGAATGAGGGGTGATGTATTTAAAACGTAGCAAATGGTGAAAGGCCTTCATAGCGTGGATGTGGACAAGATGTTTCCTATGGTGGGAGAATCTAAGACTAGAGGACAGTGCCAGAACCATGGATTTGACAGTGCAGTAGATACGGAAATTGCACTTGTGAATATGCATGTGTCAGCTAATTATTTTTTTAATCATGATAGTATTTAACTCCATACTTGTGGTAGTGCTTGTCAAGACTTGGACACAGCACAGCAACGCTTTTCTGCCTGTTTGCATTCGACCTTCCCTGAGAAATTGGACTGTCGAGTCAACTGACTCTGAAGACTGGCAGCATTTGTTTAATGTTTAGATGTTCTTTTCAGTCACAGTGTAGGCTTCCTTTTCCATTTGAAAGTTTAAGTTAACGGCACTGTTTGGCCGAGCGTTTATTGTTTTGTTTTCCCTTTAACACTGTTCGCATTAAAGTCTGTGAACTATCGACTTGCTTCAGTGTCTCTCACTCTGCATTTGGGCCATATCCGAACCTGATACCAGGCAGAGCCTCAGACGGGAGGAGTGTCTTTTAGAATGGAGTTGAGGAAGTATTTATTTAGCTAGAGAGTGGTGAATTTGAGGAATTCTTTGCTACAAGTAGCTGTGGAGACTAAGTCTTTATGTCTATTTAAGGCAGAGGTTGATAGATTCTTGATTGGTCAGTGCATGAAGAGATGCAGGGAGAAGGCAAGAGGTTGGGGCTGAGAGGAAAATAATGAATTGGCTAAGCAGACTCAATGGGCCAAAAGCCTAATTCTGCTTCTATGTTTTATTGTCTCATCTCTTGTTGCTGATCTGTACTGTACTTTTCCTGTAGTTGTTACACTTCATACTGTTAGTTTATTCTGTTAGTTTTACCTTGTTGAACCTCAATACACTGTGTAATGATTTGATTTGTATAACAGTATGCAAGACAAGCCTTTTAAATTGTTCCATTTTATATCGGAGAAATGTGTACACAATATACATCCTGAAATTCTTGTTCTTTGCATGTTCTTGTTCTTTGCTTGGTATGTGTGACAATAGTATAGCAATTTCAATTCCAATTCTACTTATTTAAAAGCAGTTCGTGGTCACTGTGGTGTGAACTTCTGATCACTTTCAGGGTCTGTGCTTCTTTGACACGCTGTTGACTAACTTGAATGCTATTGGTTCACCCGGTGGGGAAGGACCACGGTATAGGTTTCTTCACCCGTGGGAGTGGGAGGGGTTGGGTGGCGGGGAGTATACTCCTCGACAATGATGTGGTAAGGTGAACAACTGGAGTGCCACGTGGGTGGCTATAAGTTCAGATATGTACTGACTATAATGAAAACGTATGTAAAGGATGGAAAGTTATTGAATGGTGTATTGTATATAATTATATTTTTGAATAAAGTATATTTTGAAAAAAAGAATGCTATTGGTTCATGTCTAATTGCAGCAGTAATGTCAATGATGCCCCATGCTACCTGATGGGTGTCTTTCTTAGCTCAGGGAAGTTGTGGCAGATGGGAGTCAATGAGCTGAGAAGGTTTGTGCAGTGGATGACGTACAGACAGGCTGAGAGCACCAAACAGAAATTGCTCATGAGGAGACAATGCCAAGTGCCTCAAACGGTTGATGTGAACTTATCCTGGGGCAGGATCTAAAAGTTGGGTGGCAGCCTGAGTGTTATACAGGACAGAGATCAGGGTGGCAAGATGCCCAGAGGGAACAAACAGTGGTTGACATGACTGGGTGGATACAAGAGAAATGGAGAGGAGAGAAACGATATCCTTGGAATAAGAGGAAAGACAGATGGAAGTGATGAGCTTGTTATGGAATAGATGCCTAGCTGCACAAAGAAAGGGAGACTGACAAAACTGTTGCAATGCATTCTTCAGTAATATCCTGATTGCGGAGAGAGTGAAAAGAGTTGGATTCAAGAGCTGTTTGGTGGCGGATTGTTACCATAAAAGCAACACAGATTCACTCAGTCTAAGCAAAGCTGATCTGCAGGATTGAAGACAAACGTGAAAGGCAGATGATCCCACACCAGATAAAGGTGTGGAATTCCAGGGAAGTGTAACTGAAGCTCAGCTGGCAACAGCTAGATTAGAGCTGACAAAAAAAGTTATGTTGATTTTGCAGTTTTGAAGTACAAGAGTCATGGTAGCTAAGTCTTAGAGAGCAGCCC
This sequence comes from Mobula hypostoma, assembly GCF_963921235.1. Classification (NCBI taxonomy): domain Eukaryota; kingdom Metazoa; phylum Chordata; class Chondrichthyes; order Myliobatiformes; family Myliobatidae; genus Mobula; species Mobula hypostoma. Next base: position 114,921,068 of record NC_086106.1, on the reverse strand, counting down.
ACTGACAAATCAGTCCTAAGGGCTAAGAAATGCAGAAACATAGGAAGAAAAATTCATCCCAGCTGTTGGAAAGACTTCAGAAACTTTGAAGGTGTGCTAGGTACTCCATACATAAGTTTTAAATTGAGGTGCCAACTTGCAGTTTAGGGTATAATATATCTTTAATCTTCTTCACTAGTGGCTAATCTATGCTTTGTGCTACCTTTAACCATCAAAACAGTCTTTGAAATATTGCTGATGTATGATTAGCAAAGAAACTGAGCTGACAAATCCTTTCTGACATTTTAAAATCATGAATTTAGAGGTCTGTTGATTGGAAACATGGTTTATGTTTTCCAAGACACAAATTAACATTATGATCTTGAAGTACAAAGAGCTTTGAAGTTGTTTTCCATATGTTTGAAACATTAGACAGGTCAAATAACATTTTTATGTAATTTTATGTAACACAGGAAGACAACAGAATGCACATTTAAAATTAAAACATACCAACAACAGTATGGACAAAAGTTTATCAGCCTACAGCATCAACCCCCTCTCTCTCTCTCACACTCTCTCTCTGTCTCTGTCTCTTCCATCTATCACTGCATCACCACAAATGCTATCAATGCTTGCAGTGGGATTTGGATTAGCTGGAGAAATGGGCTGAAATATGGTAGATAGAGTTTAATATTGTCAAGTGTGAGGTGTTGTACTTTGGGAGGACCAACCAGGGTAGGATTTACACAGTGAATGGTAAAGCACTGAAGAGTGTAGTAGAACAAAAGGATCTGGGAATGCAGATCCATATTTCCTTGTAAATGGCATTGACAGATAAGTAAGTTCACAAAGAGAGCTTATGGCACATTGGCCTTCATAAATAAAAGTACTGTACTGAATTCTGGAATTGGGATGTTATGTTGAAATTGTATGAGTTTGGCAATTCTGGTCACCTACCTACAGAAAAGATATCAACAAGATTGAAAGAGTACAGAGAAAATTTACAAGAATGTTGTTGAGAATTGGGGACCTGAGTTTTAGTGGAGGGATGAATAGGTTAGGACTTTATTTCTGGGAATGTAGGAAAATGAGGGAAGATTTGATAGAGGTACACAAAATTATGAGAGCAATGACAAACCACTTCTGAAGAAAAGTTTGCCAAGAACAATCATGTCTTGGAAAGACCATGATCGCCTATGTCATACAATGCAGCACATAACGAATGAAAATTGCTGACTATATTCAAGATAACATTCTATAGTTGTGTCGATGTAAAGGGATATGGGATTAGTGCAGGTCAAGGGTTCTGAGATCGTTGTTTCTGTAGTTTTCTACTCCCAGATCATTTATTGTGATCTTACTGATGAGTGAAGAAGGCAGAAGGGAAGCATGACTTTCTTCCTTTCTTATATCCTGTGAAAACTACCAATTTTATTGCTCCCTTCCATTACGTTGAGTTCCACTGCACAGCTTTATCTCTTTGCCCATTGTATTCCTTCTCAAGGCCAATGGTACAAGAATTCCAAGCTCTGTGCTCTCAATCTTTAAGTGCACAGCATCAGTTAGACTTGGTTGCTTGATGCGAAGAGGGAATATCCACTGGAGTCCGTTTTCGTTAAACACTGGCTAACTATCCTTTGCTCAAGCAGCTCTATGGCAGTGATGTAGAAAGGCAACCCCACTACAAACACCACTGAGAAGTTGTGAAAA